>NC_088099.1:65290560-65994863 GCF_036370855.1 Dromaius novaehollandiae | reverse complement strand
CATTACAAGTAACTAGAGCTTAGCAAGTTAACAATAACAATTCAGAAAAGACTCCTTTTGAAATTCAATAGAGGAAATGTTAAAAATGTCAGGAGAAAGCAAATGCAAGCCACTTAAAAATGTGTTTAAAACAACCCAACTCTTCCTACCAGTTAAAGTGAGTTGTTTTCATATGGTAGGATACATCAAACACTATAAGTTTAATTTTCTGGCAATTGCAATGTTTCTTATAAATACTGTCAAAAGTTTAACACGGGATGCAGAAAACACAACTTGATATATCTCAGCACATTGAATGAAATAGCATTTGAAACTCTTTTTCAACAACATTTCCACAGGTTTCTTAGCCTAAGCTTCTCCTTATTTTTCTGTTTTGAGCTAAGTATTTCAGAAAGCGTAAAAGGTTTTACATTTAGTCTTTGCGGTTTTGCTTTTTCAAATATAGACTGCAGGTTTGTGTATTTGTAGGATACCTGGAGAGCTGAAAAGAAACACTTCACTGGGAGGAGACATTGATATCTGAAAGGAAGAAAGGTTCTTTGTTTGTTTAATGATTGTTTATTTGTGTTTCAGGAAATAATAAGGAAAAAAGAAAGAAAGAGGAACCTGAATTTTTTTCTCTAGAAACTCTTTCTCAATGACAGAATAAGTACAAGGGTATAAATAACAAGAGAGATCTCACCTGTTATGTAGAAATACACTTCATTACTTTATTTTTTATATTCTAAACATTTTTAACCTCATAAAATGAAGGTATGTTTAATTAATAGGCATTTGTCTAGGTCTGAGCTAAGAAAAGGAATGGGCTTAAGTGTTCTGTATCAAGTAACTCAGAAATAAAACTCACAATTCAGTACTACATTTCAAAGGAGAAAGAGGTGGTTTTCTGTTTTGTCTTTGGGAAATTTATTATATTTTAAAATAAATAGCTTGGGTTTGATAATATTATTCAAAGGTGGCTATTCATAACTTTTTCCTTCCATCTCTATCACAGCTTATCACATTTAAATGTATTTCACTGTGTTGCTTTTCATTTCTCACTTTTCTTTCTATCTGCTCTGTTAATCCAAGATGAAGATTCTTTCTAAGCCTGCTGAGGGACTGTGAATTCATTGTACTAATTGATGCATTGATTAAAAACTTCTTGCTGGAAAACGAAGGCTCATCTGAGGTATGCTTTACCACTTTGGGCTGTTTGGGGACTGAAAGCATCATTAGAAGGGTACTGTATTAGCTATGTCTTATTGAGAGAAAAGTGTCAAAAGATGAGGAGAAAAAAAATCAACTTTTACAATAAATTGGGGGACTTGAACACACATCATATAATCATACTTCCATAAATGAGAATTTTAAGAGATGAGACCGAAGAATTACATGAATTAATTGTTGAAGGTTTTAAAATACAATTAAACAATGCTGCATGAATTTCATGTGCAAGCAATATTTGCCACTTTTGTTATACTTTCTGAATCTTTTCACTTCTGCTCTTTTTTCCTACCCTCACTTGCTCATAATGTATTGTTACTATGTCATTTTTCCATTGCTCTCAAAAACTGAGACTTTACACTCCCATTTCTTTGGCTGGCACTTGGCAGAAGTGATCGGATATTTTACGCATTCAGCTAACGGGATGGCTAGTCAAGAATGTTCATATGCAGATGCCATGGAGATACCGCAGAAGTGGAAAAAAGAAAGCAATAGATAAAAGCAGTGAAAACAACTAGTGGTTTTAAATTATTTTACTTTTCAATTGAAGAAAACTTCATTTACAGTTAAGGCTATAGAGGTCATTGCAATAACACAGCCCACAAAATCTTAGCGCTGACTGCAAACTAGGCTCAGAATTCCAGATTTAAAGCATCTGGGCCAAATTATTGTATTTGTTACTTTTCCTTGTCAGAATTCCTACATCATTGCAATGAGAAATAGAAGTCTTTGCACTGAGAAGTAGAACAGATATATCTTTGGAGGTGATGGAAAATCATTCATGTAGATTCTCTTGCTCCAGTCTCAGGCAGAGTTTTGGGTCATCTCCAAAGGATGAATGCAGCAGGATGGCTGGGGGGAAGGTGGATAAGCAACTTTTCTTTCTCCCTTGGAGCTGGAGGGCAGCAATTGTACCTGTGGGGTCCCAGGTAGGACAGATAAGGCTTAAGAAGAAACTGAAGCCTGACAGCACCTCATGGCATGGAAGCAACAGCTATTTGATGGAGGCAGGCGAGAGCCTGCGGCTCACAGCCTCTGTGTCCTATCACATGCTGGCTTCTCCCTCACTTCAGTGCCTGGATGCTCCACAGTCTGGGAGGCACTAGCAAAGGCAGGGCCTGGCTTCTGTGTCCCTGCTTAATCAAGGCCTACAAGGGCTGGAGTTGGGCTGAGGAGTGTGTAGAAATGCTCTCACTGCCAGGGGAGAAAAAGCCCAGTGCAGCTGCTGTTAAGGAGAATTTGTTCCTCAATTGAGGTCATGTAGCGGGCTGGTCCCCTCCACAATTTGCTGGCTGCTTTCAGCTCTCCTGCAGCAGTGACAGGTAAAAGTGAGTGTTTTTGAAATACAGGTATTTCAAAACAAGACCACAATATGTTTTTCAGGAACAGGACTGGTGGAAAGGTAAAAAATGATTTGGAAAGAGGATGTCTGGTGCTAGGGACCAGCATCGCACAATTATAGACATGGATTAAAAACTGCAGTGAAGGTGAGGGACTACTTCACAGAACAACAGCCTGGGGAAAAGGAGCTTTTACCCCACAGATATATATGTATTTATCCTTATGGTACATATATATTACAATTTTATTAACAGATGGTGTTTTCGGAGCCCTCTACACATTTATCTCCTGCTCCATCAGACGCAGAGCAGTGGACATGTATCGTCAAACAGTGGTGGCAAGCACAGCCATTTGGGGATAAGAGAGCAAGGAAAAATTGCAACCTCAAGACATCTGGCTGCTGGGCTGTAGCTACTTCCCTAGTCAGTCTGACCTTAGAAACTGGCTAAAAGTCTGCCATAAGACACAGGATGCAATATATTTACTAGTATGGTTTTAAGGACATTTTCAGTTTACTTTCAAGAGATTAAAAACCTCTATTGCAGTGCAGAATTGAAAACCAGTATCAAGTCTGGAGGAAATAACACATCAAAAAAATAATGAGTAACCCAGCTGCAGGGAGGGTCACTGGTCCATTCAGTGTGTTACCAGTTAGGGGCTGTGAATCTCCTAGCTGGGACTGTGGCCTGGAACAGAGCAAGGGGAATTTAGGGTGCTTCACCGCCTGTCCTGCCCAAAGGCAGCATCAGTAACGGGCAGCATTGACTCGCAGCTGTGTTGTATAAGATACTGTGTTGTACAAGATACAAGATCGACTCACCGGTGTTAGTGACGCAGACCTGTGGTCCAGGGGCACTGCATACAAAATGCAGCATCAGGCTGGCATTTTGCCTGCTGACTCTTTGATTATTAATGTATTGGGATTTCATTTCCAAGGGCAGTACTTCAGTGAGACCCAGGTCCGAGGGTTGCTCAGCTGCCCGTGCAGCATTCAAGCAGCGTAGCACAGTGCTGGGATGGGCCGTGGAAAATGTATTATCTCAGTGACTTAGTATTTGCTGGCAGCATGGGAATAGCAGAACAGAAGCAACTCAGGGCAACATTTGTGCCATAGCTAGAAGATGCAAGTCCCATTGGCAGAAGAGGGAGATCTCAGTATACTGACTCACTTGGAAATTAAGTGAGGCAAATGGTTAGGCATGTGAGGGGAGAGGGAGAGGAAGGAGGAAATCTGGATAATGTAGGACATTGATTACAGCGGCAGAGAAAGAAATCCTCAAGCAGACATAGGTACTCGTATAGAACCAGATACTTAAATTTTGTATGCAGGATGGTGACAGTGACAAGGAAGTCTTATTCCAGACTGTCAGGCCCTGTCAGACAAATTAGTGGGATACGGGTGAAAGCTGTCATTGCCGGACTCGTTAGGGTAGTATGGAGAAAATCAGATTGCCCTTTTCTTCCCCTCTATCCTGATAGCAATAATGACATTGCAGGTGATGTAAAATGGACATTCACTTTCAGTGGGATAACGAGACTATGGAGAACATGGGTACAGTGCAGTTGATGGCAAGATTGGCATGTGTTTCACTGATTAAAATACAATATCCTATTCCAGCCAGAGCATGTAGCAGACCTTGGTAATGGTGACACGGACGTTTTGCCTTGCTTTTAGAAGAGGAAGTAACGGAAGCTCGCTGCACAAGCCAGGGAGGATCCCAAGGCAGCGCCTGTGCAACTTGGGGACCTCTGGTACAGGTGCAGCTCTGCATTTGTAGCCAAGACATTTTGTATGCCTATCCACCCAGTACCCTGAGGTTGCAGAAGCAGAAGGAATTACCAGCTTTACAGAGCAGTTAGTATACGGGCACTTAGGAACTGGCAGCATTCACCACATCTGGTCAGTGTCAAATATCTGTGTCACCTTTTACCTCTCCTTACCACATAAAGTAGATTCACGCTCTACAATTCAACAGAGTGTTTTCAGTCTACTGAATTTGTGACTTAGATGGGAAAGGGTGATGATGAGTGTTTTTAAATGTTGATAGTTGTCCACAAGCCCTAGTAGAAGCTTAGAAAGCTCTGCAACATGGGCAACCCACATCTACACAATTAACCAGGAAACCTCATCACAGGAAGTGTACATCTGATTGGTAGCTTTTTCAGAAGCATTGAACTTATGGAAGTATCTGTCAGATTTTGCCATATTTCATTTAAGCTGGCATTGTACCATCTGAGTACTAACTGAGGATGTGAGCTGAAAGATTACAGATTTTTATTCAACAAATAATTTTAGATGCAATATACTAGAATTATGTAGGCTTTCTAAAATCTGAAATGATATGGATTTCTGTGTTTACTCATAGCATCTCTGTATAATTTCATTTTTGTTTTTAACTGATAAAAATCATCTTATCACATATACTTCTACATTCTCTTTGCATGTAGAACAATTTTATTTATTAATTAGTTCTTTTGAATGATAATTCTTTGTCAAAGAGTTGCTTTATTGGTTAAAATCGTATCTTGGCTTTGGTTTACAAATAAACCGTATGTAACACAATGTTTTTTAATGATCTGTCAAAGAGTTCTTGCATAGTGTACTTGCTCATCCTGCCTTTGAGTATTTTATATTTAGTGGACAGTGCCAGAAGTACACTGCACGGATATTAGTCATGTTCAGATTTTCTGTTCCTTTAATAAATTTCACTCCACTGTTGGTGAGAAATGTGCTTTTCTTTTTTCTTTTTTTTTGCTTTTTCAGTTTTTAAAAGAATATTTTAAAAAAAATACCACTGTATTTTACAGTTATGTTGTGGTAATTTTGATCACATAGTCTTTAACTCTGTGCAGGTTTATATAACACTAGTCAAGATCACCTATAAAAGGATTGTAAACAATTTCTAGATGTCTTTTCTTTTCCCTTAATATGCATATTAAGGACACTTTCTACATAGCTTATTTTACAGTAAACTTAACATGGTATCTGCAGGCAGACTTTCCCTCCATATCTGTACTGCAGACATCTTCTTTTTGCTATTACTTGTTTGTCTTATGCAAGGATACAGAATTCACGTTTTATTGCACTCAGTACTCTACAAACACAAATGATCATTCCTGCTTTCAGGCTCAACAGGGTAGAAACAATCAGATACTAATTTTAAAGCAACCCAAACATAATGTGCCAAAATTACTCAGTGTATTATGTTATGTTTGTTTGCCAAAATATCCTTTTATTTAAATTTTACTGAAATGTGACCCGCTCTGTTCTTCTGAGTACATTTTCTGATATTTTTTTCTTTCTTTCTCGTTCTTCCTTCCTTCCCTGGTCACTTAACAGTTTCACATTTGGGGGAAAAAGATGAAGAAAAATAGAATTGTTTCAGTTATTACACTGAACACTTATTTAAAGTGTTCAGTTGTGAAGTATTTCTAAGTCCATGTGGTCAGGGCAAGAATGGTCAAAAGAATTAGTTCCCTTCAGGAGTAAGTGATGATGATGGCCAGACTATAACCCTGAAATCAGGGTTTCTGATGCTCTCTCTAAGCCTGATCCAAAATTAACTTAAAAATTGTAATGTAGGAGCTTGGTTTGGGCCTTCCTCACCATCTTTTGTTGCAGTATGTCTATGAATAGAGTCAAGACTTTATTTCCTGCAAAATGTCACTGACCTATTCAATATCTTCCCTTATGGTTTAGCCAGCTCTGTATTTGTAGCTAGTATTGTAGCCTTATGGAATAAACCTGAGCTTGCTCTGGGTAATTTGCAGAAGCTGTTTGTGGTTGGTTCAGCTTTGTTGTTTCTCTCTTCGCTACATACATAGAAAAAAAAGAGCTGCGTTCCAGTTTCAATCTGGAGGATCGCCTGAGTGGGTATAGAGGCAATACATGGATTGCTTTTCATGTGAAGAGTAAGTGACTATTTTAGACCCCTGAGTGAGGCTCTAAAATGCTGAAGTCACTAGCCGTATCCTTAAGTAAGGAAGGCAGAGGAGGCGGCAGGTACCCAAGGAGGGTGAGGGACTGCTGGCTGATGGGATGAAGATGCTGTCACCAGGAGAGCTAACAGCTCTCAAGGAAGTGGAAAGGTTACAGCATTGGACGGCGAAGGGCTGATTCTGGCAGTGTAAAAGGGTATTTAGGTGGGTGTGGATGTATCTGCAGACAGAACTAAAGTGAATCATGTGGTAGTACAAGCTCCTTCACAGTGGCTGGACAAAATTTAAACACTGATTAATAGCTGTAACATCCTAACATGTTACAGGGCCTTCACCAAAACCTGAGGTTTAAGTAAAGGAAAGTAAATGCAATTAATGCCACTCACTATTCTTATTATTTTTGAATAACATTTCAGTCTATTTTAGAGAAGTGAACTTGGGCGTTTTAACTCTGGAATTGGGGTAGAAATAATTGAAATTCTTCTCTAGGCCAGGCAACTTCACTTTCAATACCTCTATGAAAAGCGTGGTTGACACATAATATTGCCATCCTCAAATATTCTACCTTTATAAGCCAGATCCCCTAAAGAACATAGGAATAAGTTAAGAAAATTAATCTATTTTTTTCTATACTGCTTGTTTATATTTACCTTCTTTCTTTTGAATCTTTACTGCAAATGGATTCATATTTGCAAACTTTTCTCTAAGACTAGGGTTTAAGGGGGCTGAGTATTTGCTTTATTTAAAAAATAAGTTCTTCTTCAGAGTATTGTGTGTTCAATTCCATAATCTGCTGTCTACTCTGATCGGGGAAGCCTTTGATATTTTCAATATGAAACCAGCTTCTTAATGTAGACAGGTTTTTTTTCTTATTCATATTGCAGTAGTCCCCCAAAATGTGATAGGCATTGGACAGCCAGAAAAAGGAAGAATTCCTGAATTGAAAATCTTATGGTTTGGCTCATTTTCTTTTCTTAGTAGCACAACAGTGATGGCATTTCTTATTAGCTGGAATGTCCGTTCATCCCTTAACAGATGGGTCTATATTTCCTTAGACTTTAGAGGAACTTTGCTGATTTACATCACCTCATAAACAGGCCCATTGTTTTGCAAGTCTCATAGCTGGGCTCACATGATGCTATCTTTTGGGAGGCTACTGTTGTTTCTCTGCTTTTCGTATCAATAACTCTTAGAGCATTACTAAGGAACTCAGCTCCACTCAGGCTCTATAAAGAAGTCGGGAAATGGTGGTTGTCCACACAAGCTGCGCACGTGTTAGTTATCCTGAGTAGTTCAACTCGTTGCTAACAGTGCCAGGGTTTTTTATCCCTACTACTGCTGACACTCAGTACTGTCATATGAATTGTTCAGATTTAGATAAATTCAACTTGGTTCATAAACTTGGACCAAAAAATAGCATTGATATTTTAAAGATATTTTTTAGAGCATAACTTTTGGTAGCATGCTGAATTTTACCTGTATAAAAGAATTGAAATAAATGCACCAGGAAACTTGAAAGGCCTATGAAAGGCTCAGCAAATGTTTTACCTCAAATAAGTAATTAGCTGAATTTAGAGCAGTCTCACTTCTCAAAATTATTCAGTAGTACTATTTGAAAACTAAATTTGGCGATGATTAGTTGCATGCGTAACAAGACTGGATAAGTCTGTTTTCAGGCAGGAAGGAAATGTAGAGTAATATGTCGCCTTTTAATGCGCAATCTCCCGTCCGTCTGAGACAGCACGGAGGCTCCTCCTGCCTCCGGGCCAATGAGCACTGACACCAATATGAGGATGCTACAAATGGCGTTTATTGGACGTATGCATTCGCTTATATACCTACAAGCATACTGCTATCTCTGCGTCATATCCTTCCTCTTTCCGTGCCATCGCGAGATCTTCCGATCGCCGTTCCCTACATCTCCCCCTCCCCATGCTTTGGCTATGCTATTTGCTTTAAATTGCCGTGTCGCGGGTTAAGCGTTCATAATGTGGGTGTGGGCGGGACCACCCCTTTTCTAGCAGTTGTCTTACCAAGCATCTAAACACTAGTTTACATGCTAATATGCCTAGCACGAGCATCAGCAGCAGGTGCAACCCTTCTATTAGTAACTGCCTGGCCCATGGTCCTAGCCCAAGCCAATTACCAAACCAACTATCTAGCGGGTTAGTCATTACGGTAATTTTTTGCGTGTGCTCCTTTAGCCATTCTAACTCACTGTGTATTGACTGGCTGTGCTCCGTCAGATTAAAGCAGCACATGCCTTCCACATCTTTACACCCATGACCCTGGGCTAACAGCAGAAAGTCTATGGCTGCTCTATTCTGCAGGACAGCATGTCGTAAGCTATCCATATCTTGTGCCATTTCATACAGTACTTTGGTTGTTACGTTGCTCTGCTTCACCGCCCAACAAGCTAGCTTTCCCAAGGATGCCAAGGCGTGTGCTGTACCAATCTGCGGGATGATTGATGCTCCGATTCGAGACGCCGCTCCCCAGATCTCAACCTTATCATCACACTCGGGACCCAAGCTCGTCAGACTGTGGCGCCTTCGACTCGTTTGATTTGCCATGGTTATCACAGCCGTTAGATTGGGCGCAAAGATAGTTAAGCTACCTAAGTAACAAGGCCCCCCTACAGCACGTCTTGGGATCCCGGGCCACGCCCGGTCCCCACATATCAGGAATATTCCATCAGGGAGGTCCCTAGCCGTCTCATTTACCCAATGGGTCAGCCCTCCTCCTTTTGTTTCCGTCCCCAAAGAGCCGTTACAGTATGATTTTGCGGTATAATCAAACCCCGGTGTGCTTGAGGACACCTTGGTCCACCCGGTCCAGTTAAGGTTTCTATAGACATTTATCCCTTGTTGATTATTCCCAAAGTGCACGCATGCCGCACCGGTGTAGTTAATTGGTGCTACCGAACCCAGAAGGTCAAGCTCTTGCGGGTCCCAGGGCAATGATGCATTCAGCGTGTTCAAGCAGTTACTAATATTGCTTGTGTTTGTGCAATGCTCTCTCAGCTTTGGTAGGTCTACGGTCAAATTCAATGGGACCCCTATTAAGCATGTCTTAAAAGGCTGCCCCGCACCCACCAGCGTCAGGCAAAATTGCTTATTTCCTGTCCGGTTTGCCCAGGTGAGCCATAGATTGTTACTACCCCATTTCGCTAACGTTGGTTCGCCTTTCACCCCTTGGAGTCCCAGTCCCAGCATTGCTACGAGGAGAGCTACTTGGGTTGCTCCCCCTGCCATCTTCTCGGGTTTTCTGGTTACGCATTCTTCTTGTGGTTTCACGCGCCTTTTCTCATCTGTTGTTCTTCTCCTGTCTGCTGTCTTTGCTGCTAGGAGGGATCATCGGCCATTCAGGGTGGTCCTCCCCTGCAATAAAGCTCAGACATTCATTAATTCATCCGACTCTCTGCTTCCTGTCTTGTCCTTGCCCTGAGGTCTGGGCGCACCCACTTTGCAGGGACCCATCTTACCACTTCTCCCTGCCTGACCGCTGCATACCCTCATCCTTGGGTTACCAGCTGCCACCCCTCTTCCCATTCCCCTTTTTCCGGGATTCGGACCTTTACGTCTGGTCCCTCGTGCACCGCTCGGGCCGCCCAATGCTTTTCCGCTGGCGTCTTGTTCTCCTCCCCCCTGGTGAACTGGTTCAGACCGAATAAGGCCCACATAATTATTTCTGATTGTTTGTGCGCGGGGATCCTTTGTGTATATCCTTCCCCCTCCCCAAGAATCTCGATCCTTTGCTTTAAAGTGCGGTTTGCTCGCTCGACGATGGCCTGACCTGTGCTATTATAGGCAATACCGTGCACTAGCTTAATTCCCCACCGTACGGCCCATTCTTTCGTGCTTTGCGCTGTGAAACACGTGCCGTTGTCTGTTTTAATAGTTTCTGGGGCACCCAGCCAGGCCATTGCCGTGTGCCAATGCAACTGTGCCGCCCGCGCTGTGACTCGTTTATGTTGGGTCGCCACAATGATACCGCTGTGTGTGTCCACTGTGACAGCTAGCCAGGGCCGTGGTCGAAGTCGCTGGCACATTGTGAAGTCCGTTTGCCATATTTGGTTTCCTTTCAGCCCCCTGGGGTTGATGCCGGCTCCCCACAGGGGTTTTTTTTGGCAATACGGGCAAGCCGCAACCACTTCACGAGCTGTGGTGAGGGGGATGTTGCAGCTTTTTGCCAGTGCTTTTGCACCAACATGGAGAAGGTCGTGCACCTGCCTTGCTTCTGCGACTGTCCACACACCTTTGGCCGCTTGATCGGGTTTATTGTTGCCCTCTTGGTACACTCCTTGGATTGCCTCATGACTCCGAACATGAATAACGGAGGCAGTGGCCCGCCGCTGTTGTAGGGCTTCTTCTAGCATTAGCGCAATGGGCGACCCGGCCCATCCGGGATACGACATGTTGTGTAACAATTTAAAGACGAACATGGAGTCTGTCACTACATTCAAATGCTCTTCTGGCCACATTTGCAATGCCTGCGCCACAGCTCGGGCCTCTAGATGCTGTACGCTACTGTCCGGCTCGCTGATCTTCACTCGGTGCCATTGGGCCTTTTGATCTTGCCACACAACAACCGCTGCCCTGGTCACCGATGACGCGTCGGTGAACACTGTGCGCCCTGGTGCAGGTCGCTGTAGCACTCGGACTTTCAGATGGGGCCGAAGGACGGAGAGGTGTGTATACATCTCCAGCACAGGCGATAATCTGATTGTTCCCGGGAATCCTTCTAAAGCTATTGCTATGCTATCTTGTTTCTGGACCACGCTGTCCCATTGACTCCTTTTTACCGGTAGGTAAATGGACTCAGGCTCCTTCGCGAAGTGCCGAACGGCGGCGGTTCGTCCCTTCTGTATCATCTGTGCCAATGCTGTTACGATTGTAACGTATGCCATACTTATTTGGTTCGACACTATCCACCATACGACTTCCGGACGCTCCGGCGCCCCTTGTCCTAGAACACCTATGGCTCCTGTTCTTGTAACTGCCACGTACAGACTGATTGGTCTGGCCGGGTCGTATCTCGTTACTCCGCCCCTTACCATGAGATCTTCTATTTTTCGGAGGGCTTCTAACGCGTTCGGCGTCATCTGCCTCGGTTCCCATGGTTTGCGGCCCTTGAGCAACTCGAACAGTGGCTCCATCCACTCCTTGGGAATACCTATCAGCCCTCGCAGCCATTGGAGAGCTCCAACCAATTGCTGTACATCATGCAACGTCCGTATCTCTCTATTGAGCTTTATTGGCTGTGGGACCACAGCTCTGGGGAGGATGGTGGTTCCCAGATAGTCGACAGATTCTCCCCTTTGCGTCTTCGCTTTCTGGACGTACAACCCCGCTTCATTTAGGCAGTTAATTACTGCCTGTTCTGCCTGATCGGTTTCTTGCTGGGTCTCTGCGGCTATTAGGAGGTCGTCCATGTAATGGATGATAAGCGCGCGCGGGAGCTGCGCCCTTACCGGCTGCAATACCTTAGCCACTGCCGCCTGACAAATCGTAGGTGAATTCTTCATGCCCTGCGGGAGGACTGTCCATTGATATCGCGCTGCTGGCTCCTGCAGATTCTCTGAGGGCAGTGTGAAGGCAAATCGAGCTTTGTCCTGAGGGGCTAATGGTATAGAGAAAAAGCAATCTTGGATATCCATCACCACCACTGGCCAATTCTTTGGTATTGCTGATGGTAGTGGCAACCCCGGCTGGAGGGCACCCATCGCTTCCATCTGCTGATTTACCGCTCGTAGGTCGTGCAGTAATCGAAATTTAGACTTGTCCTTTTTGTGTATCACAAATATAGGAGTGTTCCAGGGACTGTGGCTTTCCTCCAGGTGTCCCTGCTCTAGTTCTCTACTTACTATTTGTCGGGCAGCCGCCAATTTGTCCTCTGTCAATGGCCACTGCTCTACCCACACAGGCTCATTGGAGCACCATGTCAGCGGGACAGCGAAATGAGCCCCAAGGAGGTAGGCAGTGGCCCTTACCCTAAATTTGTCAGGTGAAAGCCGCTTTGTGATAAGGCATCTCGCCCTAACAATGGTTCCCCTATGGCAGTTATGTACGGCCGCACACGGATGATCTGAGCAGGCCTATCCGGGTCCTCCAATACAATTGTGATATCGGTTTCAGAAATCATAGCCTCCGCCCTGCCTCCCACTCCATCTAACGAGCTTGCAACTTTTGCTGGCCAACTCGATGGCCACAACCACGAGGGCACACATGTAACATCTGCCCCCGTATCTAGCATCATTATTAAGGGGATGCTAGGAGGACCCGCCCCTGGTGGGCCTATCAGATGCGCTCTCACTCGGGGTCTCTTCTCACACCCTAAAACCAGGGCCACGCGGGGTTTCCCTTCGGAGTTTGGTCGCTGGAGCTGTCCATCAGCGGTGTGTTGTTGTTGACGGGGGCTACTTGAGGCCGGCTCACCGGGGAGGGGTGGCCCCTTACTTGCCCTCCCCGCTTCTCGTTTCCCGGCCGCCGACAATCTCGTGCTCTGTGTCCTGGTTTTCCACAGGCCCAGCATGTGAGGCTCCCCATACCCCCTGTTGGGCGCGCGTAACTTCCCTTATTCGTGCACTGTGCTCTCAAATGGCCCATTTGCCCGCAGCCAAAGCATGGGCCTCCTTTTGGACCTCCTCTAGCTCTAACCTCCGGCATTGCCATAACTGCTGCAGCAATCTGTAGGGCTGTGGTCTTGTCCCGGTGTTCTAATACGTACTTGATCGTCTGCCCTAGACTTGCTCCCTTAGGCGCTGTTCTTAGGATTTCTTTTGTCAACTCGTTGCCCTGCTGTTTGATACATTCCAACATTACCGCTCCTTTTGCAGCGTCTGGTAAAGATGCGAGTTCTACTGCTGCCTGTAGTCTGTCACAAAACTTGTCAAACGGCTCTCCCACTCCCTGCTTCACAGTCGTTCATGGGTCTGCCTGTTGCACCAGTGGCCCAATGTCATCAAAGGCCTTTCGAGATGCTTCTGTTGCCGCCAGTATCTCCCGAGGTCTCAGGCCCGCTGCCTGCTGCTGGGGCGTAACCATGGCCGCATCATTTCCTCTTAACCGTGTTAGGGTGGATTGGCCCAGTGGGTTCTGCGGGTCTGCCTGCGCGGCCATCAACGCTTGCTGCAGACGCGAGGTCCACGCCTCTTTCCACATAAGGACCATCGTGGGCGATAAGACCAGTCGCGCGAGGGTGCGACAATCCCACGGCACTAGGCCTCCCGCGTGCGCCGCGTCCAGCAACGTCTGTGTCACTGGGTGTCGCAGGCCCTGTTCTTGCACTGCTTTCAATAGCTGTTGTACCGTCTTTGGGTCGAGGGGCACCCATTCCACTGCCCCCCCCCCCGGGGGCAACTAGTACTGGGAAGGCCCCTATTGGCGCACGAAACTTGAGGCCACTCAGGGCACATTCCGTCGCTATCAGTTTCCAGTCCGTTAGGGGAATTTCTTTTCCCCCTCCCGCTTGGGCGGAACCTGCTGCCTCTAATAGCCCTCTTTGTTTAGCTACTTCCTCTTCCAGAGCTGTAAGCAGCATAAACATCTGCTCCATATCTCTTGTGACTTTCTTCCCCTTTTTTTCTTCCGCATCTGACTGCAGCGGGGAACTCCGCCCTAGTTGCTGCATCTTCGTCGTTATTCCTTCTAAGGAGTCAGAGTCTGTGCCTGAGTCTTCAGTCCCCTCCTTCCGCAATGCTGGTCGACGCCCACTCCTCTCTCGGCCAGCGCCATCTTTCCCCGGGCGTGGCACCCTCGGTCTTTCCCCTGCTTCCTCTCTTCTTTCGTCTTCCCACTGCACCCGAATCATGGCCCCCGGCAGCCAGTCTCGGGGATCATCCACTCTAAGCGGTCTTTTCTTTTCTTCTGCCTCCTCCACTTTCACCTTGCCTTCTTTTCCACTACCTGCCACTGGCTTTCTCATATCTCGGTCCCCATAAAGGTCCCCTGATTCTCCCCTTTCCATCGCCCTCATCTCTTTCCACGGGTACCGTGGGGGTGGTGGCGGAGAAGGGGGTATTACTGGGTATGCCTCTGGTGTTTCCCCCTCTCCCAGCTCTGGTTCCTGATAAACCGCCTCCTCCGTTTCCACATTCTCTGTTCTCACTTCATCCCCTACTATCGTCTCTCCCTCTATCACCTCCGTTCGCTCCTCTGCGTTCGCTGCTGTCTGTGTCGCCATTTCCGCGGACATGTGCAGCGCCACGCGAGCAGCCTGCCAAGTCTCACGCTCCTCCCTAGTCCTTTGTAAAATGGTCATTACGTCTCCCCATGTCTTGAGCTCTGCAGCCTTCTTCGTGGCCATGGCTGTCTGAGCGAGCGCTCGAGTGCATTTCTCCCAGTTAGAAGGGGAAAGAATGTCCCCTGGTCTAACTATCGCTCCTTCTTTCAGGAGCCGCCCGACGCAGTTCGCAACTGCATCCGCTCTCATAGAGAGCCCCCATTCCCGGGCACCCACACGTACAACCTTGACTACCGCGTCCATGATCCGGATCCTCTCGACCGCCTGCGGTCCACCGTCTCAGCTATCACGTCGGGGTCACCACTTGTCGCCTTTTAATGCGCAATCTCCCGTCCGTCTGAGACGGCACGGAGGCTCCTCCTGCCTCCGGGCCAATGAGCACTGACACCAATATGAGGATGCTACAAATGGCGTTTATTGGACGTATGCATTCGCTTATATACCTACAAGCATACTGCTATCTCTGCGTCATATCCTTCCTCTTTCCGTGCCATCGCGAGATCTTCCGATCGCCGTTCCCTACAGTAATACTAATGGATACTTTGCCTGTGCTAAGCTGAAAATGACTGTAGGCAAGTTGAGAAGAAATCAGATTTTTCCAGTCATTTAAGTATTATGTAACAATGGAATTCAATGTTTATTTATCTCTTCTCCTTTCTGGAATATGCACATAAATATTATGCAAGATGTAAGATCATATCTATAGTAAATTGAAATGCTTTCCTCTAGCCATAGGCAGGCCTATTCAGCATGCAAAATGCGTCCCCAACACTTGATTTTCCTTTTTTTGTCCTTCAAGTCAATCATAAAAATAGTAAACAGAACTTGCACTATTTTTTAATAAAGAAACTTGATTAGTAATTCTATTCGCTCAATTTTAATGTTTTGTTTGTTTAGGCTAAACAGTAGTTATTAAATTTAAACTTTTGCTTCTATAACAGAGATTTCATGTAACCATACTCCTTTAAAAATAGAGTACTTGAAAATAAGTTCTTGGATAACACATATAAAATCAGAGGCTTTAGGTCTGCTGTGATAGAAGCAAAAGAGCTCTAGAGTGAACATCTGCCATATGATCCATATGCATGTATATTCCACATGCATGTAAAATTAGTTTGGTGGCAAGAAAGACTGAATTTAAGGAAAAGGAAGAAGAGATGAGATTGAAAACTACTGGTTGCTCATAATGAAGGGACAAGTTTTGGAGAAAGTAACAAGTAGGAGATGTACTGTTTCAGTGTCCACATAGGAAAACAAAAAACAGACACGAAAACTGAACTGACGTCATGTGCTTTGAATTGCCAATTGCAAGAAAATGCTGAAAAAGGTGAGCGTAGTCTCCTTGGTGTCTTAATTTGATCGTTTAGAAGAAGTTTTTGGTGATTACTCTGCATCATTTTGTAAACATCTCAGGACTGTGAAAAGTCACCATTTTTAAATTAAAAACTAAGATAGTTTGTCTTCTAAAAAAGCCATTTATTTCTGTGTCCTTTTCTTGGTGTCATGAGAAATAGTTTTGGTAATTTGGGTGGAGAGCAGTTTGTTATACAGGAAACACAGTGGTATTAGTGATGACTAATTATGCACAGATATTACATGGCTAAACAATTTATATACACCTTTCTTTTAGCATTTGAATCACAGTCTGTAAAGACTTCATACTGCACTGGTACATGCATCTCACTTTCACTACAGTCACAGGATCACAGAATGGTTGAGGTTGGCAGGGACCTCTGGAGATCGCCTGGTCCAACCCCCCTGCTCAAGTAGGGTCACCTAGAGCACATTGCTCAGGACTGTGTCCAGGCGGCTTTTGAATATCTGCTAGGGTGGAGACTCCACAACCTCTCTGGGCAGCCTGTTCCAGTCTTCAGCTACCCTCAAGTCCCTCCTGACTGCCGGCAGTATGCAAATTAACATCTTCTATTAAAAGTAATATCGTTTCCTCATTTCTCCAGGAATATAGCTTTAATTTGAAATTCTTCAACATGTACAGAAAAAGTTTGGCAAACCAAGAAAATGAATCGATGTCTCAGAGACATATAAAAAACCTAGTAAGCAAAACGCTGATTACTGCATAAATGAAAATGCTGCACATGCTTTTATTTCCTATATACTTCCTTTCTGTCCATTTCTGGCTTCCAAAAACTCAGTAAAGAACAATTGAGAAATAAACCTTGACCCCATGGTATGAGTAGACAAAACTATGCAGTCTGAACTTCACAAAATTATTCTCAAAAATATGCCCTGCACTGTTCTTGGTGCTTATTACTAATCCAAAGACACTTTTATTTTTACTTCAGGATCTTGCTTTTGAAAATGGAGCAGAGCAGGTCACTATGGAGATAATCGCAAAACTCCTTTTTTTTTTCCTACTGCTCTGCACACATTACATCTCGAAGCTGCAGCTAAATGCAACTGGTCAAGTTCTTCTTGCTTCTGCAATTTAAAGCAAAACTTACAGTGAGACTAATATTTCACTTAATGAGTCCCAATGAAATGATCAAATGATCAAATGAAAGTGCTTCTGCTAAGGCGTAGGATAGTTCATAGCCCTGCAAGAAAGCATTTGTTCTACCTTTTTCCTTGCACCATTTTCAAAGAGTTCTCTTAAAAACTTTTTATGACCTTGATGCAAAACTGATTTAACTAAATTAATATCTAAAGTTGACTTCGGAAAAGGTGCTGCATGTACCCAGATTGTATGTAGAGCATGAGTCCGTGCTCGCTGTGTGCTCTTTGTGTGCCGGACCTCCTCCTGCTTGCAGGATCTTGCAGATTGCCGAGACCCGAGTTGCTCCCCTGAGCCAGTGAAATTACACCTGTATAAATTACTGTGAGGGAGCTCAGTCAGGCACACCATTTACAGAGCAAAACAAATCTCTGGGTAGCCTTACCAAAATCAAACCAGTGCTGCTGAGTTATGAGAGGGCAAACAACAAGACTGATTGAAAGGCTAAAGCAATTTTACTGTAGTAGGTTAAAACAAGACAAAGAAGAAGAGTGAAAAGAGGAGAGAAACACAGGCAGGATTGCTTTGTTGTTTTCCAATGTCAAAATGAGCTCCTCTGTGCCCAAAATTCTCAGGGATATCTTATGGAAAATAAAACTATCTCCTTTTATCCAACAGATTTTTATCCAAAATGCTGTAATTCATATCATCTTTTAATTGGATGCCTTTGGGATTTTGAATGTAATTAAACCACAAAAATCTCAAAATAAAGGGAGAGGGTCAAAATTCAAGATAAACAGTTATGAAATAGATACATTTTTGTTATTAAGTGTCAATTAATGGTATTTAGAAACTGCTCATTTTATTTAAGAAAATAGATTTGTAATGCAAAAACTAATATGAAAGTGAAGAACAAATGTAAGATTTCTCACTAGCAGATGTGGTAAGCTGAATCCTGGGAACTTATTTAAATATTAAATAGTGTTTCATTAGAGATTTTTTTTATAAATGAACATATTTTTGTCTAATTGGATGCATTTGCACATAGAACATTACTACTGTTGGTCTGAAATTAAACTTTTGAAACAGCCACTAGCTAGTGGGTCTCAGAGTTCTTCTAATGAGTTATTCTGAGGATTCCCCTGCTTTTGGTACAAGTTTCCATTTCTTTTGAAGATCTGTTTCTTTATAAATAACTTTGAACTAGCTTGAAATTGTGGTTGTGACGAATTAATGCAGTGAAGTTTGCATTACGAAATATGTTCCAAATTAGATAACACCCCTCGAGTTTATAGAGAAAAATAGCCCCATCAACTTAAATACATTATATGTCAAAAATCAACTGTTGCTATAGAAGTTGCATAGGAGAAATTCTACCATGAGCTCCTCTTTCTCTTAGATTATGCTACAATAACCATTTTCTTAATTAAAAATTATGGGATAGTGAGAATGGACACCAATATTCCATGGAATAAGGAAAGAAAAATGAAACATCTCTTTATTAGCTGTTTCAGTGAATGATTTCAAATGTCCATTTTTTTTTAGATAAAAGTTACGTGATGTAAGCCTCTTGTGACAGACTTAAAGGCTCTTTTGTAATCACCTTATGTAGTGTTGATCCAGTAGGATTCTTAAGGTCATTTACCACTGAAGGGTTGCCAACGAGAAGAGATTCCGAGTGTTTGAATCCAGGCACAATTTGACCGACTGTCAGTAAAACCTCTTTCTTGGCCTTTTTAAACCAATTGAAAAATGAGATGCTAATCTCAAGCAAGGCCTCATATTGGTTAAAAGGCTTCGGAAAGCAAGTGAACAAAAAAACCCCCATTCTTTCAGATCTTCAGCAATAAGAATCTGAAGAGAAAGCTGGGAAGATGACTGGGAGTGCAAATTTTTTAGCCAATTATCTTTATTTCAGCTGAGCAGTAGCAAGACATGATTTTCAGTAAACATGATTGTTTTGAAGTCTGTACTTTTTTAAAGCTTTTTTTCTCACACTTTAAGTTTGATTTTTTCCAGATAAGTAATAAACAAATGGCCTGATAAATTAGATTCATTTTTCAATGCTTTTTTTTTTTTTTTTTTTTTGACATGGGGAATATAACTATATTTCCAACAGGATTCCTGAGCCAAGAGAACTTGTCCTTATCAGTGTCAAAAGCAGAGGTAAAGACAAAGCAGTGGAATAATCGCAGATTTTTATAATTATCTCTTTAATAGGTCTAAAGAATTTATTCAGCATAATGATGGCCCAATGATGTACTTGAATGCCATGGTCTGGGAGTGACAGATTAGTTGCCCAAATTAAGGGAAAGGTGCAGAAGGAGCCATGTCAGCACTCATCTGGCATTGCAAGCAGTCACCTTGCCTTTTGGGTCGCTGGCAATAAGAGGCAGATGAGAAAGCAGGTGCAGCATGTTGGAGGCCACTGTGCAAACTCTCATGGCAACTACAATATCACGTGGTCTGCCCCCCAAAACCCAAACTTTTTTGCAAGCTGTTAACATTGTGGAGACATACTAGGGCAGTTCCTGGCAAGAAGAGCAGGATTCGCCACATGTTGGCTTTATTGGACAATGATATACTCGGAGTGGAAGGAAGAAGTAGGTTGGACACGGAAGGTGTAAATATCTGATATTCGCTAGAATATAAATAGAAGTACCCTCCAAAATAACATGTAGTTATCTCATGAAATAGTCCCTTCAAGTTGTTAGGTCTGGGAGCTGTACCACATTAAAGGTAACAACTATTGATCTATTTATTTATTTATTTATTTTACTTTGGCGTCCTGGATACAGATTCAGTGCCTCAGTGCATGACTTCTTTAAGGTCCAGACAAAAGATATACAGATTAATAGTATTATCATCCTCAAAATGCATAACAGTTGCACAAGATAGGGTT
Source organism: Dromaius novaehollandiae (assembly GCF_036370855.1). Classification (NCBI taxonomy): domain Eukaryota; kingdom Metazoa; phylum Chordata; class Aves; order Casuariiformes; family Dromaiidae; genus Dromaius; species Dromaius novaehollandiae. Next base: position 65,974,779 of record NC_088099.1, on the reverse strand, counting down.
TGTTACTAAATGTCCATTAGTCCTGTGACCTCTGACCCACAGTCAGAGATCGTATATGTTGCAAAAACAACATCTTGTTTAAAAGCCTCAGACAAAGTCTTGTTGTATTTCTCTGACTGGTTTCTGTGTTTAAAAAAAAAAGCTTCATGTTCATCCTCATATCACAAAAGCTCTGACAGAAAATTGGTGGTTTTACAGAACATTTTATCTTCATTGCTACAACTCTTCAAAAATCTAGAGTGGAAATCTTTGACTTGCTGCAATCACTTAGAAACTTAATTTTTACTTCCCTTGCTTACCTGAAGGAATTCATGATATATCTGTAAATTGACCTTTGTAGTTTCCCACCAAGAAATGGATTGCATTCATTAATGGGATTGCTATCCTCAGAGACTCTAAATTGTTGTTTTAAATATATTTTAGGAGCTGACTGAGAAAATAAATCTCCTCCTACTCTTCTCTTACCAAAGGTGGTCTTAAGAGGAATAAAAGGATGGCACGAAATGACCTTACTGATATTAGTTGACAGTATAGGATTTAGACTAGAGAAAGAAATCTGTTCCTGAGCACGAACTGTGTAATGCATAAAATTCAGTGCAATATTAATTAACCACATATCAAGACTTGGAATCAAGCCACTCAGCTTTATATTCTTCTAGGAGGGTGTAAATGAATGAGAAGTTCCTCTAGGTTGTACTTAAAGATTCATTCAAAATAATTTTGCTCAAATGTGATAATGATATCTTCAAAGGAAGAAGGTTTCCTCCCTCTCAAAATTACAAATAAAAATACATATATACATATTATATATTACTGCATTTTATATTAACCAAGTGGCCTAGATTCTATGTTTTTATATCTGATATACAATATCACTTTTTCTACATACCTTTTTGTATATTAAGATTATTATATGTTATCAAGATAAAGGAGCTGCATTACTATAAATATAAGCTTGCTGTTTTAAAGTAGCAAGGTCTTGCTATATTTTTTTTCCTTTTTGAAGCCCCACTTGCATTTATTACCCAGGTGAATAGATCTCCTTTAAACATTTTCAACAAATAGTCAGCATTGTCACTAATGTGAGTATTTGGATTTATACCAGAATGTAGGCCTTCAGTGAAGGTTGTCTGGGTGAAAATAATCTGTGGAAATTCTGGAAGATATCCTACCCTCTTGGACCAGTTTTGGGGCTTGTGCAAGTTTGATCAAAATGCTTTTGTTTGCATTCCCTGAACCTTAAAAATCTTCCCTTCCTGGAGGTGTTCTCACTCTGCATATCAAATTCCCCAGACTAAATCAGTCCCTGAAAAATACTTCAGAATCTTCACTTTTCAGGACAGTTTTGGTAAGTTCTAAATTCATTGCCTTATTTCCCCCTTCCCTAACACCACCACCTTTTTTATTTTTTTGAGCTCAAATGCCTTAGTTATGATAATTATGAAAAATTTTTTTAAATGAATATCCCTTATACAATCTAGACTGCATCTTTTAAACTAGTTAACTGTTTAGACTCTTAGTTTTGAAACACCTTACTTGAGACGTATCTGTCATTTTTGATATTGAAAAATATAATTGAAAAACTATCTAAAAACCAGGCCTGTTTATACAAATTCAGCTTACACACTAAAGAACTAGTACATTCAAACATAGAAGCTACGTTTGACAATTCTAACCTGTCAATTTTGAAAGCATTCTCTCCTACCTGGTACATTCATGCCCTGCAGAAATGGTGCTGTTTACCTGCTAGGTCAGAAATGATCATGGATGAGAACAAAAAAGAAGACTGTCACATAGCGTGGTATAAAGCTATCCTTGCCAGACACTACGAATGCAGTATGCAAATTTTACTGTGTGCCAACTGAAGAAAAGTCGTTAATGTTGTAACGTTTTCCAGCTAAGTAATCAGACCATGACAGAAGTGAAGTGAACATGCTGATGCCTGAATGTGGAAATTAGGATCTGTGGCCTCTAGGCAACTGGAAAGCTTCCAGAGTGTGTGCCTGGTGTTCTGCTTTTTGTTGAATAGACTTGAACATCTAGCATTTAGCTGCATCACATCACCAGCTGTCTGTCTCTCTCTCTTTCTCTCACTACCTTTTTCTCTCTCATTCTTTTTCCTTAGGAGCATTTAAGGCATTCACAGTTTATATATGAAAATTGCATAGCATGCTTGTAATTAGGAATGGAAGGACTAAAGATTATTGTAGGGATGTGATTTTAAGGAACATACAAATAATTGGGTAACCTAGTACAAGAGAGTGATGGTAAGATGTTTAATTCCATCATACAGCTGCACTTAATTTCTTTTTCCCACAGTGGCAGGGGGTGGGGGGAGGAAGGGGAAGGAGTTATTCAGAATAGCTGGGAGCAAAAGCAAAGAGTTATAGGAGAAGAATCTTAAAATAGATATTATGAGAGAGATTCATGTTGCCTGGCTTTAAGTCAGACAGGTGCCGTACTGCCTTTGTGATCAAAGGGAATAGAGAGAAGGAGAGAGATCTTCCTCCAGAGGAAATGGGCACCTCAGTCAGGCTTCTGCTCTGACCTGTTTTCTCCTGTTTTCTCCTTCTTCTGACTGCCCAGAGAGCCTCCTGAGAGGGACTCGCTGCCTGATTTGGGTGCCTAAACTGGTGTCTGAAGCTACACGTAGCAAATACTCCTTCACTGGGAAGCCAACAAGAAAAAGTGTAAGAACAATGAAAGGTTAGGCCCATCCTCTAAACATATGTCCTGGGGTTGAGAACATACACTGGGTACACGTTATCATTTTTTGGTCTATATAGCATTCTTTCTATTAAGATTAATTTTACCCTTACTCCCACAATAGAAGGTGAAGATAAACGCCTCGAGCATAATATATTAAGTTAATACGATCATTATCTTTTTCCTAGTAACTGTCCACTGATGAATAGCTTTTAGCAGCAAAACTAATTGCTGTCCTTTCCTCATTCTGTTTCATTGCTACCTAGGCAAAGATAGCGCTGTTGGAGTCATTGCCAAGGGTCGCTGTGAACAGGACTATAACTTTATGAAGAGGAGTTGTATCCTAAAGACGCTTAATTGTGTGAATATTTGGTAATGAAATTAGCTTGTAGAGTGCTATATCTTTGTTCCCTGAGGACACTGTCTTAATGCAAAGAGACAGGGCAATCAACAGTTTATACAAAACAAAGGTTGTTTTTTGCTGGTCATTCATGCAATATGGCACCAGGGGAAAGAGAACTGGAGAACTGAAGGATCAGATTTATTTGTATTATGTGGGTTCACCCACAAAGGAGCAGATTTTGAATCATGCAAGTTCCCACAGAAAGCCACATGAGCTTTGCCATTAATCAGAGTTAGTATAGAGGTTCCTTTTAAGAATTTTTAGACATCCGCCTGGATTTCAAAGACAACATGTTAGAATCAGAAAAAAAAAGAGTGACAGTGAGTGAGAATAAGAATTTCTTTTCTTGCCTTTGCACAAAATATTTCAAAACTTCTGGTTTCTGTGTTAAAAAAATTATTGACTGTTTTGTCTGTCATACCATATAATCATGAAGTCACAAATGAAAAACAATGGAAAAAAAAACAGGTTAAATAGAAAGATACCCAATAGTTCATCATTGATTATGTCTCTAGCAATTTATCTGAGTCAACTCCAAAGTGATCAGGAGTGAAACAGGCATTGCTGATATTATTCCGAGGTAGTCACCAGTGTGTGCGTAAGGATGAGGCAGGGGCACCGCCTGGACTCCCAGCAGGGACGGATACACAAACACAAGGCATACAATGGTTGATATGGAGCATTTATTACCTCTGCGTCTGAACGGGGGTTCTCCGGCATTTTCACAATCAAGGCAATAATGGAGCAGGGGATCCCTGGCACCGCTAAGCGTCGGTCCAGGGTGAGGAACACCATGGGGGCGGGGCACTAGATGAAGTTCTAATGTCCTATACACATGTGCAGTAAGTATGTTGAGCTCATTGTTATTCCCGATTCAAAGCCCAGGTGCAGTGCCACCCTGGCACAGGCTCAACTACGTGACTATGGGTCAATATGCCCTGTTGATGCTCCTTTTCCCACGGGACGGTCCGGCTAGCTTCCATCGTCTATCTCCTCGACATTCTTCCACACTTTCCCATACAGTGTGTGATTGCATGACAGGTAAAACATAGAGCAGAACTACATACTTTAACATTTTGGTGTTGTTAAGAGCAATCAGAGGAAGAGCTCCTCAAAACAAGAACTCTCCCAAGTGTTATTAGGAGTACATCCAATCTATGGAATAGTTTTTATCATTCCTTGTGTAAAGCATTACATATTCCCTGTTAAAGCACTGCAAAAATAGTATTTTTCTGAAGCTTTTCTGTTCCAGCTATTTGAATTTTTTTCTTCTGCTTTCTTTCGGGCTTTCTGTGCAGGGCACACTTTCTCCAAAAGAAAAGGATACATAGATTTTTTAGTGTAAGACAAAGGAAACAGATTGATTTATTCCTATAATACTTAAGGCCAAGCTTTCAAAAAAATGGCATTTTCATTGGACTGGAATTAGTCTAACTTTTTTTTCTCATTAGTACATGAAATAATAAGCTTATTTGCACTGAGGTTATAGAGTAATTATGGGTCGTATCAGTCACCAGTGGCCATTTGCTTACATCAGTCACTTCTTTCCATTTGCAAATTGATAAAATGCAAACACCGTGTGCATCTACATACAGAGGCTGAGTTGGAGACCTTTCAGCAGGTTGTCTTCTAATCTCTCCTAATGTTTCTTTTACTGCAATAAAATTGGAATTCCTCTGCCTAACACTCATGGTAGCAATAAGGCCATGATCCAAAGTATATGGGATCCATCCGTAACAGAGGTGTGATACCCTATGCATAGACTTATTAGTCATCCATTTCCTTGTTATTTTTTCCAAACCTCTACTAGAGAAAAAAGGGAAATGAGATAAAAGAAAACAGAGCTCTGTGCCTATGTATATATATGCACATACATTTATGTTCATATACCTCTAAAAAAAAGACCTATTAATCAACATGCATCTTTTCCACCAGTCCCATAAAAATGACCCAGCAAGCCAGTTATTTGGAACTCCACGCAAACTACAGTTTCATTAATCCTGAACAGTAGCACCTGTCCCTTAGGTTGCCTCTAGTTTCTGATCGTCAACTCAGTCCGATGAATGACACTTGCCCAAGCTTGCAACAATTTCCCCACAGAAGAGAGTATCTTGGTTCCTCTGTAATAACCATCAAGTTGTGGGGTGCATTCTCTCTGCTATTAGTCAGTTTAGGAGTGTGTTACACATTCTTAGCTCTTGGTCAAAAAAAAATAAGATCTCGTTCACTTCAGCTGTCTTCTCTAAGAGGTCTTCACTTTAAGCCAGCCATCTGTCTCCCTCTCAGATAGGGTTAAGGAGCCTGCTCTCTTGGCTGGGCTGCCACAGGTCTAGGATAGCTTTTATTCACAGGCACTGATAACTTTAGTAGAGAATATTGAGAAGGGACCTGTTGGATGATCTGTCCCATGTTTCCTGTGATGGTAGTTTGTCTCTCAGACCAAGTAAAGTACTGAAATTTAGATTCTATCCCAGGTGTTATCATTCACTCTAAGCCAAGAACTATTTCACGTGGCTTTCCATGTGTAAGTATAGTTGTTCATCATCATACCCAAATTTCAAATGTGGACAATTTTGAATCAAAACAAGAATTTTTAGAGGTGAGCATATAGGAAACATGCAAACAAAGATGACCAAATTTGTCTCAGGGGTGGGGATGGGGGAACGTGCTTTATTTTTCTCTCTTCACCATCCAAAGACTTCTCTTCTTAGGCTTACAATAAATACCAATAATCTATAGATGAATACATATCATGATTTTTATTCCCAGCTCCATCAAAATGTTATGCCTGTAAATACCTTATTGTAAGAAACACTTCTATCCAAAAAAACCAAGAATTAAACTCCCAAGTTGTGACTACATAAAATGGCATTTTTCTATTCAATTGAACTGTTCATATACGCACATTCTATCATAATTTTTTAGCAGTACAAATATGTGTTTACCATTTTCATTATCTTTCAGTACTTCAGAACAGTGGGAGAGTAAGTTATGTTCTTTCCTGGCTCATGCATTGCCAACATTTGTTGATTTAAATCCTTTACTGTTGCTGTGTTGAATTAGCTGGTTGGTGTGTTTGAATTAAAATTCTAGGTTCAGATTTTGGAACCAGAATTTATTTATTTTTCATGTATAAACAAAGCATAATGTCAGGATTTGTCATTATTGAAACGCAATCAGCATGTAACCCTGTGTTAACATTTTAATCAGCATTTTAATGGGAAAAACAATAATTTAAACATTTTTCATTTCCTATACAGCTCAGTAGTGTCCATTCATTGTTATACCTTTGTACGAAAACTTATTTCTACAACTTCAGATAGGATCAGTTTTAGAAAAAGTCCTTCTTTCTGCCCCCTTCTGCCTTTTCATTTTAGTCATTATCATCAAATCATGAAATCAGACTAATTTCTAGTCATTCTGACTTCTCTGTGACGAATTTTTTTTGATTGACATTGTTCATATCAACCTTGCAGCTAACATATCTGTGAAATATATATTTCATTCATCTTTCCAAAGGACTTATGATCTTTTAGAGGGATAAAGTCAGTATTAAATTCTGGTTTAATAGGTCAGTTGCTCTATCCATGACAAATACCAGAAATACTTTTTGTTTAATGTAGAACTCTCATCTGTATACAAGATATTTCTGAATAACGTAGAAAATAAAAAAAACTTTTATGTTTACAGTTGTTGTGAATTTTGAAAAGTAAACTTCTTAATTCTTATATATAGGGATAAACCCACAAGGACGCTGTTAAGGTTTAGTCAGGAGCATACAAGAATCAATGCTAACAAAATATGCAAAAAATGTTACACATTTCTTCCAACTCTATAAACCACACTATTGGCTGTCTTCAGAGGCTCCCTATTTTGATCTTCATGTCTCTTCAGACATCAATACATAACAATATTCAAAAGCCTCTGAGAATTCTTTCTGTACTCACTAGGAACTGCAAAGTATAACTTTTATATGGCACATTTTTAATAGTGTTCCTGTTTGAAAGTGTCATGCCTAACTATTTGCAACTTCAAACATTCATATAGGTCAATTTGATTTTTTTTAAGCATGGTTCATAATCCAATACATAAATACAGTTGTAAGTTATTTCCCCTAACATATACTTAATTAGGGTAAATCTTGTAGTATTCAGCTTCTGAATGTTTAGAAAAGTTTATATTCTGTGAATTGATCTTTACACTGTGAATATTAATTGTGTAAGGAGCCTATGTCAGCATGAGCAACATTTGTGTATGTGCTGTGTGGTTACAGGTTTAATCAGGTACACTTCTCTATGCCTGTACAGTTCTTGCTGGTTTAGTGAGGGGGGGAAAAAAAGAAAAAAAAAAAAAAAGAGTTTTAACTTCAAATGCCTCTTTATGCTGCTATAACTCGCTTTGTATCAGGTTTTCAGCCAGTGCGGAAGAGCTTCTAAAGAACAAGCAGTGACAAACTCTCTGTGCCTGCATGCCTTGGTTCCTTCCCGCACCTCCACAAGTTCTCCTTCAGCTGCCAGGGCACCTAGGAAATTGCTTGTGTCCAGACTGCCACCTCCTCCCTTTTGGAGAAGGTCTTGGAACAAATTATGCATCCAGCAGTTCCCACTATAAGGCAACTGGTTTGTAAAGATAATACAAAGCATTTAAGATATTCTATATAATAGGAAACAGAATGAACTGTTGGATTTCTTCAGATCCTCATCTTTTCTCCCCTCATCCTACCCCTGAAAGATCCTGACAGCTTGTTTTCGCTTCCCCTGATATTATTACCTTCAGGGTCCTGCTGAAATGATTGCCAAATCTCAGTCTGCCAGGCCATTTGCCCCTTATGGATGATGGTTGGGAGAGGGGCAGCTGGGGGGGGAGTTTAATGACTGAAATGCAGGAGAAAAGGGAAAAGGGCTGGTGGTCTCCAGGCGCTTCGTCACCGAATTTGTTCATGGAGCTCCTAAAACCTTACTAGGCTGACCTTCATTAACAACACCTTCATGTTAAAGGTTACTCTTAGTATCACTAGTTATAAGTATGTAAACAAAACTGTTAGTCCGTGACAGTTATATCCTGCATCAGCTGTGACTGCCGTACAGTTAGCACTGATAGCTACAGTTCATGATGACCTCAGCTGCTGAGGTCAAAGTGATCACGCTGTATTGGTCTTTGATGAGGAAAGTCAGAAGAGAAGTGGGCCTGTCTTCTTTGTTCTCCTGTTTTCCTCAATCATGCCTGGTGTTTTTATATTGCTTGCCCTCCTCCTAAAAGCAGAATTTCATCCACTCCCAGTGCTGCTGATTTTCATTTTGTTTTTGCCAGTTATGCGGCATGTATGTTGTGACAAGATGCCATGTGCATTTGCAGTCCCTTGTGCTTGTCTTATTCTTTGTTCTTTACCCTGCATATTCCATTACTTGACTGTTACATGTTTCCTCATGCCTCTTGTTTGCAGCTACACAAATCTCTGTTTTCCCCTCTGCTGTTCATATCGTTCACACACTTAGGTAAAATGCTTACGCATTACCTTTGCCTATGCCATCACAGCATTTATTATATATTGTCATTGGTTACACTATTCTAGTATGTTTATATTATGGGTTCAAGGCAAGGTAATATTAGTGACAGCCTAATTAGTGCACTTATCCCTAACAAGGTCACAGACCTCTGGTCTGACCGCAGTGTGCCAGTTGTACAACCATTCCTTTACTGGCCCACTGGTAGGAGGACCGCTCAGATGAGAGCCCTCAGCAGGATGGTTCACCAAGTAGCAATGGGTACTCCTTACTCCCCATGTACTGCTGCAACGCAGAGGAGTCTTTCTTGCAACACAAGCATGGAAGAACGTAGAGAGAGAGGAAAGGGGACTTATCTGTGTGAGTGGAAAGAAATGCCCTGTGACAACATCAATCCCTTAGTATTTATATAATATATATTATATATATATTATATATATTATATAATATATATATATTTAGCCAATGCTTCACTGAGAGAGGGATGAAAATCTGCTGTTTTAAGTGACTCCAGAATAAGGATAAAGTCTTTCAGCACAGCAGGGAAATGCAGTTTCATCTGTGTCTGTTATGAATCTGCTGCACATTCAAACTAGCACAAAAGCCTTGACCTTGCCTCAGTCACTTTATGTCCCCCTTCTCCCCAGATAACCATTTCCAAGATTACCTGCTGATGCACAAATTTGCCTGCTTCCCCACTGTGACCTGGCAGGCAGCAGACTCTGTTCAGGTTGATGACTGGCATGTTGATGTGAAGCATTGCAGAAACCACCCTGCTTCCCCCACCTAACTAGCAAGCCCTGTCTTACACTTTTCTTCTACAGTCTGCCTCTGCCGCTCCTACCGGGGTAATGCTAACAGCGGGTTATAGGGCCCCAGGGACATGCTTGTGGCCTGAAGAAGTCACTAGAAGAGGACTGTGCTACTGCTGCACCTTGCTTTTATGGCACGGTCAGAGAAGGACGGATAGACACTAAAGCTGGTCTCATGATCTGTGGCTGGAAATGCAGATGTTGGCTAGGGCAGATGGACTGGTAATCTGGAATGGTTTCTCAACAGAGGCATAAGGAAAGACCCTGAACAAAGGAATAGCTAATTTACATGGTGACTTCCTCCTCCCCGCTAAGTCTGAGGAGTCAGTCCTGACTGCTGGCTGAGTCCTCCCATCAAAAAACATAAGCAGTCTGCATATGCCGACAGGACAGACAAACTGTCCCTGACAGCTTATTACTTTTCCTGATCTTCAAGAACATTGTCATCATCCTTTCTAAGCTTGAAATGTCACTTCTTCACCATCCTTTATATCCACCAGCAGCCAGCTGGTTGCTCACCTCCTGAAAGGACCAGAAAAGCACCACCAAATCCTTTAGTCCCCTTAATATACAGGGCATACGCTTCCCAAGGTCACACATATGTGTTGGAATTGTTAGGAAAAGAGCTAAACCATCTTGAAAGCTTTCTTTTTCCTTAAAAAAGAAAGAAAGAAAGAAAGAAAGAAGAAGAAGAAGAAAGGGAAATAGTAAAATGCAAGCCCAGAGGACAGGATAAAGGTGTGTGGGGTCAGGGAGCAGGGGAGCACGACACACTACAAACTGCCACAAGGGGAAAGGACAAGGAGCTAGAAGGTCAGACCAGAAAAACGTTGGTCTGGTGAGGGTGCAGGCTGGCAGTCTGAGCAGCAACAGCCAGGCACAGCTGCCACATGAGGGGTCCTAATAATCTATAATACCTTCTCTCCAGAGGCTTCTAGAGATGCATATGTGCAAGCTATGTGCTAATGATCTTCCTGGTGATGCAGCTCACAGCGGGGGCTCACACCATATGTCCCCAGAAGCTGAGTTAGAGCAGGCTTTCTACTTTTGTCTGAAACAAAAGGGATCAGTCCTCCTGCGCCAATACCACTTCAAGAATCAAAGGAGCATGATGTGAATGGAGATGAACAGATCAGATACTCAAATTAGTTCTCATTTAAACTGTATGGACCGACCTATAAGGGAAGATTTAAAAGTAGACACAACCTTAGGCAAAGGAGATTTAAATATTTCAGTGAATAAGTTATTTAAATTTTGTCTTAGGCACACAGCTTTTGCACTTCCTAGGCTCTCTCTAAAACCCCAGAACTGTGTGGATTTAAAAAAAAACCCTAATCAGTTCCATAGGGTCAATGCACGGTGTTTGGGATTTTCTATTTAAAGCCTATTAACTGCATGAGTTAAACATAAGCTAATTCAAATACAGAAAAGGTTTGTTCCCTTTGAACAACCTCCTCAAAATGTACATTTTACACTTGCATGTGCCTTTGCCAATGTGGTTATCCCAAACAAGTTGTTAGCTTATGATTGTGTGAAATGTGTGTGTGCTGGGCTGTGATGATTGAAAGAACATGCCCCTAAGAACTGACTTGCACCATGATCACAGCATATAAAATATGACACATTACATCATTCTGAAGAGCACTCACTTACTTTCTGCAGCTTCGGCCTCTGCTAAAGGGCAAATTTTTGAGACAATAGACTGAGTTCAGACTGCAAATGAATAGTAGCAGAGTAATATCCTGACCATTTAAAACAGAACTGATTCTTTGAAAAGGGCAGTTTCGCACAAATGAAAACAGTTATGAGCAAAATCAAGTGGGAGGAAATACTGGAGCTTAAAAATGTGGATGATGATTGTGAGTTGTTTAAGAATACTTTATGAAATGTCAAAACCTCCCACAATTCTATGCTTATGAAAGACTACTTCAGTAAAATAATCACCTTGGTTAAAAGGGGATATGTAAATGGCAATAATATTTTTTTTCAAAACTCCAACATATTATATAAAGCAAATGGGTAAGCAGATAGCAGATAACAGAAAATCCAGAAACAACTGCATAGGAACATTGCAGGACCATGTCCCAAGCAGGCTCTCTGGAGGGGTGCACATTTTGGTATGCTGGGGCTGAAAGCGCCCTGGAGCATGTCTATGGATCAACGTAGCTTGGCAACAGGGTGCTTTTGAGGCTGAAGGAGCATCAGCCTGGGCTCTGTAAGCTGTTAGAGGATTTCTGTGGTCATAGTACTTCTTTGCTGTGTCTTTGCTTCAACCCCTGCTCTGTAGGGGCTGTGAGTCCTATCCGCCTGTCTATTAGAGGATGCCTTTGAGAGGACTGAATGGATGCCATCCCCATTTGCTGTGCCATGTTACTGCCAAGATACACACTGCGGTAGCATTGTATTTTACCAGTACTAATGAGATAACTACATGCTGCTTCTGCTGAGGCACAGGCCTCTGGAGTGCTACATGTGGGATGCCCACCACTGGGTGGATGTTCACCAAATGGCCAGGAAAGCCAGTGCCCTGCTACAAATCCAAAGCTGCAGAAAAGCCTTGAAGGTGATCCTACCTATGACATTGCTCCTGTACTCCATTCATTCATGAGGAGCTGATCAGGCAGGATGGGCAAGGAGGAGCCGTTCATTATGGAGCCATGCAGGTGGAGCTTAGGTGTCCTGAAGTTTAGGACATTAGGAGCATTTAGGAGTTTGTGGGGAGAATACGTAATGGGCATTTGCCACGTGAGGCAATCAAAATCCATTTTTGACAATACACCTTTGGCTCCAGCAGTGAGTAGGAGAAGGTATTTCTCTGCTATGCAGCATCTTATGTGTCCTCAGATGAGTTCAGGGAGGATAACACACCCCTGGGCGGCCACGCATGGCAGAAACAATGCTTGGCTGGGAGTTGCATGCGTGCTGCTATGTTTGTTATAATTACACTACTGAAGGTATAAGGATTTGATGTCTGATTTGCTTGGATACTATTCAGAAGTAATTTCTCTTCACTCTTCCTTTGCTTTGGTGGAGAGCTGTTGGTTGTAGAGAGGACTGATCACACAGTACTAATTCATTTTTCCAGGGTAAGCCCCACATGGTAGATATGATCTCTATTTCATCCTTCCTCCACTTGCCTTGGATGTGACATGAGGTGGTGATGGGATCCTGCAGTCATGCTAGAGGATGTCAGCCAGAAAAAAAAAAAAAAACATGCTGCCTACTGGGAATGGTTCTTGGAGCAGAATCCCTCCAAATCATGCTTGGCGATTTGTCTTTGAGAGAGCTAGCGGAGAGCCCTTCAACAGAGTCAGGGAATGATACTACAGTCCTCCAGTGTGGACAGTCAGAAGATCTCTCCCTGGGTACAGCTGTTCTAGTGGTATAGATATACATATACTAGGTACATTCCTTAGTATGTTTGATGTATTCTCCAACTGTTAAATTAATAGATAAAGCTGGAATGATATGACTAGTTCTCCTTCCCACCACCTCTTCTAGTTTTCAAGAGAAAAGTAGTTGTTACTGAATACTGAATGGGAAATCTGTTAGCTGTTCTTAGCACATGCTTGTTGCATCAAATCCCCGAGGTAAAAAAGAACGCATGGTATGTGAATACCCAGGAGACTTAGACATGCAGTAGGGATTGAGTTGCTCATCACTGTTGAGCCTGGTATTTTTCTGAGTATGCCTAGCAGGAAAATTTTAAGTGCCTCAGGAAGTTAGCATAAAAAACCTGAGGTGTCCATGAACTTCAGAGCCTTGAGAGTCTGGGAATGGGAAGGCTAACCAAACAGGATAGAAATGCAAGATTGGATCCTAGTCTGTGTATTAAATCCCCAAGATGATTTGGCACTGGTAATAAATGGAAAGACAATAATCAACACCAGACAGAATGCAAAATCTTATCATATAAATTTGATATTATGCGCTGAGGTGGAAAGTTTGGATGACGATAACCATGTGAATAAAATAATCTGTAAACTATCTGGCTTACCAGTATAGTCTCTATTGAAGGGAGTGCTAAAAAGCACTTTAACTGACAGATCACATTTCATAGGAGTATTTTAGTACAATTTCACTTGTAAATTTATTGTTTTATATTCAATATCTTTCTCAGTGATCTAGAAGAAAAAGGGGGGACTGTGGCTGGTAAAAATGGTGGAATGACAACTATCAGCAGTGAAAGATCAGTTTTTAAAGTGTCTTAAGCTATTTTATTGGATAGGCTGACTTGAATGAGAAGAGTTTTAACAATTGACAAGAGCTAAATGCAATGTCTTACCTGTAGGGGTAGTTACGTGCTCTGATGTCACGGAAAATGAATATGAGTTCCAAACGTGTTGAATTAACAGAGGAATATCAAGTTGAAGCTGTGGAACTGTATTACCCATGTATAAGTATTAGGCCATTACTGTAATGCTGTTTCCAGTGTCCACTCTGCAGACAGGAGGCTGAATACTATAGTCATAATTCAAGGTCTGGGAAACTTGTGAGAAAATGAGAGAGTAAAGGAGCTCAACTGTTTCTTTCACCCAACAATATCACTATCAGAGATGGCTTGATCATGGCCCCCAGAGATATACCGGGGAAAAAATTTCTAATGGTAGATCATTCTTAATATTTTAGATTTTTAATGTAAAGAAAAGGCTCAGTGACATTGACAGGCTGGAAATGGAAGTCAGATGCCATGTAAGTAGACATAAAGTGGAGATTTTGAGCATAGGGGACAATTAATCATTGGAACAATTGCTCTAGAATATACTGCAGATTCCCTTAAAGACTGTTTCATGAACTACAGCTTAAAACAGTTATGAGCTTCATACAGAAACTGCTAGATGAGGTTCTGCAGCATGTAATAGGCAATTAAGCAGACTGGATGATCCTAAAGGTACATTTTGATTGTAAAAGCTATGAAAGTGTCTCATGAAGTCTCTTCCTTGCATCCAGTGGTCAGCTTTTACAACGTCATTTGTCTCAGTCACTGAAGCTGGAAGTTTCAAGGGAGAAAAAATAATAACTCCAGCACCTGAGAGACTCATACAGTATACTATCCACACTCTCTAACATGTCTATTGCTACTAATAGCTATGTGCCCCAAAACTGACAAAATTTATGTACTGTTCAGGAACGGAAGAAACAAGCTTAAAAAATTATCATACTCTTCATGTTTAATTGGGCTCAATGCGTATTCAAATGTCTTTTTCACATTTCACCCTAAGAACTTGCTTTCAGTGGCTTATAAACAAGCCATTAATATATTTTTTTTTCAAGAGACACTGTGCAAGAGGTCAGAACAAAGATAATTACAATGATAAGATTTTTCCTATAATAGATCATTTTTGAGCTCTATCAGGACAAAAAAAAAACAAAACAAAAAAAAACCACCAATATTACCGTCTCACCTGGTTTAGTGCAGTTATAGAGTAATTTAGATTGGAAAGAATCTGTGGATGTCATCTGCTCCAGCCTGCAGCTCCAAGCATGGCAATCTATATTCAGTTGCTCAGGACTGCATTCAGCTGAGTTGTGACCCCAGGAGTTACATCTCCAAGGATGGAGATTCCATAACATCTCTGGGCAACCTGCAACAGAGTTTGAACACCATCATTGTGAAAGCTTTTTCTTCATAACTCATCAGAATTTTCCATGTTGCAGCAGTCGGGTTCTTCATTGTCTCCTTGTTTTCTCTTTTCTAGAAGAGGTCGGTCCAAGATGCACGCAGATACATGCAACTCCATCTCTCTGTCACCCCATTGTCACAGGCCTGTGACAACTTGTACCATATGTCAGTCTGAGGATCAGCTAGAAGTGGCAGAGTTTTCTGTGGCTGCCAACTGTTGAAACAGCACACGCTTCATTTTCCCCCAGTAGTTTTTTTTTAATTGTTGTGTCTACTTAGATCATGTTTAAAATTGGGTTGGTGTCATGAATAGAAATGTTATTCCATGTGTTTCAGTGTAAGGTTTTACTCAGACTCTGTACTCAAGCATGAAAACTTCTGGCACGTAGTTAGATAAATATCTTCTCTCCAAGCAGATAAGTTATTTTAGAGGGTTCCAGATGTTTGGACACATTCAGTCTTTTAAGTTGTATTTATCTTTATGCATACAGATATAAAATACAAGGTATTCTGTGCGGTTCAAATAGGAGTTTGCTATATATAAAATAACAAATGCTGCTCTGCTATTAACAAGCCTTGTGACTGTGATCTCATGGCTTTACACACGTGGAGGCCAACCTCGTGTTTCTTTCTGAAATAAAAATCAATGACAGGTATGCTTGGCAGCACTACAACTTTCTTTGGGAGAACAGGAGTGAATTCCTCACTTGTCAGGCATAAATCCACAGGTAGAGCACTTCACGTATCACCTCTCCAAATGATGGCTACTGACCACTTAAATGATTGCTGCAATCTCCATCTTCTTCGGTCAGCCAAGGAAATCTGGATGCAATCCTGGAAGCCTTGTTAGAAAGGAGAAAACATTATGATATAAGATTTCCATAAGTAAATAAAAAGTTACATCACTGTAACTTGCTCTCTCTCTCTCTTCTGTCTATCTTTATGAAACAGGTGGCTAAAAACTATTTTCTAGGACAGGAATGGTAAGACAAATATGCAGCAATAGCTTCAATGCTGCAAATTCACTCTAATGTAAATGAAACATTGTTTGGCTTATTTTCTAGTAATACAACAGCATTTTTACCTCAAGGTCTCTGGGGCCTCCTAGTAACCTCAGGTACTGCTAAATGAAGTTTTTTATTTTTCTTTGTCCTTTTATATTAATGTAGGCTAATTCTTCTGGTAATTCTGAGATACACACAGAGCTAAGTTTTACCTAAGACTAAATCCAAGGATCTAGACAGTGCATGCCTTGAAAATGAACTGAAGGGATTCCTTATTAGGTAAGTGGTCAGAAATACTAAGCTTCAGAGCCTCTGTCTTGCACATAAACTCCAAGTTCAAAGGAATATATTGGCCTCCAGGGGATACTCAGTTGTTGCTTCGAAACTGTAGTAGGTGAAGCATTACTTTCCACTCTAAGAATATCGCTAATACAAATTCATTACAGCATGCAAGGATACAGTGAAAATGTCCTATTTACCTACAGGTGTCGTATTCTGGTATCTTTCACTAAGATGACATTAAAGAAGCAGGTCTACAATCATGCAGCCACGCAGAAATTCCTGTGCTCTGATCTATTTTTGTAGATACATACTTTTTAAAGGTGAAGGAAAGAGAATATTTGAAATGACATTATTGGAATCTTTTCTGAAAGGCTGATATCTAAGTAACTGCATTTCTCCCACCCTGAAATACAACTTACATTGTTTGTGTAATTCTCTGACTTTGATCTGATCTTATGGAAATTTGATAGACTGAAAGAAATATGAAAGAAAAAGTACCATTATATTTGAAGAAAATAGACAAATTTTCTTCTTTCTAACTGCTCCATACTATGAAGCATTGATGTCCTTGTTTTTTTAATACAGATTCTGTTTATATTTTATTCATATTATTTTTATTTTGTTTCCTCTATTCTCATTCCAAAAGACACTTTTTAAGTTAGTCCACTGATCATTCAGAGTGTCTGTTTTGTCATTTTACTACTGTTCTCAGTTCTTTCTCTCTGCAGGCATCTTCAGTGCATGTCACACTTCCGCTTCTGTCTTCTGCTGTAATAATGCAGTGAAAGTGAGCAGAAGACTGAGTTATATCTCTCAGGTATTACAGAGGTTTGTATTATTTTGAAAGCAAAAATAAACTGACAAATTAAATGACACTTTTGTATTATGAAAATTACGAGATATAGATTTTCATGGTCTGATTGTTACTAACCTACCAAATACTTGCTAAGATCTCTATGAGTCTTGCTATGAACTTAGTAGTCATGATATTTTACTCCCTGTTGTTAGCAGAAGTAGCTTTACTGTTGAAAAATACATTTGTTCCAGTTTTTTGCATGACTTAAGGGCAAAAGCCAGCTTGAAATTATATTTTGGTATTTTATCTACCTATGTGAACTGCGCAGAGTGCATCTTAAAGGTTAATGAACCACATAGGGCAGTTAGAAACCAATGGTCCATAAAAACTTTAATATATTGTATATACAACCATACTGTTCCTCCTAATATATTTATTTTGTGCTCCCTCAAGTAAGGCATTCCTGCACTAAGCAGAATCTAAAACAGATATATATATATATATATATACACACACACACACACATATATATATACTTGAAAATAGGCATTTTCAAGTAAAATAAATAAATGAAGACAATGCGGATGGATGTTACAAACATGCAGATGTGAATCTGGATTCAACTAAAAATGAATGTATTGCTATACGACACAGAAGAACCATTTTATTTGGATTCTTGCTTTCTGTCGTAAGAATCAAATACTTAATAAAGAGCTATGCTGAGCAATATATCCCAAAACAAGGATATCTCAGTGATTGCCAGGAAGGGACAGGATAAAACCTCACTACAAATAGCTGATGACAGTTGTAAGGGGTTTACCTGTGGGTTTATCAAATCCCTGAATGCATGTTTTTCAGTGTCTGCTTCAAAACCTACTTGGCCTTCAAGGCTGAGAGAATAGTTATAAGTGGGAATATTATGACTTTGAAAAAAACAGTTCCAGCATACGAAAACAGACATAATCAATCTTAGGGGAGGAGGGGAGGAGATTTACATTTACGTACAAAGAAACCCTGCTAAAAAACTTTGGAGAAAACTTGTTTTAATACAAAAACATAATGAGAAATCTGGACCCTGAGAAGGTTTGAACAATCGAGTTTTTAAGTATGTCATTTATTCAAATACAATTTAAAACACTTAACAAATTCTACTGCATGCTTATCAGTAGGTATGAGCTTACTGAGAAAGGTAATATAAATTGGAGTTCATGTTCAAAATAAACAGTTGGTCTGGGAATGGAAAGGAATTAAAACTTCTTGAAGAAAAATTTCAGCTGTAATTAAAATAATAAAAACAGAGAAAAACCATGGTAAGTTCATAAGCGAATATATTCATACCCTGAGACAATCGGGATTTAGGAGAGTCTTTACAGATCTATCAAAGTAGATAGCTGGTAACATAATAACATGAAAAATCATGACATATAGAGGAGAAAGAAATATCCATGAAGTAATTCACAACAGATCTTTAACGCAAAGCAATTCATAGAAGAATTTTATATTACAGGAATCATATTTTACATATTGAGCTAAGGCTTACACATTTTAGCAATGCACACTTGTTTTTAACACTGTTGAGCTGACACAGATATGGAGAAATTGCAAATGACTTCAAGAATCGACAAAATGACAATTTATATCTTGGGAATAAGTTATCATAAAACACTGCTCAAATAGGAGGAAAAATATGAGAAAGAACATTGAAATTGGAGGTACTGAGATACCTCCTAGAAGTCTGTGAGATGCATAGTGCTTTGTAGCTTTGCATATTAATTTACATTTTTAAACCCCCTCCTTATTTGCACCTGCAAGGCTGACAAGCCCACAGGTTGAGCTTGCTATTCAGACTTGTGTGGTGTTGCTCACTTGGCCAACAGCATGAGTCACCGCAGCTTGGGCTAAAGAACAAAGCTCTCAAATTGAAAGCGGCCCTAATATCCAAAGTGGGGGAAGTGAGAAATTCAAACATGCTGAGCGGTGAGTTACATCTGTGCATATACAGAGGCACAGACATTGGTAGGTATCTAATGGGTAATCACACAAATAAGTGCCCATTTCTATGTCCCATTATTTTTTCAATAATTATTGTTGAACTCTCTGTACCTACGGAAGACTTTCAACTGCAATTAAGGCAGCAAGCTTTTAAGAATTTTCTGGTTTCTTTTTTTAAGATTTATTTTTTCTTTGTTTTATTTTGCTAATGGAACTATGGCATAGTGGAGCCAAATATCCATCTCTGTTTTGAGAGAAGGAATTACTTCATTATTATAGCAAATGTTTATGGGTGAACTGTTTCAGTGGTTTTACTATTGCAAACAGTATACCTATTACATAAATTTCTTCAGTGCCTTCAGGTGTACAGTTGTATAACTGGACCTTGAAATGGGGGAGAAATGACCATTGTAAAAAGCATTATGCAGCTTATGGGAAATGTTTATTTTATCATGTCAGGTAAGAAAATAGAGAGGACTGTTTGCCAAAAAAGAAAATGAATTTAATTTGCTTTCATCTGTGAATAAAGAGGGTGAGCTATTTGAAAATGAATTGGCATGATTTGCTTTGTTTTGTTTTGTTTTGTTTTGTTTTTTCCTTCTTTCAAACACTCCCATTTCATTCCAGCTGAGTTCTAAGTGGCTTGTTGCTGTTGGTTTAGGGACAAAGTTTTTTATGGGCAGGGGAGGGGGGGATGCTGAAACTATTGCAACCAATTCATGCTTTATTGTATGCAAATTATCTATGAATATAAATACATTATCCTGAATATAAATAAATTTATCAACAAGCCAAGCTAGAAAGAGGCTGTGGCTGAAACAGAAGGTATATGTTATAGATCAGGGGATTGACCTGTTTGACTGAATTTTCTGTTAGCCTTTGAAGGACCTAGACCTGTGTTCATTAATATAAAGAAAAACCCCCTCACATTTTCAAAATGCTTTAAGGCTCTTGTGTTGGAAGAATAATGTTCCAAGTATTATTATTATTGAATCTATGGGATTTTGCTCTCTTTTCTTCATGCATTGAAATCTTGAAGTGCAGTGACAGCAAAAGACCACTGATGGGAATAAGTTCATTAAGCTAATTTTGTTCTTTGTCAACATTGGTAATCAACAATGTAACTCAGCTCTTTCAGCATCATGAATATCCTGAAGTCAGTGAACAGTTTTTCTGCTTCTGCCAATGTTGAAATTAGGTTTGACTCTTGATTTGTATCCAAAGGAGCTCCCTTCCATCCCCACTCTTTTCCTTGCTTGATGGCAGTATTTATATCTGAGTAAACTAAACTCTTTATGTCATATTGTTGATGTTTGATTGCCTGAAGATAATTCAAACACTAATGTCACTACCATATAAATACAGATACAAACCCATAAAACTCATCACTGTTCATCACATGTATGTGACACAGGTATCCTAAGATAAATTCTGCAAGATCTCTATGAACATTTTGAATAACAGAAAAGTGATATCCATTATCAATAAGCTTAGCATAACATGAGATTTAAAAATTAGATCAAAGTAGATCATTCTGAAACAAAAGGAAGGCATAAACTGTTATTTTTGTAGCATTTCCATTTCATGGATCTTTTTATTCAAATGGAGGATGTCACCACTACAGACATCAATGTCATCCTTATCTTCCTTTGTATTGAAAGATGGGGGCAAAGTTTTAACCATAATATTACATGAGAGTCCCAGATTTGCAGCAGCCATGTTAGTGCACTTCTGCTCTAGTTTTCAATACTTTGCCATTAGTAATTACCAGTGAATATTAGAGGCTCTAAATAAATTATACTTCTTCCTTTTTCTTTCATAATAGAATGAGTGTAAGCTGCCAAACATGTTTACCTTCTAGGGTGAGAGAGAGATGTGAAATAAGAAGAGTGAATAGTGCAACACAAATGTAGAACAACTTTGGAAGGGAGATGCGTATAAGGTGAAGAGAAGGACCTATCATATCGGCTTCTTCCTTTTTTTTTTCTTTTTAATTCATGTAAGATAAAAGATAGAGGACAGAAAGAAACAAGCTTAGAACAAATTTCTGCTATAAGTGAACTGTGCTATCCTCAAGTAAAATTAGCTTTTTCCAACCCTGTTGGTGGCAGCTGTTTTTCAAATTAAAATTCAAGGTAACTATAGCCAAGAAAAGTAGCCCTAGTTGAATGGATCAGCCCAGCAAGACCACAAAAGACTGCACAGTTCAGCTTGATCTGACACTTGTAATGGAGCAAGACTGAAATCAGACTCCTTTGAAAAGAAACGGGAAAGAACAGTCCATTCATTCAAATAATACAGACCTATGTTTTTGATACTACAAATATTTTTGGTATTGTGCTGTGCTCAATTCAGCTGCACAGCTGAAAACAGAAGGAAAGCATGACTGCTACGTATTTCTTTTTTAAAAAGTTAAAGTGTGACCACCACTGCTTTGCACTGTTGCATGGCACTTTTTCATGTCCAGAAAGTTAGATAGCTAGAAAGCATTTTTATAGTCTGACCTAGGTTTATACCCAGCTGTTGCATGAGTCTCTTTTCCTTCATTTTAGAAAAATGTATGTAACTTAGATTCTCATTCCCCTGTCTTCCATCTGGATCTTATCCTTTCAGTTATCTTATACTTCCAAACAAACCCAAGTGAATTTAGTGCAACAATTCCCAAGCATAAATGCTTCTGTCCTCATCACAATTTTCTGAGTGAGGGAAAGTATTACTGTCCGCGTTTCATGATGAGTGAAGTACAGAGAGATGAAACTATCTGGCAATAGTCCTGAATAACAATAGCGATCTGAACTCAAATATTCTGATTTGCAGCACAAAACGTGCTTTTAGCATAAGATTCCTTTGAAGAAACATTTACATAAAACATTTTTGAAACTTAAAAATGAGCTGCTACTTTTATAAGCAGAGTCAAAGGTAAAGAGTGAAGTGGTCTGTGGAGATGTTTCAGGGAGGAAGCAGAGAGTTGGCAAATTAAAGTGATGAGACTACATTTTAAGAATGCATAGTAATTCTGATTTTAATTCTAAGTTTGTGATAGGAGCACATAAGAGTAGTTTTCACACAAATGCTCAATGATAAAATTGGTACTGAAATCACTATGACATTGTCCTTTGCCTATTTGCCATTATAGCTACACAGACAAGCATTTCAGACATTAAAAATAAGAAAGAACAGGAAGAAGAAAAATGTAGTTCCTTTGAACTGCAAGCCACAGACTTCCTTGAACTTAGTCACCATAAATATACTCAGCCTACTGAGTAAGCTAGAGGCTAGGCGTTGCCTACTTGTGGAAGGATTAGTTAAGTCAAATCTGGTTTGACATTGTTTGATTCCATTTTGTTTTCCCGAGCATGAAAACAAAGATTTGTTTGTTTTTCAGCAGTATGCATATTGGCTATATTATATTATTAAAATGTTTCCAACCCACTTATCTTTGACCGATGAAAAATGACAGGCATGTAATATGACCAAGGCAAAACACAAACAACAACATTTCTTCTATTTTGAATGGGCTTCAATTATCATCAATTTGTGTTAAAAAATCCAATCATGCTGTGACCACATTATGAATGTGCTCTTGGATGGTGATTTGACTATATAAACTTTCTGCTGGGTATATATTAACCTCAATCACATGCAATATGAGCGCTCCAGCAGCATGGTAAAAAAGCTGTTCCTGTTGCTTCCCCTTCCTAATGTAAAAGGGAAAACTGACAGATGATAAGAGCTTCCCTGCTACATCTATGCTGGGAAACAGAGCTTAGAAAACAGAAGGATTGACTTCAGACTTTTTTTTTAGAAATACTGTATTTTGTTAGCAAGGAGACTCATCTTCAACACAGCACAAAAGACTACAGTAGAGTTTTTTGAGCTACTGGCTGCACGAGAGACAGAAAACATGTAGTGAGGATAGAAACAGAATTTCCTGGAGGAATCTGTCCCTGGAAAATGTGTTGTGTTGCGGCACAATCTCTTTTTAGAGATACAGCATATATGACAGTGGAGAAGGAGAAGAAAAATTACCCTGCTGGCCAGTGCAAAGGGCAGATCAATGACTTGTCTGATCCTCAGCCTGTCAGCCCAGCAGGGCCACTAGATTTTAAAGGGGTGCTGACTGCGCTTAACAAACAAGGCTCGAACGTGCTTGCCCATGACTTTAGATGCAAAGGTGCAAAGAGATCCTTCTGCCTCTTCTCTTCAGTTTTAATACCCGTGCTTAGTCACAATCCTGCCTACAGATCAGAAAAAACCCAGTCCATCAGCACTAAAGCAGTGTTGCTGAAAATTTCAAATCCATTTCTATTTTGAAAGCACTGATTTCTCCCTTTTTGCTAGAAATTTCACAATCACATTTTTATTGAATATTTTAAAGCTAATATAAACTTGAAGTTTGGTATGATTAATGCATATTATTCTTTTCCACATATTGAACGACTTGCTGCAGAACCAGATATGAGCACTGTTCCTGTCTTGGAAAACTTACACTTTAATTATAGATAAAACCCCACAAGCAAAAAGAAATAGATAAAAATTTCTGCAGCTGCATAGCTGAAAGCATTGCATACTTTTATGATTTGGAATCACTTTATTGAAGAGATTATATAACATAGCCTGCAATTGAAACAATTGAGACTCAGTAGTTTAAGAAGTCCATTTCAGTCCTTCGTTCTCTCTGGTGCACTTTGGTTGATGGTAACAAATACCTTCTTGTTCTTCAAGTTGGGCAAACGGCTCCTTCACATCTTTGCCAAGTAGGCAGCAGTCAGAAACAAGAAGGGCAAAATGTTAGTCCCACTACAACCAGGTAGGTAAACCTTCTGTCACTGCATACCTCATTTAAACTTTTAAGTTTACTCTTCTGAAAGAGAGGATTTAGTAATTATGTCTCAGAGGGGAACTAAAAATATTATATGGATGGTTTTACATGGGATTTGTAAATGCATATAGGCAGAAATAGAAACAATTTGAATGAATTTGTTTTAGTTGGAGAAAAAGAAATCTGTATCTTTCTCCAAGCTGTTTAATAATAATCTTGAAATAATTTATTTTTCTTCTATAGCTGATTTTTCACACAAGTTAATTTCTGATGTTCAAACTTTATGAATAAAGGACTTGAGGAAATGGGATACACTGGTAAACAAACTTATGTTTTGTTTTGTTTTTTTCATTATTTAGAAATAAAGCTGAAGCTGCCCTCTTAGGAAAAAATAGAAAAATTTATAAATATGAGAAAAGCATTAGCACATTTTCCCAGCCCTTCTCACAGCAATATGAAACACAAACCACTTAATTTATGAGAGTAAATAGGAGATGTCATTATAGTGGAAGTCAAGAGAAGGCACTGATTTGCACTTTCTTGAAATACAAAGTAGACAATAATATAGATAGATAAGCCAACATTTTTGGCTTACATTGAAAATATGTATCTATATTATGTGTTTTCCTTATTATTCTATCCCAGGGAATGGAAATCTGTCTTAGTCCTTGAATACATTTGCAGTATTACATTTTTCATGGCATCAGCCCTAGAAGACACCATTTCTGTTCTTAGAATAAAATCTTGTCTCTTTTGAAATTATCAAGAACGTTGTGACTCACTTTAAACTCTTCAAACATTTAAGTGCAACTCAGTGAAGAATATGTAGCCTGGAAATCACAATGAGGATGTCAGGAAAAAAATCAGTAGTTCAAAGCTTTTCCTGATGGTAGTGGGACATTGAAATAAGTGATAAGTGTTTCTATTTTTATGTACAGTTATGCCAGAAGAATTGCTTGTATATATTTTCAGTATGTATTTCAATGGGCAACTAGTCAGATTCATCCATCAAATAATATTCAAACAAACTGCAGGTAGACAGACTCTAGTTACACAGACTTTAGGTGTGTATAAGTGTAGGTATTGTATAAATAATATGCAATATTTATGAGGTTGTGTTAATGTTTGGCTATTTGAAAATTTAGAGGTAAGTACTCTGTTTGCCAGTATACTTTTTCCTTAAAGTGACTGTATGTACCTCTTTAATAGATATTTACGGGTGAACAGAAAATTATTTTAACATGCATTTTCTGCTTAAGTGTGTTTTTTTATATTTAATAGAGTAAGTGCAATTTACTAGGCTTTTTCCTTTCAAGTTCATAAGGACTTCTAATGAATTCTCTAAAGCACATTCATTGTCAGCTCAAGCATATTCCTTTTTGTTTTTAAAACAGCTGAAACTATTTAATTACACAGGAACTTAAACTTCAGCAGTGGAGAAACTGCTTACAAGTCATTTAGTCAGGCTGTGGTATGGTAAACTTGATCTGAAAGGTCAGGCTAGAATAGCATCCTATTCCTCCATTTGATATTTATCTACTTACATTAAGTTGATCTGAAAGAGACTGGGCTTAGACAGAAGAACAGATGTATGGAAAGAAGGGGGAGGTAGATGTGTTTGTTATGAGAAAACCTGAAGATAAGTTTTTTTGTGAGAGGGAGGAAAGAGCCCTGAAGATGATGGTCTTCTGCAAGATGTCAAGAGCAGATTCAAGGGGAAAGAAAAGCTCAGTGATATATTAAAATAAAAAGAGGAGGAATAGAAATTACAGAACTAAAGGCAGCTGGTCAGGCCAATTAGTTGTAACGTGCTAGAAATTTAATGTTGTGTTTTGTTCTTTTTCTTCAAAATAATCAGTTTTCCTTTTTAGCTGTCTTCATAAATATTCTACCACTTCTCCCTCTTTCTCTGACTTCTACATTTTTCATCCTTTTATTTAGAAATCTTTATCATTTTAAGCACAAACAGGTCTGAGCCATGTACCAGATTCTTCCCACCTGAACAAGATGCACCTGGGAATGTTAGTTGTTGAGGGTTTTGTTTTAGACTTTTCTTCAATCACTAATATAGGAAACATATTTTGATTTAGTAATGAAATTACCCTAACAGTCTACCCATTAAGGACAGGAAAAGTATCTTTCTCCTCCTCTCTCCCTTTGTAAACTTCAGTGTTTTTCCATATTTTTATCTACATTTATCTGGTAGGTGTCTAATGGTTCACTGCTAGACCCAAATTAGTTGTTTACTTTTCCTAAGATAAATTGCTTTCTTTTAAAATTTGAAAGGAGGAAGAAAACATTGACACAGATTTCACAGATAGCCCATAAATAATGATTGTTTTTCTATACCATACCTACTGTTGTTCTCTGCATTAAAATTATTAACTTTAATAATAAATTAACTTTATCCACCGGTATCATTAAATTCTTCAGACTATATTGGTCAGAAACTACAGGCAGTATGATGACAAGGTGTTTCAGTGTTTGTGTTTCTTTTGTAATTAAGCATTTGCAAATCAGTGTGTAATAACTTTGGAAATAAGGGCATGACTGCTCTCCATAGGCCATACGGATTGACTGGCCTCAAGCTCCACCTGGAAGGGACCGTAAAATGTCAGATAAGTCTGTAAGTGACTGCTGAGTGGTTCCATGGGACTCCTACACCTCACCAGGAGCTTAATCCCCTGTGCAAAGTCTTTATCTGGATTTGTGTGGGAGACCAGTATTTAGCATTCAGTAAGCAGGCAAGGTTTTTCTCCTACGGAGATGACCTCCTTGACCTACTAGAGCATACCAAAAATGACACTGATCCATTAGAAAGATTAAGACAAAGACAATAATAGCTCCTGTGATTTATCTTTCTGTTTTTATGAAATGTTCACAAGTTTGCCAAAAATGACAGACAGGAATAGATAATCTCTGCTTTTTATCACCCAGATCAGACAGACTTAATGTTACCAATGAAAAGACAAATGCCGTGCTTCTATTTGTGGAGGCCGAACAAAGAATAGAACATTTTTTTTTCACTAGGAAACATTAAGTTAAAATTCTTTACTTTGAGGACCAGAGTAATAATTCAAGTGACATTTGGGAAGGTGAAATGAGTAGACAATTATTATTACTAATGTAAATTTGTTTTAATATTTGACACAGCCAAGGTTGGAGAGCATTGACCACTTCCTCCACACAAAACTGTTCTGCAGTCACTCAGGGTACGTGACATTCAGCGAAATCTCTAGTGACATAAGGGTCATGTAGCTGACATGAACAACAAATGCAGATGAAGCTCTATTTTTTTTTTTTTTTAATGTTGGGAACTTATCCATATTTTTCTTCTGCCAAATCAGTGGAGTCTGATTACAGAATTAACTGCTGCAATCATCACACATTTTGGGAAGGTCATGGTTGGGTAGTCAGAAATAGCAAAGCTGTGCAAATAATGGATCTATAAAAAATGAAACAGTAAAGCTGTATTTTGTTCTCTGTTAGCAAAGAGGCTAAAAAAAAAGGTGAAGCAAAGTATTTTGTTATTTTGTTATTTCTTTCCTGCAGTGCTATGAATTTCCAAGCAAATGAATCTCATCAGGGCGTGTCACACTGCATGGTAGAAGAAAGAAGGGAGCAAAAGTTAATACTCAGCCTGCAGTATCAAGTAGTCTCTTTTGCCAGCTTGGTTATGGAGACCTACTTTAAGCAAAAGGAAGACCATTTTGGGAAATACCAAATGTCTCAGCTTATAAGTGAGAGGACCATAAAGGAAATGTTCATCCTAGCAGACTACAAAACTTAAGGATATTCAAAATATACTTTTTATAGAAGAAAGAACATTACAGACTGCTTCACATACAGATTTCAGTATCCAGGTGTTTCTTCCTGACCAGAGGAAAAAAATGCACTAGGAGATTGTACAGAACTGGCTTGCTAGGCACTTCCATTTGTTCTTGCACAAAAATGAATGTAGCTGCTCATTGTAATTTTAGTCAACCATATTTTAAAAGAGTCCCCTTTTGATTTCTCTTGTCTCAGTTCTCCCATTTTTTCGAATGTGGAAAATGGGATGTGAAGCATTTTGAGAGGAGTAAGTTGAAGGAAAAAAAAAAACCTGAGAAACATTCTGTCATCTTTATCCAATTATTCTGTACTAAGTAAAAAAAAGTACTCTCTTGTGAATCACTGAGCTTGTTTGTCTGAGGAAGAAGCAACAAGAAATGGTAAGAATTCCAGAATCTGAATATTGCTTTTAAGAAAAAATACAGAAATTAAAATACTAATGAATTATCTCCTGGTTCCACTGTGCACTTTTTATTTGTTTAATCTTACATAGCCAGGAAAACTGGAGGGGAAACAGCAATCCAAGGTAATTCTGTATAAATTAGACCTCCTGAATAACAATTCTATTATAAATTTCCACTCATATAGCTAACATGAACGGATACTGTATCGTACACAGAATTGGTTTTCCACCTCTTAAGTCCCTTACTATATCGTATAGGAACAAAACCTCACTGTAGACAACTCCTGTAAAACTATTAACATTCAAAAGTCAGACTGATTTCTGAATTATTTTATACTACAGAGAGGATATGTTTTTATTTTATGATGGCACTATTTAAAAAAAAAGAGAGAGAGTAGCAGAGGAACAGACTTGATAGCAGACCCATTTGTCTCAAATTGGACGAGTCACATCCAAAACAAAGGAGCTTGATTGCCGCACATGATTTTTTGGCCTCTTCCTGAGTCCTCAGTCTTAGAGAAAAAGTAATAAGTCCATGTTTATCTGGTCTGTTCTTCACAGAATAGGGAACAAAAGAGATGAAGCATCACCCAGAAGATACCTTTAATCAATCTGAGACATATATAACAGGTGACTTCTGTCTGTATGAAAGAGGGAAGAAGAAAGATCTATTTGCAGGACTAACTGTTCCCATGAACCCAATTTTCAATCACTCAGTTGACACTACAGGCACCAGAATTTTTGTGTCGTAATAACAATTCTGCAGAATCTCATGAGGCTTTTTTGTTCAAATCCAGCTAGCTTTCAAATTCACAAGCTCATTCAATCATAAAGACTTCTTCTTGCCCTATGACTGAGTGTGCTATTGATCGGAAATGAGCAATCACTGAAAGCACCATATAAAATCTTGTCAGGTCGGGTGTTCTTCAGTTTGGCCAATGGACCATGCTGGAACACCACTTTTATATCTTGAAACCTTTATGACTGCTGCTAGAGAAATCAGAGCTGCAAGGCTTCAGTGAGTTAAGCTAAAACACCCAGCACTGCTGAAGGAAAAGGATGAGGGGAAGCAAGCCTCAGCTAGGTCCTACCAGGAAATCAGTTTTACCTCCTTGGTGATTGGAACATTTCTGACACTTATTAACCCATTTTCCAGTCTGGTTTCCAGTGACTGAAACAAACAGGCCAAGGCTCAAGGGAACACAGAGAACAGAACATTACTCTGTCACTCACATTACTGTGCTTATTTTTCTACACGTGTGATGGATCATGCAGTGATTTCAGCCTTTATTGCCTTTTAGCATAAACATACATCACTCTGCAGTGTGAACAGCCTGGGGCACAACAGCATTAGTGTAACACAACCATATATGCCATCCCTTCCTAAGCGACATTACGGGCCAGCCCTAGATAACTGGGATTCGTCAGCAGCTCGACTGCACAATACCTTTGTAAACAGTATGGACACGTGCAGTAAGCTACAGGTTTCCTAAATTTGTGCTATAGGGACACACAAAGCTGATTCAAGAAAGAGAAAATTCCTTTGCTGATAGTAGGAGCTCAAAATGGATGAGGACTCACATTTCCAAAGCAGGCACCAGAATTTCATGCACAAAACTTTTAATTTAATAAAGGATATTCCTAAAAATATTTAATAGGGTCCCCACAGGAAAATAAGCAGCAATGTATGCTGAAATTAGAGGGTTTGAGATTAATAATTTCAAGAATGTTACATCTTTCTGATGTTGAAGGTACATTTTTAACATACACTGGTCATTAGGAAAGTACCATTTCTGAGAAACTATTAATTTTTCATTTAAACTGAGCAAAACTGAGTATGGCACTTTATATGCCCAAATAAAGTAATTATTCTGGATATCTCTTTTAAAAATATAATTCACCATATATTACCTAAGTGAAAAATAAAAAAGAAATGCTTTCAGTAGTAATTACGAGCATGAAATAGCACAGAGGTACTGTACTGCATTTTTTAAATTAGGAATTACATCTTGCTTATTTTCAGAGTACATACACTTCAGTATTGGTTTTTGTTATACAACATAATCCTGTCTGAAGAATCTGAATATGGCAATTCAAGGTAGACAGCTTTATTCAATGGTAAACAGCATGTTCATTTTCTGCTCCTCAATGTGCAGTTTCAGAATCATTATGTTATTCAATTCCCAAATGTAAAAACTTTTGTGGAATATTACAGCATTGCCAATTATGATTCAGCAGCCTGATAGAACTGAATGTGTTCACCCAGCATTTATACAATTAAACATGTGACTCTTGCTGATGCTAGCGGAAAAATCAATGGATGATTAATATTATGGAAATGCCAACAACAACAGTCCAAGGATTGGAACAAGTGGGTTGAAAATGAATTGCTGGCAGCAGGGAATGCTTCAGGAAGATATAATACTGAAAAATGGACAAAAATAGCATTTATTTGTGCTGAACTTTATTGACTATCAGGAAGGAAGGTTTATACACTGACTAAGGAAAAAGAGACAATCTAACAATGTGTCATAGAAAAATAAGAGCAGCAAGAGAAAAGCTTTTAGAAACATAGGAACTAAACTTAGATAGTATTCATCTGGAATAAGTCCAGCCATAACTCAGAGGAGAAACTACCATTTTTAGGTAAGAAAATAACATCTAAAATGTCTGATTACATATAAAAAAGTTACAGCTTTTATATATTTTTATATAAATGCTCACATGTAAGATGCATGTATCTTAAAAACGTCCACATACTGATTTGGGTGTTATTTTTCTGTCCTCAATGCATGTATCAATTGGCTCTGGAAAACCTGTTACTTTCTCTTCATTTTCACTGGTACTTGTTTACTGAACATCCATCGGTTTATATATCCACCTCAAAATCAGTATGTTTTTAGTGGAAGTAGGAAAAAAAATCCTGTGGAGATAGGGAAAAAATAATCAAGTCCATGCTTTAGATTCTTACTCATAATTGAGTCATGCATTTCTTAAAACTTTCAGGTAATTAGATACTATCCCTCTAGGGCCATCTGGGAATACATCCTCAGGTGGTGGAAATTCTCATAGCTCCATCAAAGTCAGGTTGCAACAGCTGAATATTTGTGTCAGGATATAAGTAAAAATCAATATTCTAAACCTCATAGCCCAGTTTTGCACTGCAAATCTGATAAAGGAGAGAAGGTATTTTGTAGAAAGCTCTTATAAATGTTTCCATAAGTGATTACTGATACTTTTCTACAGAAGACCCAAAATGTTTTCCAGTGGCCTATATGAATTTCTGGTGATAGGAGTATAAAGACAGACCAGAGGTAGGCCCAAAAACCCTGTGCTTGCTCCATATCTGTCTTTAGAGCTTTATTCCTGATTCGTTTGAAAATTTCTAGGTTTCTTTTGTATGGAACATGGCCTGTGAACTTCTTGATGGGGAGTCCTACTGTGCAGAGCTGGCTTACTTCTAAACACACTGTTAAGAGTGAAGCTGGCTGAAACTGGCAGGAGTTACAGGACAATTATGAAAAGTGGTTAAGCTTCTTTATGAAATATAGATAGCTGAAACAAAATGAAATCTTAGCCAAAATCAAGCCCTGGAGAAGACAAGTAGAAGTTTGATCCCTATATTCTGAGGGGCTTTTCTTAGAGAACAAATGCAGGTACAGAGGGTTGGGTAGTCTCCAAGGGAGTCATGTATATCACAGAGCAGAACCACCCCAGAAACTAACAGAGAAGGCAGCCCCAAGTCAGCCAGAAAAGCATGTCTTCTATAATGACCTTGTGAGGAAAAATATGAAATCTTTAAAGTAAAGGGATGGCTGGAAAGAACTTTGATACTGTGAGCAAAGAAGCTTTTTTGTTTCTCATAGTTCAGGGAAACTATGCTTTCTGTACCTCCTTTAAAACAAAACAGTGCATTAAAAAAATCTCCTAATAAAACCAACACTGATAATTAAGAGATAATTTCTTTGACAAGCAACTGTTTGCTACTTGTATTTTTTTCTTCCTTGCAAATATTTCACAACAGCAATTTCTTCATACAGTATACCTATGAGATATAGCTGAAGAAAGGGTTTATGAACTGAAATGACTAACAGATAACAGTATTAGACAGTCATTTGACTCCTCTGATCTTTCACTGTAGTACCTTGCGGTTAAAAACAGGCCTTTAATTTAGTCTTCTCCACTTGAAATAAAGGAGTTTTGCTAATGCCTCTCTCCCATTAATAACTCAAGTTGTAGGAAACAGTGTCTAGGAGTGGAAGGAAACCATATGGTTGAATAATTCCATCTCCACATCATGGTCACACATAATCCTACTTGAAACCAGCTGGGCTGGCTAAAACACCTCTACTGTCTGTGGTGAAATGTCCTGGGTAAACAGAGAAGGTCTATCTAATTCTGTACCTAATAAGGAGACTCCACTTCTGTGTGGAGATAATTTGCTTCTAAGAGGCATAGGAATCCTTCCATTCAGCTTCCTGAAAATAGACACTGAATGCAGCAAATACTTCAAAAAGCATTAGATAGCAGCTGGGGTCAAAATGCCTGCCTCATGATATAAACTGTCATGCTATGCACTGGATGCCCAGAAGTGTCACAGGAGCAGTTATAATAATTTATTTCTTAGCACCTCAGACAAATATCGTTGGCTGGTGATAATCCTCACAGAAAATAAGGCAATTCAGCCACTAATATAAATACTTCATGAAATCTTTCTGCTAAGTCAATTGAATTTGGTTATAAAAATGTAAACCCATAGGAACTGTGTTTAGCATAATTATCTAACATAACACAATATAACTTCAATTAAAGGATCTCTTTTAGTTATACTTGTTCAAAGAAGATGCGTTTTTTCCCCTACAATTTGCCTCCAAAAGCTGATAGCATGACTGTTACACAGCTATTGTAAAATAAAGAGTTCGACACTGCAGGACACATGTGCTCTTGCAATCTTAATCCCTAGGGTTTATAACACTGTGAAATATTCTACACAGAGCAGTTTCTTCCTTGCTTTTTTGCCCATGTTTCATTCTAGTGCAGACACAACCAACATGAGCCAGGGGAGTGCGTTAACGCAGTATGGACAACGGCAACACAAATATGGTGTGGCTGTCAACCAGCGACATGTTCAATAAATTTCTTGGAGTCTAAAATCATACACTGGTAGTGAGTTAAATGGTTAAAAAAGGTTTAAAAAAATCCCTTATTTCCATTTCTTGGTTTTTATTTACTTGACTCTGTACCTGACAAAATCTATTTTCTTCATATTGCAGCATAGACATCATAGTTTCATGAACATGTATGGATACAATTCATTGTCTGACATTAGTAAACTGAGTGTAAATTTGTATTGTATTCAGAACAAACAATATGGAAGATAACATTAATCCGAGAAAGGGACATATGTCTTAATTCAATTTTTTCTTACTGTTCCTGAACTGCAGTTGCAGTACTGCACAATTTTCTTCATTCTGTTGCACATTGCTCAGTGTACTCCCTGAAAATTAAAATTTCTAGTGGGAGTTGTACAGTGTAGTCACAGTAGTCCTTTAAACTCTATTTTAAACTCAAAAAAAAAAAAAGACAGAAAAAGAAGAAACCTGCTTCCTTGCTTCTCTTCTGCTGTTCTTTTCTTGTTTAGTTTTGAAATCATCTTAGGAAAGAGATCAATATTATTTTCTCTTCCCTTTCCTTGAAAAGAGCTCTGTGGCAAGTTCAGATGCCACAGCCTCTCTTGCTGCTGTTTTTGACTGTTTAGGCCAATTACCCAAATATTCTTATTCTGAGAGCTGCTCACTAAAATTGTCCCTGACTAACAACCTCCTTTATTTCTTCCAACCACTGCTACATTCTGCCTTCAAAAATATTATTTAAGCTTCTTGGACTAGTCTCTTCCTTATACGTTCTCTAGGCTTTCATTTGTTTTTCTAGCATTTCCCTAACCTCTGCCTTTAACGTTCCTCATAGCGGTTATAGAGTGAAAGTGAAGGATAATATCTGAATTAATGGTACTGTTGATGACTATTATTTAAAAAGGCTGTGAACAATACTTTTTCAAAGAATGAAATACAGAATCCAGAGGATGGATTTAAGTGACAGGCGATGACTTTTAAGGATACTGATGGTTGCCCTAGCCTTTCATATAATGGAACGGTCTTTTGTGGGAAGACTGTTAAAAACAAAAGATATGT
The DNA here is from genome assembly GCF_036370855.1 of Dromaius novaehollandiae. Taxonomy (NCBI): domain Eukaryota; kingdom Metazoa; phylum Chordata; class Aves; order Casuariiformes; family Dromaiidae; genus Dromaius; species Dromaius novaehollandiae. Next base: position 65,940,410 of record NC_088099.1, on the reverse strand, counting down.
AATCCTCAGACATTTTTCTAATTGAGCCATGCAGTCCAGACAGTTGCTGAGATTTCCTACTCTAAATGTGAGCATGTGTCAGATTAATTTAGGTCTATGACTCAGGCTAGTTTACACAAGTCTAGTTTATACAAGGTTTCTCTTTTTCCAAAAATCCAAATTTTTGTCCATTGTCTCAAAAGACCAGCAACTAAAGTTGCCTGCCTGTGAACAGCAGCTGCTCAAGAAACAACTTTGCAAGCCCATCCTTTCTCATGCTCCATGGTGCTAAATGTGGTGAACATTATACTGAACAGATTATACTTACAGTCTTATCTAAATAGTAGTAACAAAATGGACGTAACTTGGCATTGAGTCTTGCTATTGCCTGTCATTAAGCTTGACATTAGGTGCTAGGATGAGCCTCACTTTCCTCAGGACTGTCCTGAGAAACAATTTTTCTGCTGATATGTGCGACAGATTTGTCTTGAGTTGGGCAGGCAAGCACGCAGGCAGCTGGAAGGAACTCACGTGAGTGTGGAGACACATCTAAGAACAAGGAACTGCATGAAGAACAGCAGAGGAATATGCAATACAGGCATGTTGGCTTTGACAGCCAATATTCAGTTCTGCTTCAGTGTTCATGCAGTCATGACAGTGAACAGCTTTTCCCCAAGGACATTTTAAGATTTACAGGCTGATTTCAGCTAAGCTCCTGGCTTAGAATTAAGAAAGTCTTCAGCATATTTGACCCATGGTCATCACAGACTAGGTTCTACCAGAGACTTTGCTAACCTCTATTTTACTACAGGCTAGGAAGGTTTGCAGACTGGTGTGACAGATTCATACTTAGGAAGCATTTGAAACCCATCCAAGGTCTGGGTGCCAGGTAGTCTTACCTAGAATGTGCTGCTTGGGGGGAGGGGGGGTGGAGAAGAATTTGTATTTAAAGAAGCATTTTTTCTTCTTCTTTCATGAAAATGTATCATAGGTCTCATAGACCTTAAGGCATAGTTTGGAACTGCAGTCTAAGCCAAAGGAAATATCTCTGAAACCTTAAAATATTACAAAGTAAGAGAATGCAGATTTGATATGTATTAAAGCCACCAAACCTTGTTATAGCCCCAGACAGTTCTGCTTGCATCTTTTTGATGGCACTTTCCCGACCAGACACCTTTCTCAATGTTAATAAGGAGACCAGAGTGGAAAATCCAGCAGAATGGGGCACACATTTCTTAAGGATGGATACAGTGACACAAGCATCACTGGAAGCTTTTTCAACTCCAAGAGGTCCAGATTAAATATTTCTGGAAGCTAAAGAGCAGTAGGGCCTGCATTGGCTCTACCAGACACCTGATTAGAAGGGCAGATAAAATACATGAGCTAAACCTGAGCATTTGTGATTAACAGGACACATCAGAAACAAGATAGATGAATGAATCCATGACTATACTTCCTTCTTGGAGCATCAGGGTCAGTAGTAACTTCTTGGTTGAGAGTATCTGCTCTAGCAGGAGAGGAGGAGAGCTGGGGTATTTAATACAAACGACTTACGTCCTTTTGTTTTTGATGGCTGAATTAGCAGCATCTACCTGTATTCCTTATCATTGATCCAGACTGGGAGTTGTGGGTGTCAGATGTTAAAAGACAGGCTCATTAAATACCTGTTCTTTAATTAGGGTCATGCTTCCAGTCATATGACAAAGAGTGAAGCTATTCTAGGAAATACCTTCTGTTTGCACCGTAAAAGCTGTAAGATAAAAGCTTACCCCTATTTATTGCTAGCATCACTGTAAGCTTCTACCAAATATCCCTTGAAGTGTTCATAATCCTCTAGGTTCAAAAGAAGCAAGATGAACAAGAGGCATCATGGATGCTTTTCAAGAAAATGGCATATTTCTCTGATCAGAACCCTCAAACACTGTGTTCCTTCACCCCAAACTATCTAATTTACTTTCGTATTTTAAAATTTTATTCATTGGTTATAAGCATATTCTACTGAGCAAGGTCATTCTTAGATCCATCCTAATTTGTCATCTTATTGGGCAAATCCTGTCATCACTTTTTACCCATGCGAGTATCTTGAAAAGCCTAGCCTGACTTTACTGATGACTTATAAGAGGCAAGGTGATATTGGTGTTACAACAGCCTTTTTACCTATTTTAAAAAGAATTAAAATTGACCCATAAATCCAAGAAAATGTTAATTCATCATACTAGTCCACTAAAATTTCTCTCTTTGGGTTTAAATATACAAGTATTTGCTGGTTTTGTTCCTATGACTAAGGTCCAAATAGTCATTCAGTCATGAAATCTAAACCCAAAACTCTGACTTCGGTTTCTGTACTTTCCATAGTCAGTAGTACTACAAGATTTAACATAGTCTGTGAACACAGTCAACATGAGGTGTATGACAAGGCAGAAAATTGTGGGTTACAACTGAGCCAACTGCTATCTGTCAGCAAGGCCAGATAGAAACTGAAAAACAGCTCTCAGAAGTAAGAGAACAGCGGTTTTGTTGGGTCACATTTTACCTTTAAAGAGAAGATGTACAAATTTTTGGTAGATTGAGGTCTCCTGAAATTCTCTCTGCTTTCCTTACAAGAAGAACTGAGCTCAGTCATAGAGGATATGACTCTAAACTTTAGGCAAATACAGTAGCAAAAATATATTTCTTTAATAGATCCTACTAAATGACTAGTAGAATGCCAGACAGCATCTCTCCCTTTGTCTACAATTTTGCAGCATGCTGCTTAATGCCTTCCCTCTGCTTATGTGTTTTTCGTCTACGTATCCTGAAAAATTTTTACACCACGGTTGTCTCTGGAAGGCCTTAATAGGTCATCATCTACAAAAAAACGGTATATTTGTACTTGAAATACAGAAAATGCTGCTATATATTTAGAAAATATATATGGAGAGAGAAAATAATTGAGTATCGTAACTGCTACACTATGAAGTCTCACCTGAGTTTTTGTTCATTCTAGTAGTCACTGTTTATACAAAAAAGCCCAGGTAGCACATGCTACAGTTTTGTCTCCTGACCCCTATGTTAGGATAAATAGGCCTCAAACTGAATTTTCTCTTCTTTTTAAAAGTAATCTCTTCATATTAACACTATAAGCTTCCCCACATTGATCCACTGAAGATTCTCAAGCAACGCTGGTAGACCAGTTTAAGGAAGCTTAAACTACAATGTTAACACTGTCTCTCCTGTACAGATAAATAGAAGACCTTCTAATAATAAAGGATTTTCTCATATTCTCATTCTGCACCTTTCTCATGCATGAAAACTAACTTTTTTACTTAAAAAGGAAAAAAGATGTTTTAAGACACTGAAGATGTATTACATGCAGCAGTCCTGTAAGCCTTAGAATTTCTTATCACAAAAAGATTTATATCCCAAGATCTCAAAGATGCATTGCCTTTTACAGTTGCTACTGCAATTGGAGAGAAGGGAATTGGTAATGGTTCGCCACATCTGTAAAAGAGAGATAACTGGTTTGCTAAGTATTTTTATGTGCAAAGTAATGGATCATATTAATCAATTCCAGGCTCAAGTAGAGATTTAATAGGGTTTTCACCTAATATATATTATCAGCTTTACTATCCTATAATGATAGGACATTTAGTAAAGTGATCTTGTGTGTGTGTGTGTATGTGTGTGTGTGTGTAACCGCACATGCATATTCACATGTGTTTGGGGGGGTAGGGGAGAAAGGGCAAGGGAAAGATGAAAGTAACTGATCCCTTTCCTCTGAGCCTTGCGATTCTTTTCTCTAGAAAAATGTTCACCTGATCATTGCTGTCTGAAAACACTGAATCATCTGAAATGGAATAGAGGTTTACACTGTATTATATGCATGCTTAACATCCAGCCTGGTTCAGCCATGATGTAGGGTTATTATGAAATCCTTCTTTTCAGCACTGGGTAAGGTTTTTGTGATTATGTGTTTTTCTCTGTAAACAGAATTTCTAAATTTAAATGAATTATGCTTCGAAAGTAGTAATACGATTATACCCTTTGTGATTTTGGTGGGTTTAATGCTAAGTGGTCTGTATGAATGCTTTCTCTGTAGATCAAAAGGGCTTTCTAGAATTACCTGTGAAGCCTGCATAAAACTTGAAAAAGGAGAGTGGCATGCTGACACTGAACTCTTACTCCTGTGCTGTTGTTTTTCCCAGCTTTTTTTTGCATAGTCAGTCCTATTCCAAGGTGTGCTGCAGCAATCCATCTTATAAGCTGTAAATAGCTGGGATCAAGACTGGGAGGCAAGAGGAGGGCATAGTGGAGAAATGTCAGCCTCACTGAAAAAGAAAAGCCAATTTTCGGTTAATACCACTATTCAGGTGCCTGTGATAGAGATGAGTCACATAGGAAGTCTTTTTACTGTTTTGACAGTTAAAGTGTAGATACCCTTGCAGGAGGGCAATGCTGTTCCTTGCAGAAATGTGTCTGAAGAGTAATATGAGATACTTTCTGTTCATTTAGCTGAAGATTTTTTTCCTTCACAGCACTACAGCAATTTCCTTATTTCTGTATTTAAATACTGGTGATCGTGATAGCTTTTGCAAGCCATTTGGTTTGTTCTGTCCCAGATCTTTCCCCAAGCCAGAACTACTCCTGGGACAGGAATGAGAATGAGGGAAGAAAGGAAGGTGGAGGAGAATTCCAGGGAATACAAAATGACTCGATTGTCAGATCGATGGTGAGTCACATGTCTGCTCCTGGCACTACAGCTTCCAAGAAATTGCAAATGTCCCAAGAGGTGTGGGATCCCTGAAGAAACACATAAACACTACAGCTATTTTGCTTCTTTCATTCCCAGCATAATCCTATGCCAAAACAGGTCTCAGCTGGGCTTCTCCCTCCCTTCCAACAAACTTAGCTTATCAGATCTTAGATTACGGAACAATGCCTCAAGCTATTTTTGGAAATTGGTATTTGTAGCCCCTAGCTGAAATCTTCAAGGAAAAGTTTGACTAGACCAACAATTTTTCACTGAGTGCTTCTAATAGACCAATAAGGAGGAGTTTAAATCTCACCATGCAGTCCTCTTAGCATATATGGAGAAACACATTTTATACCATAATATAAAGGGAGGACTTAAGGGCGACTTGATTTTAGCTCCTGGTCAAAACTAAGTGTAAGATCTGCTACTAGGATCCTTTTTATTTTCTTTTCTCCTCACCCTGCAATGGAGTTCTTTAACTTCATACTATCTGAGATGGGGAATACAGTAATATGATGTTTTGAAAGGTGTTCTGTGGGTAGATTTTTTTTCTGTTTTTTCAAATTCAGTCACAAGTTTTTGGATTTAAAAAAAGAGAATAGGCAGATAGCAGCTGTGAGCTGCAGCTTCGGCTAATTTCAGCTGAGAACTAATGTTCCCAAAACCTCTCCTAAAAAGAAAGTGACAAAATAAGGTAATTTAAAAATACTTTCTTTTAAAATAGCTATTATCATTTTTCTTTTGGAAGATCTTTTCGGTTTTGAGTTTGGGTTTTTTTGCTTTTTTTCTTTTCAGAAATGCAATATGTATTTCTATAGGAACAAAACAGAAAATATCTCTGAAAGCTGAGAAAGGCAAGTAACATTTAAAAATAAGAAATAAATTTTAATAAAGAAAACATTTTAAAATAGCTTTCTAAAACAGTTACTTAGCAGAGAATATGAAATATGTAGGTGTAAATGTCAATAATCTAGCTGAGGAAGACATCTTCTGTGGGTTTGATCATATCATCTTCTCAGCTATTAAAATCCCTCTTAGGAACAATATCATACCTTATTGTACTGATATAATAGAATCAATCCAAAGATACAGTGTCACAGTGAAAGGATGGTTTAAATTCTGTCTGAAGTTTGTGACTGATTTCTAAATAGGGGATTTCAATCCTACATTCCTGAGAGTAATACTCATGTTAAAAAGGATTACAGATTTATAAGCTGTTTTTGACACGGTCGGGTACTCAATCAAAACTAACACAATGATATTTGCATTAGTTGTACACAATGTCATGTCACAGAAGTTTCCCTGTGGTATCACAGTATTAAAGTTATTGTTTTAGTTATTGGTTACTGCCTGGACTTCTTGAGAAATGTGCTTTCCATAGCTGCTCATGACTACAAGATTTTGTCTCTATTAGAGATTAGAGAAACTAGCTGTGCTTTCTGCTTTGAATATGCAAAACATCTACAAATGAAATGAACTTGTAAAGACTTCTTGCTGTTACTGTGGTCCCTATAGATGAACACCTAACATTAGTCTCATATTTGCTTTTGACTCTTTGCACAATTTTGTTAGGATTACTTGTGGAATTAAATTGGGCTATAGAGTTATTACATGACTCAACAGGACGTTCACAGGAATATCTTCTGTACATTTGAACCCTGCTGCAAACACTTGCAGACGTGCTTTGCTTTAAGCACAGAAGTCATCCAATTCAAAGCAATGGACCAACTCAAGCCAGAAGTTAAGCAGATGCAATATATTTATATCCATAAAATATATCCATTATAGCCAATAATCCACAAAGGATGTATATATATTTGTAAGAAGAATATGAGAGCAAAAATGAGATATATTTTTATACAAAATATTTTGAATTCTAGCAGTACAGTGTTTTTAGCAGGAAAATGCTACCATCTGCTATAATAAGTGTCCCGATCCAATATCAGGAGGGTTTCGTTACGATCCCAAGGACGAGATTAAGACGCTAAAACCAGTCAAATATCGTACAACCTTTTAACTTTATTTTCAACAAAGTGGGGAGAAAAGGTGGGGAATGGTGAAGGGGAGAGGGAAAAAGGGTAAGAGGAAAAGACAGAGAAAGTTGGGAAAAGAGAAAAGAAACTAGGTACTGCCACTCCAAGTCCTATGACATCCCACTGACCCCATCCCAGACTTCCAGTCCTCACAAGCAAGCCCCCCCTTTACACAGTCTGCAGTTTTTATAGGTTCTTGCCCCGCCTCTGGGAGGTGCTTCCTCACTTCCCGTGCAGATTAGCTGTCATGTGCAGTCTGCGCTCTCGGAACCTTCCAGAAACGGGCTGGGGGCATCTGGGGGGTCTCCTGCTCATGCGCAGATCACAGATGTGTACGTGCAGTTCGTGCCAGACGTGCTGTTCCCCTGGAAGCCTTCTTCTGCCTTTCTCGTGCCTTTTTTCCATGCATAGGCGCATGAGGTTGTTTACCTCGCGGACGGCTCCCGGGGTCACCGGTGCGGCATTGCCTGGCGCACCTCGGCAGTGGCAGCTTGGCAGTAGCAATGTCAAGAGAAAACCGCATTTTAGTACTGGTTCTCTTCCAAAAGGTTGCAAGAACATTTACATTATAAAACTTTCTTTTTACATCCTCATAGCTTTCTGAATCACTCAGTTTTTGAGTTAAAGTTATGCATTGCCTAAAGCAAATAAAGGAAAGATACTTGATATGGTTTGTATTTACTAAGGATGAAAATATATGTTCTGTAGGCATGCCATGCAATAGTCATAAATTTATGATTAAGGGTTCTAGTGGTTTTGACCCCAGGTTAAAACTGATATTTAAAGATTAGAAAGGCTTTTTTCTTTTCTTTTGCTTTTCTGAATTGTGCCATGACAGTGTACAATTAAAGTTGTTTGGGAGCATCTGAATATGCATATTAAATGCAGTGATGCATTTATTTAAAAAATAAATCAGAAAGTTTCCCTGCTCTGGGATCAGTTGTGTGGTTAGTTGGTTGAGTCTTTAAACAGTGTCCAAGTAATAGCTTCATATTCTCTCTGAGGGAAAATATGAATTCTTCAAACATACTCTGGTCTTTATGTATTTTTTTCACAGAAGAAATATCTGCCAGTATCCATGTCTGATGAGAATCAGGAATCAGTTTTGAGCTCTGGATTTAGCAGTTTTATTTTCGCTTGCCGCTTTTTGGCATTGTAACCAGCTTCAGTATAACCAAATGCAAGTAGCTTCATCTCTTTATACTTCAGTTTCCCTTGTAAATAAGGGCTATTAAAGCTTTTCTACAAGGATTGAGAAATAAGGTTCTGTGATAGGATCTACGGAAATACTTAGCTAGCTGATTGAAAGCCATTTGCTTATACTGCACTACTGTAGATAGAAATAAATCCATATGTGGTCTGAACTTCTATAAACAAAGAAATTAGGTATCCAGGATATTTGAATACATGCAATGCACAACAAAGCCACGGGATAGTAGATATGACCAATGGTGAGAATTGTTTAAAAATTTGAATAAGTAACAGTGAGAAGATACTTCATATTAAAATGCTTGGAGCAAAATTGTCATCCTTTGAACAGAAAGAGAAACCATAGGGCAAGAGAGTAAAATGGAAGCTCTGTTTAGATAGCTAGTTAGCAATATAAAAGTGGACTAATCAAACAATGGACCAACAGGTTCAGTTTCTAGGAAACCATTCTTAGCAGGGTCATAACAGGAGAAACTCTTGTTCCTCAGCAGGAAGAACTCAAGAACTTGGAAAAGCAAAATGTCTGCTAGATTATTCAGTGCAATTTCCACCACTTCTGAGTGTCATGTGGACATGTTCACTCTACACAGTCGCTGTTCTTCCAAAACTTATGAGATTGTTTGTGCCTTTGATCTCTCTTGCTCTCTTCTGGTGGCATATTTATGATGTTTTTAGGTGTTTGGTCTTTTGTTCTAAAGATCTTTAAGCTTATTAGGGCAAAGGGGATTTTTCTGTGACAGTATCGGGTGGAGGGAAGTTTTTCTGATCCTAAGGGTGAGATTTGTCTTGCTTCAATTACCTAAGAAACATCTAAAAGTTAATGTTTCATCTAAGCCAGTTATTGGGGCTCTTTTTATCATCAGTAGTGAGAGATTCACCTAATTTTAGACAAGGTTCTGAAATAGATGAGATCACTTACCTCCTGGAGAGCTTGGTCTCTCCCTTGATCCTGGTGATTGATTTATTGATCTCTTCAGATCCTGCTGGGCTGTGATCACTCTCTGGGGCCTTGTTATCTATCTCTTGCTCATGCTAGTCTGTGGGCAACCAGTTTGGATCATCAGGCCTACAGCTGGAAGGATCATGCTGGAGGTCAGTCAGGTCACCTGCCAGTACGCCTATCTGTGTCTTAGCCACATCACCAATACTGACAACGCTGTGGGAGCTTCTGCTCAGCACAGTCCTCTCAGCTGCATGTGATGGGGTTCACATCCCCATTTGATGTTCTCCATTAGGCTTGTGTCCACTAGTGCCTACACTCTCACTTTGCAGGCCCTTAAGGTTAAAGTTCAGCAACATGGTGCTTGTCTGTAGCAGTTACAGCATCTGAGATTCTCCATTCCCATTCAGTGAGGTATCCTCTTTGGCATGAACCTAAGAGGCATCCAATGTTGTAGCAGCTATTGCTTACTCACTAGGATCCTAGGTCATCCAGCCTTCCTGGGACAACTATGGGCTATGCACTCTTTTAAATCAGTACCTTCCAGGCCTGCAGTTTCTCAAATGAACGTATATTTGGACGGTTCACTGCACAGTGATGAATTTGACAGACAGGCTGGATGCCACAGTCATCAATCAGTTGTATGCACAGCCTGAGCTGAGGACACTGGCAAACCATCTCGGCAGCACTGGATGCAGCAAGTTCCTGTATGTCCAGTCTGGCTTAACTCCCATCTCACGACCTGGTAATAAAGAAGACACAGATATGTGTGTGTCCATCTGTGGCCATTGGGCTCAGAAAGTGATCAGCCTCAGCATTCATGAGCAATAACACTGCTTTAAATATCCTTTTGTTTTTGTGTAATTGTGCAAAAGTCTTTCACTGAACTTTAGTGATTTTCTTGATAAAGTGTTGCATTGCCTTTATACAGGCTGTGTAGGAAAGGCTGTAGCATGAAAAATAAGTTTATATTCATGGAAGTATTCTGCTGATTTGACTACTTTGCTTTAGAATCAAATTAATGTGGTATACCAAAAATATGCAACATTTTTTCAACTTCTGTCTCATATGATTTCTACATTGTGCTAAATTCCATTCCACTTTTATATAGATATTTTCTATAATTTCATTTTTAATTATTTTAATATTAGCTTTGCACATTTCTCTAATTTTTAACTGAGAAAAGTAAGATAATATAATATAATAAAAATAAGATAATATAAATATAACTCATTGTAACAAACAAAGCAATCAACAGATTCATGTAACCAGGTATTCTAATGCATCTTAATCACGTGAATGTTTTGACTTAAATTGTTTTAAAAGTGTGTATGTACCACCTAGTCTACTGAATTGTATCATGTTGTACAAACATATGTTATGTGCAGAAAAATGCATCACCGGAAAAAGTGATTGTGTCTTTGCTTACAGGGCTACTTCCTATACTGTGAATGCTGTATCCCAGAAGAAACTATTTTTACCAAGGAAGGCTACTCCAAATGGTATGCCCACTCATTCAGTAGTGAAGCTGAATAATAAGAATTAACAGAAAACATCCGCAAAAGCACTATTTTTAAGAACACGTAGGATGGCTGCATTTATCTCATACAAGAGGGAGACACAAGTCCCAAATGTCTTGCAAGGTAGGGAATGGCACAGTCCTGGAATTAGGTAAAGATTGGGAAGTGTGGGTAACCTGAGCCGTAGCAGATGTGGATTCCCAAAGGAAGCTTCTGGAAACTTCTGAAAAATCACCTACTTTTTTTTTTTTTTTTTTTAATAGGTGACTTTTTAACTTAGGGATTTATTATATTTAATTCCTAGTATATTGTCTACTTTTTGTATTTTTTTCCACAGTCACACTTTTGTTAGAAATGTTAGAGTTCTATATCAATGAAATTTAAAAAGATTCAAATAAACTGTTAAGATGCATTGCTTGAAGAAACTCTGACTTTTAAAAGGCTTTGCCTTTTCAAAGATGGGTGAAGTTAAAAATGATTAATGCCCTATTAAGATATATGAGAAATAATGAAATAACTATTTTGGACAGTATAAATGGGCAAAGTGCTCTGGTTTACCATTCAAAAAAAAGAAAATTGTTGATAGTAGCCAGACTGAAAATAGACGACTTCTAATTATTATTATTCAATGCCTAACTTCTAGTCAGAGATAATTTTGTCATCTTCTCTACTTTATCTAACCATATAATAAATGACAATTATCCCTTCCTTACTGAGAATAATTTTAATCTACCTTTTGACCAATAGCAAACCTCTGTCATCAATTTCTAAAACATTTTACAGTACATCATAAAAAATCTCAACCTATTTGACAATGGAAATTAGTATACCCATTTCGAAAGAAGTTTACGTTGTATCTACTCTACTTCAGTATCTGAGTCAAAGACATTTTTTTTCTTTTCCTTATCTGGAGAAGTGGGTTAGAGAAACTAATTTCCTGTACTATTGATCTAGTTCTAATTATTCATCAAGGTGCAATTGACTCACAAATTGTGACTTGGACTGAAAGCAATCCAGTAAAGGATAGGAGACAAGTTGTCCAAAATTTAATTCCAAACTGCAATTGCAATCAATGTTTTATTTATTTTCCTTAGAAAGATGAAAAGAAATGGGATGGGACATCCTTAAATCTCCTTACTGATGGTATATTATGGAACTGAAAACAGGGAAAGGAAAGTGTGGAGAAAAATGGTAAGCTTTTAGAGCAAGCTTTGGGAGAAAGACATTAACTCAGGATGAATTAATGAAAAATAGAGATTGCTGCAAACATTTATTAATGCAATGAGTCAGGAATGCTTTATTTATATTAAAAATACTTAGTTTCAGTTAAGTGGATCAGGACACTGAAAGAGCAAGATACACAATTTCCATGAGAATCATCTTGTAAATTAATAAATACAATAACAATTTTAAATGCAATCACTGTGTTCACCCCCCATTGAGGTTATGGGTTAACCAAGTGTATTAAGTATAAGCTTTAATGAGACAAAGTTACCAAATATCCTCAGTACTAACAGTATATATTTTAGAACTCTTAAGTAAATGCAAAAAGAAGGGATGTTTAGTAAATGGAAAAGACTCATTTTAGTTATAAATAAACCCTGGATAATGTACGCCCGTTTTTGTAAATTGTTGGAGGGGGCAAGAATTGATCCAGCAGTTTGATACTACCATATGTATTAACTTTACTGGAGAAAGGTTACTCCCTTCCCAGGAGGTTATTCTGGAGAAGAGAGGGAATGCGTATTACTCTGCAAGAAGAAAGAGGAAGTAGGATTTTTCTCTATGCTGTGTACTGTTAAGTTGCTCTGCACTGCCAAGGTAAGCATACGAAATTCAAATTTGGGGAGATGAGTAAGAATCCTCGCTAGGATGTGAAATAATATAGATGGCTGAGAACCTGGAATTACTAAAATGATGCTCTGAGCAGCTAACAAACCCACCACTAGTACATGGGCAGCACACAGTTGCCAGAAGAGAGATGCATTAAAGGCAAGGAAGGAGAGAAAACTTGAAGTCCAGAGCACATTGTGAAGCAGATGTAAAGCAGGGAGAGGGCACTCTGCCTGTGCGCTTGGAGAAAAACTCAGGACTTCATATAAACTAGGGAACCTGTGGCTTTTAAAGCAGTATGAAAGTGGATCCACAGTTCTGGGGAGCTATTGTGGCCCCTGCATTGGAGGAGAACGAAAATTTCAGGGTACCTATTCAGTTTCAGAGGCAAGCAGCTACATTTGAAATTACTTAGCAAGACTTATGGGAATAAGAGATTTTTCCTGTATTATGGGCATACCCTTGATTCTCTCATTTTTCAGAGGAATAGAGTCTCATTCTTTAAATAAGTCTGACAAATCCTTGAAATATGTCAGAGATTTTATGAGCATAAACTCATATTCTGAAATACCTTGTAATTATTTCCAGGGTTTCTGCAGTCAAGTGGATTATAATGAATCACATGGCACAGAATAACCTCAGCAGTCCTCTATCTTTGTTTAACTGTGCTTTAAAAAGAACAAACAAAAAGACAAAATTAGCTCTAAGATTCTTAAATGCTATATGTAACAGCGATGAATGCGGTATTAAGATTCAGCTTTTTAGTACTCAGCTGTACGAAATCCTGATGCTTTGGATGTCACTTTAACTCTGCTGTATTGTGTCAGCTTTTTTGTGTGTGAGTACTGATAATTGTCCGATCCAATGTGTTATAACAAAATGGTACTGTTTGTGGAATAAAGTGTCAATCATCTCTCTAAATTAATGTATATGAAGGAAGAGTTATTTTAATTTCCAAGCTCATAGTTGCTCTTTGAAGTACCACCTGCATGAAAGGTTTTGTTATGTGTTTTCTTGCTGTTGTTTTACTTTGCTATCCTATCTACATGCTTATTCAAAAGGCAGACATGCAACATAAAAACTGATCTACATGAAAAGAAAATAAGTGCTAGAAAACACAATATATTGTTTTTGAGAGGAAATGTAAACTGTAAGTGAGAGATGAGCAGACTCAATTGATTTTCCCAGTGGCTGAAAGTAACTTAGCAGGCAATCAAAGTAAAAGAAAGGCCCTCGTATTCATAAGTTATCTCATCTATTAAAATACATGGATTTCCATGTACCTGTCCTGTAGAGTTGGGACTCATACTTTTTATTGTTCAGAGAACTTAATTAGAAATGAAGACTTTCTCAGTATCCTGATATCAAAGAAAAAGGCATCTGTATTGTATTTCTGAGCAAATTGTATTTCTTCTATACATTCTCCTGCTGTTTGCACAAGAAGAGGCTTCTGAGATTTCCTGTTGCTAATCAGGAAGATATTTAGTAGATCATAAATTTGACAATTCAATTTCTGCACTCTTTAGAGTCAAATGACATATTGTGTATTTTCAGTTTGCAATTTACCACTACAGGTGTAGTATCAAAACAGTTTATGTTACTTATATAACTTAAAAGTGAATGGTTACAGTGAATAGTTAGTGCAACCTCAAGAAACTTGTTAGTCCCTTCTGAAATGCTTGCTCTGCCAGAGGGGTTGGTAGTGTGAGTAGAAACAAGGAGTCTGGTCTTCTTTTATTTCTTTTGTGAAGCAAACCAGCAGCAGCATCAAAAACTGAATGTATGGATGAGTACCGAAACATTAGGGAGCCCTCAGCACCGTACTACAGTGGTTGTAAGAAATCAAGGTTCATCATGAAATGAATATGGAATATTTTGTAGTACAGTGATGTCCTTAAGGAAAGAATGCATGCTTAAAGGCAGGTCTCCCTTGGGACTATTTGTGTCATTCTTAATACCCAGATGTCACTAGAGCAAGGATTTGCTCTTCACGTCTTCTAAAAGCAGCAGAAAGCTAACTCAAGAAAGATATTTGAAGAGCCAGCATAAGAGGAACTTTGTTGAATACAGAGACCTTGGAAATATCTAAGGCAAAGAAAGTGAAGTCACGAAAGAAAAGGTTTAGCTTCCACGGACTGGGGCTTCTGCTGTCTTTCCCTCCTTTATGATGTTATTCATGGGTGAGACCAAAGCTATCTCGCATCCACAGCTGCATCCATAAGCTAAGGATGAGGGCAGGAAAAAAGTATGGAGTTCTGTGATTGGCTCCTGTTCCTGCAAGGTGCAAAATAAGCCTAGGCAACTTCTTAGGAGTGCAGAGCCATTCCTGGGGCTGTCTGTCAGCTCCTCTTTAAATGAGGCATTCTGGATTACCACAAGGAGTCCAATGGATCACCATGTTGGAGTCTGGAAGGAATTTTTCCCACAAGGTATTAGTGCAATATGCTATGTGGCCTTTTTCCATCTTATTCTCAATGTGCACAGGGCTTATCTAGGAGATTTATGTTCCACCATTGCAATTCTGGCAGATGATATTAGTGATTTAGGAAGGACCTGTTGGGGGCCGTAAAACTCTTCACTCTTATACTGAGAAATCAATACTGCTGCAACTCTCCTGGGGATTGTTGGGTGACTTATTCCTATTAACAAAGTTGCAATCTCTGTTTCCAATTGCTTTCATGGTTCTGACTGCATATAGTATTTATGCATATAAAGAAACATGGAGAGTAGGAAAATAACAGAATGTGAGTGTTGTCTGCTTAGCGTGCAAGGGATGTGAACAGCAAATGCAGAGAAATGGAACATGCACCCACACAAAAAAGGCAAAGCCAAAAATAATTTAAACAAACATTTTAAAAGGGGAAGGTATTAATATTTAATATTTCCCTAATTATTATATGTGACTATCGGTGACTGTGTTCATATAGATGAACACTGTGCACTATCAATCAGCTTCGCCCGATTAGCAGGACATTAACTGGACAAATCTTGTCAACAACCATAGACAAAATGCAAAAGAAATTATTATTTTATGACATTAATGGTAACAATATTCAAATCATTCGGAGAAGAGTCATGCTGCTTAATACTTACTGATTCAATTTACTGAATATTACAATCAAAATTATGTGCATTTCCAAAATTGTATTGTATTGCAAAGCCATAATGTGATATCTTGTTGCATATTTCCCCCTCTTTACTGTACAGGCTGAACTAAATTTTTTTATTTATTTATTTAATGAACACGGTACAAGATGAACCTCCTGGAACAAACAAGTTCACACAGAAATGCTTTAACAGAACTGAGATGGAAGACTGAGAATACTTATATTTTAATATTGAATTACATTTTTAAAAGACATCTCTTTGTACTTTTCTTTGCATGTTCATATTTTTAATAAACATACAGAATTTTTCGTAATTTTTTTCTTGGAGAGAGCAATGATGTTCATTCTATGTTGAACATTAACTTAAGAACAAGAAAAAAAGTGGTCAGAAAAGCTGAAGTAAATAATTAAGATGCAAGATAAAGGTTAACAAAAAACTAAATGCTGCAGAGAAAAATTGCTGAGTTCACATGGTTTAAAACAAATCAGTATTGAAGCAGTTTCTTGGTTTATTAACAGCACATAATTAACCAGCAATCAGTGAGCGATACATTCGAGATCAGTATCAGCAGTCCAACAGATAAACCACACTACTAGATGCTTACAAAATATTTTGGGTGGTCCGGTCACACACATATGTTTCGTTCCCATTCCTGCCGTACCATTTGCTGGTATCATGTCCAGTTTACCAAGGGTGGGCTGTGGGGCTGTGCAGGCACCCACAACTAAGTACAATGTTCATCCCTTATCCCAAGTCTGTTGTACCACAGCAAAGCATGTATAGCTGCAAAGAGGTAATTGTGCATACAGGCGTGTATTCTTCAAATACGGCATTCAATTATATTAATTCTTTTTTTACTAAAAATGATCATTTTGACAGAACACAAAAAAATAAAACAATTACTTTAACATTTGTGTGCTGAACACAATGATTACTGCAATCAGCAAATGGCAGCAGGAGCAGTACAGAGAGCAGCTGGTTAGATGAGGTTTCAGATACCCACAACTTTTGCATTAGTCATGTCCAGGATAATAAGGTTCCACTGAATTTTCTGAACTGCCTGGAAATAGAAAGAAAACAAACTCTCAAAGCCAAGGCAGAGTCAGCTTTGATCATCTGTCTCCCTAATGAGTGTTTTAATGAAATATTTTCTGAAAAAAATGTGCCTGAAAAAAAAAAAACCCTTACTTCTGAACTTCAAGAATAAGCTCGGTGTTTGCTTGTTTCCATTGGCTGCCTTGTATCAAAGTGAGGAAAGCAACAGCTCAACCTGGCCGTGTACCCTTGATCAATAAACTCAAAAAGAATCTGAAAACAAGGTGCCCAGAGAGTAGCACCAGTGTGTAATTTTTAATCCATTGGAACTCATCAAGGCCAAGAGCCAGTAGCTTGCTGTTCAATCCAGTAGGACTGTTATAGAGACAATTTAATTTTCAGTGCGGAAATCTTTAACCATAAAGGGCTGCAATCCTTACCTGTGTAGTGGTGTCCCTCCCAGGGAGTTCACAGCTTTATGCAATGGTCCTGGGCATGTCAAGTCTGGGGAGGTTAAACATCTCTGACAGAAATCCACAGAGCCAGTATTTTGGACAAGCAACCAAACAGGTATTCAGTACTGAGGGCAAATGGGAGTTTTAAAACCTTCCTTTCTCAGGAATATGTGCACCTAGCTTTATTGAGAATGCAGCAGGTAAGACTTTCTGAGGAATCTTATTCCTGATCCTTTCAGAAAGGCTCAGGCAGACATCACCCTTTCCTCCCCCCTTATTTGAAATATGAAGACATTCTGTTCTTTTTTTCTTTTTTCTTTTCTTTTCCTACAATAACTGAGGCAGTTATATTCACTCACTCAGGATATGAAACATCCGGATTTAATTACTCCTTGAAGGCCCATTAACGCCTGTGAACATCCAAAGGCAGGGACAGATAGAGATAATAGTAAAATGTTGCTGGACAGACAGAGATGTAGGAGGGGTAATGCCGGCAAGCTGCTCACTTCAGTGCTGCGCTGGAGACAAGGAAGCACTTTGGTCCTTGCCACTATCCACAACAGGACAATTAAGGAGTCAGCAAAGGGACCCTCTGCATCTTCCCAGGCTTTCCTTTCCTCATGCAAGGCTTTGAATCTGATTCCTGGATGGGTAAAGCCCATGATTCAGGCTTCCCTTCCTTCACCTTTTCATCTCTCCCTGACTGTGAGGCAGGAGATAGAGGCTTAGACCTTCTGTGACCACACGGATACGTAATGACGACTTCAGCTTACAACCTCCCCCCGTCAAGTAGAAGATACATTAAAAAGTTCTAACGAAGTAAATATGGGTAATAGGTTATTTCTAGATGTCTCCAAAAGACCTTATATATAGGCACATGCCTCAGAGTCTGCATCATTTCAGAGACTCTTTTATGGTGTAATGCCAAAATGGAATTATGTAATCACAGATGAGAGTTTCATTTTAAAAGCTAAATGAAAGGTTGTATTGCAGTAGCCTGCAATTTTGAAAACAATACATGACACCAGTGGAAAACTAATAGTGTTTGGTGAGAAGCATTAGGTTAATCTGATTAAACTTAACTTTATTGGTTTTGGGAAATAGCATAAATCATTTAATCCTTCTCAATAAAATAATAGTGATTAAGCAAACACTCTCTGTTCATAGCTTTCTAATCTATGCTTCACAGAAGCAAGTCAATAAAGAGGTAATTGTATTTTTTAAAAAATCTCTCTGTCTAAAAAATATATTAAAAAAAATACCACAAAATGTAATCACCTGATTTCTGGCAAGTAGTAAGCTAAGACTGATACTTTCTTTGCAGTTTAGATAAATATTTGCCACTTCATAACACTTAAGGCTGACAGTGGTACTGCACTATAACAATGATGGACGGTAACTATCTATTTATCTGTCTAGTGGGAAATATAGGCTTGCCAAAGTATAGTCCTGGGAGGGGGGAAGGAAGAAAAATGAAAACTCAACAACTTCCCCAAATGTCAAAATCAAAATTACAAATTGTAAAGCCCATTTTTTATGACTCAATATTGGCATGGGACAAATAAAAATTGCATTAACAAACTGAAAATATATACGGTTTGAGAGAGTATTTTTTTTAGTAATGGATTAATCTATCAGTCAAAGTTTGCCATTATAGAAAACACACTGAGCACAGCAAGCTGCCTGAGGCAGGATGGAATTGCAGCGGTTCCTCCTTCTGTGACTTTACAAGCATCACTGTGACGTTGAAACCTGACATATGAAAATAAAACCAGATAAACTTCCTTCCTCGTTGCCTTGCCCAAAAATCCTTTAGGACACTACAGGAAATTACCAGTGAACATCAACAAACACAGGATGCAAGATAATGCAGTTGTATTATGCATATTGATCAGAAGCACACGAAAAAGGAACACGAAGTTAGAAAAACAATAGATAGCCTATATGTTTCTAAAAGATGGGAATCACATGGGTATATTGAACATGTTATACATTATCAGACAAAAGCTTTATATGAGGAGTTATTCAACTATTCTTGTATGCTAATTGCAAATGTTTTTATTAGTACAAATTATTTCATTTTAATTAAAAATATATTAGCAAATAAGCAAGGTGAGTATTTTATTTTGGATATTTCCAGTGTGAACTTACTAATCATGATGTATGATGATGGCTGCATCCAAACAAATAATTTTCCTTTCAGCTTTGACTATACAAATTCTAGATAAGCATCACTCCAAAAGGTACATAAAGTTTGGTGCTTCTGGACTACTCTAACTCCACTGAAAAGACTGAATTATAGTTTCCTCTCTTAAAAGTATTTTTGGTCGTATCACTGACTGTTCTTTTTCTAATTAATGCCAGGAAATCTCCTTAAACCCTTTGTTTTAATGTGTAAATTATTCTTCAAAGGTTTCTTTTCCAGTTATGCAAGGTTTTAAAAAAATCCCTGTTATGCATGATGATCCTTTTTAATTTGCTATCAGGTTAATTCAGAAATGGTCATTTTTAACATTGAGTGTATTTTATGAAAAATTGTTCTGAAGTATCAGTCTTGAAGAGAAGATGTTTTAGTCCTGTGTCATCTTCTGATTTATCATGCCAATTTAAGTATTGAATTAATTGTATTGACATACAATTGGAAGCAATATTTTAACATTTTCACAGACAAGAAAATATTTCGCTTCTTGCACTCTCACTATGCATAAATCACATTATTCTGTGTCTTTTTACTGTCTGAACTGGAGAAAGGAAAGTTATGTTAACTAAAATTACTTTCGTCATGGCATATTATAAAAGGAGGAAAATATTACAAGGAACCAATTCCTTCAAAAGAACAAATTAAAAACAAATTCCTAAACCCATTCTTACTGTATTTAGTGGCCTGCAACTATGTTTGTTGAGTAAAATTGGGTTTTCATAAAGAGCCTGTACATTTGAGAAAGATCTATCAGTGAAGGAAACTACACATACGTGGAAAAAAAGGAAGAAGGAACAAACTAAATAATATTGTTTTAATTTCTTTTCTGAGAAGAACAAGACATAGAATAATTAAAATTTGTACCTTTCCATCCGGTAGGTAACTTTAAAATTTTGTTTATTTATGTTCTTTAATATTTTTATACCCTGGAGTTTAGTTGGAGGTTCAGGTAAGGTTATCATTGTAATAATGGCAGAACATTTAGAAGAATTCTCTGGGTATTCAATAAACTGCAGATTTTGCAGAAATCAAATAATTTTATTAACTTACCACCATCTGTAGCATTGCCACAAAAGCCTCCACCAGCAGAGAAGGCTTGGCTTAATGGCCAATAATGATGCTACTGTAAGTCCACTAACTATTTTTATCTTTACCAATGTTACTGCAGTTCCCTAAGGTATTCTGCCATAGCACGTGACTCAGTTTGGAGATACCCACACAAACTAGGTTTTGCTTTCTTCTTTACTCAAATAATGGTTCAGGCAGCGTTTTGAAGGGAAAAAATAATTTATTTTCAAAGCTATGCATGTTGATTTGTACTTGAACATTAAATTATCTTCACCATCTAAAAGCAGAACATTTAGAATCCAACTAAATGTATTCACGTAGAGATCCATTGAGCCTTGTGGGACTGGGAGTAAAAAGAGAGAAGAGGAAAAAGAAGAGGAAGGGGAAGGGGAAGGGGAAAGAGAAAGGGGAAAGGGAGAGGGAGAGGGAAAAAGCGCCAAGTGCTGATGAAAACCTACTAGACAAGAATTTCTTGACCTGTGTATGTGTAAATCTCTAGTCCCAGAGAACTGGTTCAGGATAAAAATAGTTTTTACTATTTTGTTACAAAAGAAACCAAGATTAATTGATTTCTCTTTCCCATTACAGCTCTAACTACAATCATGTGGGTGTCTGATTTGTTTTTTTTTCGATTTTTATCTCTTTTTGTCTGCAAAATATTTTGTTGCATGAATACTGTAATACAAAAATCATTATGAACATGTTTGTAACAGACACCTCCTGGCTGATTATACTCCTTTCTTTACCTTTTTTTACTTTAACTTTTTTACTTCATAAACTCTTTAAGGAAGAAATATCTGCTAGTGTGAACTGATACAAGCCGATTTTAATTGGCCATTAAGTATCATCATAATACAAAGAACAGCAAAACTGTAACATATCACATCATTGTCAGAGAGGACCAAACAAAAGATGTGTAGTGGGTTTATGTTAACAGAGTTTGAAAGGGGGAAGGAATATCTTTGGGGGGAAAATAAAGTCCCACTAAGATGGACTTTAAACTTTGTTGAGGGTTTTTCACATGAATGAATTTGTTTATATTGTTAAAAACTCAAAGTTCTTGTCCGCAAGCAGAGTCTGTTAGAAAAACACCTACAACCATGTTAAAAGACATCCAAACAGTAGTTAATTTTTCAGTTATATCTTAGGCACACAATCTGTAACTAATATAATGTAAGGACAGTAATTTTCCCTGAAGCCCCATCAGAAAAAAAAAAAAAAGGTGAGCAATCATCCCTAAAAATATATTGCAACTTGTTCTTTGTGCCAAAGCTCTTTGTTTTGAGTAAGACCATTTGAAAGGCAGTACACAGATGCAGAGAACCTCAGATTTGAAATTAAGGCTGCGGATAGACCGCCTGTGAGGACTGTGAATGATTTGCAGATAGCGCTGCGTAATAGTTCTGTTACCAGTGGGGTCTCAGAAGTTAGAACAAAACTTATCTCCTTTTGCAATGCTCAGTAAGGAAACATGAAATAAGCATTACTTCATATCATATGGTTTATTTCTCTACTGGTGGGCAGGATTTTGAAAAAATTTGCAACTTCAAATGCAAGTCTGATTCTTCCAGTTTTGCACTGAGAATATATTCCCAACCACAGAAAGTTTCGATTCTATAGAATCTGGCTTCATAATGGAGCTTTGCTGTCTAGTACCATAGCTTTATTATAAATAACAAAAATCTGTGAGATGGTAACAAATCTCAGAGAAAGTAAAAAAGTGATTCTCAAGCATGTATTAGAGCAAAATTATGAGGAGGCAAGGACACACAGAAGTGGAATTACATGGAAAAGAATATGGAATGATTACAGTTTAATAAAAGAAGTCCAAACACTTCTACCCAATGGTTCAGGTCACTAAAGGCAGGAATATAAGTAGCTGCCTGCTGCTGCTTCACTGCTGATAGCCACTGCTTACCACTTCTCATGACCCATTTGACCAACCTGTGCATTACGGGGTTGGAGAGTAGGAGTTTTGCTCTGAGAATTCGAAAGAAGGTAGGGAGGGAGGGCGGGCAGGGATTTCTCTGATACTGCAAATAAAAGCCAAGAGTTAATGAACAAAATTTTAATGAACAGTAAGTCTAGAAACTTAAGTATCTCCAATTTCTGGTTCCTATCAATAATGCCTTGATCTAACCTGAAAGGGGTGTGGGCTCTCTGGATGTAAAACCCTTTATGGTTTTAACAGAGACCACAAGAACTGGACAAAAGGAAATTTTGCTTCCATTATAAATACTGCGACCCCTCTGCCTCCACAGTATTTTTCTCAAAATATTCAAAAGCAGTTCTGTTTTTCAAAGAAGAAATATATTGAAATAAAAGTAATCGTCTTCTACTCTCCTAGACAAAGCTCTATAATTAAACTCAACCCTTATATTCTTCTAAAATTGTTTTCCTCTACACTGAGTTTAAAAGTGGATTTATTAAAAAATTAAGCTCCATTTGGAGCTTAAATGGATTCTATTCAGTAGAAAGAAAAATCACATCCCAGATAAAATGAAAGATTAGCATTCTTCATGGTTTTATAAATACTCTTTGCATGTAACAAAAAATGGTTTGATTTGCCCTAAAGATGAAAAGAATGGAGGGATTTGAAGAAGGTACACAAAAACACCATTGGTTTAATGCAGGGATGTATACCTAGTCAAAGGAGAAACAATTCAGAAGTAATATGAGGCCAAGTTCATTTTTCTCCTTAGACTTGTTTATGTTTCTGAATCTTCTTCTGTAATCAGTACCAGCCATAAAAGCTCAGCACATATTATATAACAAAAGGAAACAATAATAATCTCAGCCCTATTAGGTATTTTTTTCTCCCAGGATGCCCTCTCCTCCTTCCGTTTTCCAGTGTATGTCCTCAGCCCCCTATTTAGCCTTTCTGTCTCTCATATGTATTTTAGCAGCAGCGACCCAATTTATTGCAGCTGCAGATCTGTTAATCATGTTTATTATGACAGCACCTCCCTTGTTCCCGGCAATGTACACACTAAGCAATGGACAACCTGTCTCACACCGCTTGCTGTCAACTTAGACAGGAGGAGATCAGCACTAGGGAAGTGGTGCTTCCTCTTTGAGAGTAGCAAGGAACACTTTCCCAACTTTTTGTGAGGGAAGAAGAGTTTAATTAGAGTGTATTGCTGAAAAGGAAAGAGAGGAACAGGAAAAAAAAAAGAAAAGCATATGGTAGTGAAGGAGATGAAGACAACAAGAGAAAGAAAAGTATAATGATAATGAAGAAAGTATGAAGGGAGCAGAGAACAGGTGATGGAGAAATGAGGAGAGGTTTGAAGGGAATAGCAGGACAGCCCAAGGCAAAAAATTCAGTTAAAGCTGATGAATCTTCCCTGAAGTGCTAACATCCCTGTTTGGTTACTTCTGCCACTCATTGGAGTCTCTATCCAGCTTCTCCTCACCATATCCTACAGCCCCTGGTCTATGAGACACGGAAGGGCTGAGGGCAGTGATGGGGTACAGATACATAAATCACAATGCAATGCTGGCCAGGCTTGCTACTACCGGTGATGTAGCTGTGTGCTGGTCTCATTTAGTATAATCTGCTTTTCATGCATTAACACACCGATTATTTCCAGTCATTTTAGGAGAGTGAAGTTTTCAAAAGCATTTTTACTCTTAAATCCTTTGATATTCTCAAAGATTCCTTCATATCTTATGAAATATATCTTATTTTCTACAACTCATTGGTTTCATCACATAAAGGGCCTGCATAATATTTGGTAGGTGAGTTTTAGCAGTATTTCATCCGCATACCTTTCTTATTTGTGTAACCTTGAAGGAACAACTGTGTCTCCCTTTCACATATTCAAATGGAAATTAAAAACATAGAGATAAACGTAGAAAACAGCACAACGTGGGCAAAATAGTAAGAAAGAAAGTAGGAAAAAGAAAGAAAACATGTACAAATGATGAAATGGGGACATAAATTAGCACAATAAAAGACTATTAAGTGTGAGAACACACAGATTGGCTTCCAAGCATTGGGGACATAGAATAGTTATTAGGGATTTCTCCTAGCAGCAATAATGTTTATAGATTTCCAGGCTGTTTTTTCTAGATAATCATGTTTTTATTTTTGTGGTGTGGCAGTACATTAGCACATTTCTATACTTTGAAATCAGACAGAGGGAAGAGAACAAGAAACAGAAGCAAGGAAATAATGACAAAAACAGAGCTGCACGGTAACTCTTTTCCTCTTTATGATCCTGTTGACATATATTATAGCAGAAATTCTAAAAGCCTTGATACATTTAGGGACATTTGCAATGAAAATGGGCTTTGCTCCTTTCTTGATATGAAACATCTTTGCAAAACATAATTAAAAGACTAATAAATATACTCTCCTAGTACTTTTCCGTTGAAGATCGCATGTGTAATGAAGAGATCAAACATCAAGAACACAGGTGCTGTTGGAAATAAATTAGCAGATTACTCTAATTTCACAATACCAAGAAAATCAGAACACCACAATTTTCAGTAATTTGCTAGAGATTAGAGATTACAGTAGCAGCATGCATGTTGTTGAAGGCTGGGCTGTGATGGTGCTTTCATTACAAAGCACATTTCTCAAGCATTTAATAACTAAGATATCATAAAACCTTAAGATGTGGTTTGGTGTTTTTTTACATGAGTTCAGAAATACTCAATCTTAATAAAGCTAGGCAAATATTTGCACTTTTGCAACTCAAGAACAAATTTTACACTAAACAAATTTTGAAAAGAGTTTTACATTCATTTTCTTGCTGTTTTCACTCAGATTTTCCTTCCACTTGCTATCCGATCACACTACCTAAATACTTCAGTGGGCATTGTGGTATGTGTACCAACCCAGTTATTTGGAAGGAGAGAGTTTAAGATGGGAAGTTTGTCATATGAGCATAAATACAGCCTAGGTGGCATTCCAAAGTAAAATGAGCCAAATCAAAGACAGCAAATGAACACTGGTTTACTTGAACTTAGTGACAAAACTCATTCATTTTATTGCTATCAGCTTTCTCACCTGGACTGCAGCAAGTGCATTCTCACCTGCAGAATTTAAACAAAAATTTCTATTTAAAACGTAAGGGCAAGTGACCTCACTACCTTAATAAAATGACTTAAATAGATATTATCAGCACAGCCTTCCATGTCATCAGCTAGGGCACCCCTTTGCGAAGGTGGTATGATAGTTTTAGCATAGTTATATATAATATATAATTATATATATATAATAATTCTCCAACTTTCAATTTTATTCAGCACAGAAGGATTTCAATGATATTATTTGTAACCCATGCTGTAAATAAGACTGCAGAGAGAGAAATACTGATGGATAAGAGAATTATGAATGGATAATAATCCCAAATCTGGGATTATCCCATGTCTAGTGAGTGATGACATCTCTGTCAGTCCCTAGAATAAACCTTGCCTAGCAATCACTAGATACATAGGTGAGATCACCTAGAGTGACCCTTTCAAAGGATGTGTGACTAAGACATGCCTAACACTACATTTCTTCCCTAATATTACGAATGCAGGCTGAAGTTTATTGAAGCATGAATCAGGACACAGTGTCCAGAAGAAAATGGATTAGAAAAAAATGATCTACACATTGTTACAAATATAGAAGCATCCCAGCACTCTTAACTCCTAGACACAGCTCTTTATAAGTGGTTTAGAAGGAACACGCACCATTCCTTGAGTGAGGGATGGATTTTGAATTACACAACTGATCTTTCATATTATGACTTTTATAAAGGTGCCATATCCTGAGGGAGAGGAGAGAAAGCCCCTGGAGAAAATCCTCCACAAATTGCATCTGCAGTCCAAGGATCTGACAATTCAAGTGCACCTCTAGCACTAGGTCCTGTTTCAAAGCCAGAGGAAGAAAATATATATCTAAGGATGTTAAAGGCAGAGACACATTTTGGCTTACAATAAAGATTTAAAGTGTAACTTATTATTGTTAATAGATGAGAAAGATGGGAGAGCTGAAAATGTTTCTTGAAGACACAAGAGAAAGAACTAGAAAGGGAAAATAAACAGCCAGACCAGAGAGACACTTTGGAAAAAGGCATAGTTGTCTTTGAGAAAATGATTTTTTCCTCCTTTGATGATGGCTTAACTGTTTTAAATTATTCCATTTCTTACATAATACCATATATCGTCATGTGGCTATGTCTACATTAGCAAGCAGCGAGAACGTGTAGAGCAAAGCGGTCGTCACTAAGGGCTCCACGCTATACACCGCTGGGGGATTCCTTCAGACTGTCTCTAATCTAGTCCCACGTAAGAAATGCCCAGGAGTGTCTGGTGACCAGTAAGGGCACTCCAAGACCCCCTTTTCCAGCTCAGTTTCCTAAAAGCAGTAATTGCCACAGCCAATGCACTTTGGGTCAGGCAGAAGCAGGAGGGAAGAGTGCTCTTCCTTGGGAAATGCATGGAGCAGGTACCACTGGAGGAAATTTCGCAGGCTGGCAGGGAAGCACTTTGCAAGTACCACAAAAGCTGCTGGAAGGAACAGGAGGCTTTCCTGAATAGAAGGGAGATCTGCAATCAAGCCTGAGTGGTGATGGATAAACTTTGCTGGGTTCCTTTGCTAGGAACCCAGAAAGGACCATTCAATCCAGGAAGAGACTGGGAGTTACTGTACTCGATAGTAAGGCAGAAGAAAGGATTCTTGTATCCTTGCATGTGTACGATAAGCCAGGAGGAGGATTTTCAAGTCTGCTTTCTACTCTATTTTGCCTAGAGGAAATACAGTTTTCTTTGTGGAAAGAATTGCTTTCTCCTCCTTTTAGTTTGTTGTCTAATCGGAGTCTGGAGATAGGGAGCCTTTTGACAGTCTTTAGGTTTACCTGCTTTATGGGGCAGTTCCAGCTCAAGACTGGCTATATATGCATCTCCTCCTACTCATTTCTATAAACCAAGGCTCTAGCTTGCAAGTTTACATTACAACAGTTTCAATGGACTTGGAATGTTACAGCCATTTTTACCTGAATTGCCCAAAATGTAAAACATAGAAATCCAGGTAGATGGATACAAGGCATGGACACTTATCCAAGGAATTATGGAACTTTTGTATGCAGTTTTGTAATATTATCCAGAAGGAAGCAGGTGCTGAAAAGACTTCCTAGAATGTCTTGGAATTAATGCAAAAAAATTTGAGATCTATATGTGAATGCATTTGTATGGCTGACGTTACTGTCTGTCTACAAATGGACTGGGCCTTTGACCATAAAATCGTAAGTGTATTTGCTACAGGAACAAGATACAAGTGACTAGAAGGACTGACATATACAAACAGATTAAAAGTACTGTCTGAATAAACAAACTCAGTGTCAAAGACTAGAAGAATGCCAATGAATAAGGTGATTTTTTTGTGTAGGTTTAAGCCAACTAAACTAAAAGTAAAGGCTAAAAAGAGGAAAGCCTCTCTAAACATTCTCCAGCCCCCTGAGGAAACAAAAATCCAAATGGAATTTGTTAGTTGGAAGAAAAGTTATCCTAGAGGAAATATAGAATCTCGCATAATAGGACTGTGTTTGCTTATATAGAAGTGAACTACATTGATCAAACAAGAATATATTGTAGTTTGTACAAAACAAATTTAGAGTAGCATAGAAAAATAACCCAAACAGATCCTTTTGTCTCAATTTTTTTGTATTCAAAGTCTGAAGCAACAGATTAAAAACTTGAACTCTTCTTTGAAAGCCTTTAATTACAGAATCTATTCACTATATTTCAAAGAAGCAGCATGGAAGACAGAGCTGGTATCCTAATTTGCCAGGCATAATTGCCATTATGCAATTCATAATGAATTCCTGTGCTATATTCGCTTATTTTAAAAAGTCTGTTTTCAACAGTAGTCAACAAACAGTCAAGAAAGGAAAACTTGAAATGTTCCTGTGTTAGCTTAGTAGCATGATTTGCTGTAAGCCAGAGACAAAGCCTTGAAAGCATTAAAAACACTTGAAATAAATGTGGAGTATCTCAGCTCTTATGCTGTCAGTAGATGTAATTGGCATAGGATGCATTGGTATGCTGATGGTTAAACTTCTTGGACTATTTCAGTTTGTTTGATTTTTTCTCCCTATTATTCTGAAAAACAGTCAAGGGAAAACATTCTATTTGTGGCCAATTATATTTTATTCCTCATACAGAATTATCTAGGACACTAACAAATGGTCTGTGTTTGTGTATATAGGTGTATGCATGTGTGAGATCAGCATCGTCAGCTGAGATCAAATTTTCAGTAGATTCTCTCCCACATAGGCATCAACTTTAAGTGATCAGGTATCATCCAGAATCATCCTATATAAATACTTGATTTTTTATTTTGATTTGTTTTTAATTAGGTTAATGATGGATGTTGAAGTGCACAGACTCTTTTTTTTAAAAAAAAAAAAGTTTCTACAGTTATATTTAGGTCCCCAGCTAAATATCCTTTGTTTATTCCTTTCCAATGGTTAAAGACACTTTTAGATGGATTCTTAGAAGGGCAGGACAGAATACCAACACCATCTGAAAAGAACTCAGAAACTCTTTGGCCTTTTCTTCCAAAGTCTAGAGCAACAAGACAACACCTAAACTGTACTGTGCCTGCAATTGCAGCAAGTTCCTTGTCCTCAGCTGTGATCACTGAGATCTGGGTCCCAGCAGAAGAACATTCAAAGGGATCGATCAAGCTATAGAAAACAGAGTTGGCCGAGGAGGGTGGTACAAAACTGTGTATTACTTTGGCACAGAGTGGAGGTGAGTTCTGTGGGAGCAACTGGGCTCTGTGGGGATGATGAGGGCTTTTATGCCCCAAAGAACCCATGGCAATGCGGAAACAGAAGACAAAGTCTCCTCCTTGAAGAACAAGAAGATACAACAGGGAACAGCAAAGTATGAGGATAGCCATCGCCCTCCCCCCAGTCGTGAAAATATGTTGGTCTAGAATATACTTGTTTATTTGTAAGCCAGTAGATGGAAATAGAAGACACCCTGTTGCTTTGACACTGTATGCAGGCTCTTTGACTTTTTTAGGTATTTGTCTTTATCATCATTTTTCTATTCTGTAGAGTGGATCTTTTTTCAATTAAAAGGAAAGCACTCCCATGAACAGAATAGATGATCATGCATGATGGCTTATTTAAATAAAATCAACTGATACAAAATAAATTTAAAAAAATTATTTCAAAAAGACAAAGATTGTCTGCCTAACCCTCATTTCTTTATTGTGACACTTCTGAGTAGAAACATACTTTTGAATAATTGTATGAATAAGTAGAGTACATCGTAGAGACAGAATTAACACAGTCTGGTAATGAATGTGGACAGGCTCTGTATCTTTCTTTTGTTGTTACTGTTACCTAAGATTTCAAAGTAATTGTAGAGTAAGGCTGTGAAAATTCTTTATGGCTATTCCCTCCATCCTCCAGTATCTAGGACAAAACTATCAAATCAGCGTATGCTGCCTTTGTAAACAGCCTGTGTTTTCTTCATGACAGTGCGCGAGAGACAGGTTTCAAAGTTTCATAACTTACAGGGGTAATTTTAATTAATGTAGCTGTAACTTGGAATAGGCATGCAATATTGGTAATGAGATTATAATTATTACTCCTTTACATATTTGCTACTGACATGCTGAAAGCATGCATCTCTTAGCAAATACGCATGGTAAATATATACATCCTGTCCCAAAAGATGCATAGCTAGAGGGCCTGCTCCCACCACCTTTACTCATCTTGCCTTGCACGTTTGCTCTGCAAGTAGTCCCACTAGTATTAAAGCATATCTCATAGCAAGGCTGTGGATGATAATGAAAAACTGGGGCAGGTGAAAAGCCTGCTCTGTGAATGAAAAATTGGTGACTCCTGCCTCATGCTTTTCCCTTTATTGCTTTTTCTCTGCTTTGGGAGTGAGCAGCTTCCCTCCTTTTCCAAATGTGCTGCGCCCTGCACTTCTTCCCTGTCTGTCCCTAATATCCATAACCCAGGACCCCCCACCATGGGCTGGCGGTGGGGGCAGCATGGGGGACCCCCCCCCCCCCGGGGTGCCTGGAGCCGCGGGGGCTTTCTCGCCGGTGCGGGCATTAGCAGACACAGCTACGCTCCATTTCCATGTCTTCTAAGCAGTTGAGATAACCTAACTAATGAGACAGTAACCAAATCTCCTACCAGATACTCTGTTCATCCTAATGTTGTCTTTCTTCCTCCAAAATGCAGTTCCCTCAGTCTAGAGCTGATGGAAATGCCTTGGAGAAAGGAGTGTAGGTATTGGGGTTTGGTAATTACCTTTTAGCAACATGTTGAATACCACACTCTTACATGGGCCTGTTCACATAGTCACAGAAATGGCGTATGAATGACCTGGGTCAGAGGCCTGAATTCCTCAGGCTTAAACAGAACAAAAAGTAAATCATTTTTTCTGGTGGGTATGACCAGTACATGGTAACATCTGCACATTTATTTGCAGCTCGGTAGAACTACTCTGTGACTAAACTTTGTCATGTATTTCTGCAAAAATGACAATCCACATTTGTTCCAAATACACATCTAACCTCTAGAAAGATACTCTTGTTGTGTTCAGTGATCTGAAAACTTCTCACTAGCTGTCTTTCCAGTTGTACTTCTAGGCTAATGTTGCTTCTGTCAGTCATTTTTACCTGAAGTACAGTCAAAAGCTATTATCATATGTATGAATAGACTACCATTTTTTGATCCTCAGACCTTCAAAGAAACATTTTCTTCCTAAAAAAAGACTGTGGATTATTATTCAGTGAGGTTTATGCTTGTGACAAATTTTAGCTGCCAGACCATGGCAGTTCCAGAAAACCATGCATACCTATAAATACTGGGTTACTTGTTTTATTTTTCTGTTTTTATTCTGAATAATATGTGCTGAAATTCTCAGGAAAAAATAGAAAAATACTAGAAAATTTCAATCCCATTAAGTGAAGTCTTTCACAAGGTTAGAAATATCTGAGGTGAGGCTTTCATGACAAACTTTGCCAACGCAGCTAAGTGCATCAGGAAAAAAACATGCAACATACACATGTAGAACAGAAAATAATCCTCATGCTTTTCCAGGATAATTTCTCTTGCTTTGTAGGGCAGTCTACACTAGCAAAAGCATAGTTTTGGCAGTGAGATCTACAACTGATGCAGTTATATGACATCACTCTGTCACCAATGATTTTTCTGCAGGAGACTGCAACCTTCCCCTCCCTTCTTTTGTAGAAGGCTTTGGATCTTTTCACCATAAAGGTGTTCAGTGGTGAAAAGTCTCTAGACGCTTGGGGATAATATGATTGTTTGTGATCTCAGATAAAATTTGCTCCTGCTCAATTACTGTACTCCAGAAACTTCACCCTGAGCAAATTGCTACCCATGGCTAGTAATAATATGGTTCTTGATATCCAGATGTATTTCGTGAAGGGAAGTCACTCATTATCAAAAAATATTAGTACTCCAGCTTCACTCCAAG
The DNA here is from genome assembly GCF_036370855.1 of Dromaius novaehollandiae. Classification (NCBI taxonomy): domain Eukaryota; kingdom Metazoa; phylum Chordata; class Aves; order Casuariiformes; family Dromaiidae; genus Dromaius; species Dromaius novaehollandiae. Next base: position 65,908,829 of record NC_088099.1, on the reverse strand, counting down.
GACCTACTCCTATTGAGACAACCTGAGGAAATAGTACTTTTCCTAATGATAGTGAAAAAAGGGATGTCTGATCCTTTTTCTTTTCTAGAATCCCAATACTGACTACAATCCCTGACTTCTCTGAAGCACATCCACAAAGCTGGTGGATATCTGAATAAATTGTAGGTTAGGATTTATGACACAATCCATGGAATATAAGCTAGAGTGCTTCTTCCACATCTAATCAAACAAAAGCAAGTAGGTAGTTGAAGGTAGATTTCCAAGGCACTGAAGAAAACTCTCTGTGAGCATCCAGTATTTCCAAGTCAGAACCATATAAATGAATACATTTAATAAATTCAAGAGCTTGTCGAGGGATCGCATTACAACATGAAAAAGCAGGTTACAATAGCCAAAGGATATATCAGCAGCCAGATGCTTTAATGACATGGTGCTTGAACCAAGTAGAAATATACCCTGAATACATTGGCTGGGCTTCCCTCTTCACTTTTGTATTGGGGCAGGTCATCTTGGATTGTTAGACAAGTAGATGATGTGAAGATGTCATGGCAAAATCTTTGCTGTTTTTTTTACTGCTGAATTACAGAAACTTCTTGTGTTCTTACCTATGAGAGTACAGCAATTATCACTGTATTGATAAAAATAATGGGAGCCGATAGTGATCAAAAGAAAGAAAGGAAAAAATTAGTTCTATGACAATGGTGAGAAGGCAATAAATTCAGTCAAGAGTGGCAAGGTAAAAGATCTCAAGAAACATTTTGCAGTTATAGGAATGAGAAATGTGGATCAGTGAAGAGAAGAAAGGTAGAATAAATTCACAGAAGGAATGCATGCTCCACCCTGAAGTTTATGACAGAAAATAAAGAGAATGGAGAATGGACAATGGAGAAAGTGTAGCTGAGAAACATGGCCTAACTGTGAATGATTGTTGGAAACCAGTACAGACATACAACAAAACATAACATAGTTTGGCTGACAAGGAAAATTCTTCTGTTGCAAGGTATGCACTGTTGTGTTTTTGCCAAAAACATGATGTAGGAGACGCTGGCAATCAGATAGGGTGAAGTATGTTTTAGTTTAGGTGATAGATAATGAAGTTTTTGGACTGAATTTTCCATGGCATGTTGTTCCTTCTACAGGCTGTGATCTAGCTGGGAGGATTGATGTATGATTATAATTACAGCCTATGAGAAATGGTTTTCAGCTTGCAATCTAGTTTGCTTTGTGTGTTTGTTATTTTGCAGCTTTAATTTTCATGGGCTGTGTGTTACCAGTAACTGTTACACTTAGCATAAATTACATAGGTGGAAGAAAGACACATTGCCAGTGGTCTGTGAAGAGTAATTTGCCTAGCATGGACTCACAATGCATTATCTTACAATGCCATAACTAATCATGCCCCTCTTGGCAAGTTAGTGTCAGCTGCAGAGTAAAAGACTTCTGTCAAAACATAGCATGCTAGTCTTCATTAACTATATAAAAACCTTTACAATTGCAGGGGCAAACTGACAGTACCTAAACAACGTAGGTTCTACCCCTCTGTGTGTCCACTCAGCTGAGAAGACCCTTTGATGAAAGAAATAAGTACTTGGCAGTATGAGCAAAAGATTCATAATCTGGTCCCTTAACTCTTAGCTTGCTGTTTTAAAATGCATGGTTGGCTATACATTGCAAATTTTACTACTCTTGTTTGGGGATATTTAAGCGCTTATTGGTGCATAACTGTCAATTACTGACAGATGCAATTGTAACAAATATACCTCTTCTTCACATGAAAAATCGGTTGCATGAATCGGCCACAATTTAAATCACCACCAGTGTACAGTAATATTTATTGAAGGCTGATTTCAGCTAAGAATACAAGTGATTGTATTTGGCCTGGTACCTTCCTCCACAGAAAACTAAGGAGGGGTATTGTCAGATACTTAGCTGTGAAAATCACTCAAGAACAGATCATTAATTCCCCTGCAACAAAGGCAAGTGAATAGGCCTTGTGAAAAGATTCTTCTCTGGTAGTCAACACATCTGAAATAGATGCACAAGGAGAAGAAAGCTGTATTAGAAAAATGACTGCCATTGCTTCCTTCTTGTCTTGGACAGACAGAAACAGCAACCAAACTTCAGTGCCAAGAGTCACAGCTTTCTGTGCTTATGGACATTTTTGTTTTCACATGCACAAATGAAAGCATCTTAAAGAGATCTGGTAGCCAGAAATTAAGGCCTCTTTAAGAGAAAACATGATCAAGATTCTGAGCACATGGGTCTTTTGAGGGATCTTACGTTGGAACTCAAGACCCATGCAGCTCACCTGCAGGGCAGGATCAGGGGGCAACCAGGACAGAAGGAAGTCTCCAGCACTTTGCCTAAAGGAAGCTGGGCCATTCCACCCTCACTTCAGACTTGCCTTGTTGCTGCACAGGTGAATCTGTGTGCGAGTGCCTGGGAGCTTCCACCACTTCACTTGGGGATGTGATGGTGCTGCTCTGTGACACCAGCACAGCTGTGGAAACTCCGGTTGCACTGAAGATGTCTAGACTTTTTTCTAATGGGATTTTCACATAAATATTTCAGTGAAATGGTACAACATCCCCATTCTAACTATAACAACATCAAAAAGCTTTACATACTAAAAGAGTTGAACATCACGAAGCAATTCATAAATACTGTACAGACACTTTCTGAAATACCACTTTCTATAAATAAAAAAATAAACCAGATCTATCCTGAAAGTCCATACACCAGAGGTCAAATAAAAGGAACTCAAATTTGATTTAATCTCTCTGTTTTACGTTTTTTTAAGTCTGTTGCCCAGATCATAGTTTTCAATGTTTGCAGTGGCAATCCTGCAGCTTTTTATGAACTCTCAGCACCGACAGCTGTAGTTCTGCACACAAAGAATGAGAAAGAGGTAGAGATAGAATTGAATAAAAGAAAAAATGGGGGTGGATGGAGGAAGCAGTCTTAGTATTCCTAAAGCATTCAGTCATCTAGACAAGAGAGCCCTCCAGAGATCGTGACCTTGGTATATTTATTTTCTGCAAGTTTATATGTTGCAAATGGTGGTAGAACAGAATTAAGTACTAGGGCAATACAGGTTAGCAAAAAGTGCATAGGCCATCACCGACAGAAAATATCTAGAACATTTTCAACCTTTTTTCTTCTTCCTCTGTTTCTGAGAGGAGAATGTATTTGAATTTATATGTTCATTTTACACTCCGGACAGAATATGAACGTATATTTATCGGCATTTTTTTCTCTTGCTTCTCTTGCAATATCTAAAACCTTTCTGAGAGATTTTTTGCATTAGCCAACATCTATACGCATGTGTATCTATCTACATAGGCTAGTTAAGCAATTGGTGTTGTCATTTTCATGACAAATCATATGTCCTTTCCTTAGTTTTACTGATCATTTGCTTTTTTCTCATCTATTATTTTTTAATTAGTCCTGGCAACACATGGTATGTCACTTTCTTTGTACTTTTTATTGAAAGGCTACCTCAGGTAGAGGTCTGTTTCAGAATGCCATTGTAAATTCTAGAACAAATTTAGAAAATAAATTATCCACTTTTTTCATAGAGAAAAATCTAAAGACAGAAACAGAAGGGAATTGCAATGTATCAGGAGAGGAAGTGTGTTTCCATACAAATTGTGGAGTTAATTTGATTTCGTATGCAAGAGTTAAAGGGTTAAAAAAACCCTAATGGAAGGAAGGTGCATCATGGCCTATAAACAAACAGATGGAATGTAATCTTCAGCTCAGAAAATCACAAAATAGGAATTACTAAAAGCTGGAAAGGTAGACAATGGGGAGTACATTTCTTTTTTATACCCAAGATTTCTCTCTAATCAATAGTCAGAGAAGAGATACCGGGATGAAAAGCTATTTCGTCTGATTGAATATGGCAAAATTAGATCACCATTGTGTCTTTTCTTTAATGTTAGCTGTAAGGTGTGTTTTTTTTATTTTTCTATGTATAGAGGGTTTATTCTTAAAATGAAGCACATAACAAATGGCTTGCAGAACCTGGATGTGTGCAGGAGTTTTTCATTTCTGACAACAGAATAGATTAAAACAAGAAGCTATGGGAATCTTGTCTCTGATCCTGTGACCTGGTTATCAAGTCTTTTGGAGGTGTTCATCCTCTTGCCAATAGGTGGCTAACTTTTCTTTTTCTTTTCTTTTTTTTTTTAATTGATAAAGTAGAGGTAAAGAACATATGCTCATCTCAAAACCATTGTAGATTAATTGATATATACTTGACTTGGAAAGTATGAAGTGTTTAATGTTACATTTACCTCACATCCTGATGCTGAGTGAGTCTTATTTTTTTCAAAACATATCTCAGGTAATGATTGCTCAAATGATGTTTCTTTAATACTATGTGTGACAAATGACATCATTGCTGAAACATTTTAGATTCTGCCCTGAAATTTTTCCCCATATTGATGATTTCTATGTTCTTCCAGTATAGATATTGGGGAAAAGATCTGAAAATTCTACTGCAGTAGAACCAAACTAAGACAAAATCAATACATTTTATGGACCTCTTGCCAGTCAGATAATTTTCTACATTCTTAAAAATCTTGGTAGTGCTGCTCTAGACAGCAAATGGGACTGAAGTCTCATGTCACTTTACACTAGATTAAGACTGCATATTTTGCTCAGAGAATACTCACAGGATGAGTCTTACTTTTCCACTCACTCTGGTGAAATAGTCTGTGCATCCCTTGCCTAAATGTAGATGAAGCTATTGTACTTATATTTGATGAAGCTAAGCTGTAATGGTCAGTATCTTCGATCACAACGTCTACCCTTCTCCTTTCACTCAGGTCACCCACACAGGGTTGCTAGGAAGGACTTGCTTGTGTAAGAGACTGAAGGGCACTTATGGTCCTTTACTGTCTTGCAGAGATTTTAATTTCACTCTTGTCCTTTCCTTGCCATTGCTTCCGTACTCACTGCATCAGCAAAATAAATGGCTTTTCCCTTGTTATCTTCCTACTTTGTCCTGAGTCCACAAATACTGGCATTGGAAGGGAACTTATTAGAGGCTAGTTCTATACTAGTTCTTCCTGCATGGCATGAGACTAATATTAATATTATACATAGTAAAGAATAGGTTGCTGAAAGCTGTAAGTTTTAATGAGATCAGATCAATTCAGAGACTGGGAAGTGTCATACAGTTACACAGTACTGAATATCCTGGCTTTGGGCTGAGTATCTTTTGTACCTTCAAACAGGCAAAGCCCCTCTGCAGATTCTCATTTAGAGCTATATCCATGAGAGACTCCCATGAACACCTACTTATTACATGCACTAACCAGTTGCACTACAGCAGAAATGCATGGATTTAGAAGAATGTCTAAACATATCTTGATGCTGCAGAAGCAGCTTTCTTGTAGTCATATGATAATGAAACCAAATGCTTCATCCATAATGGTACCATCTTCTCAATGTCTTTGTAACTGTAGATTTGTAGGGAGAGACAGTATCTTTTCTTAAACTAGCCAGCATTGTAGAAAGAAGCAGACGTGCCTTTGGACACACAAGTCCTATAGCAATGTCATACACAAACTCTCCATTCATATTGATGTTATTAAACCATTCTTGTGCTTTCTACTTGCACTTTATATACCATGCTCAGCCTCAAATAACCGTCAGTCCTTTATGACAACTACTCCGGAGTTTAGTAAGACACAGATTTTGTAATAAATTTGAGTCAGCTACATATAGTTACAGATATAGAGAAGACAGAATAGAGCTAAAGAAAAGAAAGACTGAGAAAATCCTCTAGGTTTAAGCACAATGGTGTCAGAGAACAGCTCAGATAGTGAATATCCAACCTGCCAGTATTGGTCAAGGTCACTGTCTTTACAGAAGAGATACATATTATTAGGAGAGTTCTTTAAAAAAACAAGTGTCTGGCTTGTTCAAATAGTAAAAATGAAGAAAAAATTCCAGCAATTCAGGAAGTCTAAAGTGAAGTACTTTAGCTAGTAAGAAATTCTAAATGTTTAATATTAAGTCCATATAAGCAAAAATTCCCTTGGTTTCACCAAGACCAGAAATTAGGACACATTTGCATCAGTGACCATTAGCCAATGAAATGTTTTCATGCAGAGCTCCTGGACCTAGTCAAAACTGAGGCTGATCTCTGTGCTGAGATGAAATCTTCTCCCTCAAATTATCTAATTAGGAAGCTGTACAATCTGGCCCTTGTGAGACTTTAAAGCTTTGGAGGATGTCCCTAGATGCCCAAGGCAGACTTGTGTGTTATCATATAAACATGACCTAGTGAAACAGCAGCTTTCAAGAACTGAACACCAGATCAAAGAAAGAATGACTATTTTGACAAATTTTTTTTTTTTTTTTTTTTTTTTTGGTCTGCTCTAAGGCATTTATTGGCCTGAATGCTATTGCATTTGAAGGACTGGTAGGACACTGGAAACAGTGGCTTAGTGATTTCTGATCCTGTATAGTGCTTTAAGAGAGAGAAAGTTTTCAGTTTCAGCACTGAAACTGGGAGCGATACTACTTTATTCTAACTCTCATTAGAAAAATTGGAGGATTAATGCAGATATTCAAATGATATGTTAAGCACCACATAAGCTTTGAATGTTACCATAGATAGGGAGACAGAGATCCATGACCCATGGGTGGCAGAACAAGCTCTATCTGGTTCACTTCAAAATGGAGATTCTAAGTCGCACAGGGAACTGCATTTTAGTTTTGTTCAAACGAATTAGGGAAAGTGGATGACATATTGGTATGAAAAGTAACTCCTCTGGAAAATATAGGATGTCTTATGAACAATACAAAAAGCCAGTCTGATCTGATCTGGCATTAGAGATACTATTATCATCACAAAATGTAGTTACATTTAGTGTAGTGGAAACTATTGAAAAGTTAAATCTCAACAGGAAGGTTTTTGCGAGTTTCTCTGGTAAATTCATATCATGCATAATTTCCTGGAGGGAATAACTAAAAATGTGATTCTTTTGCTAAAGCATTTTCCAGCATTTCCCTTCATTTTTGGTATTTCTGACTTTCTGTTTTATAACTCACTACTATTTAACAATCATAGAAGAAATAGAAAAGATGTTTTTTCATGTAAGTAAAATGCATAATTTTTTCTTTGGTCAAAGGTTACTTGAACTAAATATATTTTTTTCAGTTTTTATTTTTTCAGTAACCATAAACATTCAAAACCAAAGTCAAATATAATTTATGTTCAGTTGTCATTATCTATCTCAAGTACAATATTTTTTCAGTGATTTGTGGAATACTGGCACTACAGCTGTTGTGACGCTATTTGATATTGACTATGACTGAGCAAATAATTTACAAGGAATACACTGTTCCTTAGAGCTAGTCTTTCTTGCACTTTGGCAATATGTCCAGATTGTAATCTCTCAGATGTATTTTTCAGCTGAATACATTTCGATATATAGATACGCTGTTGAGCACCTTTACTTTGAACTGGTCACTGGAAGTTTGCAGAAATTCTGAAAGTCTATATGAGATTGAGCTGAAAGCTGAAATTTGTTGCTTACAGGAAAACTGATCATGGGAGCATTTACTTGTTAGCTCAGCAATACTTTTGTCTCATGGTTTTCACCAAGCCAACTCTGTAAAGCATGGTTTGTAAGTAAATGCAGTTCTGTTGTGGCAATTTATTATCAATTCAATGTGCCAAGTGTTTGTGAAGAACCTAATGGATCAAACCCAAGGACTCTCTCTCTTATAGATTTATAGGCCTACCCTGTCTTTGCATCTATCTGTCCAAATCCAGTACATAGTCTCATGTACTTCTGAAATTCAGAGGTTACATGTAGGCATTCGATGTGCGTTTATTCTATGAAATAGGTCCCTGACTTAAAATATATATATTTAACCATTGAACGAAGAGAACGTCTTTATTTTTAATGCTTCTGAGGATGAAGCTAAAACTATTGTCACTCAAAAGCATCTGCTCCTTCAATCAAATCCCATACAACTTTAGACCACCATTTTGTATACTAAACAAGTTACAGGGTTAGAGTAAACAGGTGGCCAGAGCAAATTGGACATTGCTTAAAACTCTGAAGCAAGTAGCAGAAAGGAAAGATGAAAGAAAAATTAGTGTTCAGAGTGATACTAGTCCTCTCTTCTCCACAGCAGTTTTCATTTTTTAGTTTGAATCATCTTAGAAAAGATAGGAGCACTTAACTAAAAAGCAGTCTTCATTTGCATATTGTTTTTTAGCCTGGAGCAAAACTTCGTGAAAATGTCAAGCCTACTTTCACTGTTGGTGCAAAAATTGCTCAATTTACTGCTCTCCACCATAAACACTGAATAAAGTTGCTGATTTCTATGGGGGAAATAAATGCTTTCCAGAAAATTCCTGTTTAATAGATTTAGTTAGTACACCATAATAAAGGTGGAGCTAGCAGAGTTCCCTCAAAATCACTCCATGAAGAGTACTGATTTTGATCTTCTATAGAAGTCTCCACAGAAGTTAGCAGAAACTAATCTTGGTTTTTGATGTTTTACATCTGTAAGTCTAGTGTCTTACAACTGTGTTCTTCACAGAAATAAAACTATTTACTCTAGGCAAATCCTTAAAAAAAATCATTCCAGCTGTAAACTGTTTTAACAGTATTTTCCTTTGACTCCACTCAGTTTGCATTTCCTTTCAGCTCCACCTACTATTTTACAATGACCAGAGCCACATCTGAGCCAGAGGACAAGCTGCATTCATGTCCATACCCTTTGACTGAGAATATGCGGTCTGGACCCCATAAATTCTCCTTTCCATAGTTCCCTGGTGGGATGGTGAGTTTGTTTTCTCTGAGCGTACCATCCATTTGAAACATGAGCACAATGGAATAATTCCTGAATGGAAGACATACTGATAGCAAAAAATAATTTTAAACAAAGAAATAATTTGTTTACCAGATTAGACTAACACGTTTTCCAGGATCATCCAGAAAAGGGTGATTACTGTAAAAAGGTCAAACCCCAGCTCTACCCCTTTCTAAGAGTGTTCCTTCCTCAGCGTGAGCCCAGAGACAGAAAGTCTGTCTTCCCTCCTTACAGAGGCAAAGCCCTCAGTGCTCAGTGTCCCTCACCGTTTTGACCATTTGAAAGCGTAATGCTTTTCAGCAACATCTTCCACTTGAGCTAAGTCTTCTCTACTCCAGATGGGAATATCAGTATTTCCAACCCTTGCAAAACAACAGTTTCCAGGCAGGCTTTGGGTGCCTCCACTGCACACCAGCTAGGTATCTATCTGCCTGAGCTGGTTGGGTGTTTTTTTTGTTTGAAGGTCTGTCAAGATTCAGTGTAAAATTTATTCCCATTTTTTATGAAATAGTTATTGATGGACATAGCCTCCTATCTCATTTCCTTTAAAAGGAAAGAAAAGGTTTTGAAACATTGTATTAGATTACTTACAGTAAATAACTTCTATAAATAAAAAAGAAACAGTAGGTAATTTACATAAATCACTACCTTTTGCCCTGCATTGCATGTTTTAACTTGCTGTGTTTTGTTTTCCACAGAGTTTTAGCATTCAGTTTTACTTCACCTAGTTATACATTAAAAAGTTCTTATATCCTTATATTTATTCGATAATACTTAAATGACTTCTGCTTTGAGTCAGACTTGAATCTTTTTAACTTCCACTGAAAATGCTAATGTTTATATGTAGAAAGCTTCATTTCAATCATATTACTGAGATTTGAAAAGAACTCTCGGGTTTGGTGCATACAGGTTCGCTAAAGGCAAAAATCCTGTCTCCTGCCTTCTGGCTTGAATACAACATGCAAAATGAATTGGGGAGCCAATCTGAAGGAGTGAAATGAGCAGTATAATCAGTTCATCTCCTTCTATATGAATAAAAGGTAGATTTTCCCCAGGATTTTTTTTTTTTTTTTGTTCTAATAAATGTTTATAGCTTTTCTGTTTATTTATACTGAAAGTTATGGATAAATAATGAATAGCTCTGGACATAATCACTGAATTTCTAGTTACTGAAAACTAGCATATACTCTATATGGTTCAGAGCACTATTTGATATTTATGAAGTCCCAGTTTTCTATGAATATAAAAATTCAGTAATTATTACTGTCAGTATTTGTTATTTCTCTGCAATCCACTTTAGCTCATAGGAGTTTGAGTTCTTTTTGCTGCATTTAGAAAGTGAGAGATGCTTACCACTCGGGGTTTATGCCATTATGCCACATTATATTAAAAAGCTGTGGGAATCTACCATTTTTCAAAACTTCAAATCTTTTCCTTAATGCCTGATTAAACTGATAGCTTTTCTTTATCAGTTTCCCTAGTCCATTTATATTTCTTCTTATTCTTAATTCTTTTTTAAGTAACAGTCCACAATCACTGCTGAGACAACTTTTTATTTCATTTTTTTAATATAATGTTCTTAAAATTTAGGGGACATTGCATTCTTCATTGAAAACTTTTTAAAGTGAACTTAAATTTTGTGAAATGGTACAAACTCAAGATTGACCATTCCTGACATGTTAAATGGGGTAAGGTTTGCAACTATAATAATGCCTGGGACAACACTTGGCCATCTGATCCCACACAGAGAAGAGGTTTCCTTGTCACACCATTTAGGCAAGCAAGGACTCTAATGCTCACTGTAAGAGTGCTCCATATAGGCATCTGACCCACACCATTGGGAAGAATGGACCACACTGAAAACCAATGTGAGTAAAGGGGGCTTCCTTTATTTTTCCTCTGGTCTTCCTATGTCTCAGTGGCCCACAGGCCTTGAATAAAAATAGAAGTAAGTTACTTTCATTTACAGTTCCATTAGTTCCATTATAACGCTGAAAACATATATACTTGAACTTGTTCTTCACAAATAAATTTTCCAAGGTTCCTCAAATGTACTGATGCCGCTATTCTATACTAGTGGAAAGCAGCAGCATGTACAAGCTGGACTAGTTTACACAAACTCAAGAAATACCACCGCTTTTTTATAACTGGTAAGCTTAATGGAGAGTTAAGTGCTGTTATAAGAAGAAACAGAGGGAATTTTAAAGTCTTTGCAACAACTTTGGCTTCCCTGGATATTTACAGAGAGTGGATCCGCTCCTGCTGTTGCCAGCCTTGACAGTGGGGTCTAGGAGGACTTCTCAGCTCCTAATTTTACAACCACGCTGACCTGTCCCCATATGAGGATGAGATTTGGCCATGCCTTCTGAAGCCAGGACTACTCTCTGCACTTGCCGGGACAAATGTGGCCCCAAGGCCCATTTTGGACTGGTCTTCTGCCTTTCTTTTTTAGCTGGTGAGTGAATGTTGGGTTTCTCTCAAGTTTTCCTTTACTTCTTGAAAGGGAACAATTGGTTATATTAAAAGAAATGAAATATAGACTCTCTCTCACAAAGGTGTCAAAAAGGTATGAATTGTTAGAAAGGCAAGCACCTCCATGCCATTTTAGGAAGGAAAAAATATGAACAAGAGAAGCTTATTCTTACTTTGAGCTTGTACAAGAAGGGCAATTAGATGTTCTCTTCTCTCAATTAATGAGCTATGCATCATTGATGGCTTTGATATAAGGTTTATAAAACTGTCAAAGAAGCTTCAAAGAGTATTTCTTGTAACAAAGCCATGACCTAAATCACTCATCGTGTGTTAAGTGCACTAGGCATTCTACACCTCAGTTATCAAAAGAACTAAATATAAATCTAGCATAAAGAACTTCTGTATAAGATAGCTGATCTGACTCCAAAGTAAATTCTTGAAAGGGTAGACTTTAAAGACTTGGAATCTAATCTTACCGTACATCTTACCATAGAGAAATAAAATACTGAACTGATTCACTAACTAGACATTTACATCTTCATGAAGATGTTTACCATTGTTTTACACTTAGATATGTAAAAAATAATATATGCCAATAAATAAATAAACAAAATATACTAAAGTTCTGGCTAATTAAGTAAGAAACTAACATAAATAATACCAATAAAAATGATAATTTCTTAAAGCTATTTTCAGGCTACCTGAAAACTTTTGTAGGTAAAAGAGGGCAGAGAATAGATTACTGTGTCTCAGCTCTAGTTTCTGTCCTGACATTCTGAGTCCGTATGCAGTCTTGAGAAGTTCTCTGAGTTGAAATTACAAAGAAGATCCACCTTTCCCAACAGCCATGAATCAAGTCAGGCAAATATTCAGGCCAGCCATGCAACTGGTCTACTCCTCCTTCATTAGTATGTGAACATAAATTAAGGATGGTTGGCATGCTACAGTAATACACAGATCAGTTATGTTTGCCGAAACATTATTTGATCTAATATTCAGAGACATCTTAGAAAACATATTTATTTTGCTACTGGAATATTTATATATCCACAAAAATCTGAAGCAGTCAGTATCATCTGAAAAGAATCTATTCCTCTTTTGTGCCCCAAAGTGTGCAATTGACTTATTTTTTTTCTCAAGGTATAGCCTGTTAAGACTATTTTTAAAATAGTTTGATTCATCATTAAATTTATCTGTGTAAAGTACTGTCGGCTCCTGATTTCATTCTATTACATGATTTCTGATCCCTCTCAAAAGATATAGCTTCTAGGCAATAGCGAGTAACACAAAGGATACATTAGAAAGCAGTTATTTCAATCTGAAACTATTGCATGCTCTAGACATTTCAAAATTGGAATAAATAAACATTGATGCTACTCTTCCACAAAACTGCTTAAGAGAGGATCAGAAAGATTATGTTTAAAAAATAAGTAAAAAATAGTTATCAATATATGAAAGTCTCCAGTTTATGTAAAAATGGAAAAAAGAAGAAAAAGAGTTACTGTTCTGTATTACAGTTGCTGTTACACTGCCTATATGCACATATGGTTTTTCCTTTTAGGGGAGAAGGGAAATGTGAGGAATAAATATAGATTTGTTATTTCAGTCATGTAACATATAGGAAACAGTCAAAAATTTAGAATTCCTCTTCCAGATTCAATGTATGAGTCTGTATTTGTGCATCTGTGAGTGTGTCTATCCACAGGAGTTACAAAGAACTCAGATGTATGCATAGAGATATTACGATGAATTTTCATGTAAAGAATTATTATCATGAAAATCTAACTTCTGAAAAGAATGATATATAAATAAACAACCCAAACAAAATGAAAATTAATAGTGGGTTCCCTTGAAAATAGACCTGTGTTTAAAAATTTCCACAACTCACCGGCATGGAGAACGGAATCTATTTTATCTGTTTCTCATGCAATTCATCTCTTCTGTGGGTGGCTCATAACTTTTCCATCCATATATGATATAAACGTGAGACATATTTCATTATTTCTTCTGAGTCAGTCTTTGCTTTGCTGTTTTTGGACTGAAAACAGGTATTGGATATTAAAAAGAAGAAAAGAAGGGGAAAAGGAAAAAGCATAGGAAAGGGATTTGCCTAGAACTTCTTTAATAGTGACCTTTCTCATACGCGGACTTAAAGCCTTGCATGCTAAATGCTGTGAAGAAGTACTGCTGTATAAAAATCAATGGAAATTTTGCCATGAACTTCAGTGAAGCTGGAATTGCACCACTGACTTCATTCAATGAGTCAGAGTTAGTAATGCTGGAAATGACAAGGTAGACTTCAGAGGTAAGTTAGCTGGATCACACTATTTGGCTCAGCATGTTCGAAGTAAGCCAGTTAGGTGATCCTTTGAGCCAAAAAGTACACATTCCAGCAGTATAATTTTCACCTAAGTGCTTATTTATTTATTATTTCCGCTGAGCATCACTAATTACTTCCTGTGATTGTACATTTAAGACCATGGCAATAATAGAAAAGCAAATTAACGCATCTCACTGTTATGCTCTGTTCATGAGTGGGTACACAGATCAGGATATATGAGATAAGAGTGGAAACCCAGAAATTCGTTTTATACTGACTGCCACTGTTCATACCGAGTTTTGTAATAGGGAAGACCTCAGGTCCAAACACTAAGATTCAGTGGTGATTATTAAGTTTGAGCTTAGTTTTGGTATAGCCCTGTTTTCAGACTCTGTGGGAGCTCAAGTGGAGATTACTGGGTTTGGACAAAAGACCACATATAAAAACCCTCAACTATTTGGAACTTGTTTATGTTTCTTTAGACTCTTGCAAATCTCGTATTTCATAGTTCTGATTGGGCAAGGATACATTAAAAACAGCATTTAAAAATCTATGCTGGTACTTCTGTTTCAGTCCTTTTGGGGACAAACAAGCTTTTAAAAGATTTGCTTTAAATCCGTTATAATTTTCTGGCATAGATATAGTCAAGTCTCATGATTTCTCCCATCTATAGCAGTAACAAACAGAAAAGTGACGTTATTATGAGACCCTAATCTGCCAAACATTTATATATTAAATTTAATTGGTCCCATTGAAATCATATTACTTTACAAAGGAATAAGTCACGTACTTGAAAAGAAGTTAGGCAGTCACCTAAGAGGAGTTTTTACTTCAGGCAGACTTCAGTCACTTTCAGGAAAACAAAAAAAACTGTTCCAAAAATTCAGCTTGACTCTACTTACTCAAGTAATTTTGTCTTCCTCCCACAAAAGCAGAAATGGAATGATTTCATGCATATTTACTCTTGACAGAGCAAAAGAGAGTCCATCAGAGGGCAATGTTGTTCATTATTTACCTATTTTGCGAATATTCCCAGCAAATTGCTGAACACAACTTAAGAGAAAGTGACTCATCTTTATTTTTAATGCCCCACTTTCCCAGACAGTTCCACTTTTAAAAAGGTCTCATCTAGGCGGAGAGGGAAGGGAAATAGAAGAGGAGGAAGGAAAAGAAAAAGAATGTTTCCATCTGTCATTTACTGTTTTCTTCTAACAGCTGCTGATTTGACTAATGACAGTTGCATAATTATTGCTTCACACGTGTTTGATAATGTTCTTTGTTTGGACTGCCAGTTGTCTTGATGGAGTACGCTCAATGGTGCTATTCAAGAGTGGAAACCTGCTTATTTAAAATCCATGCCTACAGTGATTGAAGAGCATGAGCTCCCTATGTGAAACATTCATGCCTTCATTGCAAACATTTTTTGTAGGTTTTTAATTTTCCCTCTGCAAATTCCACTGCTGGAAACCATAAATGCACCAATATTTCAGACCTCTTTGGGGTGCATAAATGCCTTTCTGTACATCAGTATAAATGTTCAAGAAAGCATAATCATTAAGCTGACATCTAAATTATTTTACCAGTGCTTTTTGAGAGAAGAGATAATAGGAGCCAATGTGCTTCACCACGGCTCTCATCCAAAGCTTATTTAATAGTTATTATTTGCATTATGCCTTGATCTATTAACAAAAATACTATCTGTACCGATAAGGCTCTCTTCAACACATCAGGATTTGTTTTTGAATCCAGCATTTTTGTATTAAATTATAAATGCAGTTTTTGTAGTAATTGAATAATTCCTTCAAGTCATTTAGTAATGTTTCCATTATCCTATATGGGGAAGATTCCATACTGAACCTCACAGGACGTTAACTAGAATTTTAATTTAAATTTGTCACCTGCTTTCCCAGCAATGAATATTCTTATGAAATAATTAAACTATATTATAAATTTAGTCTTAACAAAAAGCAATCTAATTAAGAGTTCCTCAGGGAGCATTTTTATAATGTAAACCTAACCAAAAAACTCTAACATGCTTTCACTTTTCTGTGTTCCAATTTACATTAGCTGATCAGAAAATACTAGTTAAAACATTCCCCAGCAAAGGTGAGAACACTTTTCTTACGAAAATATTCAGCAAAACTAAGTCTGTTTGTTGGTCTGTGAAACCAATACAGAATTAGTAAGCTAGACTCAAATTAGAAAAAAAAATCATAAAGTAAAAAGTCATTCGAAAGCTGATTTCCTTAGTATCCAAAAAGCAATCCAAGGTATAGACAGCAAATAGGAACAGTATTGTTCAGCAACTTTGAAGAATAGATCCATTTATTATAGATGGATATTGTTATATGAGTAAATTTAGGATCTTAATTTAATTTAAAAGTTCTGAAAACTTTGTCCAGTTATTTAAAAAATTCTAAAAAATGATTAGAAGTAAATGTGGGAAAATGCTTGTCAACTATAGATGGAAAAACTTACCTATCACTATTAACCTATATTTAGAAAGGATGTGTAGGCATATTCCAAGGTTACTTTTTGCTCATAATTTTCTCCTCTACATATATTCTCAACCCACCCTCATCACTGAAATGTAATTGCTTCCCAGTAGAGCTTTAAGTACTCTAACTAACATCTGTCACATGTAGTTCATGATCCCTCTCATCCTCTCCCTAGGGAGTGTATGTAGAGTGGTGTGTTATTTTGTTAGGGTTTGATTTTCAGGAATTTATTTTTCACATATTGCTCTTTCATTACTAGACGTGTAGATAGACAGTCTGCCAGAGAATCATTATCTGCCTCATGAAATGAGGTGCTTTTAGGATAGTTTACCTCACCAACAGGAAATACATTTTATAAAATATTCTTATCTATTTTTGGATGGTTGAACTGTAGCTGTTACAAAAGTCAATTGCTCAGCTAATGTGCTCAATAACATAAGAAACGGCTGGAAGTCTGTAAGAAGGCTGTATATCTCTTAGCACCTTTGGCATTTTTACAATGCAGAAGAGTGATTATAGTGTAATTCCAGTCCTTTGACACTCCTTTCACTGTAGTTCAAGTTGATAAGTTTTCCTGGCTCTGTTACTGGGTTCCCTCCAACTTTTATGATATCACTAGTGATACCATCTGTCCCAGGTATTTTTCCTCTTAAGGTCTTCATGACTTCCTCTATCTTCTTTTTGAGTGCATAAGGGAAGACTTTTTTCTTCGCATCTCTTTTATGTCATAGGCAGTGGTGAAACTTGTCATGTTTTTCTCTATGCATTCTTGTAGAGCTGCTGGTAAAGCTTATCTGCTCTCTGCAGGATGCTATCTCTCCCTCTGTAATTACTCTTTCATCACTGTCTGAGAGGGACATCTGGTGTCAATTATCTGTTTTCTTCTCATCTTGCTACAGCTGTTTCTTTTAAGAGTATTTTAAATCATTTCTATGTTGCACCATATTTTCGGATCCTTTGTGATCTTTTATTCTCAAGGTCATGCAGAGCTTATAGTTCCAAGCAATCATTCTTTCTCTCCTTTAGTTCCATTTCTTTTGTCATGAGTGTCCGATATGCGTTTATACTACTAAACTGATCATGATAAAACATGGTCAAGAGCTCCATAGTTGCAGCTAAAATGAGATATATCCAGATTTCTTTTTTAAAGAAACTCTTTGGCCTAGTAAAAACTTGGCTGTAACTTGAGTGGACTCCATCAGGACAAGCAGATCTTCACCAGTAGGATATAGGTAATTTGTACTTGTGTGTGTTAACTTTTTCTTCAATTCATGTAGAAGTATAAAAAAAAAATCTTGGCTAAGAATATGTAGAGAAAATCATCTTACTGCATATTCCAATCAGATATCCCAGCCACTTTGTCACCGGTACAGTATGTTATTTAATTCCATGCTTTCCTTAATGCATTTTGCTAGTGTCATTGATTTCAGTAGCAATAATCATATAATAAAGGACCCAGCTAGGTTGAAGGCCTGCATCTAAAAAATTCAGGTAAAATACATTGGCAGTCTACAGGGACATTTACCGTACTAGATTCTCAGCGAGGCTTCCAGCAGGAGACCACACTACTGGCTTTGCCTGGGCATAGCTTCTTGGTCACAGTAAGGGGAAGGAGCTATCACCATACTCTGTACTGCTGAGGCATCTTCTCCAGGTCCAGAATTTCTTTGCAACAAAGTTTCCAGGGAACCCTGACAAAACTAGTGAGAAAAAATCCAAAAGTGAAAGCATTCTTAAAGATCCTGTCACCAGCAGAGCTTTGGATCTTGGGTTAATGTCCATTTACCTGAAGTAGATAAGAAATTTGCACAAACGGGTAATGGACACTCCACAGTTTTGTTCCAGGCTAGATGTGTGGTCACAGAGCAGTCATTACCGCAAGGTAAAAAATGAACAAAACCGCTCCCTTAGATGGCTTATTATCCCCTTTTTGTCCTTTTTCTCTGTAAGAAGGAATCTTACTTTTTTTTTCTTTCTTTCTTATTTGTATAGTGCCAAGGACACAGCCTGCTCACATTTCCTGTATTTGGTTGAAGTGCTATATATTTGCACTGATGAATATGTCAGGGCAAAGCTGAAAGCTTTATTTATTTATTTTATGTAAAGATCATTTGAGCTCCTTTGGGTGTCTAGAGGGGAATGATAAGCAGTTGAAGATATATGTGTATCCTCTGGTGCAGAGAAGCTATGGCTGTGTCACTGTGGCTACCATTGACAAATTTGAATCAACACACAAATTAGTCCTCTGCTGAGAGGAGTAAGGAAGCTTAGATGTCTCAAAGCCACCATTTTTTGTGGTTTTCAGAGTAAGAAATAGTATTGCTTTAGCTGAAGTTTGGTTCTTACTTTCAAGGTCCTATTTGCATTTTAAATGCAGGAAACAGACTTTCTAGACAAAACTATTACTTCTCAGAAAGCTGAGTGTCCCTATATGGGAACCCAGACACTTGATCATGAAATTATTGCACCTTTTATGTCTAGAGACTCTGGAAAGATCTGGATTTCAACTGAGATTTTTATAAATGTATCATATTTGTAATCTCTGTTTTATTCTGTTAACATGGAAATCAAGAGGATTAATTTGAAAATCATGCTTCTTAAATATTTCTGAAATCTAAGGAACTGGATATATGCTGGTTGAAGCACACAGAACAGTCTTTTGGTTTGGTTTTGGGGTTTTTTTTGCTCCTTCAGAAATACAAAACTGCTTGGCTGGTGTAAATGTTTAAAATATGCTTCTCAGCAAACACTGTGGTCTGGATTCTTTTCTCCTTCCATTGCTGTTGCATGGTCCATGCACTAAGAAGAGAGTTTGAGGCTGTTTTTAATTTCAGAGATTTACACTGATTTATGTGTCACCTAACATACCCAGCAGCATGTTTTTTCTTTACAGAATGTTCTTCTCTTTTCAGGTAACTCAGCATGGCAGCAAGAGGAGATGCATACTTATTTCTATGAACAGATTACTGAAAATTTACACTATATAGTTTAAAAATCTGATCATTATCTGCCTCAACAACTTCAGACTAGTCTTACGTTTACTAACCTTGCCACCTAATCACTGTCACAAGTGCACAACTGGGAGAGGAAGCTTTGACAAATGTCACAAACTTCTCATTGTTTGGTAACTACTCATTTTAGCACTCTGCTATTTAGTATCTCTCTCATTTCCTCTTTACTCTTCCACAAAACCTGCCATGGCATGCTATTGAGAACAAGATTTTACAAGACTTTACAGAGCTGAAAAGGAAGATATTTGTGAAACAGATCTTAACTGACGGGTTTGGGGGGGTGTTTGGGTTTTTTTGCTGTTTCGTTAGTGCACAGCTGACCATTCTTTGTGCCAAATCCAGGTGGGTCATTGAATCACAAGACAAAAATACAGAAAAAAGGGGGTCTGCTGACAGCTTTGAAGGGGACATACCTTATGCTTGAAGCAGTCTTTTATCCAAAGCTATATCTAATCAAATATTGAAGACATGCTAATTTTAATAAATATACTCAGCTTCATTGGACTCAGACTCTTCTACGGATCAGGTAGATAGTTACCATCTTCACTTCACAGCTGTGGAATTAAGGAACAGAAACAGGTAAAGTGAGTTGATCAAGGTCGTCCAACAAACCAGCAGTAGGGCTGGGAACTGAAGCTTGGTCTCATGAAACCGAACAGAGTGTTTGCCAAGAGCGTGTTGCCAAAGACCAAGTTGTTTTAACAGCCCCTTGCAGCTTCATCCTCATAGTAATTTTGGTGATGAAAAACATAGCATATGAACCAAAGGTATGAAATTACATTTTAAAAGGGAATTCAATTCTTCTGTGTAACACAGGAGAAATGAATTGTCCCTGCTGCATAACACTGCTCTAAGAATGTGTTTCTTGTGAGTGTTATGGAAATGAAACAGAGGGAAATGCACAGTAGAGATACAAAAATAATCTCCTTCCGTGTTTCTAAACATTTTTCACTATGATAACCAGAAACTTTATATAGTAAAATCAGGCAAAGCCCAGGAGTCTCCCTTCAGCCTCATGCCTCTTGCTTAGCTGTTGTGTTCAGTAGCCTCAGGAAACTGGGTTGCTCTAAAATATAACTTTTGCTTAGAGGGCTAATTTGGGACCTACTGTATCAATTCCCAGTTCATCGGCTTTGGAGAATACGGTAAGGTGTAAAACTAGGGGTGAATCTGAAGCAAAACTCCAGCTCTAAGAACACAGATCAAAATTCCTTATTATAGTCTGAAATTTGAAAAGAGGAAAAGCGAGCACACAAAGATTATATACTTTTTGTGCTTTTGGCAAGAGGTGCTATCATTAGTAGGGATCGGTGGGCCACAACTAGCAAATAAGGCCAATTAGCTTCACTTAGCAAATTTTTGTGTCCAAACCTTTACCAACTTCCCAAGTAAATCTTTAAGAGGATTTTACCATATCATTTGCTGTACAGAGGTGAGAACTGTGTGGGCAAAAACTTTAAAGGGTTTTACAAATCTGGAAAAGATATAATTGGGGTAATATTCACTGGATTCAAGAGTTCTTTTGTTTACAACATAAGTGGTTTGTTCTGAGACTTTCCTTCCCCCTCAAACTGGCATTTCCTGTGTCCCGATCCAGTATCAGGAGGGTTTCATTACGATCCCAAGGATGAGATTAAAACGCTAAAACCGGTCAAATATCATACAACCTTTTAGCTTTATTTTCCACGAAGTGGGGAGAAAAGGTGGGGAAAGGCGAAGGTGGGGGAGAGAGAAGGGGGGGGGAGAGAGAGAGAAAGAGATATCACCACCCGTGGATCCAGCGGTGTCCCATTGGTCCTCTTCACCCTGGGTGTAAATTTTAGCGATGCGCGTGCAGTAATTACAACTCGAGCAGGGCCCGACCCTACGTTCCCACTGAAAAGTTTGGAGCCAAATCAAGGCAAATTAAATAGATAAATTGTGATGACACGTGTGCAGTAGTTACAGCTCGAGTTGGGTGCCTCCAAAGAGGGACCCCGAACAAAGAAATCCCTGAGCAATTATAGCTTTTTCAAATTAAGTTTCCCACCCCTCACGCGGTAGTTCAGACCAATAGTAATTTTTGGGTCTGGGGTCTCCTGCTCCCTATTGGGTCTCATCGTTGTTCCCAGGCAGGCTGTTTTTCTCCCTTGTCTTTACTGTTGCGGTTTCTGCTGACAGATGTGTCCTGATTCCTCGGGTTCTGCCCTTCTCTCTCAAGGCCCTGACAAACAGGTGTTGTTCCAGCAATTAGCACTGCCCCAGCAGTGACAGTAGGTGTTATCTCCCAAGGTCCTGACAAAGGGAATATAATCCACCCCCCCCCCCCCCGCCCAATTAACACTGTTTCAGCAGTGAGGGGAGGCTTTGTTTCCCAGGGTCCTGGCGCCCAAGCAGGCCTCACTTCAAAGCCTTGACATCCTCCCTCCCAGAGTGTGAAGCACAGGAATGCAGACTGCTTGTAACTCCCTTATCTTTCCAGTCTGCACCAGCTCTGGGGCCCTTTCTCACTGAGCTAGGAGTGCGGCCTAAGGCTTCAGCAAATTTAGCTACTCATGCTAAGCAAGTTTTATAGAAGTTGTGCTAAGCAGCAGTCATTTGCAGTCCAGGTCCCAAAGTCTCTGCCCGATCGTGCCCTGGTTCGGCGCAGGCTCAGTGTGTCCTGGGTGGTCGCAGGGAGACCATTTCGGGGGTCGCAGCAGCTCCGCCGGGAGCTGTTTCCGCCGGGAACAGGTGGCTTGTTCAGGGTTATGGTTTGCTTGCACCTTATGTACCAAGAAATGTTTAAGGCAAAAGTTCACTCATCTGTCCACCACACCCTGCCTGGTCACTGCCTGCCAGAGCATGGAATGTGTAAGCTTGAGATGTGCCAGGGACAAAGAGAAAAGGGAAGAGCTGAGAGTGGGAAGGCTGAAATAACATCTTGTGTGCAGAAGCTGTTGAAAAGTGGAGCTGCTTGAGATTCTGCTCTATCCTGAGATATGTCTGAGCTGCAAGCTTAGACGATGCTTTACAGTCAGATCATGTAGAGCAATCCTTTTGGTGCTTCGGTCAGTTTTCTTTGAAGCTCAGTTGTTTTGGAGAAGCAAATGAAAGTGGGTAGGCAAAGCCAAAAGAGAAGGGCTACATCCTTTTAGCCACAGTACTCAGACACAGTACTAAGTATATCTGCTTTGGAAAGGTTAGGGTTGATTCTGCTCTACCAGGACTGAAGAACTGAGGACAGAATAGATCAACAGAGAATAGGTGAGAAGGGAAAGGAACAGAATGAAAAGAGAGCTAAGAGACCTGATCAATATTTAACTTGTCTTAAAAAAGGAAATAAATCACTCTAAAATAGGGTAGTAAACCAGGTAGTATATTTGCTTGTTACTACTAAGTGTAGCTGCTACTTATGTTGAACTGGTGTTGGGATAGTGATGTTCACCACTGCCTTTGCCTACACTTTGTCACTGTCTGTTCAAAGACAGTGGTAGCAGTGCTGTGTGTGAGTAGAGGCAAAGGACTAGATAGGGAAAGAAGTCTCACATCCGTACAACTTTCTTCTGTCACAACACCTGTGTGATACATAACTCTCATAAAATCCTCACTAATGCTTTTCTTATGTTGGAGGTATTTTTTTAGTGTCAGTTACATTGTTAATTAATGTGCATTACTGAACATACTTTTTAATCCCTCTCCTTTTGCCTCAATAGAGTCAATAGGATTTTACAGTGGCAAATAGGCTCAAAGGCATTCAATAGGGTGTTAGGCCAGCTCTTTAATGCTCCAATAATGCTCTATTAATTTTACTGGCAATGTAAATGCTCCTAATATAGATGTAGCTTGGACTACTGGTCTATAGGGATAAAAGGGAAAATTAGGCTAGCAGAAGTACTTTTATCCTTGTATAATTATGTTTATATTTTGGACAATGTGGAAATGCCAAAGAAAAAGAAAAAGTAAAAGAAAAAAAAGAAAAAGAAAAAGAGAAAGAGAAAGAAAAAGAAAAAGAAAGAAAAAAAAGGAAATGTAATCCCTTACTATAATGCTAGCCAAAGTTACTAGAGTGAATCTGGCTTCTATCAGTTCAGAATTTAACTTTTCACACTTGGTATCTTTTTTTTGGAGGCTTATTGAATGGATGCTGAAAATAGCTCGCTATACCACCATGCAAGGCATGCAGCTTTGGTATAACTTTGTTTCCTTTGAGCAAACATTCAGTATTGTTTCTATGGAAACCTTATTTACAGATTACCATGTCTCAATGTTACAGGCCCTGTCCAGATCTCAGGAGGATGAGAAATGCCATATTCTGGTACTAAATGGGGATGTTTTCCCCTTCTAAATGCTTTTCGTGTATTTCTTCTTTTTTTTCCTTCAGATCACAGTTATATGCAATTATGCTGCTGCTTCTTCTATGCCATTGTTGCATCCCATAATGCAGTGAGATGATACCTCCTTTACAATGCTCCATCACCAGCACTCACCAAGCAGCAGAAAGTCTAGGCATTCATGAAGCTACTGCTTCATGCTACTCTGAATTAACTCACAGTGGGTGTCAGATATCTGCACAGGAACAGAAACCTCTGAGAGGAAAATGTTTTCATCAGATCTCGACAGTCTTCCAGCCTACATCAGTCTACAAAGCAAAATCCTTGATTGATCTTGAACTCAGCTCTCTACAGGACAGGGAGTATTGCAGCACTATCACATAGAGCTTTAACTCTGTGCACTGTTATCATGAGTCATTTGGTTTTGAATATGGATTAGAGGAAATTATTTTTTTGACCTGCAGTGCAGAGAACCATTCTTTACTTTCAATTAGCCACCACCTGCAAATAAATCCAATTTGAAGAAGTGAATGACATCTATTTACAAAGGAATCCTTCTAACCCTGCTCATGAAATTAATCCTTAATTTGAAATAAAATCAATTGAACAACTTTTCAAATGTTAGCTTGTAGAGGTTCTTTTGATTCAATTAGCTCTTTGGAGCAAATGAGATGGCATCCAAATACTTTTCAGTCTGTTGATTTGATTCTGCATAAGCCATTCTCATTTCGTCGTCCACTTTTGTATTCACAAAAATGATTGGTCTGTGCTTTCTGGAACCTTGTGTAAATAAAGATAGATTAAGCAAGATATTTGATCACGCTTTGTGAAAAGTCTTTTTAAAATGGCATCTCTGTAGACAGGAGAGAAAGGCAAAAAAAAATGAAATTGATTGTATAATAAATTGAAATCTGGCTAGTTGCTGATTTCATATAAAAGCTTTTATATATTGATTCCTTTTAAATTATAACAACTAGTAATGCAGCCATTTGTGGTTTTCTGGAATTTCATTTCTGTAGCCTGACAACCAAATCTTTTTTGGTCAGATAGTGTGATAATCATCTCTACCACCCCCAGAGCCCCACATAAATTTTTGGTCAAAACTAGTAACTTAGTTCCCTTTGCAATCCCACCTTGCTTAGAAACTTATTTTAAGTTGAGATTAATTCATTTCAGGAGGGTCCCCTTCTCCCTCCACCTAATTGATCTTTGACTTTAGCTGGGTAGGTGGGATGAATCATGCGTTCCTGAAATCCTTGGGTGCTGGTGGTTTGCTACGTCACCTGCGGGTATGACCCACAGCCCCATCTTGTGCAGCAGATCTGGGTGACCTTCCCTCAGTTTTTCTGAAAAGACCAATGCTGAACTGCAAGAGAGTTTGTAAATGAAAACCAGGCAAGATGAGGGAAGTAAAAGCAAAGACTGAAGTGAAGTAGTTGAGATGGTAATAGTAACTCAGGTGCTGAAGAGAAAACCACTGATACGAAAATTTGTAAAAACCTAAGGTGTGGGCAGGGGGGGAGGAAGACTAAACTCAAGATCAGGATCAGCCCATCCAAAGGAGCAATGCAGGTTGATACTACACCTCCTCACTGTGACTGCCCGGCTAACATAGTGTAATTTGCTTTAGAAGTGATGAGCATGCTAATGCTTGGGCAATGCGCTTCAGTCCTAGACATCTATTGTGTGCATTAGCCAGGAAATGTTTTTCTTTTCACAAACTGCATTTAGTCCTGCTTGCAGAGGCCCTAATCCTGGTGAAGAGGGCCAAACAAAAGTAGCATCAGAGAGGCAGGATTACAGCCAGGTGTCACTTGCAGCTGACTTTAAAAAAAAAAGGAGTCAGATGACATCATCTTCCTGATATTACCATGCACAAAGACAACTGTTGAATGTACTCATATGGATCCAAATCTGCCGCAATTGACTCGAGCCAGAAATAGCATGTGAGGAGTGGGGCCAGCTGCATGGGTGAGTAGGGCAATATGGATTTGTAAACAACCGCATCGTATAGGAAAATGGAAGCATACCTTAATGACCAGGGCACTGCAGGGACAGTAAGGAGACTTGGGATCTTTTGCCCTTCTCATTTTTGTTAATCAAAGCATCAATTTTTTTCTGACAGGGAAAGGGCTAAAGAAAACAGAAACACCAGGAGAAAGGACTCTAAAATCAGGGGGGAAATAAAAAAATAAATAAAGAAAAAAGGACAGACTGTGAAAGCTCAAAAAGAGATTGCCAGGGAGGAACATCAGAGAGGAACACCCAGTGGAGCACTGTTCACAGCACCTGGGAGGCCCCAGAGACCTGGTAGGCACAACCTCTGGCGGGGGGGGGGCTGCTGGGACCCTCAACAGCACTTGGGTTTTTGTTCAAAGCCTTTGGCACACTGTGCAATCCCCTCCCTTTTCTGTGCTTCTGTTTCCCTACTTACATCTCTCTCTCTTGTCCATTGAGCCTGAGAGATGCCTAGAGGCAGGGCTTGTCCCTCACTGTGTCTGTGCAGGGCATAGTACAGAGCTGCTGAAATACAAATGCTGAATAATACTTTCACTTTTCATAGTGTAAAGAACTGTTTCTAAGCTAAGTGTAGTTCTGGCTAGCTCTGGAAAGTTCTGACTCCAAAAAAACTGAAAAGGAAACTCTTGAGAGTTTCCAAAGAGATACAGACTAGCTACTGTCTGGATTTTAGCCATATGACAACGGTCTACCCCCATTTTTTTCTTATTAGATATATTTAAGACTAAATCTGATTGTTTATTTCTACTTTTATCCTTGCTGCTTCACTGTTTTTTTGTGTTTCCTTTTTGGTGTAAGCTATCTAACGCCTCTGAAATCTCTAAGCAACTTGACTACTGGAGCCTTTGCGTGGGTATGTAACAATACAGTCAGCCCACTAAAACAAGAATTCACAGCTAGGTTTGAGGTTTTATGTCTGAAGGCAGATTGAATACAGGGAGAATGTGAAGGTGCCAGAGGGCTTCGATTAATCGCTGTAGCTCATTTTTTTGTTTGCTTGTTTGGTTTTTAATAATAGTTATCTTACTGGAATTCTCACAAGAAAATCCAAATGCGTATTTGGTTTGCAGCCAGAGGATAAAATGGCTCTGATTATGTACTTATATCACTTTTATGCTGGTATAACAGAAAATGACTTAAACAGAGTTAGTCCTGACTTACTGCCTGCCATCAGAGTGGAAAGCAGACTCAGGTCCAATATATATATTCTACTACTTGAATAGAGAATGTATTGGCTATGAAAATGATTAAAAAGAATATCTACGCAGTGCTATTAATCAAACTATCTGCAGTCCATCTCCATCCATCTATCTTAAATGACCATCTTAAATCTTCTTCAAGTCTATCAGTAGCCATTTCCCCACACAAACAGTTTTAATGAAAATATAAAAAGCTTTCTAAGCTGCAGTTTATTTTTGCTGCTGTACTGTGTTCACTCCAAAGCAGATTTTTCTCCGTCTTTTTTTTTTTCCTAATGTAGAATGTTACCAGATATAAATAGATGGCTTGATGCTGTTTCCCACATGTTGGTGCCTACTGTTTTTTGAGATAACAAGGACATCTGAAACATCCACGTGAGGCCAGCAGATATGAATGACACTGGGTATTTCACTCAGCAGGTGGAGTCCAGGTGAAATAGCCCCAGGCATCACAAACAGCACTGACTAGTTACAAGTGGGCCGTCGAAAGCCCAAAGTGACTGAGTTCCTATTGAAAATTTTATGGACCTAGGGACCCCTTAGTATCAATGTTTATGATTGTATCTAATTGGTTTTGTCTGAACCAAAGTGTAACTGCAAAGTATAGATATCAGTCTGATCCCTAACCAAAAAATATTCACCTCTTCTTTAAACAGGTGTAATACCACAGTACTATGCTCACTTTAGTGGAATTTCACTCAGTTTACATCTGTGTAAATGTGAACAAAAGAAGATGTTGACTTTAGAGGAAGTTCATTGTAACTCTTAGAATTAAACACAAAACTCGATTTGATTCACATCTGAGCAAAGAATTTTTGACCTAGAAGAAACAAGAGCTCTTATTAGAATTGTAGGTCTTTTATGGATCTCCCAAGGAAGGAAAAAATATATATAAACCCTATTTATATTCTGCTAAAAATAGCACTCCAACTCTAAGCAAAGAAAGCAGGCTAGTATATTGGGAACTATTAGTCTCTCCTCCTCCAGAATAAATCTGTAACCACTCAGTTTAAGTCAAAAGAGTTCCTCTGATGTAGAAAGCCATATAAATCAGAAGAGAACTGGGTCTTTTCAAATATGTAATTGGCATCAGGAAAGAACAGAACTAGCAATGCTACTAGAACATGAATTCTTGTGATACCAGAGCAGTTCAGGGAAATTCAATTCCAGTGGCAAATAAATATCTTTTCAAAATTGGCTAAAAATGATCTGATCTTTTTATGGTATTCCTTCAAAACTAAGCCATTGTAAAAGCTTACAATGGCATGTAATGAGGATGGGGGAACAGTAGATTTGCCTTATAATGTGCAATTCCCTCAGAATTTCATACTAAGTGTCTGTGATAACTGAACCTTGGAAGGCCCCTGGAACTCTTCATCTAAAACAGTGATGAGAAACTTTTTTCTAATTTGCTGTGTAAACTTGTTTATAGCCGTTATATCAGTGCGTGTATATATATGTGTGTGTGTGTATGCATATATATTTTTATATATATAATATATATATATATATACACACAACGAATATATATATATTTTTCCTGTGCCAAAGTCACCCTTTGTTCTTCTTCCTTCCTGTTTTGGAATGCAGACCTATCTTTCTCAATACTCTTGTTCTGCCAAATACCTTAAATTACTTTCGTCTCAGCTTGTTTAATAAGCTTTGTACTCCCTTGACTATCCTGTAAGTGCTGGGGGGGGGGGGGGGCACAGGGGTCTACACCTATTCCAAGCTGAATTCATAATTCTTGAACACGGATAATCGTAACTTCCAAAATAACACTGACATTTTTTACCAAGAGCATCTCTTTTGGCATTTGTTATTTATCTTTTTCGGGGCACATTACAATGTTGCTCATGGTCATTATATGAACAGCTGTTATATACAGATCTCTTTCCTCCTGTATTATTTCCAGGTTCTGATCTTCCATTTTATAGGAAAAAAAAATCCTGTCATTCATCTGTAAAGGTATGCCCTTCCACTTAGGATGAAGTTAAATGGGACAGTTTTACAACATTCAAAGGTCACCCCTTTCTCCCTGTAGGACATCCCTGTCTTGCTTGTATTGATCATACCTTCCTACATGAGTAAAGGTAATTCACAGCATTCCTATTTTTTTGTACAAGACCGTGAATTAAACATTTAAGTAGGATCATCCCCATCATGAGTAGCAGCACTACACATTTCCTGAGACCAATTTTTTGTCCATTTTATAATTATTGAAACAGCTGACATTCCTCTAATTTAAATAATAATTTCCTAAACAGACTATAGAAAATGCTTCATCGAAGTCCACATTTCCTCTGTATGGGGGAGGAGGGGAATAGATTCTTATCAAAGATAAAGTATGCTGTATGACCAATTTTGCATAAATCCATGCTTTTTAGACATAGAGATGGTAGAACTTCAACACTTACTGGTGTAGAAGTCAAAAGTCATTGCTTTCTGTCTCTCTCTGAAAGAGTTTTCTTTGATATTGGTGTGTTGTGGAGGTAACTGGTGAAGAAAGCACTGAGTCTCATGAAGGTAGTATGGCATGCATTCATCCCAAAGGCTTAGTTGGACATACAGAGCTTTTTGATAGGATTGAAATCAGCTGTATTTATGAGTCTTGCTTAAGTTATAGAGGATTTTTTCTGCTGTGAGCTGCTACTCATGTAAACATTATGCTAACTCTTGCTAATGCTTTTTTTGGACTTTGGAGTAGAGGCTGAGAGGGATGTTCTATGACCTGCTTCTGCTGCCACCCCAAATTTGTTTTAAGGGTAAATCATTCATCTCTAAATCTATAGAAAGATTTAAGTACTGAGATAAGCAATTCTTAGGCCCTTAAGCCCTTGTAGCAGAATCAACAAACTGAGTGAGGTATCTGTACTTGCTATACAGTTTGTAGGAAGGGTTACATATTTCAGAATGGAATTCACAGGAAGAGTATCCTCAGTAAGTGAAAGCTGTCTGTGGCTGCCGATAGGAAATCCCAACCACATGATGTGATTTAAACTCCATTTCATGGACTAGGCATCTTACTGCAGGGAGTAGTGAAGTGCCTCCTCCTTTTGAGCGGTCAGTCCTGAGTCTTTTGTGAAGTTGGTTACCAGATCTTAAAAACAGAGGAGGTGTTTATCCCAGAGACCGTTGTCACCACCTTTTATCCAACACACTGGTGGCAAGATGCTCACACAGTAGAAGGGTAGCCTGGGCTCCGATTCCTCCCACAGCCTCAAGGATTTTAAAACACTTTACCTATCTGGGAAGCACTCTACGAATCAGGTTATAATCATGTTATAAAACAGGATGTATTGTCAGATCATATTCCATGGGAGCCATGGCACAACCCATGGACATTGGTCAAATCCAAATTCAGAACTTGAAAACCTCTTGGTCTGTTTCTGTGGATTAAGGAATTCTATTATTGGTTGGGTATCTGTGAGGGCATCTGCTATTGTGCTGCAACATCCTTACATTAACATTTTAGAATGACTTGTTATATGCTGAAGGTATAATATTTCATTCTAAATCTTATGCACCAGTAATGAAAGAAGCATTTTAAAGCTAATGAAGAGGTGGAGGAATTGCATTTAAACATGTATTAGATCATAAGTCTTGAAACAAATGCCTGTTTAATCAGTGACCTTACTTAATAACGCTTAGATGGATCCTCTTTTGTTACAGTTTAATGGGGTTATTTATACTTCTGTGTAGACAAACATTATTTTTGTAAATCAGTGCCTCAATTTCAAAAGGTTATAATAAGTAGGAAGATTGCTTGTTAAAATAAATGCAATTAAAATCTTAAACAGATACAACATAATAGATATTAATTTAAACTTAAACAGACCTTTCTTACAGAACAAAAGAGATTTTTTAATATATTCAGATAAAACTCTAATGTACTGAACTCCTCTTTTCCCACTTACCTTTTGTTATATATCTTTCACAACTTACTGCCCAAGGGTTCTTGGGGGTTAATGGTGTTATAGGTGCAGTATATAAAACTGAAGAGGCTGGCAAACCTGTGAGGAGTGCAGTGGAAAAATGGGGAGTCTTCAAAATCAGCTTTGTGCAGTATTACAGATAAGGAAATTCCTGTACCAGACAGAACAACTTTATATGGGAACATACCTTATAGTTTATTGCAGTCTAGAGATTTTGTAGGACAAAACACAGAGCACTCCAATTGCATTAAAACACTGCAAATTCTATATCTCTTCTAAAATGAGAAGATAAAAATCAATATTAAAAATTACCCTCCTGTCCTCCTCAAAAGGTCTGAAGGAAATTTGCTTGGCTTTGGCACCATCTTGGTAAGTGTGAGGAGTCCCCTTATCTTATTAAAAGTATTTATTACTATGGAAAAGCCCCAAGATTTAAGAGCACATTACCTGAAGAAATGTTAATTTCTGGCATAGAGAGGCAATGGGATGAGGTGGAAGAGAAGGAGCTTGAGCCAGATGCAGTTTTCCTTTGGAAAAATGCTCTCTCTTCAGAAATGGACGCAAGATAGGGTAATATCAGGGCTGAAATGCAAACCCAGAAAAGCATATTTTCCTCAGCTAGGCCCTGTGAAGTTGCACAAGCATTGCAAATTAAGATGCTCGCAGTGCTGAGGGTGATAACGAGAAACATGAATAATGTATCATTTGGAATGCTTAAAAGTTACCAGATTGGGTCAAATCATGTGCAATATAATAGAAGAGATTATATTTAATTGTTCACTTTTACTTGGAAATAAAAAGAAGATAAATGTATCTGAGCTGACCTGTATCTGATGCCAGAACCAGAAAGTTCAAAACTTTCCCAGGACTTGAGAAGCTTTGGTAACTAAGATGGAGCTGGGAGCCCCATTACTGACCTCTGAAGATAAAGCTTAGATACTTCTTAAATGCTTCTTGAGTGATATATGATACCTTCTGTAAGATTCTTTACGCATCCACACTTAGACATACACATCTTAACCATTAAGCTTCATTTCAGCCTCACAGACATGGCATAGGTTTTTTGTTTGAACGAGGCCTTATTTCAGTCCCAGTGAAATTATTTTTAGAAAAAACAGGCCTATAGCAACAATCCATTTTGGCTGGGTTGAAAATAGAAAATGTATTTTCATATTTCAAATATATGAAAGTATTTCAAACAAGTAATCCATATAAAAAGGCTCTTTCAGCATATTTTTATGTCAGAATAATCACATTAAAGTTGTGTGCTTGTAAAAATGCTTCTTTTCTTAGGGAGCCTGTTAATTTGAGAGATTCCCTCATTTAAAATACGGCAAATTACTAGAACTCATAATATTCTGAAAGACAGAATGAACATTTTATACAAAGGGCTATTTTTGATTCCTTTAATGCCATTTAGTGAAAGGGTGAAACCTTTTACATGATGGTCCATTAAATGTACACTGCAGATTGCTGTCTCTCTAAGAGCTAGCAACCTATGCCTTTCTTCCTCAAATCCTGAGTGCTGTACCACATAGTGGCATAAGTCCATGGTCCTTACATAACTGCGCTGAAACTTTAGAGAAAATGCTTTCCCCTTTCCATCCATTGAAGCAGACGTGCTTAGTGTCAGTTTTAGTTTCAGTCCATTCCACACTTTGTCAACATCCCGGTGCCATGGTAAATTTGGAATTAGCATCACTAACATTTGCCCAACCTAGATCAACAAACTTCAGACTCTCGCCAAACACAGCTTTTCATTCATCTCTCTCAATCACATATGAGGCCTTTATTTTCCCCTGCGCAGTAAACCCACCTCCATCAATGTTTACCTTATCTTTTGCAAGTCATTATTTTTGTGTCAAAACAAAGCCTTGTTTTTTCACTTGAAAAAGAAGCAACTGTTTATATTGATGCAGTAAGAAATGCTCTTTGGAGATGAAGCAACATCTAATGCACGAGAAGGAGGGAAGGCTGTATGTGTGAGAGAGAAGACAGAAAAGAGAGAAAAAAATACAACATTCTAATATTAGCATCGAGAAAACTTTATGAAAGGAAAGGTGATGTCTTCTGTTCATTCCAAAGTTAAAAAGTTACTTTCCACCTAACCATTAGCGATCACTGAAACCCGTGACCCCCAAAGGGCAAGAGAGACCCTACGTCAGAGGATGACATGGTCTTTATTTGACCCATTAGGTTTTGACTCTTCTCTTTTCTCACGGTTCCTACTGGTCAAAAGAGCTCATTTCTTACGTTCTAATTCTAATCAAATTACTGTGCTTATTGCAGAAGCAATGTGTTTAGAAACAGTATTTTAGCAGAGGCTAAATTCACACAAGGTTTAGCGAGTTCAGAAGAGTAAAGCAACTTTCTAAAAATGTCTTTCCTGTAAGCTCATGTTTTAACTTTCAGAACAAATTGCCTGGAAAACTTTGATGCTGTGGGAGCTATAGCAAATTTGGGATAAGAACATGATCTTCCTGCTCACATACTTAAAAACTGCCATGTGTGTTCCTGGAGTCAATGTGTGCAAAGAATCTGCTTTATGAAAAATAAAAATGTTGATAAGAAGTACTTGATACAGGTCTGGGTTTTTATTTGTGGCAAAAAATCTGAAATGTGACATCAATGAATACACTTACTTTTGCTGACTTTTATTTTTTAGCCAGAGCAGAGCTTAATTTCATAAAATAAACTTTCAAAATAGATTTAAAAATTATAAAAATATCAATCAAGTGTTGAGAGGGAACATTTGTTAAAAACAGAGATAAATGAGCATGCCTCATATATCATAAAATAGAAACAAAATAAGTTCAAGAAATTACATTGCTTACTCCCTTTCTTTTTCCAGTTATGCAGCTTTCTTTTTTTAAAAAAAAATGTGTCAGATAGCTGTGGTGTCTAACTCTGAAAATTTGATGTGCATATTTTTGAAGACACATAAGCAACTGGTAATATAGTTCTACAGAATATGAGTGGAGCTTGTGCTCTTAAGACATTTATTTTCCTTTGCAATCCCAGCTGCAGGTTCAGTGAGCATATTTTCAAACTGCCTGAGGCCCAGGTACTGATTGTTCTTGTGAGAATAAACAGTACCTGAAAAATGCAAACATGTGATCAGTCAGGTCCTTTGAAATGTAGCCTCACACAATCCAGCTGAAGGTGCGGGAGATGCCCAAGTTTTGGAGCTGATAATTGCTACCTGCACAAATAGCCTGTGCATCTGAACCTATGGACAAGCTAATACATGTGCAGCAATGGTCCTGTGAGAATATACAGACAACGTCAATAGATGATTTGGGAGCAGTTAAACAAATGCTAACTATTCTCCTGTGAGGAACAAGGAAAGTATAGCCCACAGTGCAAAAGAAACATTTTCTGGCAAAACATGCTTCTCGTCAGTAGTTTCTTAGCATTCTAAATTTTGTCTCCTCTGCTTTCTGCTGCTGCTTTTGTGCCCTGGCTTCTTACCTCTTTGGGCCCACGCTCTGACGGGCAAACAACTTGCTTAGACAATACGACACAGGCTGAAAAAGATTTTGCTTCAGTTATGGAGCACGGATGTTTCAAACATATCGTTCTTCGATTACTAGAAAATTAACACCCTATGGGGTGCAAATCTTTGCTGGCTAAAAGCTTTAGTAGGTTAAACGAAGGGGGAAAATCCTTTAAAAATGCCCTTGTGAGCTACAGAATTTGAGCATTCTTTCCAGTGGGTCTGTTTCAGAGCAGTAACTGGCAATGCACCTTGTGTTTCTATAGCCCACCATATTAAGGGAAGAACATTCATTATCCGTGTTTAAACGCTGCAAAAGGCTCTACAATGAATATCAGAATAGTGAAACCATAATCAAAGGAGTTTGCATGGACAACAGCACTGAGAGACTTTAAATGTTAATTTGTGCAAAATTTATCCCCATTAAATGACTAGTTTGCTAATGTGTTTTAATCTGCTCCGTTGTTGCAGTTTTGCTTTCAGTCTCACTGATGCATTCTCTTTCTGCCTAAGAGTAAAAACACAAATGGCTGCTTCAAAAAACAGTGAACATGAAGAGAGAGAAACCCTGGCCTCACTTCCAGCATCCTCCTTTGCCAGCTCTCATGACCTCCATTGGATACAGGAGTGACCTGGAGGTTACTGGCTTTGCAGACATACAAGGAATTCGAAATCTCTGATGCCTCAATGTCTGTTTTTTTCTTTTTTGATGGGGAATGAGGGCTTTCCTTGTTTCCATAGCTTGATTTTAACCAAAAAGAGTGCTGTTCTATTTTCTTCGAACGTGTTTTTTGAGAAGTGTCTCAAGGAATGCACCATATAATTTCCTCAAGTAAATTTGGTCATACTGTAGTCTTGCAGCTCAACTTGTAGTCCAATTTTGAATTTCCAGTGACTTATTTCAAGCCTTCACGCCGAATTAAAGCTGTAGTTTGATTTTTAGTGTAAGTACTGGACTTATAAAGTTGGTTGACATTTTCACATATTACAGAATAATGTATTACAAAATAATCTAGAAGGCACAGCATTATAAAACCTTCCTGAATTATTACATATCACATACATGTAAATAAATGCAGATATTTTAGGAAAATTAATAACATTTCTTATAACTGCACCTAAGAGTGCAGATTTTTAAACTCAAATAGAAACAGACAAGCTCTTCAAATGTAATATCTGTCATAAGTCAATCATTTCTGCATTCATATTTCCAATGACCTTTACAGTTTTATCACAATATTCTGTTACATAAAATGCAGGCTTTTATCCATGTCTAATCACACAAAAAGAAAAGGAGAGAATTTGATTTTTGTGGAACATTCACGTGATACTCTAATTATGTGCTTCAAGTGCTGGTTGTTTTCTAACAACCTTACAAAGTCATTTTCTGTAAAGAAAAATATACAAATATCCAAATAACTGAGCAACATGCAAAATTTCTGTAGCTCTAATTTTTGGTTAGAGCTGGTGCATGATAACAAATAGCTTCTAGCAACAACAAAAACATGAAAAAAATTTCCACGCTAATGAGGAAGGGAAATTAGGGAAAGGTCAAGTTTACAGTTATCTATATGTTACTTCTGTATGCTGCTATTCTAATCAATATTTCTGTTTAGATTATACATTTATTGATTTAGTAATTTATTATCAGAGAAGTCACTGGCATGACAGCTGGGAAAGGTACAGGGTACCATTCAGGGTGCATCTGCCAAGACCAGGCCTTTCAGCTGGCAGATCATAGCAGCAGTATGTATGTAGACAACTTCTGTGTTTCATTATATTGCCTATAGCTGTAAACTAAAAATTTGTAACATCTGCTGATTTTCCTTTCTATAACTGATGAAATTGTCTGTGATGAAAGGTGGTTCAAATGAAGCCAGAGAAAAAAATTCCCATGGACTTTTGTGGACTACTCTGTTTTTTTTTCAGCAAGGACCTTTCAGATTTTGTCCAGGATAAAGGATTTTTTTTTTTCTTTCAGATTGAGGGCTGAGCAGAGGTTATACTGCTGAGGAAACACCAAACACCAAGTCAATTATTTTTATTAACAGTGCATCCAGACCCAAATAACAATTCTTCCTCAGAGCCCCCAAGCTCTACATTTCTCTCTGATTCACTTCCTCTGGGTGCTGCACTTCCTGAAGGATGCCGTAATTGCCCACACGATGGCTCCAGGTCATAACAGACCTGTGTTACGCAGGCCTGGTGACTTCATGCAGCTTTTATTTAGAAACAAATATGAATAATGTCTTCCAGATTTCTAGTCCTCCTAGAATAGATTCAGTTACTCTTCAGAAACATTTTTAGTAATCCATCTAAAAATGGTAATAGTCTACCACCTTACCTCACTTTTTAGTACTGAAGTGTAAAGTTTTTACTGAGGTATGTTTAAAATGGGTTAATATTTTCTTCTATTTGTTTACTCTGATGTTATGTTGGGATAAACCAAGCATAATAAAATGATCACTTGAACTTTAATTCTAAATGGACTCCTATCTTGAGGGATTATTATTTTTTCTTTATGTTCATATTTTCACAATGCTGAAGCACTGAGAAAACCACCATTCAAGCACTGATTTAGGTAGCTGACTTGTGTATATGGCTGTTGAATATGTAAATTTTTAGCAAATAATTTTTTTGTCTGTGCCAGTGTTGTGTTCATGCAAGTTCACTTATTCATTTAAATGGCTAATGCAAACTTCTCCATCTCCACATGCAACAGGGATATGCATTCATACCTAGCTATTATAAATATCCAAGCTCACTTAAAAGTTAGAAAGCATGCTGTCATATGGCTTAAGAGTGAAAATACTCACCATCTTTAAATAGGTGACATAACAGATTTTGAGCTTTGGGTACCCATATCACTCACTGTCAGTCATCTATTTATCTCTGTCTACAAGAATGTAAGTGTTTGTCACTGTAATAGGTCATATTCGGAGGATCTTCCCCAGGCAGCTGGATTTGAAAATGGAGCTGAAAGCCCCATCTCTTACCATTTAAGCCAGGGAATGGCAGTTATTTGTATCTCTGACTCAAATATTTAAATTTCAAGCACACAATAATCTGTAGAAAAAAAATAATATTTTGGAATTTTCTAAAATGGCCCAGTGCACTTTAACCATCTTATGATATGTTCCTTCCCAAAGCAGTTTTGAAGGTTATCAGACAACATCTGCATGCATGTGTTTATGTGTGTTTGTGTGTGTGTGTAAAAGAGAGGGAGAAGGAGACACAGCACACATTTTTGTTGGCACTTTGCGGTATCGTAATACCTGCTTTCCTAATGAATTCAAAATCCCACATACTCTTGCAAGCAATTAAAAGAATGCTTTGTAACCGCCTTTGAGGCACAGTGCCCTTGACAAGTTTGGCAGGTTTCTTGTCAGTTTGCTGAACCTGATACAAGAACAGGTAGTCCCAGGCTTACACAGCTCTAGTTTTATAACTCCCAGAATCCCTTTTTACAAGAGAGATCTATGTGCACATTCATTCTCATGGCTTTAAGAGTTTGAACAGCTGCTCCCTTTAAGTCCTTCTC
The DNA here is from genome assembly GCF_036370855.1 of Dromaius novaehollandiae. Classification (NCBI taxonomy): domain Eukaryota; kingdom Metazoa; phylum Chordata; class Aves; order Casuariiformes; family Dromaiidae; genus Dromaius; species Dromaius novaehollandiae. The sequence continues at coordinate 65,871,199 of NC_088099.1, read as the reverse complement.
ATCTCTTGTCATTACATATAAATGCTCTAAAACAGTGCATAAATCATTGTTGGTGTATTTAACAAAAAGAAAAGAAAAAATTGCCTTAAATGCACCCGTAGTGAACAGGTCCTTTAAACACACTGTCTTCCACTCATCTATAGCATGAATTAGAATAACAATACTTCTAGAATACATGTTTCTATGCAGTAAAATAGTGATTTATATTTTGCATTCAAGTTTAGATTAATTAAAATTCAGGATTTGAAAACAATTATCCTGCCACAAGTATTTCCTGTAAGACAGAAATATTTGTTGACCCAAGATTAGAACAGCAAACCCATTAAATAAATTAATAACCCCAGTAATTTAAGATTCCCAAGATTTCTGGTGGGAGTTTTAAACAAAGATTGACTACATCTGTTGACATTCACACTGCTGCTCTGGTTGTAGTTTCTCAGAAAAACACATACTCTTTCCAAGACTTATCAAATGATTACCAATATGCTGAGAAACAGAATGCAAACTGGATGGCCTGGGAAGTGGTGCAATTGCAGATTAATGTCAGCAGAAAGAGGAGGATCATGGGGATTTTGCCCACGTTCAGCATAAAGGGCAGCGTGTCGGACATTAAGCCATGGGAAAACCAAGGGCAGTGTTTGCACAGAAAGCTTGGAGCAGAAATGTCCTTGAATTATTTTTGTGGCAGGCGTACTTAAGACTGCAGTGGGCATCTGAAAGCCAGCTTCTCCTGTTTGCTTTCATGGGAGTATGGAAATTCGCTTGTTCTCTGTGGATGGGAAAAGTGTGGCTGCGCTCTCATGATTTTCCTACCTAGTCCACTACTCAGCTGCTTTCAGCATAAACAGAATAAAAGGAAGGCTGTATGGCTTCGTAGGGAGTGCAGGACCTGGGTCCAGTGAATTGTTGTACTCCCGAGCTCCAATCTTATAGCGCAATCCAAATATGCTGCTCAGAAGGGTCCTTGGGACTGTACCTTAAAATCACATCTGTAAGCAAACGAAGTCAGCTCTATTCATCAAATTCAGTGCACTTTCTGTGGCTCTAGGACCTCAAAAAGCTTCGATTTGCTTTTTAATATACCAGTTCAATTAGTTACATTAAGATTCAATAAATGAGGCTTGGCAGCCTACTTAAAAGTAGCAAAATATAGTGTTGCCAGAAGCAGCCACAGTGACACCCTTCTCTACCCCTTGCCCCATCTTCACTACTTATCATCAGGTTAGGATGTTGTTTACTGCTTTTTCCAGTTAAAAAACTCACTCTGCAAAGTAAAAAATTACATATATTAAAAAGCTTTGTTTTCTGATTTATCATACTGCTTACTCAAGTAGAAACATAGTATATTTCAAGAAGTTTGACAAGTAGAATAAGAAGCATCTATATGTTCTCATGCTGCATAAATAACTAAGAAGAGTTAACATACTTTCAACCGCAAATCCAACCAACCAGACTAAAATATCTAAGAGACTTTTTCCATATTTTGGGTCCTTTTTATATAACTTCTACCTATCAAAATGGACATAATTCAACTAATACCATATGATGTACTCTTCTTTATCAATAGGAGTTTTTTAAAAAGTCCTTTCCTCTTCTTTAGGAGGTCCTTTCCATGATATTTAAGAGGACTATTTATTTTCTTTTAAATGACCACAAAAGGTAGGAATCATTTTCATTGTTAGCTTGTCATTGGATCTCATATAATGCTTTGCTTAAATTTTTATCCATTTTCACAGTAAGAACTTAAATCTGTAGGATTTGGCCAATTTTCCAACCAATATTTATATACATAGCCTTTCAAGACCTCCACTGCCCACATAATTGTACAGCAGGTGGAGTTTATGGATGAACTTGCTGAAGGAAAAGGTCGTAAACTACTATGTGAGTGATCCCAGTGTACTTCTCCAACTTGAATGATTCCACAACTGTCAATACGTCTTTAAGAGCTCCCTGCTTTAAAACAAAAGGCTATGAATCTTCCAGACAGTAGCTAGTGCACTTCTGCAGGTTGGATTTTCCTATATGAGAGATACAAATGCCAGATTTTCAGACTTCTTTTGATTCTGTCAGATATGGGAGTTGAATGTAGTCATAAAAATGCTTGGTGCTATTGTTCCTGTTGATAGAGGGATAGCCAATACTTTCTGAAGGCTTATATATTTTAGCGAGGTTTCCTGATGAATGTAAACCTAGGTTGTCAATATTGAGGTATATAAACACATCGCTTTTTGGGGAGGGGGGGGCATACTATAGCCTTATTGTGTTTTAGAAACCTTGCATACCTGCAGGAAAATATCTCAGAATAGAACTATAAAGTAAAAAACAACATTCCCTTCAGTAACACATGACATAAGGTCCAGATGACTCCACATCAGTGTCAGCCTTCAACTTTGTAGCAAATACAATATGCCATGTATACAGTACACTAAAAAAAGACTACTATGTCACTCACTTCAGAATGTTTTAAAGCAGACAGTTCTTGATTCTGAAAGTCAGGTGAAAGATAAGCTGATCTTCTTCCTTCTTTTAGGCTTTCTAGGCTAGGGTCAAGTGATGACATTAAATTAAATCAGATTCTGTAAGGTGATAATTAATTCAGTTGTCTATAACTTAAGAGCTTCATGGCACCAAGATAAAACCAACTTACCTTCCCAAAGGCAGTAAGCCAGTTATCAACAAAGTCAACAGGACTGCTTACATACAAAAATCCATTGCATATACTAGCATATCACATTATCCAAAGTCAGAGCTCTCACTAGGAGATTTTGTAGGTCAAGGTGTCTGGTTTGCATGTCCAGTGGGCAAGCAGGGTGTGAAGATCCACTAATTTCTGCAACCCAAGTCAGACAAAGCTTTGACCTAGCTAGTGGTGTGTCAAACTTCCCTGCCTCCCCTGTTCCCACTGCTGAGCGTAGCCTGAACAGTTAAGTCCATCATGTGCATCATCCTTCCGGAACATCTTGGGAATCATTCCCACCCTGTTAACCCTGCCTTCCACTAAAACATATACCTAACCTATACCTAATGAGATAACTAATTCACAGTAATCTCCGCTACATGCTTGATTATACTGATTTTTTTCTGTGACCCCAGCTTTCCCCAGTCTGAGCGTCAACTCAATGGGACAATGGTTCTGCAGAACAGAATAGCAGAATGAGTTGTTTATAGAGGAGGCTTCATGGGATGCTGGCTGAAATCCTATTCATCTGTAAAGCATTGTGACTAAGATATCGCACCTGAGCTCGGTTCCTGTCTTGGTTATTCACACTATTGTAAGACCTTAGATAATTCACTCACTCTCTGTCTATTCTTCCATTTCTTCTTTAACTTTTGCCTATTTTGCCCTTTCTTTCAGAGGAAGTCTCTTTTATGTCTATGTCCAGCTCCTAGCACAATTAAACTTATTGTTGTGTGGTATTTCCAAGTAGTGCAAGTATAATTTCAGTCCCAGTCATTCCTCTTCTCTCTCCTTCAGATAATAACAGGAGGTATAGGTACAAGTTGAATCATAAATGGAGTTCAAATAAAATGGAGTATATATATGTTGGACAGGATTCCACAATTCTTTCAAAACGCAGCAGGAACAAGTTTGGAGGACATTAAAATGTTCAGAAAATAAAGCAATTTGCAACTTATACAAGTGTTCTGTAATAAGATCTAGCTGAAAATATTAATTTCAAGGGGATTATAAAATATGGTTGCTGTGCATAGGCACATTTTTACCTGTGTAAATAATATATGAAACAGTATCACTGAGTACCTATGTTCTTTCTAATAAGTAGTGTTTCTTTAAACATCCTCATCCTGTAGTGGTTTTGTTAAAACCATTAATAGCAAAAGCAAGAGTACATTGATTTGCAGCCCAAAAATATAGCTATGGATTAAAAAAAATAATAATAAGTCCTTGCCACAAAATTCTCTTGCAGAACATTTACAGAATAGTCTGTCCTTCAGTTGGAATCAGGATGAAGCCTTCTACCTTACATTTATCTTCTGATGACCCTTACATTATGTATGGCTCATAAAATTTAGCTCTAAATGTGTTAGGGCTTCTGCCCGTTGAAAAGAATTTATATTTGAAATGCTTTTGAATATAAATATAATATATTTAATGAATATAAAAACCCTAATGATAATCATCCATTGCTTGCAATTTTGTTAACTAAGTACTTTTATTGTTGTTTTATGTTTTACTGAAAGGAAAATATTTGTTTCTGTGTATTTATTTATCTTTTGGAAAGGGATACATACAAACACATCAGTGTAATTAGTATTAATTAACATGTCATTAGTCTGTCTTACATTTACATCCACATTTTAAATTAATTTTAATAAACTTGGCTTTGATCTCCTGCATGTAGCTTCCAAAGGATCTCAAGAACTCAAAGGATTGCAAAGATTTTATTATTAAATTCTTTCTCTTTCTTAGTAAAAATATTTAAATGTATCTAATTTCTTTTATTAAGATTTCAAATTCTCTTGACCTTTCCCTCTCACAGTTTCCCTTTCTCAGTCTCTTTCTCCTTCTCTCTTCCTTTTCCTCATAGCTCCTGTGGCTGTGGCTACATGTCAGATGTTTGAAATGACTGCAAGCCTTTTCAGAAACCATATCTGAAGAATGTAACATCAGGGCTCTGAGATGAAGCGGGAGCTCAGTAGCCCTGTGGTGGCATCTAAGTGCCCTGGGAGCACCTCTGGATGCTCTGGGAGGTGAGCTTGGACTGCGGACATCCAGTTTGGACTCCCTGCTACTTGCCGCCTACTGCGAAGTGCATTTCTGATGCAGGCTGAAATCCCAGTCCTGGGAAAATACTGCGCTGAACAACTGCTATGGAGTAATTATACAAACACAAAACAAAGCCACTGGGCTAGCTCTGCCAAAAGCTGAGGAGTTCAATACGGAGCAGTGCATCTTTAAAATGTCGAGCTGTGAACCCAGCCTGAGGGGCTGTATGGCAGTTCTCTGCATAACAGAGGGGAAGATTTGCAGGTCTAAGATGGGAACACTGAACTGAACAGGGAGCCGGTTAAATGACCCAAGGGAAAGCTGGATTGAGGGATATGTCAAGCATGTTCACAAGTATAGCAGTATTACTTTAGGCTGCAGAAAAGCACAAGCCTCAGATGAGGTTTCATGATTCAGCACTCTGTCTTAGATCTCAATGCCTGTCCCTCTCCATCCTCCTTGTTCACAGCAGGGAATTAGATTATTTCCTAAATAGCTCAGTATTTAACATACCTGGCAGTAGGAGACTTGAAGTATTCCTCTTCCTAAGGAAATCTCAACCTATTACATTTTAATGATCATCTTTAATGATTTCAGTGATCATGTTTTAATCCCTGAGCATGGGACCAGACTGAGGGGTCACCTGAGACTTCTCTATAGGATTGGCAGGCAGGACATGTCTCAAGAAAGTGAAAGGATAGCTCAAGAAGAAAGAAGTGAATTGGATTTCCTTCTGTTGGTGAGTTTTCCAACCACAGAACTGTTGGATAAAACAGCACCATCATTTATCACAGGGGAAGCCAAGCTCAAGAGAGTCCTAACTTGAAGAACACACACTGGTTTGGACCCTGCGAGTAACCTCAGCCTGTGAATCTCAGTCATGCTTGAGGGAGAATTAATCATTTAGCTGCTAACATTGCTTCTAGGTGTGAGGCGAAACATACCTTTAGGTAAGTGAAACAGATTCACAGCCTTTCACTTGAAGCAGGGGAATGCCTATCTGCACAGAGGAAGAGGTAATAAACACCTCCGTCAGATCTCACAATAATCAGTTGCCTATAAGACTAGCAGGGAAACACAGAGAATACAGCTAGTTTTAAGCATTTCTATAATGAACCTTCAGGTTTCCTGACCCCCTTACTAGAAGCTGTAAACTCAGACTTGTCTTCTAGTGCCTAGAACAGATACTAATGAGGAAAGGTCTCTTCCCAGAGAAAGGGGATTTCTCCTACCAGTGCATGAAAAGTGCATAACAGAATGCACAGGAAAATCTACTAGTGAAAGTTTTGGTGCCTCTGGATTTCAGATATGCCTATAGATAAACAGATATTTTGAGAATCCAGTATTTTTTATTTAGATGTCTGTAGTAAAAGGGAGATGCGGCTTAGATAGTAAAAACCTTTCAAGATTTAAACCACACTGTCTGGAACAAAATTTATGCTACAAACATCCCTGCAGCAATAGATATTTGCTGAGTGGCATTTTTGTTTTCGTTTTTGAAACCATTAGCCATTAACAGTAACCACTGCTAGCACGGTCCTGGGGAAGATGTGCATACAAAATTGCTTGAGTTGTAGCTGTAGAGATGAGGAAATGGAGTGCTGTGCAGATGACCATGCATTTTGATGTGTTTGACTTACAATGCAATGTGGTGAGTGGTCTATGTGGAAAAATCATGTTCCTACAATATAGGCTTTTAAGTTATTCTGCATGTAGATGGTTGCCCTTCTGGAGCTCTGGACATTTGATAGCTCTCAGGGACAGACAAATTAGCAAGTATCTCTCCTTCTGCAAGGAGAAAACTTTTGACAGGCAAACCCAAACACATGTAGTTCTATCAAGGGAGCTGTATAATTAGCAATCACAGCAGTTATGGATTTAAAAGATTGAAATTTTTTACAGGGCGAGCCCATTGCACCAGAAAGATCTGAAAAATACTACAGGACAGGAAATTCTGTGACTCACACTTCATATAATTTCTGTCTCCACTGCAAAAAGGGTGAGTCAGAAGACTACTAAGTGAAAAATAATTATGATTCAGAAAACTCAGATTACAGCATGATTGTTCCTTAAAAAATCAGACCACACACGTATTTTTTACTTAGCATATCTACTCCCCATAGCTACAGAGATACATATCTGATGACTTTCAGATTACCTCTAGGTTTGCATTTTTTCTCATTCCTGCTAGGTATGGAAAGCCAACACAACTAAAACAGGAGGGTTTGGTTTGTCTTTTTTCATCAGCAAAATACTAGTTAAAGAAACTTCAGTGAACTTCAGAATTTTATCTTACCTCATCTTAGATCTTTACATATCTGTGGAAGTGATGTGTTCAGAGTCTTGCAGATGAGGCACATTTTGGATTACAGCATCTCTGTCACCAGCCATGTGAAAAAGGAAGACTCTAGCTTCACTTTCAAATATAAATGTGAAGTGTTGCCAGATATGTGGAATGGTATATAGTCTTCTACTTCTTTCAATAAGAGTATTGGGAACAAATAAGAAATACTAGAAATGTATGAGCATGCTTTGATGACCTCTTCAGGCAAAAAAGAGGCTTCCAGGCAGTCCTGAAAGTTGGTGAACTGAGTCACTGTTTCAAAAGAAGGTGAGTTTTTGGTCACAGTTTAGACATGAGGTAGCAAGATCAGATCCAAAATGCAGGCTCAAAGTGCAGTCCTGTTAAAGTCATAATAATTACTCTGTTGGCTACTACTGTAGTCAATATTCCTACAGAAAGTTGTTACATGCCTCTAAATCAGAGATCTGATGCATTTTAGTATTTAATGGTGTGATCCAAAAGACACTGAAATCAGTGGAAGATTCTCCAGATGCTTCAGTGTGCTGTGGATCCAAGTTATATGCATTAGTTAGCTCAAGAGAAAACAATTCTTAAGATTCTTATCCAATTAAAAAAGAAAAACTTCATCTTTGTCTTGTTGTTGAGCCCACCTCTGCTTTCCAAGAATAATTGAGTGCATGTATAGGTTTTGTATGTTGCTATTCCAGTGAATCACAAACATTTTTTTCAGCTTAGATCTTGAATTAATTGACTGTGAAATATTCAAATCTGTTACTGTGGCTGTTATTTAATATTTTGCCTCTGCTTTTCGAATGACCTACTCAGGACAGTTCATATTATGAATTGTGAATATTAGAGCTGAGTATAGAAAATAAAATTATCAGTCTGTAGGTTTTAGTTATATACAACATAGTGACTTATGTATTAGCAATAAATAACCTGGCTAAAGTAGATATGTAAATTATAAGAACTAATAATATGAACTTAAATAATATCAACCATAAACCAAAAATTATTTACTAAAGATGTCTGTAAATGTTAGATAAAAAAAATACATGCTGGAAAATTTCCCAGTCTCTTCTGACACAATTCATGAAAAGAAGAAAAAGCTACATTCATCATATAAATTATTCATTGAGAATTATTTGCTGAGCTCTGTTAATTAAGTGGTAGGTTAATTACAGAATAGAATTGCCTGTGAGGGGACAGCCAGGGAATCCAGTTTATGAACCACGCGTGCTGGGACTCTCTCCTCTTTCTCTAGCCAGTTGAGGCATGCTGTTAATCATTCTGTGCAATATTGTGCATCTTAAGAGTTCAAAACCAATAAAGTGCTGAGAAAAGTTTCTTTTGTAAGATTAATTTCTTTTTCATTTAGCAATAGACCGGGAACCCATGCAACACATAATCGTTATTTTTATTAATTATCTTTAGTTTCCTTTAAAGAGTTTTTTTTCCCCCTCAAATCAGTTGACTCCCATGACATGGCATCCATCCATCCAGAGGTACATGTAGGTCATTCTAGTTAAATGGGATGACTACTTAAAATACTGGATCAATGTTCACTCTTAAAATGCTTATCAAATCTCAATGCACAATGTCATTGTCAAATCTCAAACTGTCAGGGCCAGAGCTTTAGACAAGATCCCCAAAGGGATGCAGACGATTACCGGTTCAAGAAGCTTAAAATGTTCTATAACCTCGCTCACAAATCTGCTTATCTACAGAAAGAAAAGTGAGGTGAATGTAATGGGTGAAGGTATATATATCCTTCAGATACAGGATGTATCGCATAAAAGGAGACTGTTAAGAGGTTAGTGCTTGATACTACTAACAGAATTTTTCAACAAAATCCTAACTTAGGGCTTGATTTTCTGACTGAGGCCTTCTCTATCACATAAGTAGCTTTGTATGCTTCCACAGATGCTGCCCACTGTGTGCACAAGTTTTATAGGATTAGAGGAGTGATGGTTTATTGGAACATGAAACTAGAAGAGACCTCCAGGGCCACTGAATCCAAGTCCTTGCTGCGCAGGCAACCCTCCCTGCCAGATAATCCATTTCGTAAATGGATCAGCGTCTATCTTATAAGTCGTTAACGGGTTTTGCTGCTACTTCTTCTATTGTAAAGGTATTCCAGATGTCACTCTTCTGACAGTTAGGAGCATTCTGCCGAACGTTTAGGACAGCTGTGACATTTTCCAGCCTATATGTATTTGTGGCCCATATATATGCATGTAGAATTTTTTTTCCCCCAGGGGAAAGCCATTTTTCCATTTTGACTCTTTAATCCTGGTATATTGTTAGAGAAGTGAAGTTAGCTTTTGTTTTAGTAGGCTAGCTAAGTCTGAAAAATGGAGTACAAGAATAATCTTCTCATATGACGGGAACTTCAGTCGTCTGTTTAAACTATTATGAATGTGTTTCATTTTGAATTTTATGTATAAGAATGATGAGAATTTCAAAGAGTATTTTAGATGTGAACATGCCAGTACTTCATACAATGACACAACTGTTTCCCTAGTTTATTTTCTAGGAAAAGTCTTTATTGGTATATTATAGGGTCATATCTTTCTGTTAGCAAATTACCATGGAACTCATGGTCATCCTCTGACTTACTAGCACAGGTAGATTTTCTTTGCTGCTACTACTCCTCACTGCAAGTCCCTCAAATACATTAGAAATTATTTTTATTAATCTTCAATCACATGATACTGAACTTTGTTCTGTCAAAGTTTATCCTGTTCTGATTACGACCTTCACAGTCATGTAGTTCTTCCTTATAAATGTCATGATTTTGCACTATTAATGATGTTTCTCAAGTCTTTTATTATCAAAAATTTCATTGGTGCTCTTATCTTTTTGCACATTTTTCTTTGAAGAAAACATTAAATCAGATTACTTTAGATCCTTGAGGAATTCCATGACTAACTTCCCTCTGATGCCATACTTCACTGTAAAGACACGCAAAATCATGTTTGCCTGAGTAATCTCAGGCTGTTTTTCTGCTAAAGGTGAATTCAGGTTCATACTGTGTTTCCTTATGAAAGCTTTGGTATCAATAAATACCATCTTGGGTCTTTCTCAGCAGACAATACTGTCCCAGAGGGCAATAGAGAGTCAATCTACAAAACGATAAAAATGTTGGGGTGGGGGGGGTGGGGGTAATGGACACAGTCTCAGATTGCAAAAAGTACAAAAAACTCTTATCTTCCACTAATCCCTGCCAAATCTTCTATTTTAACTGAGAAATACTTCTCCTTCATCCATTGAACCTCACTCACAGTTTGACAACAACAGATATTTTAGACCGATGGACCTTATCCTGATATTATTTCATTTAGTAGTTTCAGCTATTATTTAGTGCATGAGTAATGGGAATGCCTCACTGTGTTAATCCGGATCTACTGCTTTCCCTGTAAGGTCATCTTTGCCTACTAATACTTCCCATCTTTTTCTATTTCTGCCATCTTCTTTCCACCATCTAACAGTAGAACAACTTCTGCAACCTTTCTTGTAGTAGTTTTCAGTTTACATTTTGTCTCACATTAAAGTCCTCTTAAATGTGTCAGATGCTCACAGAGGGAAACTGCAAATGCAGAAGGCCTTAAGCCAGTGTCTACCACTGTGAATATACTTCTTATTACACTGCAAAAACTTGCCCTCCTCTAAACCAGTTCTGAGTCTGTGTAAGGGCTAAGATGATTCCAAGCCTTACAGCAGGATTACTAAATAGGAAATACACAAATCAGGCACTTTTGTTATTGTACCTGCTGTTCACAGTCTATACTGAAATAGTCTATAGTCTTCACCAAGCATTTCCAGCAAATGGCAACTACTGAAGAAAAAGCTCAAAAGCTTGTTTGGTTCAGCAACAGATGTGACCAAGAAGCTATTTGCCTTCCAGTACTACATGGTATAGGGCTACTCTAAACATTCGCTTGAAACAGAATGGGAAATTATCAAATAATTATGTTTATGAGCAGCACTGCCATGAATGAGTGAATGTAATGACAATCATAATTAAAACAGATGCTGTTATTTACATGTATTTAAAATAAATTTCAGTGCTCGTAAAAGATGATCTATTGTAGGTTTAAATCTTAATTTAGAGATAATTACAGGATAGTGCAATCCCAGATAACAGCTACATGACCTTCACCAACTGATCTTGTCAGTAGACCTAACGCGTAGTAAATGATCAACTTTCTCCTTGTCTATGTTTTGGCTCAGGCCAATGGCAGTTTAAACTTGTCATAGTACACTACTATACCAACACCTGCCACAAGGTTTAAGATGGTTCATTAAGCTGAACTTTTTAACTTTTTTGAAGGGTTGATAATAACAGGCATGACATTTTATTTATATTCTCTGAGATTATTATTCTGGTCTGCTTGGAAATGGAATGAAACCATTGCTCATCTCACAGATGCCAAAGAGCTTCAGTAAATGCTCAGGACTGATACAATTTGATTTGAACCATTCATCCCAAATGGAAAAGTTCTCCATTCCCTTTATCTTCTCAGCTGCCCAGTCACCACAAGTATCATTTTGGTTCTCTACAAATTTCTAGATGTTAGAGCTCCTCTTTAAATGTGTCTCTAAAAAGCCTAAAGCAGAAATAACAACTATAAGCCTCTTTGTCTATTGCCAAATAATTACTGCATTTACTGTTTATATTACCACTTAAGATTATGCAGTGGTCAGCTAGTCGTGGTTTTAATCCAACAAAGTGGTGAAATTAATGGTTATGTCTACAATAGAAGTGTAAAAAGACACTGTAGAAAGTCATCATGGGATCATATTTGTCTCCCTTTCATATCACACTCCTGCAAGGCTGGCCTTGAGTCTGTCAGAATTCAGCTTACAGAGACCACCAGGCCCATCATGCTTAGCAATGCTTGTTATGGTAGCTTGCTACCAGGTGTGCTCAAATAGTTTGTCTACAGGCCATCCACAACATGGTCATATGAACAGAAGCAGCATTACTTAACAAGCTGAAGGTTACCCCTCCTCCAGCATGGAATGAACAAATGAGACCAGCTCACATACAAAGTTAGGCAAATACTTTGGCAGTTCAGAACTAGAGCTCTTTAGAAGGCTTCTTTACCAGGACCGGAGTCCTTTAGCAGTCTGGCTCCCCATAGAGGTGCTCTGATTCCAAATACTTGCGGCAGAATCTGCTCATATATTTTGATGTGCAGTGCTGGTATGTGTTAACCAAAAGGTTAAGCAATTTGTGTTTCAGTGTTGCCTCAATCCTATTTCTGCTGTAAGCACTTTTTGTATTATCGCTTAGAAATCCAAAGAGAATCATTTTTCTGGTGAACATTCTTGACTGGAAAGTGAGTTACTGAGCAGGGGCAATTCCATTCAGGTGATACTGATTGAGGTTACAGCAAAAGAAAGTTAAATAAAGGGTCTGGGAGATTTTCTAGGATTGCCGCTAGTTCATAGACTGCAGCAGCTGCATGTTTTAGCATTACTCATCGTCCAAAATCTTATTATCAACAAGATTGGTTTGTAAGATAATTCAAGAGTGATGAGAGAATCAAGCAGTACTGGCAGCTGTAGTCATGCCCTGGTTGAATCTGTCTGTCACTCATTACTCACCATTCAATGCAGTTTGGATGAGCTGCTTATTTTTTGTGTATGCATGCTCTCCATAGCTGGGCCTCCTTTGAATCTGCATATTCAAAATCTCTTACCATCTGTTTCTGATCTTCTGACATGCGGGGATGTTTTTGTTGCTCCTATTCCTTTTTCCTTGCATTTCATCCTATGAGGGAGGCAATGGAAGAGGGGGACAAACTCCTATGCAATTATTTATATAGTATGCAACCTTTATTTAAGAAAAAAACAAAACCTAATTGATTGAAAATATATATAGGTGCTGTGATGGTCACAGATTTTTTCTGATAGTCTCACAGATCCTTGATGATCCTGTTAGATGTGGAAGTCATTTTCAAGAAACAGATGAATTTTGCTGCTTCTGCTGTTTGCCAATGATTTCAGAGCCGCCTTCATTAGTTATTCAAAATTAGCCACCAGATCACACTTCTGTTTATTCCTTAGCTTTTTCCAGAATTACGCCTTTGCAAGGAAGCGTCAACTGAAACAAAAAAAGAAAATTATAATTTTTGCACTGCAAGTTCCTTTTCTGTTTATTTGAAATTTCTTGTTCATCTAAATCTTCTAACCAGCTCTGTGAAATAGAAGTCTTACTCTTGAAAATTTTGATGCTAAAAAAGAATATTATACATTTATTCATCATAAAAAAGAGCAAATGTAAGCTTTCATCCAGGTTGCAGATGTCAATACAATATGCATCAGAAATCTTTCTTATTGGCTTTATTGTTCGTTGGTGAGCACTGAGTTTCTTATGCTTGCTGCCCTCCCTTCCAGTCACTCTGCTCACTGCTTCAAAGGGAAGCAGGTCTGTAAAGCTCTTGCACTTTTCAAGTCTGTGGTGAGAACAGAGCTTTTGTGTTGGTAAAAGATCAAGTTTTATGCTCAGCTCATATCTAACTCTTTTGAAAGCAAGACTTGCGGTAGCATATCTGTTATATCTGGGCTTTTTAAAAGCGCAATAATACATATGTATTTGCATACATATATATGTACATGTATATGCATACATGCTTGTGTGTGTGTGTGTGTGTGTGTGTGTGTGTTGGTGAAGTGTGTGAGTATGTGTATTTACTATTTATGCTAGTAGCATATAGCCAGCGCAGCTCTGGGAGACTGGCTAGGATTCTCCTCTGACACATGCATCACTGACAGAATTGTCAATTATTTCCAGTGCACACTCTTAATTACCAGTGTGTGAGCTGGAAAGAGCCCAGGTTTATTAGCAGATTCCAGGCTCAGTTTGCATGTAATTTGCTGACAAAGAAGGTACATTGCTCCAGCCCGGACTATCATTCTGAAAGCTCCATAGTTCTTTCTCCCATTCTGATCTGTATTAATTGTGTTTTATTGAGAAATGCTGACCATGATGCAGAACAATTTTCAGGCCTTCTGTTATAGAGTTCTTCCTATCAAGCCATGAGGAGACTATTAACACCTCTCTGTTGGAAGCACATAAAATAATCGTGGGAGCTGTGTATGTTAATTCAGACTAACTCAGACCTCTTTTTTGTTTCAGAATAATTACTGTTTCAAAATATCAGCATGTGTTAAGAGATCAGGATTAATTTGTAAGCACTGAATGACAATATTTCCAATGGCTTATTAAACACTAATTAGATTTAAAATGGTGTGACTCTACATACACTTGTGTGCATCAAGAAGTTTAAACATCTGTTTCATAAATAATGTAGGTTGTAAGGTTACAAAGTTTAATACCAGTAGGGGATATCTTATCATATCGGATAACAAGTGCTACATTCAGTTCTATGCTTTTCAGAACTAGCGTAAGAAAGATATAGGTTTTTTAATTTTTTTTCAGTTTGTTATTTGCTAATTGAACAGTTGACTTAGGTAATATGGGGCTCTGCTCATCGGACTGCAACTTAAAAAGTGTAAATAACAGGATTTCCTTAAATGTTTACTTGAAAACTTACACAAGCTATAGTTCTCCCTCAAAGTGGAAAGTAAGGAAGCATAATGCAGGGAGAAAAAAACATTTTAATATTGTAAATTTAGAGATCTGGATTTGTTTCGTTTATATACATGTCAGTAGTGCAAGTAATCAAAAATAATTGGAAAAAGAACAAATACAGCAAAGAAAGTTAAAAAAACCCTAAAAACTGCCCAAAGGCACAGCAAAAAGTAATCTAAGTGCATATCACATGAAAACAGTGTTCTATTAGCTTAACATCTATAGCATACACTACATTATAAAACCTGAATTTAAGTCAAAGAAAACACTGAAGACATTATGCAGTGAACTATGTCCTGAACTGACAGTTCAAGATGACCCTAGTTAACTGCAGATGTAATGAAAAGTCAAGCAAACAAGAAGCTTCTGACAGCGTATATATTTGCTGAACTCTTTTACAAGGCTGTTCAAAGCCAAAAATATTCCATCTCTCTAACAGCAAATATATGTTCATGTCCAGAACACTAGCCCTTACTTCACAGTTCATGTGAATATAGCAGATCTGGTACCAGGTCCACGTTCTATTTGTGTCTCATTCCCTTGGACTATTTTGAAAGACGTAATGATATTCTAGCCCTGCTTTGTTCATAAAGATTGACTGAAATCTTTGTCCTGTTAAAAATAGTGATGTTTTTGCCGTGATTTCTGCAGGACCCAGACTTACATCAATCTGATCAGTGTTACCTTTATATACCACAGCCCTAGTTCAGTATGTTTAATCCACCTATTTGCCTTTGCAGCGTGCACTAAATTATTCCACTAAACTGCTGCTATCCTGCTTCTCAGCTGATTTTCTTACATGAGTAATGGGAAACATAAGGGCTGGCCACTCCCTGCAGGAGAAATCATTGCCTGCTATAGGCAAGTGATGATGAGAGATCTGCCCAGGAGCTCTTTCCAAATTCAAAATCCTGTATGAGAGACAGATAGACATTAATTTGCAGTGTTATGTTTTCATCACGTAGAAGTGTCCTATCTAGACTGTTCTAGATATGCCTCTCCTGATGGTTACAGCAGAAGTGAAAGTACTATACAATGAAAACTGTGCGCTAGTCTAGGGAAAAAGAATATTAACAGATCTTCTATATAAATGTCTATTATTTAAGTTATTTAGAACTTTTTTTTTTTTCATAATAGACATTCGCTTGCTTATATCCTCAAATAATAACACATCTGCCCAAGTCTGGGTTTGAGCTAACATTCACCAATTGTACTGATGCCTCACTCTGCATTTTCTGCTTGACCTTTTAAAGTCTTGGATTTATTGATGTTTATGGGAGTTTTGCCATTAAATTTTGCAAGTCAAGATTTTACCCTTAAAGATTTCAGCTATGTACAAAGCTAAGGATAAATTAGGGGACAGTATGGGCGAAATCTTGGTTCTACTGAAGTCTGTTGGCATTCTGCCTATGACTTCAAAAGAGCCAGCACCGCCTATTTTATATACTACAATGGCTTGCTGCACCACATAGAAGTTTGGCATGACAAAGGTGCAGAATTTAGATAAGTTTAAATAAAACTTTTTTTTGTTATTTATAATTTAATGAAGCTTTTTTCCTAACTCAGCTCCATCCCCATGCAAAAATCTCTGTTGTGGCTTAAGTAGCATTTTAGGATTGAACTGTCCCATCATGGTACAAGAGAAGGTTTTTATTCTAACATTACAGTGTGCATGAATCAGCTGAGTTATGACAGCCCATATGTTTTAGTCCACTCACTTTGCTATTCAGATCATTTTGTGTCTGTCCCACATTATTTTGGAGGTAGATGTCCCCACTAGAGCTGGACGAGCTTAGCTAGATTCATTGAAGCATGTTATCGCACTCTAATTGTTGCTCTGTGATTCCACATTTGTTCATATCAGATCGGTGCTCTATAAGGCCCCATGGCGGTATAAACTAAACTTGGGTAGGTATTAGATGGCATCACATATCTACTAGGTTAGCAAGAACACGTACAATTCAGTGTGTTTAGGTACCTGCAGGATGGCAAGTAATATCTGACCAGGTATGGAGTTAGGCTGACATGCATAGATGATAAGGGACAAAGTTACTCTTTCAGAGAGTTTTGACCAAATTTGAAGTTGTAAAAAGCATTTGGATGGTCCTTTGTGTCATGTGACTCTTGAATTTTATTTGTATGCTACCGAGTACCCTAAATACAGATTTATCACCTTGTCAAGTCATAGTCACAGACTGTCTTGGGTAAGTAGCATTGTTTTCCCTCAGCTCAATACAGGCAAGCACTGCTATGTGCTAGGATTTTTGGCTGCCTTAAATATATGTATCTCATTTTTCTAGAAGCCCTTGAGATTACAATATGTTGGGCTCAATTCTCCATCCATTTGCACTAGAGTGTGTTGAGACTGCCAAATTATTCCTTTCTACTAAATCTTTCTTCTAAATATTTAATTACAAGTATAGAACTTATGGGTTTGTGGGATTTCCTGTTTAAAGAGGTTATTTTTGTGTGTTTTAATAACAGTTTTCAAAGAAAAATTAGATTAATTGCAGCTCATTATAATAAAGGACCCATCAAAAAAAAGGACACAATCAGAATCACAGACAATCACAGTCAGTAAAATGGATATGATAAAAAGGCAAAGAAGATCATTTCATAAATAGGTACAGGATTTTTATTCTTAAGAGTAAAGAATAACTTCATAGGGTTTCAAAGTATATTGCATGTAACTCAAGTTACCTTTTCTAATATGTTACAAATGTCTGCTAAATAATTTAGAAAATTATGTGCAAACACTATATTTATTTAAAAAGCCTTTATAGGAAAAGTTTTCAAAATAGATTTATACCTATTCAAATATATTGTCAATTAACTAATATTATATGCATAGAATTCCTTGATGTTAGAATATATTCAGTCATCAATACTCATAATGAATAAAAAGTGACATTCAATGGCATATTGAAAGTAATATTCTTAAAATAACCAAAGAGAAGAGAATAAATCATTGGATACAGGACTGCAGTTCTGAATATAATCTTACAGGAATGTAATGAAAGTATCAGCTAATGCCTCAGTCAATAATGATTGAGATTGAAGATTTTTAGGAGAAAATTTGTCAATATATTTTATCAACTAATGTACAGCTTTATGTCTTTCAAGAGATCAAAAGGAAATGAACAGAACAATGTTTTATTCACAATATAAAACAGAATAGGAGCAGGATTTATGTTTCATAAGAGGAGATTTTCAGATAATTAATTGTGAATTTCTACAGTGCTAAAATTAGTTGGCACTGAATAATTCTAATTAATTCATGGTCAACTCAAGTAATTCTAACTAAAGAATGGCATAATCAAAGTTCACAGCTAAACCCCCATTTTTCCTTATATTTTATGTTGAAGATTCAACTTTAGGCCTAGGCATAAAATGTGCTTGTATTCTCATGAGTCTAAGGTTAGAATTTCCTTCCTATATGAGATCTATTTTGACATATGCAAGAATGCATCAAAAAAGCAAAAGGAATTCAATCAGTATGCAATAGGGATTATGCATGAGAGAGCTCTTTAAAAAAACTGATGTTTTTAGTGATTTCTGATCATTCTAGCCTTTCTGATAATCAGCATTGGCAATATATGATTGAGTAAGAGTATAATATATTATCCTATTGATATCCTATCTAAACCCCAGCTCTGGTAACTGGTAAGTGGACAAGCCCGTGGTGAAAAGGAATGCGATTTTAGCACATTAGAGTTGGAATTAAATTGGTTTTATTCTCCCAAAATTTATTTTATCACTGCATGACTATGTATAGAGATTTATGGACATTTCATTTCAACTAATGGAGCAAAGAAAAGTTTCCATTCAGCATGCTGTTTTAAAATACATTCTTTATTATATGCACCACAGTAAAACCTAAAAATCCATTAGGGTACACAGTTTACAAGTTCATGATAAACCATAACACTTATCTTGTTTAAAAGCTGAATGAAAAGAAATATTATTCCCATTTTATAAATAGCAACTGAGGATCATAAGCACTGAGCTGTTTTTTCCTGAGGAAACAGAAGAAATTTATTCCAAACACAAAAGGTTTGCTCAGATTTCCTGGTTTCTAATCCAGTGTTTAATTCCAATAACATTCTTCCTGCCCTCTGAATAAATTATTATAAATCAACTTTCTATATCAGCACTACAAAGCAGTTTGGGTTATTCTCTGTGATGAGCAATCTTTAAATAAGATTAGGTCAGCATTTTCTAGGTAAGTTCTTTTTTCTAATGAAAAATAGGGTGAGACCAAAGGGACATTTTTCCCCCCCTTTTTTTTAACAAAACAAAACAAACTGTCTCTTATTTTTTCACGTTTTGTTGAGTTGGGGAAGTGGGAAAGGAAATGTAAATAAGTGAGAATATTTTCCTTCCATTTCTTGACCTTTCCTCATTCCTCTTTTTCAGTAAGAAGAAATTATGAGGAAAAAAAAACATTTGCCCTTTGTAAGAATGAAGATATTTGCTAAAAGTTTATACTTTTACTTCTTTTTAAGGACAAACTTTTTTTTTCCTCAAATTTTGGAGGAAAATGCTGTCTATTTTGGTAAGAGTAAATGATTGCTGCTGCTGCTCACACTGCATACCTCTAGCATATTTCTTCCCTTTTAGTCACATAGTGCACCAACAAAGGGAGATTTTTTTTGCTAGATTGAAACCCAGCATATTGGCACATTCACTTCATTGGGAGGCTCAGCTTTTGAATTCTGGACTATGTGATTTCCTGGCTGCCCTTCATCCTAGGGCTCCATAATGCTACTTTGGTAACAGAGTTTGAAGTGTGGAAATATGCTGTAACCCTGCTTGTCTTTTCTTTACTTAGTTTTTCTTTTCTTTTTTTTTTTTTTTTTTTTTTTTTTTTTTTTTTAAGCCATAAGTGCTTCTTTCGGCAAGGAAGGCTGACATCCAGAGTGTGTCATCCTGTAGCAGCTCCCTCTGATCTCACTTCTCTGCCACGCTGAAGATCGAGGAGGCCTTCCTCCTGGGGAAGAAGGCTTCTCCCTTGTGAACAGTAGGGTCATTCGCTCCCATCTGGACAAGGGATTGGGGTCCAGAAACCCCTGCTGTTTGGTGAGGCAAGACCTCGTTTCTCCAAGTGGCAGGGCCACCTAGCCCTAACTGAGCTCTGCCTCTGGCAGACCATGGCCACCCGCCTTTGCTGTCCGCCAAGGCAGTATGAGTTGTGGGTGTGCGGCAATCGCCGTAGCCTGCATTAAAGGCAGCAGCTCATGGCTCGGAGCTGGGCAGCCCCACCACCCTGGGGAGCTCAGCCCCAATGCTGATTCTGCAGATCCCCTCCTTGGCTTTTCCCGCCTCCAAGGGCTGCTGCGTGGCTATGCAGTGCTGACAAACGCTCTGCTCACCATGGTGGGAATGAGCACAAACCGATCTGCAGCTGCACTTTGCAAGATCAAACCTATCAATTTGTTCAGAGAATTCCTTGCTTTGCCAGAAAAAAATGATTCGTGAATGAAAATAACTCCTGGGTTTGGTTTCTATGGTTACTCCTGCACTAAGGAAAACAGCAACCATCTCATTTATTTATTTATTTTCTGTAAAAATGTTGTTTGAACAACCCAGCTTCTCTCAATTTTGGCACCATTTTATTCCTGTCTTAACTTTGCTGGTCTTAGTTTTAGATGGGTGCTGGTAAGCTTTGTTTTCACGAATTTGCATAAGCTAAGAGCTTTGTAAGAGGGCTGATCTCTCTAGGGTGGCATTAAGAAATTTCCTAAGTAAGTTCTTCAAACCTAAACTCTGACAAGACAATGTTGCTTCAGTGCAGTATGTGAGGCTATGTGCACTTACATGGGCTCACCTTATATCTGCCTGACTTTTCATATGGTTGATATGTTCATTTTTCCTCTGTGGAAGGAAAAAGAGGATGAAATATCACCGTTTCTGCTCATATTTCCTCTTAACTTTCCTATCAGTATTTCAATTAATGGAAATATGTCTATGAACAGCTATTTCTTATTTTAGAAAGAGAGCTCTTACTTTATTCTCATTTTGCTTGAACAAAAAAAAAGTCTAATGTTATGAACTGACAGTGACAGTCTTGGCTAATCATCTTCTTCAATGCTAGAGTCTAATAGCTGATGTCCATCAAGGCCTCATGACACTCTTGAATATAGAATAGAACACTGAGATGATATTTTTTTCCAGGCTAAACAGCCCTTTCCTTATTAATTATTCCTCATATGGAAACAGTTCTAAGCCCTTCATCATCCTTGTTGTCCTTTTCTGAATCTTTCCTGTTTCTGGTATATCCTTTCTTTAAGAAGGGGCGGGGTGTGGGGGGGAGAGAGAGCCTACAGACACATGCTGTATCAAAGGAGTAGGGTTCATTGGTTTGCCATGGATTTATTCAGCAGAATAATTATTCTATCTTATGCTCTATTTGTTTCCTAATACTTCCTAATATTTGAGCTGCTTTTTTCACGTCCACTAAACATTAAAGCAGATGTGTTCACACAACAGTCTGATAACACCAAGGTATCACTCATAAATGCTAACTGCCAGTTCAGGATCCATCATTTTCTGTACAAATCCAGGGTTATTTTTTACTCTGTGTTCATTTATTGACATTCGCTTACCATAGATTTCATCTGCCATTTCCCTGCCAAAATGATAGTCTTGTAAGGTCTTTCTGCAATTACTCATGCTCTGTCTTGATCCATGCTGTCTGGAATAACTTTGAATCATCTGTAAAATGTGCCACCTCATTGCACTTCCCCTTCTCCATGAATTTGACTGCCTATTCAGTAATCTGTGGAACTGGAGGTCTTTGCCTAGCGTGCCAGCTCTGCCACTTACCCTGTGCTAGAAAACCCACAACAGCTGAACAAAAAACTGCACTATATAGTATCCAACATGAGCCGTGTAAAAGTTAGACATTAATTTAACCTAGTCAAGCAAACTCCTCTTTAGTCAGTGAAGAGAACTAAACCCTCCAGAAATCAACTCAGCTCTTTCATTTTAGAAACCTGTCTCAAGCTAGGATGACATTTTTTCTGGAAGCACCTGTGATATGCACCAATAACTGATGCACACTGACTGCCTAGCTGTTAGAAGGTCATCAGGTGAGATGAGTCCTATTTCATCTGGATTTCTCTGTCTTTTTGTTTCTTTTTCTGCACGATGGCAAGATGTCATCTTCGGATTCTGTCATGAATTTTCCACTTCATTTACAGATCATTATGTGTTGTTCCCAGTGCATACAAATATATTGATTTCTGCAGACTCCACAGTTTATCTGTTAGGCTGCAGTTTGATTTTTAGTGATAAGCTGCCTGATGAAATGAATCACAAATGTTCATTATTGGTGGTAGCTACCTCTCATCTAAAGTGTTAAGTAAAAGGTAAATCACAATTCATTGAAGAATTAAAGTAAAATAGAAAACAGATTATTTTTAAAAACACGATCGATAAATATTTCCAAATTCAAAGATAAATTCATTATGTGATCTATCCTTCCAATTCTTACTGACATTAAACATAATTCATACACTTATTTAAAAAGGCATATTTTAAATTCAAGCGATAGTGAAATAGGAATGTTAAAGAGTTCCAAGAACTGCTCAGAGCTCCCATAGTTATTATGAGTTAGTTTTCACATCAAGTCAGAGAAAAAAATGCATATTTTCTTGCTGTTAATGGAGCTTAATTTCTTGTTCAACCAGATTGCTGGCCATTCATCTGGCAGCTGGAATGACGTTGAGAATACCAATACAGGACAGGGGAATTTATCAGCTATCTATAGGCACAGAGCTAAAAATCTCAGTTGCTGTTAAATTGTCATAGCTTCATTTCCTTCTAAGGAGCTTCGTCAGTTTCTAGAAGATGCAGATCAGCCTCCACCCTTGTAGTCTGAAATTCCTTTTGAAGGCCATTTATGTGTTTAGGGTTTTTATTGTCATCCTTAGCTGATATTTTTCCATCTGATGCTCAACAGATTGGAAATAAAACATCCATTAGAAGTTAGAGGGAAAAACTTACTTCTTTTTCTCATCAGGCACAGATAATATCTTAGGTACCTCAGAGCTTGAGAAAATAATTAGATGAATAAAAAATAGTTACTGAATTCACATAAATTAGAGATGATGCTGGAAGAGAAAAAAAACCAAATTTAAATTAGCTTAAATAGCTTATTCTCTATTAGTATCAGCAAACTCATTGCTTAGATGGTGCCTAATTTCTCACTGCCTTTAGGCTAGTTTTGCTTTGTATGTTTTGCAAGCTTAAAATATGAACTTTAGTTCAACTTTTAACATACTAGCAAGAGAGTGGCATAGCCATTGAGAAGAGAGGGTTTAAGAAGGTACAGAAACATGAATATCACAAACAGGACAGACAGGGTCAGCTGCTTATTACTTTTTCAAATGCAAGAATTAAAGGAAATGAGTAGGATCTAGGATGAAAACAACAGGAGGTGGATCTTCCTGTAATGGCCAGTAGTCTCCTTGGCAAAGGACTGGTTGGATGCCAGAAGTTCACCTGTTTCAAAGGGAGACTGGGCAAGTACATGGAAGAGACATCCTCTATGGTTTACTTAACAGACGAGCCAGAACAGGATCAGAAAATCATTGAGCCAAAAATATTTGGCACTGAGCAACTTACTAGGGAAGAAATATATTTCCCGGTTCTTACCCTTCTCTACATTCCTATTATGGCTATGTCTCTAACCTAGAGACAAAATGTTGGGCTACATGGGCTGTTGGTCTGGTGTGTGGCCTTTTTTCCCTTTCCCTTTCCCTTCTCCTTCTCCTCCCTTTTCCTTTTCCTTTTCCTTTTCCTTTTCCTTTCCCTTTCCCTTTCCCTTTCCCTTTCCCTTTCCCTTTCTCTTTCTCTTTCTCTTTTGTTCTCTTTCTCTTTTTTTAATACAAGTGACATGCAGTTTTACTGAGAGTAATGGTCAAATGAGCAAATGGGACCACTGTAAGATCATAAGAGCACTAGACTTGTCACCAACAAGCCTTTGGACTGACCTTATGCCTCAATTTCCCATTTTTAAAATGGAAATAATGCTTCCGTATGTCTTAGAGGAAAGACATAAGAACAAAATTGCATAAGTGCTGCCCATTTATTTATAATGGCATGATGCAGACTGAATATATTTCTGGTTAGCTTCTACTGTTTGGGTTTGAAAGGACTGCACACAGTTCCAGATTGGTTGTGTAGGACTATACGGAGAGCTGGGTTTTTCCAAGATGGATTTTTTCTCCTGTCTTTACTTGTCTTCCCTTTCTGTGCTCCATCCTTATAAGATAGTGCAACAGTATCTTATTTCGTCACTGTCTAAAAAAGTGGCTTAGAAGACCTATCAGAGGGAAAACACTTAGAAATGATTTATTCTGTTAACAAAACTGTATTTAAATACTTGACTTTGAGGCAGATAGTGTCTTCAGAGCTAACTCATTCATGTCAATATGAATATTACGTATCCTGGAGTTGACATCACAGTGTGGACATGAAGTTTTATAGCTGTCTCACATGTCTACTGGTATGCTTGGTGCACTTATGTTCACGACCCTGAATTTTTGACAAAATACCTATAACAGAAAGGAGAGGAGCATTAATGAATAGGCCAATCCAGCAGCTAATGCAGACTAGTGACAGAGCTTCACAAAATGCAGCTTCCATGCATGTATTCTTAGCAGTGAGTGAAAGAGGTTTGCATGTGATCCCAGACACTATTAATCATTACCTGAGGTGAGAGGCATGCAAAGACTGACAGACTGAAACCTTCTGGAGGGTTGATATCAATCATTTATGTCCTTTATGAAAGGTGTAACATGACTTATTACCAGAATGCCTGTCCCTCCATTAAATGCTGTTTTTCTCCTGTGTGATTTTTTTTTTAAATCACATTTAGTCAGATATTTATTTAAGTCTAATGCACTTTTAAAATATCACCTAACCTAGTCATCACATAAATGACAGCAGCAGCCATACAAACCTTCCATGGAAGGTATAGTTGCAAAAAAAAAAAAAAAAAAAAAAAAAAAAAAAAAAAAAAGAAAGAAAAAGAAAAAGAAAAAAAGTAGGTGCAGGAAAACAGAATCCCCAGAAATAAGATGTCAAGAGCAAATGAGATCACCCCCTTTTCTTTTGGGGAGCTCTCAGAACAGCATAAAACATCAAAGATGAGTGGGGCAAGGTGGGGAAGAAGGAAGGCAGACCATTTTGTTCTTGGCTTCACTAGTTCATGAGCTTTCAAGCGTGATAACCTTGATCTCAGCAACTAAGGACCATCAAGGACCATAGCCACTGGTGCTGAGACTGTGTCTGTTTTGTGACATTGTATACTCAGGGCTTAGCGTACATTCATTAAGGACTACCTATTTTGTATATGTGGTGATAATGACTGATAGTGTTGGCAGCGTGTATTCTAACTCAATTTCAATCCTGTAAAGAGTTTTTTTGAAGTTTGAAACTATTCTGATGTGTCAATCTTTTAAACATGCCTATCACAACCACCTCCAATTCCCTAATTGAATTATAGGTCTATATGTTCACTGCAATATAACACTGTTTTTTATGCAAGTTAAAGCAATGAAGCCACATAGCAAATAACAATTACTGGGTCAATTGCTGTGAGCTATGTATTGACTCACAGCATGTGTTGGCTTTCCCATCATTCCTTCTCTGTCTTGAACTCTCTTCTTTTGTGCTCTTTCTGCAAAATAGATCTAAGAGCCTAGTCATCCTACAGTGAAGTGGTAATGGTTGTGTAAAGCTGAATCAGTCTAAATGCAGTTTACTTTTCTTATTTATACATTTTCAATGAGACTCAATGCCCACCTCAAAGAACAGATCAGAAGATGTAAGTGCTTTTGAGAACTAAAAAGAAATATAAACAATATTATATGTCAAAATAAAAGCCAGAAACAAACTGTCTTTTGAGTGGACTCTCTTGGTCATTGCTGTCTCCACTTTTGAAGCATGAGACATTCTATATTGAATTCTGATATTCTAAATTAAATTGTTTCACATAAAATTCTCTTGAAATGCCATGATCAAATGCAACTGTCCTAGTGCACACTTCAGCTTAGCTTTCAAGCTTGAAAGACAGTGAGATTGTCTGCCTCAGTGGGTCATGAGAAGAATATTATCTAACCCTTTCCAACTATAATAGAAGGTCATGATTCACATGATAAAGTCCTAAACTACCTAATGATGGAAAATAATGTTTTCCACCATCATGCTAATTAAAGTGCCATTGAGATTAGGAAATGTCCTTTGTACTATGATAAGAGAAGATGCAGCTAAACTGAATTTCCTTTCTGATGGTGCTAGGTAAAGGATAATTGACCACTTGTTATTCCTACATGTTGCATAATAATAGGACAAGAAAAGCATAGTGTATAATGAACATATTGTTGTCAGAGATAGAATTAATCAAAAAAACAGATACAGAAAGCTTAAAAAACAGGCATATGGCAGAAAACAAGCTCTCCTCAGTAAAATACTGCAATGAACATCTATATTTGCATTGTACATACACGTAAACAAACATATGTGACAGTGTGTGTTTTAATCCATCCTATTTTTCAAATATGCCAAAGCTGTGTCTCCATGCACTAAATCTGTAGTACTGTACATCTTAGATGCAAATAAAATTTACTCTAAAATTCTCAGCTGAGGGAGAATACTATGATTTTGTTGAACTGATCCTCAGAAGTGCTGTCCTTATGGCTGAAGTATCGCTTTTTACAATGCATGGGGGTCTGAAAAGCAAGTTTGTGAAATTTATTTTTATTTTTATTTTTGCTGAGAGTAATAGGCAAAGTAATGGGATAAAAGAAATCAATGGAAAATGCACAAAAAAGAGCTTAATAATGAGGAATAAATCCATGTTTCTAATTCTAAAACATCCAACGACCTCAAACTGATCCCTGTTTTTTCTACGGCCCAATGCTCACTGACATCAATAGAAGGGAATGAAACAATTTCATTGCATAGCTTTGCTTTCTGAAGTGACATGATACTCTAATTCTAAGATAACAGAGTTCTGTACTAGCAGCTCCCATCAAAGAAGAGCCATTTTTAAATCTCCTGTTCTCAACTGCAAAATGATTTATATATATATATACACACATATATATACATATATATATACATATATATATACTGTAGAGTTTTGTAAGTGGAGTGAGTGGGCTGGAGAGCTATTTGCCTTTTTTAAACATTTTCTTTTTCAATAGTCCTTTGCTTTCCTTTTAAAGTTTTGCTTCACACATATAGAGCATATGTTAGTTCTTTAACAATATGCTCTTATTTCTAGGTATGTGACAGGACTGCCTCCAGATGCCATCTCTTTGGGGCAAGGATTGTTTTCTTACTGTATGTTCATACAGCAGCTAGAGCAATAGGATCCTGTGACTCTAGAAGCTCTCGTACTACAGATTCAGCTCTGCCTTCCCTCCACTTATCCTTTCTTTTGGTTTAGTACAAACATTTGTGCATACTTCTATGCACGCACACTTATATGAAAAGAGATGCAGCCACAGGAAACTCTTAGGTCCAGCAATGGGGATATACACCTATATGCAGGCGCAAAATATAATCTAGACATTTTGTGTTACTATGGCCAGTCTGGAGCCACAGTGCAGACGTTTGTAAATAGTATATATTATTCATGCCTGTTGTGTGGACAGCTGTCAGCTAACAAATTGAATATATTGCTAATATCCTCAGAGAGGAGAGTAATTTCAGTCTTCCTGTGCCATCTACAATTTCCAAAATGTCTATGGTGATCTAAGTATCTTAAGGCCTTCTGGTCCTTCTCCTGTTCCTACAAATTATGTTGACATTGGCCAAAAGATTCCAAATGTGTTGATAGTGGGTAGACAGGCAAACTGATTTCATAAACCTTTTTTTAGGATATCAAGATAAAACCATTTGTTGCTGTTCTGTAGGCTGAAAAGAATCAAGTGAGTTTAACATAGTTTATAATGTTTCAAAAGAATTTTAATTTTCATCTGAAGAGAAAAATATAACCTGGTGGATGGTCTACACGTTAGCTGAGAAAACATATGGTGCAAAGATTTCCAGATTATCTGAGAATATAGGAATATATGTTCACGAGAAGAACAACTTAGCAATGAGGATATACATTCATGGATAGCCCACCAAATGCTAGTAATTTCAAATTACCCCCCAAAAAATCGGAAACCTTTTATGGGAAAACTAGCTAACCTTGTGCAGGGATCACTGAATTTAACCACGTGGAGAATCAGCAAGGTCAGCAATAATGGGTAGCACAGGCGGGGCCACCTCTAGATTGGGTGTATAAAACTATAACAAACACCACTGAGCAGTATAAGGTCCCCTTTTTCTTCATAATCAGAAATGCAGAATTGATCATTGATATTCTGTACTGCCCCAATACTAACTCTGCAAGCACTGTCTCATGACTAGGGAGCTGCATTTTAGTGGTCTTGGTTGTGTTTAATTGGTGTGGTTACCTCCCCTAAAGGACTGACTGTTAAATCTAAGTGCAACACTCAGTAGAGAGTAAGGGAAGCCTAAGCTATAATTTTGATGCAACTCTAGAGGCAGAAGAAAATAAAGTGGTACTAACTGATAAAATAATCCAAAATGCAGGTTAGCTCCTCCTCTACAGGCAAACATATTCACAGCCATAGGGTAATACAAGAATCAAACACGAAATTTCTTCACCGGATGTTTAAGAAAATCTTCTGCACCATAAGTGTGTATTAGAAAATCCTGTTTATGCATTGTCCAGAGCACCAGTACAAGGGAGGATATGGGCTCACTCAAGACCTCGTCATCCTTGGATTTTGAACAACGTGTCTGTGTAATTGGCAAGGAACATGGTTAAGAGCTGCCAGATGGCCTAGGATTGCAGGAGATACCCAGGAGTCTAAATGTCACCTTTACAATCCTCTCAGATTAGCTCTGGTGAATGCTCCCTGGTTGTGCCTGAGACTCAGTGCCAATGTAATTTTTTGGAGAAAATTTGAAGACCTAGAAAAACGTTAGGGAGGTCTGTAATGTGAGTGCTGGTCTTGCTGAAAAATCTTGTTTACACATATTTGCATAATTTTGTGTCAAAATTCCGTATCTCTACTAGTGGTTGTAATTGGCCCCTTTTATCATTAATATACTTCACAGGGAGTCTCCCTGGGTGCCTTCTCCAAATTCCAGTGATTATTGCATGTCTCTTGAATTTTTAGCTTCACATACGAATGGTGAAAAGTTAACCAAACTGTTAGAGAAAAAAAGATAGTGTTTTGATAAGAATAAAAATGTATCCATGCTGTAATATTTTCCGATATGCATTCTGGGACAGAGAAACTCTTCCTCCAGAAAACTCTTTTTTTCCTATAGATTTAAAAAAAAATCAATATGTTACAGTAAAGTAGTGCAATGACGACTCTGTGACAGAAAGATTTGAAGTCCTTTTCTGGAAAGTTTTGTATGCCACGTATTTTTAAGTATCTAGAAAAATAAAAAAAAGAAGAAGAAAATAATAGTTCTAGCTAACTTGAATTACACATATTTCAGAGCAAGTAGCCTTCAATAGAGTTATACTAGTATGAAACTATGATGACATTGTAGTGACTCATACCCTTTAAGTCACGCAATTGTTACAGAACAGCCGTCAAGGATGGGGGATATACTTCTGTTCTAGTATGTCATTTTCCTGGTGAAACCCATGCTTGATGAGGTGATATTTTTCAATTATTACACATTATGATAGTTTACTTTTATGTTAGTCTATTGCTATGAAATCTGAAGACATATACTGATTTCTACAATTTATGTATGATAAGATCATAATGTTATGCAATAACACATGGACTGAATAAAAATTCGGGTTGTTCAACTGTTAAACGGTAGTTCTACTGAGAGCCAAAAGCGAAGTGATCATTACCAGCAACAAGAAATCCTCAGAATTTCCAAGACTCAGAAACCCATTACTGTAGTACTGGGAGTGTCACATCATCTAGTTTTCAACAAGATTTATATTTCTAGTGGGAGGCATAAAACATGGAAATTACTGGAAAGGACACATTTTCCTGACACTCTCTAGGAGCTCCATTATCCTAAAAATAATTCATTTTTAGCACTCATCATCTGAAGATGTTGTTCATGGGAAGAGAATTTTCATTATTTCCATTAAGCTCCAGTAAATGCACATATTCCAGCACATCTACAGTCCCCAAAGAAATTTCTAGCATCAAACCTAATTTGGTCAGCCACATAATCTCAGCAAACAAGGTTAATAAGACTTC
This sequence comes from Dromaius novaehollandiae, assembly GCF_036370855.1. Classification (NCBI taxonomy): domain Eukaryota; kingdom Metazoa; phylum Chordata; class Aves; order Casuariiformes; family Dromaiidae; genus Dromaius; species Dromaius novaehollandiae. Next base: position 65,841,293 of record NC_088099.1, on the reverse strand, counting down.
AGAAAAATGCTGATGAGTTTCAAGGGAATCCCAACTTGGCAATCACTGCAAAAGCCAGTACTATTCAAAAATGAGGAGATGTCAAGTTAAGGACCCTTATTCCTCCTCCATAGCTGCCCAGTAGGAAGGACAAGATCTTGTCAGCATTAGGGATTTTTAACCCCTGTGTCCAGTTCAGCGTTCTTCCTAATAACAAAATGACATTCTGAAGGATGTTTTTAATCTCTTATTAAATATCTGCTTTTTTTCACAAAATTGCTTCAACAGTTGGCATTCTCTCTGTAAACCCATTCTCTTGTAAGGCTAGGAATTCATCTTCTATGAAAATGGTAAAAAGTATAAATTCAAACTACTTCTTTTGATCTTGTAGGTTTTTCTCTTCACTGTTACGACTTTCAGCCAACATTCAAGATTTTTATTTATCTAGTTTCTGTCCTTCAAACAGAACATTTAAGATGCTGGCTGTGTGCAACAATTTCTTGCTGATGGTGTTTACTTCTACTGTGGCCATAATTGACACTAAAATAATTGAAGATGGATAGACAGGCAGAGGCACTAGTTTAAAGTCTATCCAAAAAGAGAGCACACATGAACAAAAACAAAGTTCTGAAAGCTCTTATTACATAATGCTGCTATGTGACCACAGCAAGTTGCTCTTTACTGTTAGTGAAAAGGAAGGATTTAAAAACATGAGCAATGCTTTCTTTGCTGCACAGCATGTTGCCACAGTTATTGTCACTGTTATTTATCTTATAGATAGTTGTAAGTAGAATCTTATGCCAGGAAAGGCCAGGTCGCGCTAAGCACTGAACAGGCGTGTCTCAGGAAGCTTATCATCCAAATGGTGAAAGAAATGGCAAACAGATGGTTTGCAGATAAGAACAGATTAGCTGATCAAGAGATTAGGATATGTGCAACTTTCAGGGAATCAGGAGTAGTAGGTACAAATTGCCAACTGCTTCATTTTGCAATTAATTTTATATGTTGCAGGACAGGTATAATTTAAAAAAGATTTTTTTTGAACAGGAAGAGGAACAATGATCAGGTGAAAGTTTGTGGATATAAAATGCATTTTTGGGCAATAGACTGTTTATGAATTTATGTTGAATTAGATTTTTTCAACACCACAAAGAAAGAGGAAGTTAAAATGTATTTGCATATTTCAGTTAATGATTATTTAGTATTAGTCTGTATTTTATTATATTTAATTATTCTTTAGTTAACTAAATTTAGTTTTAAATGTAATTAATTTTACTCGTTTGTTTGAAAATAAAAGGCTTCTTGAAAAGGAATCAACACCTTTCAGTTTAGTGAAACAGATTCTATTTGACCAAGAGTGAATTTTCTTCAATTTTCTTTTTTTTTTTTTTGGTGGAAAAGCTGAAACGTTGTCTCAGTTTGACCCCAGAAGAATTGGGTCCAAGGTAATTTTTATGTGTAGCTTTGCCAGTGAATCAACAACAATACTTTATTTCAAATTTTTTGCACTCCTTGCTCTATGAATCTGGTATCATAGGTATTGTCACACATTTGTAGCATTAAGCGAAAGTGATTTCTTGTTCAGTCTCTTGTGATTTGTTCAGCTAGCCTAAAGCTGAGAAACTCAGATATATGAGTGAATAGTATATCTCTGATCTATATCATGTTTCAGAGAATAGATAGGAGAAAATTCAATATCAAATGGAATTAATGCCTTGCTCCTCCAAAGTACTGCTGTGTAGGATCGTTCAGAGTTGGCAGTGGAATTAGTTCTTTCTCCAAGTAATCAAGTTTCTTGCATGATCTTTTCCTGCCCTTCCCCTTTTTTTCATCTCACTTTGTTTTGACTGATATTTTCTGAGAGGTTTGTCACTAAACCTGTTTCCTGATATGCCATGAATTTACACTAAAGTCTATATTCCAGTCACAAATCAAGTACATCTAAATCTTCCTGTCAAGGAAAGATGAATTCATAAAAATGTAATTACATCCAGCCTGAAAAATGTCCCCGATTACCTCCCATCGCTCAAAGCTGAATTTCCGTGTGATAAGCTACTGTGGATATTCCTGAAATGGAAAAGAGAGTTAGAAAATGGCAGTTGCTGTTTTTGTTGCTGTGACATCACAGTGGCAAGTTTCCTTGTGCTCATCAAGCAATTTTCAAGCGCTGGCTCTTTTTGGTATAGTCAGCATATACACACCATCTACTTAACAAGAAGAAACTAAGCATTGATTTCTCAGTGTATGTCGGAAAGTAGATAAGGCAGTAATTTGGACAGCAAGAGATTCAATCTGACAAGAAACGAGAAATTCTGTGATATCTTAAAGAATTCAATCATTTTTCTTAACTTTCTTACTGCCAGTTTTTACTGCTCAAGAATGATTTTCCTTTGACCCTTGAAGCCCTTGTGCTCTTGATGCCCTAACTCCCAACAGAAGCAACTATAAAAGAAACTTTCATGAAACAGCTTTGGTCAGTTCAGTACAAGTGTTACATCAACTTTCCATCTAGCTCATTAAGAAACTCTTTTTGAATTTGATTTTGATTTGATTTGTTTTTCATCTGCGCATATCATTCATTAAACATACCTGTAACTGTAGCAGCAATGGTACACAAAGATGCAAAGATTCTGGGAGTCTGTAAGGTATATGCTGCTGTGTTTTTACCAGGAACTGACTGAACAAGCATGCTGAGCCTCTCTCTAGAGGTAAAAAAAAAGGTATGTTTCATGACATGATACTGGGGATGTGAATTGTGCGACCCCTAGCGTTGTCACATTTGGACACATTTGATCTTGGGCGTTTAAAAACAGAAGGAATAATGCTGTGTCAATAACCAGACTTGGTGCAGTCCATGTATTTGTTGTGCATCTAAAATGGACCATCAAGTGAAACTTCTTTCTTTTTGTTTGAAGGGCTGATTCCAGGAGAGAGGTTGGGAGCAATCTAGGTGTTTTCCAATGCTTTAGCTCAGCATGAGTGACAAAATCTTCCTAATTATGTCTTAAGAAACAGAGAAACATGATCAGATTATGCTTTCTGGTGGAGTTTTAGCATCAAGAAGACACTGGACATGTACAGCAGGTGGTAGGTGCAGACACATGAGGTCTGATGTTTTTTAGATTTGCCAGCGCTGACATGTCTAAGCCCATGCTGAGTTTCCAAGCAGCCAAGGAGGACCAGCTGGCTCCTTCTCGGGGTGCTCTGTATAGATCCAGAGAAGATGCAGTCCTACAGAAAGGGCAAAAGATTGCAGTTAGGTTCTTAGTCTTGGACCTTGAGGAATTCAGGTTAATTTCCAGCATCAGAACATGCATGGATGAGCTGTGTGGAACCTTAGTTATCTGCAAAAGTGTGAGGACACTAAATGCCTTTGTGAGTCTGTCCATCAAACAGCTGAGGTTGCTCCTTGGGACTGGGGCCAGGACTGGTGTTGGCAGGGGCTCCCAGCAGTGGCAGAGCAGGGCTTTGCAGCCAGGGCCAGTCCCACCACCCTGAGAGGGGGCAGGGCCATTGGAGGCAGCTGGGGCAGCCCCAGCCCCAGTCATTGGGCACTGCCATGAGGACAGGGACAGCCAATTCCGGGCTGCGTGGTTGGCCTACAGGTCAGGGTCGGGATCAGCAAGGCCCATGATAATGTGAACTATGCAAATATGAAAGATATCTTTCATGATGATGTAGCTATCCACTTAATTAAGCAGAAAAAAATTTATGGAAAGAAATTGAAATGATTTAAAACTATGGAAGTGAAACAGAATTCAGGCTCTGGGGAGGAGAAAAGAGAAGAGGTGGTCCATATCACTGCAGCGAAAATATATCACTGAAACAAAGTAGCAACACCTAAGTGGAACCTGGATGTGCTTGCTTTGTTTTCTTGTTCAGTGTTAGTCCTGCAGCTCTCTGTCATCTTAGGTTAATTTTCTACTTAGGGTAGAAAATAGAGTTTTAGATCTATACACCTTGTCCTCATGTCTTTTTCATTCCTGGCAATCCCATTCGATCAAAAATATGGAAGAGGGCTTCTGTAATGAACGTTCTGCTGGGAAAACAACTGTAAGATATACATATATATATATATATATATATACACACACCATCATATCCTGCGCAGAAGTCTTCTGTATCCTGATACTCCATCAGTTTCATTATTAACAGTATATCACAGGGATTCATGTAGTAAAATCCTTCCTGAAAGTTCCTGTTGGATGTTATGACATGCTAGTGTGGGTATGAGAATTAACTTCTTTGAAAAGTTTTTCCTAATAACAATCTCATTTGTTACACTATATGAATTTTGATATACTTTGACCATATTGTTTGGGATAGTTCTGGAGAAAAGTCTAAGAACAGTGAGAAACTCCACAAAACTTTTATATTCCAGCCAAGACAGAGATCCAGCTCCTAGAGAAGTTGCTAGTTAAACTCCTGATTACGGATGAGTGTAGCATGAGTCTGTAAGCGTGGTCACCTTGGCAACGCACATACATTTCAGCTGTGAGGGGCACTGTTACTGGTACCGCCAATGCTTAGCTTTTTGGCTTCCAGCCCAAAATTCTCATCGTCTTTGTCAAATCAAAAACAAAGTCTTCCCATTTAGGTAAGGCAGCCCATTTTTTTTTGAAGCACAGTGTAGTTCATGTTGATGAGTTCATATAAAATATGCCGGAAATGCGTTGCTTCAAATCCAAGAAAATCAGCCCATTTCCTGAAAAGATGGATCCAAGTCTTTCATTTCAGGTCTGGGTTCAGATACTTCAAGTGATTGTACATGCTTTTCACATTGATTAATCATCTTTTCTTGGTCCTATTTCCAAGAGCAACATTTGGAAGACACTACAATGCAGAAATAAATGCTTCAGGACCAGGAACAAATTCATCCACTCTTTTGCTAAATGTATGAGAGTTACAATCACTTAGAGATTGGAAGGCAATGAGAAAGGTATTATACCACTGGCTTGCCGGAAGGATGTCTTCCACAGGAGTAAACAGAGCGTGGCATTGATAATGATCCTGGATAATTAAATTACATGGCTAAAATAGAATGATCTTTCATACATAAATATCATCAGTGGCTGAACATAGTTAATTCAAGGTAGAAAGCAATTGTGGGCTAAACTCATTTTTCAGTAGCATTGCTTTAATTCCAAAGGAACATCATTGATACATGGAGGATTTTGCTCATTTTTAACTTTTCTTGAACATACTTGAGGTCAAAGTTTGTATTTCCATGTCCAGCAATGGTCATAAAGACATCAATACATATTTGTAGGTAAATCAGCTGCAAAAATATTTGTGTTCTCCTACAACTATGCTATAATTGGACATCTATATATGCATTACAGCGTATGTAAAGTAACTTCCAGTCAGTGCAGAGAAGAGCCCCAGTATGCTGTAAGCAATTAAAAGGTAGAAATAAAAATAAATAATAGAATAAAATAAGTTAATAATATATTTATTTATTATATATATTTATTCTTTAACAATATATTTATATATTATATATATTTATTCTTTAATAAATAAAATAATAAAAATAAAGATAAATCATTTATTATTTGGTGGTTTCTGTATTTTCAAAGGCATCATACAATGCAGAAAAATACTTCAAATAGCTAAGTGCAAAAGTCAAAGACTGCTGTAGTTCAGGTCATACCTTTGTGTGTATTATTTGAGAATAATATATGCTTCTAAAAGGACACAGGAATAGAATTGAATGAAAGCCTCTCTTTTAGCCTCCTTAATATGCAGTATTTTTGTTTTACACTGTACCTCAGACACCTATGCACCTCACCGGTCTGTATTGTCACAGGAGATTAGTATCAGCAAAGGTACATTACTTGATTTTTGTTAGACACAAGAAAGTAGTATGAGAGCTGTCAGAACTCTGCAGAACGTGCAGAGATACACACAGAGGCTTTGACAGCAGTCGCTATTTCCTCTGTCCTTTCACTGGTTATGAAATAATAAGATTTTTAATTACTACAGTCTGCAAGTTGTATGTAAAAAGTGGTCTTTCCATAGCCTAGGTTTTAACAATAATACTTCTTGATTGCTCCGTCTTGGATGATGGCACCACAAAGGCACCCTCAGTTGCCTTTATTTCTCTATTGCTGTTTTTATTTTTTTTTTCTTTTACTCCACAGACAGATATGTCCTGAATTTTAAAAGACTGGGGGTTTTTTTCCATCAGAAAAATTCAAGGATGCAATTTAGAAGCATAACATAGATCAACAAAATAAAAGGCTAAAAGTTAGAAGGCTGGAATTTGATTTTCATTTTATTTTAAATGAGATTTACCAACTTATTTCTCAGAAATTAATTGTTTCATATGCAGCTCAATCCCTTTGAAATGAAGAAGTTTGTTTAGACATGCCAACAAAATAATCATAGGAAAAGTGATTGGGAAAAGAATTAAATTCAGAAACTCACAGCAAGTTCAGTATGTATGATAAGAAATCAGTTAAAGGTTTTTCTTAATCGTCACTCTTGCTTAACTCACATGACAACTAAAAATGAATTTTTCTTAGGAAAAAAATACAAAAAAATATAAGAAATTCAGCTGTTAGCATCCAGTGTCTAAAGCCAAGATTTTTCCCCTTCTTCCCTTTCCTATCTCATTTTCCTTCTTTTCAGATTAGGGTTCCCCAGGGTTCTGACTGAATTGGAGCTAAGATAGCTCTTGGACGGTTTTCATTCTGCAGAGGGGGAGCAAACTGCCTTTTCACAGAAAACTAATTTATCAGATAAATAACCAGCACCAGGCTCAATTAGCATGGCCATTAGCAATTAGTTCAGATATGTCTTAAATATAATAAATATAAATAACAGACAACTACAAATAACCAGTAAAAATGGCAATGATTTTCAATGGGCTGATAATTGACTGCAACATTTGCTTAGAAAATGAGAACTGTTTCTTTTTTTTTTTTCCTCTGATGAATATACTTTGTATTGGGAATACAGATAATATGGGTAAGTTTACAGTTTGCAAGGAACAGTATGATCAGCTGTAGTGAACCTTTGGCAGTGAGGAAATGATAGGGGTTCTAAGACAGTTGTTTTTTAATTCACAATACTGGTTCTTCAGGTTCTAATCTGGCTAATGAGACATTCTGTCAAATTATTCTATTCTATTCTACGGAAACTGGGCATTGCTGTCTTTGTAGAAAAGGTTTTGCATGCCTATGAAATAATTCAAGGACAGAATGAAAGAGCACGCAACTTTTCATGACCCTACAAAACATTTTCTTCTCCATGATTAGACAGATTTTGAGATTTTTTTTTTCCTTTTTTGCATGTACAAGATGAAAAGTCCATGGCCAAGTAAGTACTGATTGGTATTTCCTGTGCTAAGCTTGTTGTCTTCTCCCATTCCTGTCCTCTTCTTAATGAAACTGCTGCAATCTCATCAGATTCTTGCATTTCGCAGATAACTCCTATATAAATAGGCAGCATGCAAAAGCTAATAGGCAGATGTCTCTCATTCTACTTCGGCCTCCACTCCCTTCTCATTGCAAATAAATTCTTGAGCTTCACAGAATCACACAGAGCATGAAACAGAATAATGAAGCACATATGAAAACTCCAGGTCAGCTCTCTCCAAAGAATTGAACTAACTAATGGTAAATCTCATGGAAGGACAGTTTGTCTGGGAGAGTCAGGACTTGGATCTGAATAGTTTCAAAACTGGTGAGCACGTGATAGGGTTTCTTAGATGATGAGCTAGGCTGGTGTCTTATTGTTCAGTGATCAATGGATCAGGGACCCAAACCTGCAGGCAGCAAGTCTGAAGGTCTGAAAATGGCTTTTGTACTAGGAACCTGTTTGTTCTCTTTAGTTACAGAAAGAATGTCAAAACCTCAAGTGGGTTTTCTAATGCAAAGGAAAAGAAAAGATCTAGTAACTGTAATAACAGGTAGTTTGCCAACAAACTGATCACAATAAAATCCTAAAAATACATTAACTGGAAGCAGAACATGTATTTGTGTGTAGAAAATAGAAAAGCACGAGGAGAAATAACACCCATGAAAAGCAAAGGAGCTACAATAAAGGGCAATTTCCAGTAAACCATCAGATAGGCAGAAGAGAGATCAGAGCACCGCTGTACTGGAAACCTGTGGAGAGACCTGAGGAAAATAACTTTAATAACATAGGGAGGGAGTAGAAGGAGAAAAAGTTGTGAAAGGGAGAGATAGAAGTGAGAAAAAAAACCCTGAGACAAGGAGGTAGCCAGAAAACTCCCAGATAATACTCTCTGAAGAAGTAAGTACTTAGGGCTGAGGGACTGCAGGGAGATGAGGGCACAAGGGCCAAAATGAGTGAAAATGGTAAAATGCAGAAGGGAAAGAGGAGGGAGAAAGAACAGTGAAAAACAAACAAGAGGAAAAGAGATGCAGAAGAAAAATGAATCAAGGAAAGAACTCAAATATCCAAAAATGAAAACAATTAAAAATAAATGTTTCATCATTTGATATAGGTTTCTGCTGAAATGCTATAGCAAATCAACCATTCGTTGGTCATATTTTTGCTGAAAGATGAGGAATAGTTTAAAAATTACATATGGCTTGAAAATGAGTTTTGATAGCTACCATCCCTTCTGGAGGCATAGATTTGGGAAAACATATGTAATATTAGCACATAATGTTGACAGTTAAATGTGTGTATTAATATTTGATGAGAAAAAGAAAACAGACTTCCAATCAAGAGCTTTTTGTACACCCTTATTTTTTTCCAGTTGTCTTTCTCTTGTTTGTATTTTCTTAATGCCTAACCCCTGGACACATGAGATTATGAAATAAGTTTATCTATTTCTGATTTACCATAATCTTTGGACCTCCTCTAAGCATAGGAAATGTTTAAAAGAAGAACTTTGATCTTTTTAGAAGCAAATAATCAAATTAAAAAAAAAAACCCAAAATGTAAAATTAAAAGTAGGTGTATTTTTTAGGACAGTTAGTTCTTTGGGGCAGTTGAACCTTCAAGTCAGGAGCAGATTAATAATAAATACTGATTTTTTGATTGTTATTGTTCTTGTCATTTTTTATCGTTGCTTTACAAAAAGAAATCTCAATAGATGTAGCAAAATATAATGTATAATGCAAGATCCAGACTTAAATTTCTATTTACTCACCTGTCCTGATTTTGTTCATTTGATTAATTGTGCCAACAGACACAGATTTTTTTTGTTTTTTCTTTTTTTAGAAAAGGAATATGGAAGGTAGGTATCTCACTGCCGTTCACTTTCAAAGCAACACTGAACTGTCATTAGAAATTCTTACCAGAAAACACATCTTAACTTTTTATTCTTCCACAACCATTGGCATTTTATGCATGAATAAAATTAGTGTAACAAGTGATAAGAACTGAATTGCCAAATTTAGTGTTATCACTCTTTTGACTATCCTTAAAGACACTAGGCAACTTACCTTAACGACACTAGGCAACAACTGCACTAATCACAAAAAATTCTTTGCCCTAGAATTTTGGTGATATGTGATTTTAATTTTACCTTTCTCCATGCCTTGTCTGTCACTTAAATAGTATCTTTATTAAATCATCCTTCAGAGGGTTGACAGCTGAAGCATCTTCACTGCACTGCTGACAAGCTGAAACAGCATTTTTTAAATATAATCTTTTAAAATTTCTGAATGCTCTGGCATGTTCAAGACTCATCTGTATATGTATAAGAAGAAAAAGAAAGAAATTTTCTCAGACTCTTTGTAGATCTATGGAGCCACAAAGAGTATGAGAAACAAGCTGGAAAAAAATCAGAGCAAATACAAACATATTTTTTTCATTTGGCACAACTGAAATAAAAATGACTGCACTTTTTTGACTGCCAAATAGAGAACTGGCTTTTGCTTGAAATCCATATTGAAAGTTTCTGAAAAGCTCTGCTCTTTGCATTGGTATCTTCAGAATCGGAAAGCTATAAGGCCATGGGAAAAATAAATCCACTGTAACTCTAACCTGAAAAAATACATATATGTGTGTATACATACGTAGAACGAGAGACTGGAAAATTGATTATGCTTAAATGACTGTCTATATCTTCCAGAATGACTAACCATTACTTTCAGTTAAAGTAGGAAAAGCATAGTCATCTGTACTAAAGATGTAAAAATCCAGTACCTTCATATAAATGCTATATTAATTCTTATTGTCATGGATTCTTCATGCAATGTATCATTTTGTGGATCTACTGCAAGGAAAGGCAGTACCTTGAGGTGGACAGGTTTAGTCTTATAACTGAACCACGGTACCGTCCTGAATTCCCTAATGATTCCCACCCTTGTGATAATATCATGAGTCTGGTGATACTTGATCTTTAATTTAAAGATCCAGCTCCTAGAGACAGTTGTATGAGTAGATCTCGGCTTTCATAAAAGAAAAGGTTGAGGGGAAAGAGGCAAGCAAGAAATCTTCACAATTATCTTCACAGCTGAGCTAAACATGTTCCCCTCCTCAGAGTCACAAAGGGATCCAGCCTGTTACAGTTATTTAAAGTGTCTCATAATCAAGATGACTGTGAAGTAGCAGAGGCAGGGACTGACAGTAGGGGTATAATCAGTCTGAAACTCATAGCAGAATAATCTTTTGCAGGAGGCAGTTATGTCACTTCCAAAGTGAATGGATTAAAGCAGAATAAGATACAGTGTAAATGGAAAAAAAGAAGCTTTATGGGCAGATGCAAGGTAGTTTACTATAGCAAAGTAGTTCATACAGAGACGATGGCAATGTATGGCCTTCTACTACTGTTGTCATTATCATCTGGTGATATTAATCTTCTGTGTCACCCATTTTCTGGGGAAACTTACTCTTACCACAGATTTTTCATTTTCAGAGAAAGTGAGCTCCTGCTGGGGAAAACAACCTCCATTTTCACTTTATGTTAGGAACAGCAGAACATACAAAAATTATTCAGGAGCAGATAATATTATTTAGCAGGTATTTCATGCTCAGGAAGATACTAGTAGCTAAATTCTAAAGTTTCCAAGAGTTTTATTCTGCCACCTTTACTCACTAAAGATGAGCAAGTAAACTGGAATAAGACCTTTGGGAACAATGAATAAACCATTTGTTGCCATAGAAGTACTAGAAGAGAATAGCTCCAGATAAATGTTTGCTAATAATCTTGGTACCCAACTGTATGAAAATAGGAATTTTATTTGAATAGTCCACAGCGATCCCCTAAAAACTCATTATCCCCCTTTCCACATTGATTAGACTAGTCCACATGTATTGAAAGCATAATAAGAGATATGGAGCGAGGAATAATGAATCATTGCTTGTATCTGCTGTTACAAACAACAATAAATAATCAATATTATCTGTACTGTGTTTGGTTTACCCTGAAACTCAGAACTTTAGCTGCACTTGTTGAAAAGTACAGCCATTCAAAAGATTCAAGTTCCCTTCTGTATTTTGAACTTTTACACTTGCACTATACTTCATGCTGCTTCTTCACAGTGGCAAGGACTAGATTATAAACACTTCTGGTGTGTATGTCTTTTCAACTTGTTACATGATCTTGTTTTCCCATGTCTGGGAGATGAGAAAAGACAGTTTGAAAATTCCACTGAAGTTATCTAGGTCTCAACAGCTAATTGATGATATAGCCCAAAAGGAAAGGCAGAGTGCTGCCCTGTAAAAATGGTCAGATCAGGCTGGTTAGCTGAGGCAGAGCAGAAGGATAGGAAGCACGTATATGTTATTCCCACGATCATCAGTTCTAGGTATTTCACGTGAATTGGCTGCTGCAAAATGACAGGATGACTTTTGATCCTTAACTTCAGGTTTGTTTTCTTCCTGGGCAACTGTGGACATTTCTCCTGAAGCTCTATCGCACCAGATGAAATTGTTTCTCAATTTTCCCCTGAGTATGTTGGAGTGAAGAGTGAAGGCAACCAGAATGCTGAGCAACATTGCAGCAACTTAATTTTAAACACAGTAAACAACAGAAAAGCACATGGAAACTCCCAAGATCCTTGAGACAATAACTTTACAGGAAATATTCATATTTTTATATATTAATTGACTACAGTAATTAGAACTACTTTCCAATTTATAAAGAAGACATAAGGAAGGAAATTAGCAATGATTTCAATGTTCTTATTGAGTGAAAAGCCGAAGGCCTTGCTGAGAAAGAGTCCCAGCTGTGTTGTTTCATGATTCTGGGTTGGAAAATTTGGAATATTTTTTCATGCTGTATTTATTTTCTGATAAATGTCACCCCAGTTTAAATAGACTTACTTATTCAAAAGAAAATGCAAGCACAAAGCTCATGTCAGGAAGTGTATCTTTTCCACATAAATGGAAATCTGAATTTAGCATATTTTTTCATTCCTTTAATACGTTTGTCAAAGGCAAAGCATAAGCAAAAGTAACAAAAAAACTTCTGTTTCATTTTTCAAATGGTCACACTTACTTAGCCATGTCTTTTTTCATACTGAGAGTCAGAAAGCAATCAGAACTTCAAAGGGCAGGTCCAGAATTAATGGTGCTAAGACACCCCTACTCAGATCTACATTACTGCACAGCTTTGTATAGCTTTATAGATGCATAAACCTCCCAGGTATACCTTAGTCCATCCTAATTTCCCTGGACACTGACATACTCTTAGAAGCATCCTCTTCTGGGAAGCTTTGCAATCCTTCGTTGGCCTTTGCTTCATGTAAGGTAGAATTTATATGCTTCTTCACCCAATTCCCTTCCCAAGCTGTATGTGTATCCTCATACATATGGACAATATTAAATTGAAGGTGAAGGAGAGTGACACGTGACTGCTTTGAAGGAGCAGGTTACTCTTTGGTTGGAAGTCTTGTGACCAGAGTACAAGGTATAGTTGGATCCACTTTTCACATAAGATGTTTCTACCTAGTGGCTTAAAAGTTATTCAGGGCAGGGCTACTTCTTACCTTTCTTGAAACAGGACTACTGCCCAGTCTAGAGGGGGATAAATAGGAATCTTTAATTTCTCTCTTTAATTTCAAGGTTAGGAGGAAGAACAATCATAGGACTGCTTCTAAACTTTTTTTAACTAATATAAAAAGTATCTCTAAATATTTCAATGCTACTTACTAGTCTGAGGACCAGGTATGTAAAAGTAAAGAGCCGTAATTTAAGTGCTTTTGTAGCTCTAGCCCTTAGGGAAGTGTATGACATGAAAGAGACTGGAACATTTTCACTTATGTGTGGTTAAATTACTTTTGAACATGCCTGCATACCCACTAAACCATGCATATTTTTGATGCTGGCTAGTTGTGCCTCTTTCTTAGATCAGTGAGAACTGCAGGTACTTAAGACTGGATTGATCAGGATTTATAAAGGCACTTAGCCTTCTATCTTTGTTTCAAGGTGTCTGAAACCTTTAAAAATCTTGCCTTCAGAATCTTTCTGAGTTGGGCTCTCAGTGGCTGATAAATTATATAATGAATTTTATTGGATGCCTTAAAAATCTAATTTTATTTATCCTCTATTGTCTTTGCATTTAAACCGACATTGAAGCCGATTAGCTTTTGGTTATTGCTTGGTTAGTGATCCTGATCAGAGTGGCAACTTTCTAATATATGATAATCTTTGCAATTGCTCCTAAGTCTAAAAACTCTTTGCAACATATTGTTGTGAAGCCTTACTAAAAACATGAATTAAAGTATTAATAAATAAAATATCTATTATAAAACATTATTAAGACATTCACACTGTACAATGTGTGATGAATGCATATATGTATATGACCTCTCACAGAAGGACACTTGTGCGCTTTCCAAAATATATATTCATGTATTCAGACATATGTGTAAACTTAATCACATTACACTATTTATAATTACAGAAAATAACTAACTTTGGTACTAAAAATAATGTACTTATTCCCCTTGTCTGACCTTCTTGGTGAAGAGATATAGATGAAAAGGCATCTAGCAATATTATTCATAAGTGTCTATCTCGATTCCTTCCGGCAATCCATAGATGTCTTCACATATTTATTAGCTCTCTTAAAACAAATTCATGATTTTTTTAAACTAGGCACTGCAGCTTACCAGAGGTGTTACCTACCCTCTTTCAAAGCAAGCATTCATTGCATTTCTGCATGGCATTTTGAATTTATGGAATACCTCAGCTATAGGTAAGAACTTAATTGGAGGGATATTCTGTTGTTAAAAATAATAATTGAGATGACTTAGGATTTTGTTTTAGAAGAATTTGAAGGATGTTTCCCTCAGGTGTTTTATGACATTTCTTAATAGCATTTTGAGTCTAAGATACAATGTGAGAAGTGTTTCTCAGAAAAGAATAAGTCTCAAGCCTGCAATATCAAGCATAGGAGCAATAATTCAAAATGGGAGGAATCAAACTCCTAAAATTGTTCATATGGGCAAGGGCTCACCAGACCCAGATCACAGTAAACAGAATTAGAAGAGAGCATGTTTCTTCAACAGGAAAGCAGGAAGAAGAATATTTACCACTATCATTTTACCCAGTCCGCATTTAACCATCTGTAATGTCCTCCTGCCACTGCACCATTACACAGCACTTGTGGTCAAAACATGACATCTTCATTCTAATTTTGGCAAAATGAAGCTGGCTGGAGCTAGAGGGACCTGAGTGAATCCTCCCACCCAGCCTGGTGTGGCCAATTCTGTAACCTCAGAAATGAAGTACCCTAGCCTGGAGAGAGACCAAAATATCCACAAATGGGGTATGTATATACTGGATGCACTTAAACAGCATTGTCCTTTTTGGACCCATCATCAAACTGACAACATGTAACCGGCTTTATATTACAAAGAATCATGGGAAATTTGTAAATCAAAACTAAAAATAGAGGTCACTTTCTTGGCGTTTAAAGCTGGCTGTTATCCTCATGGAGTCATTATTTTAGCATTTTAGCACTATTTCTTAGTTGCACATATGCAGTCCCATACATCACATTTTAGGCATACCATATCTGGAATGCTAGTATAAATTACCCCATTTCCTTTTTATTGTTCTTTGAATGGTTTTTAACACTCTGCTTATAGCTTGTCATTAATTACAAGGAAAAATCTGAATCTGCTCACATTCCAGCAGATGTATAGTTTTTCTGCTGTAATCATTTAAAAATCCTCCTTTTTCTCAGCTGGATGTGGTCATGCTGCTCTAAAGGAGGGAGAACCTATTTTGCAAATCAGAAATAAAAAAAGAAACAACTCCAAGACACCAAGTAGGCTTCTTATACGAAGGGACATTTTTGGCACTTTATATATGCAGGAAAGTCAGTATTATCAAAATGAAAAGCAGAATAACTCAGAAGTACTTTCTTAGGACTTCTCTTAGGACAACAGAGATCTACATCTTCCCTCCTTGAAGAGGGAACTCTCCATCTAATACTTCATCTAATACCTAGCAAACACTCATCAGTTAGAACATTAATACTACCCTGAGACTATTTAACTTGCCTACAAGCTTCCTCCAGTCTGTGAAACCATTATATAAATTCCTGAAAGTGTGCCTCCACTGATGGGAGAAGAATTCAGAGGATGTAAAAAACCTTCATTTTTACAGATTAGGGGTTTCATAGATAAGGTTGGGTAACTACCTGGGTCTCATCTTGACATGGAGTCAGGGTGAAGCCAAGCTGTTCACACGGATCTAGGAATCAAGGAGAACTTCTGGGTCTCACCCCAAAGATAATGCTTTGCATTATTTAAAAATAACTCCAGGTTGTTGAAAGAAATGGTTCCTAAGCAGAAAATAGTGTTAGCAAAACCTACAATCATGTTTCAGCATTCTTTCACCTACTTTTATTTTGAGTAGTATCTTATGCCACAAGTAATTCTGTCAAGATTAATGTACACGTGGTGGCAGACTGAGCTGAGGTACTGGAAAAAAAGAATAAAGGGCAATATATCAGTTTTTATGTCCAGGTTTCTGAGAAACATTTAGAAAAGAGTTTTTTAAAAGGAATTAAATCCTAATTACATTAATATTCCTCTATTAATAGGATGGCCTTTTGTCAATTTACCACACAATAGTAATAGGGATACAAGTTTTCTTTGATTTTTGTAACAGGAAGTAACCAGTAGTTCTTTGATATATATCTGTACAGTGTTTTCAAAGGCACCTAGTGAACTTAAACCAGGATCTGGTTACAGATGTATGCCTGCTGTATACTCAGAAGGTGCGGAGAATAAATATATCACAAGTGAGTCCAAACAGCAGAAGCCTGTTTCAGCTTTCCATGGATTTTCTTCGGCAGCATTTATTTCTGATCTGGCATAGCACGCACAACTTCCTTCAGACGTATCCCTTCATAATTGTGCTGTCAGCATTAAATGACTCTGTCCTTTGTGTCCTGTTCCCTTCAGCTGCACAAGGACGAGTCGTTCCTTCAAACCAAGAGGAGCTATATCAGTGTAAAACTCCCACCATTTTAATTAGAAACAACTCCTAGATTGGAAACCCTTCAGGAACCCTCCCTAACACAGTCCTATTTTGGAGGGAAAGGTGTTAGAGACCTGCAGATCCCCAGAAGGTCTTTAGTGCTCTCAGTAGGGAGCAGTTTGCTGCATGGCTCCGTGGAGGAACCCTGGGTGTGTTAATGTCAAACTCATGGCAAACAACATGTGTGTGGACCGCAAAACTTGTACTGAGTGCCTTGGTGGCTTACTTGGCACAGTGTGCAGCATGTAGTACAAATATTGCTGTTCAGTTAAGTCAACGTGTGGCCGGTTTTTGAAGGGGTTGCAGAAAAATGAATACACTGTTGCTTTGACAGAAAAAATATTTATCCAACTGCTCCTGAACCTGCAGAGCCCTTTCTTCCTCCAAAATAACAAAATGACATGGTTGTACACACACAACAGGGAGGAACATAAGCTATACTAATTTAAAGAGAAACAGGAAAAAGCTATTGATTTGGAAGTACCAGCAGGCTGGGAGGTTGATTTTAGAGCTTTCTTCATTAAAATATAACTTACTGTGTCCTAACTCATCCCATTTGCATCAAGTTGGAAGAAGCTTTTCCAATGTACAGTTACCGTTTTAGAGACCAATACACATTTTGGGGTTGAAAAATTACATATATCATACCTGTGTCTTATTCGAATAGGATCAGAAAAGTAAAGAGGTAAAAATGGATCTTTTTCACTTAACAAAGCTTTTTCCTTCATGCACTTGTCTTTAAATAGGCCAGTTTTCATAACAATCTTTTAAAAACACATTTCAGAAAGTAAGTAGTACTTTTGACAGGAACTTATTGGCATCCTTTTCAAGATACCTTCTGTTGTATGCCAGCTTTAGAAGAGGTCAGAGTACAGTTCATTTCTAATATTATGTTTGAAATAACATTGTGATTACTTTGCACTTTACACACACCTTTGCAGTGGACCACCTGATTCAAAAAACCTATACTTTTTCTCCAAGTTTTACTTCGGAGGCCAAGAGTACACTCACTATCATAAACTAAATTGCTTTGACAAACAGCAGGAAGGCGATCACAAGGGGATCTCCCCCTCCATTTCACTGCAGTCCCATTAACTTCAACTGTCTTCACTCTGCTAAGGCACGGTAAGGACATGTGGGCAACAGAAGTTGCAAGACACATCCAGAGGGAAACTCTCTCTCGTATTAAACCTACACAAGGACATCTCAGACGTTTTCCAGCTGCAATCAGAAATGGATCAAGAACTGCTGACTACAGCTAAACTTGAACCAGACAGAGGTAATAAAGAAAACAGAAACCATTCAGAGTCAATCTCCTTGCTAGCATGTTCACCAGAAGTTGGTCTTTCCTCAAGCAAATGAATCATTATGTAAATTCCTGCTTGCTGTTTGATAATCAGACTGAACCTAGATTGTAAATTTGCTCCCACAAGAAACACTTTAGAGATTTGTAATATAAATATTGGTATATATAGATTCCTATAGATTGTATATAAAGATTGGCGTGAAATAAGAATGGAAATGTACGTGTGTGAAAGCACCAGAGAAACAGTAGGGCTTAGGGTTTAAAAGAATGGTTAAAATTGGCAACCAAGGACACAATTGATGGCAGTAAAACAGGTAAACACTGAGAATGTGTTTGTTCTATCTAGATCAGAATGCCTGAATGCCAATAAAGCCACAGCACAGACGACTCGTCAACAGATTACCTGGGCTCTGGTAGCGGCAGGTCACAGCACCCTGTATGTGCCATTCCTCATCACAACAGGAAGAGAAACTGCAACCGTAAAGATACCTGAAACAAGAAAACAAAGATAATAGGCAGCAACCTTGCCTAGTATTTACAAAGGGTGAAGTAAGCAAGATCCTGAGGCAAAAGATCATAGCAGCTGTTTTCACTCCTAATGGTCGTAAAAGACCTGTCCATAAACCAGTTCATCATTACCAATCAAGAGGAGCCCAGCGGACATAGCTGTCCATAGTGAGGACTCACACTCATGGTATGGACTGTGCAGATAGTATCCATTCCTGGCAACCCTTATCCTCCATGTTAAGTGCAAGGGATTCTGGCCTGACTGCTTGGACATGTACATATTGGTGCTTGTGAGTATGGGAGAATGAGCAAGTGAAATCTAGAAAGGAAGAAGTATGAGAGACTGAAACCTCTAAGCTTAGCTTAAAGCAGTTACTGCTTTCCCCTTCCATGAGGTCTCACAGTGAATTTTGTAACATTATTTCCTGCAGTTAAACACAATCTTCATTGCTTTAGAATATAATAGTGAATCTTCCAGTTTTGATTTACCTGAGTGAAGTTTTGTGAAATATATGGATAAAAGCATTAAAGAAATAGTAATGTGATAAATTAATCAAACTCTCTTTCCTACAAGTGAGGAGAAAATAAGAAAGAGAGATTGTTTCTATTTTTAAATATTTGAGATGTACACTGGGACATGTGCTGCAGGATGTGCTACCACAGGATTTGTACATCAGAACTTAAATCTGAACTGTATCTTATAGCAAATGCATGCAGAGAGCTTCATAGCAGGCATTATACTCATCTTGGCTTCGGCAGAGGATAATAAATATTGGAAAACTGCTCCCGCTGTCTGGCATAACCCTGACAGTGTTCTGTTTGCTTCCCCAGCTAGAGCCAGCTGAACTTCTTCTCTGTGTTCTAACCTGGACCATGCCCTGGCAAACCATGAAAGCAGATGCTAGACAGCCCCACAATTACTGCCATAGAAAATAATCAGGTTCTCGTGTGTCACAGTGGGTGGTGTTAATGTACATGTTATAGCTCCCTAAGCCTTCTCTCTGAATTTATTAATTCTTCTATCCACCAGATGGTTGCTTTATGTAGATTCCTAGCTTTTTTCTAAATGTCTGCCTGGCCCTAGCCTTGCTTCATTACTTTGCCCTGTATACTTGTGGGAGTTCATAATCTCCCTGCCAGTATCCTGATAAGGCGTCTGCACACTCTTTTAGAACATTTCATCGTATCTTAGACTTAGCATTGTTCCTGCTTTTACTGCTGTATTTCCATAATGGGTTTTTAGAGTTCCCTGCATTAATACAGTTAATGTATGTGCAGGAAGTATTGTCTCTGGGGTTTCTGGAAAAATAATGTCCAAATGCTAATTGAACCCAGCAGTCCCTATTGCACCGGTGTTCTGTGTTTCATCTTTGGAAGTCAGACCCTGCTGGTACTGGTGACAACACCACATTATGATGTCTAGGAATAAAGTGAAAAATTTAGTTCCTCATTTCTTCATTTAATTAACTAGCACTTTAGTTGACCTCCTTTATAGTTTTCTAGGCAGTTTATGTTGTCTAGAAGTTGTCCAACCTGTTGTGAGTGATGCAGCTTTAAGAGAATTGCAAAAATTGACAGTTTTTTTGATTCTACTGCACCTTGGAGATCTAGTCAGAAACCATTTGCTGCCTCCCTGACTGCAAACATTATTCTGAAATCTTAATCCTTACACAGAATACTCATCAAAGGTGCTAGGAAAATTTTTCTCACTAAATTGGGTAAAGATAGAATCCAGCCCAATATTGCTAGCAATAATGATTTTTCTTTCTCGTTAAATATTAAACATAATATACCTGAATATAACACTTTCTTTTACCCTTTGACTCATCCACACAAGTAATGTGTTGTAAGTATATACATATATATATACACACATATATATATACTAAAGTATGCATGCGTGCGTGTGTGTGTGTGTGTGTGTGTGTCCATTTGTGTTAAGTAGAGATTTCTCAGTACTTAGACATTTTTTAAATCAGTAAACTTGATTGGAATCATAATGCTGATTTAGAAATTACACTGAAGCATCTGTTTCTTAAATATCTATCTATCTTCTGATAAAATTTGTAGATAATATAAGGTTTGGCAGAAGGGTAATAATAATGAGAACAGAGTAGCAGCAGAATATAATTTGAACTATTTTTGGAGTACGTTCAGTTCATACAAAAATGTATTATAAAGACAATTGCAAGAAAAATGTAAAAACAAAGAGAGCAGTCCATTCTGACAGAATAGCAGGCTACAGAAGGGAATACCCTGAAGAGGATTAAGGTTTAATAAACTCTATGTATACATACAGATTAGATTGCACTGAGGCTCCTAGATCTGTTTCTGCATGCTGCCACCTGAACGGGAAAACTTGTGGCATGAACTTAGTGGGAATCCACAGCACCACCTTAAACTAGTCAGGATTCAAGCTTCTGCTCAGCTACTGTAGTCAGTGTGCAGTATCTGCCTATTTCACTTTCTTAGAGATAAGACTTCCAGGTCTTCTTTCCCAGCTCTGGTACTATGAAGGGATAACTCTCACCAAGACAGGATATTACCTTTGTGAATGTCCATGTCTCCTAGCTCCAAACCTACCCAGAATTAGATTGGTTTTGTAGCAATATCAGCCCTGCTCTCTGTGAATGACTGTGTCTGACTTTTTGCCCATTGAGATACAGTGTATGGGAATAGCTTTTTCTAATAAAAGCAAGATACCACTTTGATGAGTTCAGAATTGAACAGCAGCTGATACCCTCACAGCACACAGAGGCAAGGGCCTTTGAGGTCTTGGTTTTGGGAATCATGGAAACAGCAGTCATACCACTGCAATAACCTTTCATGAGACACAAGGGTGTGCCACTGACTCTAAAAGATCAGTCCCTCACCGGTCATTCAGTAGCTTAAAGGTTTATCTGTGAATACATAAACTTAGTGGAAAGCATCTCCAAATGGTTTGCATTGCAGCAAATAAAAAATGCACAAAGTCAACATTATCTCTGAATACAGGTCTGGTGAAAGCCATCTTGAAAAACTGGTTTTAGTTTTGCTGTCTGCCTTTTAAACACAATATTGAATATTTGGAGGCACCATGCAGAAAAGGCACAGATGTGAAGTGAGGGCTGGACAGCATGCCTTACAGTGAAAAATGTAAAAAGCTGAAGATATTTAACATATCACAAATGGAGATAAAGAGATAACTTGATTATATTGTTTCTGTAACATTGTCAGTGGAAAATACACTGCACTATAAAGATATCATCCTTCTGAAAAAAAGCAGAAGGTGAACTTACAACTGGCAAAATATAAGCTCAGATGAGAGCTAGTAACAAACCATTACGGAAAAGAGTTAATTCCTTCTGCTTTATTCTCTTCATGTCTGAACTAGATGCCTTTCTTGTAAGTAGTCTTTAATCAAATGCTGTTTGCGTGGTTTGGTGATACAAATGATGCTAGACTAGACAATCTTGTAGTTTCTCCTGGAATTATTTTTTGTGAGTTCATGACTGAATGTCTAATCCTGCAAAACCAAAGCAGAGAAGCAAACATAATGAAACATTTGAAGTATTAAGACAAAGTGAAAAACTTCTGGCTTCAGCCGGATGATATTCAACATGTCAATTAAATGTATTTTATTGATCTCAGTCAGGAACACGGGGTAAATAATCTAATACTTGGGATCAGAATCCTTATGTAGCTAGACTAGGCAGACAAGATTTATCTTGCATAAATAAAATAGTAAAATATGGTGAAAGCCATCTTGAAATCTGGTTTTAGTTTTGCTGTCTCCCTTTTAAACACAATATTGAGTATTTGGAGGCACCATGCAGAAAAGGCACAGATGTGAATTGAGGGCTGGACAGAATGCCTTACAGTGAAAAATGTTAAAAGTTAAACATATTTAACATATCACAAATGGAGATAAAGAGATAACTTGATTATATTGTTTCTGTAACATGAAAACTGAAAAATAAAGACATTATAATTGTAGGCATTTCTTCCATCATTCTCAATCCCAGTCTTAACTAGCTGAAATGTACATTTTGCATATAAGACATACCTATTCTCCACATATTTTCAAATAACACGATCACTGAGAAGAAATCATTCAATAAAAGAGATGTTATGGACACTGATAGTTACTGGCAATTTTCTTCTGCTCTCATGAACTAGCCCAGAACCATTAACTTCATTAGAATTACCCCAGCATAGGTCAACCTTTTCTCTGGCCCTCCTTATGCGTTCATTTTAACTGTCAGCACTGCTCCCAGGATAAACAGCAAATTGAATAGACAATGCCGCTACAAAGCTCTTTTCCCCCCCAAATAAATACTTTTGTTACACCATTACTTATTTTAAACTACTTTTCTCTTCTCCCTTCTGCTCTTCTACCTTGTATTGGAGGAACTGAATTAGATGAGGCAGTTGTGCATGTAAGGCTAGTCAGCACTGAATTACAAACTGTTCATGAAGAGTGCTTCCCTGTAAAGAAGAGTGCTGGGCTTCAGTGACTTGTAACAATAGTCTAAAGATCTTTAAACACTGGCTTATCCACTGGTGAAGAAAGAACCCTTACCAAGATTCGAGAGTGAGGTTTGTGGCCATCTGAAAAGAATTTTTCCTCCTTCTGTGCTTAACAGAGAACTGTGTGCAACCAGTTTTATATGAGCCGAAAAGGTTTCCACTGTAGGGAAGCAGAATCAGCCCCAGAATATGACCCTTCTGACTTGGGAATTTTACTGTGGGGAGTTCTTTCCTTTGATCCAAAACCTCCAAAGTATTAGTTATCTGACAAAAAAGAATTTACTGATGTAGGCTAACCTGTGACTCTCTCTCAGAGGGAGAGACCATATTCTGCGAAGTCAAGGGGGCCTTCAGAGCTTCACTGGGGCAGATCCACACTGCTTCCCCTCTAGACACCACACATGAGAGCACATTTGGAAATGTCACCAAACACCCCAGTTTGGGATACCCATAACTCCGCAGGCCGGTGAACACTAATCGAAGCTGAGGTTCAGTTCTATTGACTTCTGAACCCTAAGGAAAGAGATGCAAGTTAATGACCTGCTGGACCCCAACACTGACAAAGATTGATTTCTGTTTGGGATTATGGTGTGTGCCTAGTGATTAGAAATATTAGTAATCCTCTCTTATGAGGATTACTCTTTTGAGAGGATTACTAATATTTCTAAAATTAGTATTCAAATACTAATTAGTATTCTAATACTAAAATGAACACTACGGAGGTGATGGGAAGGATGTATGCGTACCTAAGGGGAGGCTAGTGGTAGGCAGGAGCCAGTGGCTAAAGAATAATCCTGAACAAGTCTAAACAATACAGTTAGCAGCCTTTTTCCTTGTTTCAAATGATTCTTTCTACTACTTTGAAGTATTGCTTTTCTCAGCTGGCAGAAAATTTAAAGCAAACAAGAACAAGGCAGATTTTGAGTTCCACAACAGAGATAAAAGTCTTCTCCGTGTTCCTCACATATACTCACTTACAATTTCTGTGAATGAAAATTAAAGCCAGGCAAATTAAACTAGGAATGAAGTACCTGTTTCTATCAGGAAAGTTGATTAAATATGGAAATAAATTGGAGAGTCATTCTTTGCCCATTTCTTCAAATCCAGGACTGATTTTTTTTGTTGAAGACTGAGCTCCAATGACTGAACTCTTGACCATATCTGAAAAGCTTTTGCAAAAGATGAAGGGTGGGTTACAAGACGTATTGGAAGTTCTCGAGGAATGCAGCTAATGAAAGGACAGTTGATTGATTATTACCATTCTATGCCTGCACTAGTGACAGCACCCCTTACAGCTCATTAAGGCTCCTTGCACCTTAATACTTTCAGCTTTACATAATCTTATTTTCAATATGAATAGCAAGATGATGCCCAGAGCTCACTGCACTTGCAAATTATGTCTACGTCTTTGCTACAGCAGTGCATCTAATACTGATTTCCAACAAAGCGATAACACAGAGCACTGCTTTTTTTCACACTTTGAAAAAACATGGGTGAAACTATATATTATTACTATAATAGTCAACAATCTGAATGTGTATTGAATCTAGACTTCTATTTTCTTAGCTGTGCCTGATCTTTGTGGAGATCTTCCTTCAGCTATACAACTGTAGAAAAGATGTGTTCTACTTCATATTCATCCACACTTTTTGTTCTCACTTAAAAAGTACAAAATTGGCTCTGTAGAGTGCCATCAATATTTAATCAGCTTGTACTGCTGAAAACGCCAAGTCTATAGTAAGTATATGGTGAGGGAAAAAAGAAGTCAAAGTAATTTTTGACATTTTTTGATTTTTCGGCCTTGTCTTGGTCTTGTCAAATCAACTATCAGCTCATACTTACATCAGGGCCACCACAAAATAATGTTTTTCTGTGGTCTGACAGAATTCTCTCTTGCTGAAATTTGCTGATCTCCTCCAGCGTGTTCTTTCTGGGTGCCTTTCTTCTGGTCAGCACATCACACAAATGCAAACACGTACTGAATTCAGAACTGGGATAGAAGATAAAACAATATGGTAGCTGGACAGAAACATTAATGGCTTTATTAGCAATCACTGTAAGCAAAGGCCATATTTTCTCTTTGATAAGTTTTTTTTTTTTTAACCTGAAAAGTCATACATACAGAAAGTATTATTCACTCCAGTGTAAATTCACCCAAAATGGGTAACTTTACAAAATCCCAAATATATTCATTAGATCTTTCCTGTGAAAGCATGTCTAGGTAGCAAAAAATAGTTTACTGTCCATATTAGTTTTGAACCTAGTGTTTGTTTGACTTGTTAGCAAGTCCGCTACTTGGATTACTGGTTCAGTGACAAACATTTAATCACTAAGAACTGGGTTAAAACACATATGGAGTAATGCAGAAGAATGTCGAGGAGATAGGCGATGGGAACCAGCCAGACTGTCCCAGGAGGGAAAAGAAACAGTATAAACTGTCCTGCACATCTTATCTGTTACAACCCCTAGCTTGGCATGCTGTAGTGGCTATAATATCACACAACCATTTCATGATCATAACGTAATTCTGCTTATTGCGCATGTGCCTGTTGCATAAAAACCTATCATCAGTTCCCCCTTCCCAGGTTCCTTGCCATGGACTGACACTCTGCTGCCAAGGACTCTCTGCCGTCTTCTTATTGCCTCGATTGGGATAACACTGGGGAACCCCTGCATAGACACAGAAGTAATAAATGCCTTCTAACAATCCTTGTGTGCATTATATTTGTGTATCCGTCCCTGCCTGGGGTCGGGGCAGTGCCCCCGCCTTGCACCCACAAAACAAAACTTTATTATCAATATGCTACTACACTATCTCATCTATCCAATAGTATTGGATATCTTCTCTCATGGGTAATCTTCTGTTTTTACCATCTGCAATCTAACGGCTAGTTCTAAGTAGATTTTACTAAACAGGCATTTTTTCAAAGATGATGAACAATTGAATAGGGCTTATAAATACTCAGTGGTAAAGAGCTTCAGAGAGAGCATGAATAAAAGCAAGATACATGACTTTGCATAGTACTAGGCTGAATCCATCTACTGCCAAAGTATTAACCTGTGCGGAAATAAACTTTGACAGTAAGCAGAAATCAAATCTTTCAGGCACAATGAAATCAAACCACAGAGAGTCTTAAAAGGCATTTTTATAGGAAATCTCACAATCTGAAGACTTAACACAAGCTATTACTATATAACTAATAACTATGGACACATAAATACTAACAACAGAATGTAAAAGTCCATGAGATTTCAGAAATCTGATGGGGCAGCAACATTCAAGTTTTGCACAAAACCAGTACAGTTCTGCCTATGATATTGACACTGAAGTTAAAACATTCGTATTTTTTCTTCCAGATAATATGTATAATAATATGTGACAGTATCCACATGTGGATTTTCTTCCAAATTTACATGTGGATAGTGTAGAATCAGCATGGATTCTCCGCTAGGATTCTCTTTTTGTTTGTTTTGTTTTATGCAACTGCAGAACTAAAATAAGTAGAACTCTGATGAAAATTTGACACATTGTTTCTGGATGATCTCTGTTCATGTAACAGCCAGATAACAAGAAAAGCCAAAGCAGTCTTGAAATAGTTGGACACAGCAAATTATACACAGCATTAATTTAATTATTAGGTGATAGATTTATTCTGCTTCCTAAGGAGATCAAATTTTAGAAGATTCTCAATAGTGATGGCTCATTTATCAATGGATAAATCTACTGAAGGTCACATCTTGTAGTTTCACCAGTAGAAAGAACAGAAACTGTGACTGACTGCAAGAGAAGACCCAAATTTTCCATAGTAATTTATTATTGGTGATATTAAATATACCTGAAGAGATAAACATCTTTCTCTGTCCAAAACTGTCCTTAAAAAGTGGTCTGAAAGAGTGATACACTTTTGCAAAGCCAGTTCTTGAAGATGATGATGCAAAAATGTCAGCTACACAGTTGGATAAGCTGACGGAGACTGCTCAGACTTAGTTTCAGTAATGCCAGAGACAGCAGCAGCAGCATCCAACTCAGGCGTGACCTGCCCAGCGATGCTAAGCTCATTCACCTATACATCAAATACATCAATTTCTGGAAGGACAGAGGTGTCATGGAAATAGCTATTCACAGCAAGGCCTGGAAAGGACTTTTCAGAAATGCTACAAAACAACCTTTGACTACTGGCTTTTTTTCTCTTTCAATCATTAATGAATAGTTGCCATTTGAGCATTTAGTTACTTATTTGAGATTTACACGGTGCCTGCCTTGTCACAGAAACCAAAGCATATCAAGAAGGAAATGAATTATCCAGTATACTCTTTATGTGCGTACCTCAGCTAAATGCACCACTCAGCAGAGGATCAGTTCTTATGCTTCCTTGAACATAGATTTTTTTTTTCCACGGCTGACAGATTATCTAGCTGATTATGTAGCTACCTGCTGCCTCCCCCTGTGCAGCATCACAGCCTCCAAATGTACTTTGCCTGGATTAGTAAAAGATTCAGAACAGATGACTTGGGCAGACTACGTGGATATATCACAGAAAACAAGAAAGAAGCAAAGGGTCACCACGGGGTTGTCCTACCCTACCCGCTGCTACAGTCCAGATTCTCCACTGTATTTAATGTGCCAGGGAAAGCATCATGGTGGCCAGAAACACATGCTGACGTGCATAATGCTGGATTTAATCACATTCAACCATCTTGCTTTATTTCTTTATTTCCTGGGATTTTTATCTGCCCAGTCCCACAAAACCAAGTTGCCTTCGCTAGCTTTCCAAATCCACTGGAAGGCATGAGGACGTTCATAGGTACAAGCAACAGCAATGTGCATGTCAGGCACTTCTATTTTTCTTTGACAAGAAACACCAGCTGCATCATTTCACAGCCATTGCACTGAATGAAACCACCAGGACATGGATGAAGAATAATCAACAAAGGCTGAGCACTGTCAAGACATAGATTAAATTGGTTTTGGGGGAGGGGGGGTAGGGAAGGTAATATTTCCTTTATCTTTTCTTCTGGCCCAAAACTTCACTGAGACAAAAGTAGATTAAAAACCGAACCAAACCAAACCAAAACCATATATACATAGACATGTGTGTTTGTATTAGCATGTGTGTGTGTATACATGCATGTATATATAAATGTAGCTGTAAAAGCAAGCCATTATCTGATTATCAAGGCAATTGCCTATTTAAATAATTTTTCAAAACCACAATCTTATTTCTGTTATCTATTTCAGATGTCCAGCGGGTGAAAATATTCTGTGGGAAAACGTCTGAATAGAACTAAATGTTCATAAATTCATCAGCTATTATAGAGATACAAAAATAACAATTCAGCAATAATTATCAAACATAAATAATTAGAATAGTCTCATTAAAATATGATCAAAATTTTTCTCTTTAATGTCAAAGCTAACACTAATGAAAAACCATTTTGCTTGAATATATATAAATGGTTGTATATATTTTTATATATATGTACATTGACACACAGGTATAATGAGATATATAGTGATTTTATAGTCTGTCTCTGACTTTGTTAATTGGAAAAGTTAAGGTATTTTGTTTAAATGTTCCCTAGTGTGAACTGGTATGCAGTCCCAATGCTAGTAACATTTAATC
Organism: Dromaius novaehollandiae; assembly: GCF_036370855.1. Lineage (NCBI taxonomy): Eukaryota > Metazoa > Chordata > Aves > Casuariiformes > Dromaiidae > Dromaius > Dromaius novaehollandiae. Next base: position 65,812,943 of record NC_088099.1, on the reverse strand, counting down.
AGCAAACTGACTTTCTCATGTAACACTTTAAACACTTATTTCTACCTGGAAGCATGAAAATGTTACTTTATATTTTTAATGGCATCAGTGTTTCTGGATTTTGTCTTCTTAAATTAGTTTATTTCATCCCTGCCCTCCTTTTTAGTTCTCTCTCACTAAATCAGTGTCACTGGCATGATTATGATGCTTAAAATGATCATGAAGAAATTATAAGAAAACAAATGATGTGCATGAGTGTATATCACTCTTATGCAACAGTGTTAACATCTGGTTTATGACTGATATGGTTCCTAGAGGAACAGAAGCTCAAAAACCAAGGAACCGGAAAATTATCTTCTTTCACTCCTTTTTCTTTCAATTTATGCAACATACTTTTGCCTGTTTTGTATCTGTAATATCCAGCAATGTATTTCAACAACCACAATAAACTAAGCACAAGAAACTAATTTAACTTCAGAGTTATTAGACTCCGATCTTCAGAATACAAAGAGGGTTTTGGAGCTTACTGAAAATGCAAGGGAAAACAATGTCATCTCTCACTGTAATACTATCTTTTGTTATCAACTGGCCTGGGGTGTATAATCCTCCTACCACGATGCATGGCTCAGGTTTAGTTTGTTCTTTTTAGAGCATTTGAGGCTGGACTCTATAGCTGGAAAACAATAACATCAGTATTTCTCCGGAGCCTTGTATCACTGTTATTTGTGAAACAGCATTATGGATGCATGTCGCTTGCTAGACATTCTAAATTTTCCATAGGAATTGTGTAGGCATATATTACGCTTTCTGTATTTGTGAGGGGCTGGTAAGACATAGCTGAACCTATCTACCAATGTACTCATATAGCACCTATTGCCATTAGATCAGATTGGTGAAGCAGTTTTATTTTGTGACAAACTTGAGGTTTAAAAATGAAAACTGTTTCGTGCTAGAATATCATTTTTCAATATACCAAACAGCAATGATACTTTACTCAATTTGGGAGGGGAGAAGAGGTTACTATGAAAGTAGGCACAGCCTCAGTCTGGATGATGCACAGCTGTGACAAGGTCACTAGAGATGTAGTGTGCAGGACAAACTGGTGTTGCTGGAAAGCCTGAAGAGAAGTGCTTCCTCCTGCCTAGCACCCCGGTGGGAAATCTGTTCCTCTTTTCCTCAGTGCTTTGTTGACTGGAAAGCTAATGCCAGAGATCTAGGTTCAAATCTTCACTGTATGGCCGAAAGCAGATATTTTTCAGCACAGCTCTCGCTCAGGTCAACCAGAGCAGTGACTTGGGGTTGTGTAGTTCCTCTCTAAGGCTAGAAAGTTTTCTACAGGAAGAAGAGAAAGGAAGGGTTTCTCAAGACAACACGAGATATGGTGAAGCAGGTCTCACTTCTCATGGAAACACCTGAACCACTGGACAGTCCCTTGCACCCAGGTATGGTCAATGTGCTGACTGTGCTCCTCAGCATGAGAACAGCACCTGGCAGTGAAAGGCACTTATACCTGTGTAAGTGTAACATTGAAAAAAAGACAAGAACATTTAAAAAAGCAATGGATAAATGTATGAGGATTTTTCCTCACTAAAGTCATTCTTGAACCAAAACACTTTCTATTTTTCACTTGAAAAAGGAAGTATTCAGCCATTACTAAACAACAGTCTTTTATGGCTTCAGTATTAGTATTGGTAAAAATTTCAGCAAGAGCTCTTGGATTCTGCAAGAGTTTGTGAAGGGAGTTTTTTGGATTTCTTTGATAATTCCTTTTTAATTTGAGGACATGTAGAGGGGAGGAGATCCATTTGGCAATTAACAGAAACTTCCTGCTTAGTGTGAGCTCATTATATCTTCCGATTCTGTAAGTTTACAGGAAAATTGCTCATTGCCCTGCCAGATTCAATAGGTAGAACATTTGTTTCTTCCAAAAGGGGTTGTATCTACTTTTCCATTCCCTCTTCTATTAGACCCATAAGCCTTTTTTTCAGTAGATCTTTTGCTTTTCAATATTGATTTGCATTCTAAATTACATATAGCCCTAAAAACTTCCATATCTATTTATTGCATCCTTATCCCACATACACTTCTCTTGCCTTTAGCCCTGTGTTTATATTATTGTTTAATGTCTATGCTTATGTTTATTATTAAGTATTCAATATTCTTTCTGCAAAAATGTCTCATTAAGGGCTGTACTATTACTCTACTCAGGAAGTTTGTGGGTGGCTGTAGCCTGTAATACAAATATCACCAGTTTTTCATTGTAATTTTTGAACACTTATGCTGGAAATACTGCATTACTTAGTTTTCCTTTTTTTTTTCCAGATAAATACAGATGTAAATAAGAACTAAGCAATAAGAAAACTCAATTTCCTGCTGTATTCTTCTTTAGCTCCAAGACCAAGTAAAGTTCCTTTCTCTAAGGCACCTTGGCCAACAGCAGTGCATAAAGTAAGCTCTGATCTTGGCAGTGAAAATTATGGATCCTTCTCAAGCAAGAGTTTTGCCCCTTTGTTACAGGATTTGTTTGTAAAAATTCCAGCAACTAATCATTCTTTTTCTTCTTGGCTACTATTCACTTAATTTTTCATATTTTATCTTTTTCTAGCCTCCAAAGCAAAAAAAAAAAAAAAAAAAAAAAAAAAAAAAGAAAGAAAGAAAAGCCCAAACTAAATAAATAAGACAGCTTTGACATCAGAAGCAGGGTTTTTCTCTCATAGATTTACTCACCCAATTATCAGTTTGTCACTGCTGTTTCACAGAAAGTTGATTTTCTGCTCTGCTTATTCATAGGCACACTGTGCCATGTCCCATGGGTTTCTTTCTATTTACCTTGTTAATCTGGTTCTCATCCTCACATTTTTATTTAGCATTACAGCACTTTGAGTTGTCTAACTACCTGTTTGCATTTCATTGTACACCTTCATTAGGTTAGGGACTTCTTAAAAGCTATTTCACAGCAGCTGGTGGCTGTAATGCCGTGGGAAGGTCCAGGCAAGGTGGAATTCTGATTGCTGGAATGGAACGTAATATTTCATTATCTCATATTGAAAAGAGAAACTGTGGAGAATAGCAAGAATCTCCTCATTGACAGAGTCTCAGCTTCTGGAAGAATGACATACTCAGGAGGACATGCTCATTCATTTTGGATCATTCTTGCGACTTGACTGATTGTAGCCTCTAACTTCCATTGAGGCAAACACAGCAGAATCTAACTTTCTGCTTTCTCTCTCAAGTTATTCCTCTCATCAGTTATCAGACAGAGAACATATTGATTTTATACATGCTGACAAACATTTCTAGGAGCATAATAAATAGCTACCTGTTAGGAACTTGCTACAAGTGGCTAATCCAGGGTATTTCCTGCATAGGAATGTGAAAATAAATGTGGATTGTGAAATGCCTCCTTTTAAACTCATTAAAATAAATGTTCAAATGAAATTAGAAAACAGTAAGTCTACAAACTTGTTAATCTAAATTATCAGACTTCCTCTTTGTACGATCATACTAGGATTGATTTACATGCTTAAACATGGGTGTCCAGAGCACAGGCAAGTTGCTCCCCCACACACACACAACTGTATTTAAGAATAGGTACTTAAATTGTTGTGTTCAAGCCAGCTTGAGACTCTAAAAGTTAATGTAACCATCAGCCTAGTGGTTCTGCGATCCAATGTCTAATTTAGTGCAGCTCAGCTGGGTGATCTCAGCTGTTTTATTGAGTGAATTTTTACCAAAGTGTGAAAAAGTATCTGGGGTAAAGCCATGCAAGCTAAGAAAAGTAGTAACACAGATAGAAGAGTAATTGTTGAGAGTGCCATAGTTAGCAGCTCAAGGATTCAAGAGAAAAAATATTGACGTGAAAAAAGTAGAGAATCAGAAGACTGCACCTCTGCAACATTGAGGATCAGAGAACAAAAAAAGGCACTACAAGGGTCACCCTTTCTGCCCCGCAATGCCTGCCTGCCTGACCAGCACAGACTTTTTGGGTTGAGGAGGCGTGAGGATATTTATGCCTCCACTGGTAGCTCATCAGTCCTAGCTATCTCTTGCAAGTATTAGACAATAAATAATTGCTTTGTAGTCTTAAACTGTGCATCCCCCTCTTGCAGAGCCTCTGCCTACACAGTGAGAGTTGCCAGGGGGGGAAGGTTGCTTGAGGATCCTAAAACCACTTCTCAGCGCTTAAAAAGCCTGAATTTCAGATGAGTCAAACATTTGTGCTTCCACTGCCTTCAAAAAATACTAAAATGTGTTAGGTTTTCAGCTCTGCAATGAAAAGGAATGAGGGTAAAAGGTTAAGATATGCAGCTGTGAAAATATTTCTCCTGAAACTTGAGTTAATAATTCAGATAAGCCACATCTTGATGGTTTGAAAACTTAAGAATAGATACATAGGATTTCTCCCAAAGCCTCCTCCAGTAATCTGACTCTAGAATAAGACCAAATTTAAGAAGGTACAACTCAAAAAGTAATTTTGAGTTGAAATTAGTAAGTAGTTTAAGAAGAATGTGCAGTGAAAATGCAATCAAAACTTTAAGTTGTCAGTATAACTGTACTTTATAAATTTAGCATTTTTGTTAAAAACATGAGAGCAAAAGTGCTTCTATGCAAAAGATTCATACAGAGCATGGAAGACATTTGTGGCAAGATGCTGCAGTACGGTCATGTTTCAAATGCTGAATTGGTCATTTAATAAGGGAAGTGGATGTAATGATCCACTGTTTCCAAAAGATAATTGCTCGGTCAATACTATATTATCTCAAAATAATGCGCATTCACTTTAATGTCACCTATAGGAGTCTAGTGCAATTGGAAATATTGATTAGAGCAGAGACCATTATGCCAAGATATAGGCTATGAAATGTAGCAGGAATTGATTTCTGTTATGCTGTTTGGCTTGGTATGAATAATGGTCAAATACTCTCTAATACAGTGCATTTGCAGTACACCTGATAGCTTCTTAGTACTGGACATTTGCACCTTGCACCTACTGAGTTTTTTTTCCAGTCTGTGCCCACAGTGGAAATTATATACTGGGTATTAAGAAATACAAATTTAACTAACTTTAGGAAGAAAAAAAGGTGAGAAGAAGCAATTTAAAGGTTTTGAATAGCATTCAGTTACTGTGCCACACACCTAATAGCTATATCGGTTGCCATTTCATGACACCTGAAGTATTTCAGTAAGTGTATTTCAGCACAAAGTATAAAGTAACAGCAGCTAGTAACACATTGAAGGAAATTATTACCAATGCAGATTCATAATTTCAATGCTCAACTTTCTTTCAAAGATGTTATTTGCAAAAGACATATAAAATCTTCTGAAAAATATGTTAATTTTAGTCTTTTATTGATAGGATATCTATATACTTCCTGATGTACTGCCTCTTTTTTGTTTTTTGCTTGTCTGCTTGTTTGTATTTTAAGCATTTCCTTCTATGGGGCAAAAATTTGTTTGATATGTATAAAATACAGCAATCAGTCAATAAAACACAACATGAATAAAGTCTACAATGATTTTCAATCTATGACTATCACAATATATACATACACTGTACTGAAAAAAAGGCTTTATCTTTCACCTTCTACTTTTAAATTCTCATGTCGTTTCTAGTATTTTCCTATTCTTCTTTTTTCCTTTCTGACTCTGCCTCAGAGAGACTGAGCATTTCTCACTATTCCACAGTTTCAATGAGATTCATCAGATCAATGTTTGGTTAATTTTAACTTGAAATGAGCTTGATAATATATGGGAATTTTTAAAAGAATGCTGTTGGTTAAATTTATTTAATCACTTGTACATGAATATTTCTATTTAAACTGTGTTGTATGGAGCTCTTCGTCTATTTGAGGATTCTAGTAAATGTTCCTGCAATACACAAGCATTGGTAAGGAGTCTGATACTAGCCTACAACTATATTTCTCAATAATCATAAACTGAAAAAGAAATGAATTTCTTCTACTGCGTAAGAATGACTAATTATCTTGTTGCTGTCACCTGCAATAGAGAAAGATCATTCAGAAATGAGACTCCCATCATTACAAGAGGCCAGCTATCATCAGTATAGTGGAAATCCTAGCGGCGGTTTAGCAGGATACGTACAAGTTCTCAATGAGCCACTCAACGGACTTGTGAATGTATATCACAGAATCGTTGCTCAGCAGATCCTGCAGTGTTTCTTGCAAGGATAGCTTGATCTTTAGAGTGTGATGAGACCTCTCTCCTGACTTAGTTATACTGATCTACATTTTATTCGTTTTGTTTGCTCTAGAGAGGAGATCAGCACGGAAAAAGATGAAAATAGAATTCTAATGTTACTGCTAATCACACCACTGTTATTAGGCTGTCATATCTCCAGGCAACCAGTTGTTCCCCAATTATCAATCTGCATTTTAGCATGCAGCTCACCGTACATTGTGGATGATTTTTTGTGTGAATAGCATGATATTTGATGAATAGAGGTCAAAGCAGCACTGAAATAAGACCTTTCTTCTTGATTTCATCACTAAAAATATATACTGTATATTATGGATGTGTGCTATTGACACTTTTGGTAATGCACCAAGAGAACTAAGCAGGTTGAACAGAACATACTAATAATGTACAGTGTAATTACATGTAATTGTCATGTAATGTACAATGACATTGATAATATTGCAGTGGTAGCCATGATGATTAAGAAATGTGAAAGCTGAAAGGTTTTTAGGGAGTAAAAGTAATACCTTTAATTAAAGGACTATTTCACGAGTCTCTACTTGGTCGACACTGTCAGTTGATCAGGTGATAAGCTATTACCTTTCCTAATAAAGCTTGCTTCTCATTCATGTTTTGTAAAAAAATACCTTTTTTTTTATTGCATCATAATACTTCCATTATAACCACTACACTGTATATCACTGTACCATACGTGAAACACCATGCGTTAGGATATTCCAGCAAAAATTCATCTTCCATCTCTGTAAAACCAGGTCAATTCCAGATTAAGAGACTGGTATTTCCTTCCCTTGAATAAAACATAAAAAAAGCTGGGGGGGGGGGGGTGAAATGATTCATGAATTTCATGGTTTCTGCCTTCTTTGTGGCTTATTTGATTCCAGGCCAACTTTATTTTGTTGTTCAATTGAAGTTGATAATTTTAATTACCACCATTAGAATACTGGAATTGATAACAGTTATTCAGATTCTTTTTGTTCATATTTGCCTACAGAGTATATTCACATTACAGAAGAGAACAGACGTTTATTAAGGTATAAACATCTCCAAAGTCATATATCTTGACTTCACTCCAAGAGGTGTTCATTTCCTCACAGCTTTTCCGTGCATTAAATTCATTTTTTAGTCTGGAGCAGCTGGATTAATCTTCCCTGAGATAAGCCATCCAGTGGAAGAGTCTAAGTGAGCTAGGTGGTCTAAGCTGGTCATAACACCTCCCTCAGACAGACAGACAGGCATGCCCAGATGTAGCCATTTCTAGCCGTCCTAGACTAAAACAGGTATGTAGAAAAGGAGAATTTTCCTCTGAAGGTATTTTTCTCTCTCCATTGACTATAGAAAGATCAAGGGCAAGTAGATCAACCTGTATGCTTAATTTAAGCTGTTTTCATGGATATCATTGTATCCCTCTGTGTTTAAAGAGGAAAGGGCTGGAACTAGTTCAGTAGTTTTTCAAATATCTGCAGGTCACCCCCTGAAAATAATCATTAAAAAAATCAGCAGTTATGCACTAAATCTTGATTTCTGTTCTATCATCACGATATTCAACTTCACAAAACTAGCAAAGTATGTAAAATGGAATGATAGTTAAGAAACACAGTTTGCATTTTACGTTTAATTGGTGTCCTAGTTGCAAATGTTCAGACATTTACTTGTAAGATAAGCAGAAAAATAGTGCCAAACTTGAGTTAGCTGTAGAATAACAAGAAGCTTAAATTTCACAGAATGAGCACAGAGAACTGGCACTAGGCTCAGAGAACATCTGTCTGAAAGCTGAATCTTTCCACTTAGTTATTGAGGTAAGGGGCATTAAAGAGAAACTAACTATAGAATGCAAAAATAATTAAAAATGAATCATGAGTAAAGTATATTTTATCTGCACATTCAAACTCAAAATACTGAGTATTTATTCAGTTCAATCCAAAAGCTGGCATTGTATGTTTCTACTTAAAGATATTAAGACTTATATGTTTGGGTATATGTAATATGCTAACCAACCTGCCACACATACACACACACACACACACATACATTTCAACAGTAGCTGGAATCAAAGATTACATATTGGTTCACTGCATCAATGCAAAATTAGATGGAGAAAAGATCTTTTCTCAGGGGAAAATAAAAGTTTCCAGAAGCAACATCTATAATACTGCTTGGCTGCTTTCCATTTGTTCCGACTGCCTTGCAAATGTTTGTTGAGAACTGATAGATGATATCATGCAAACAAACAATCCTGACAATGGATAAAGCTTTATTACTTTCTCTGTTCCTTTCCTTTTCCCATGTTTTCTGGACAGAGATCATCATTATCTGAAACTGTCCCTAAATCCTGTGATTCAGTTTTGATTTTCACTCACCCACCTCCACTCTGCTTTTCACATTAAAGTGATGTAGCCCTTGAAGTGAAACTAGTCAGTATGGTGCTACAAACCTTTTTGGCAATCCCACTTATCAGGAACATAATACATATTTAAAGAGAGCTGCTGTTCAGCTGCATGCCAACTTTTCCTTGTATTCTGGCTTCCTTGAAACCATTACTAGCAAATATATCCTTTATGGGTTTTCATGAGTGCATCAGAGGTATATATTGGTTTTTGGCAGGTACAACAATATAAAACTTCTAACTGTCCAAATAAGAAAAAACGTGCATGTGAGTCACACCAGCAGGCTACAATTCTGGCAAAGGTACCCTGGCTATGAAAAGCAGATACTCTGAAGACCATGAAATAGATCTAATAATGTTTTCATCATTTCTACTGGCATGTTCTGGTAAGGGCAAGACCATCAACTGAAATATTCCCAGATCTCAAAGTTTTCCAACCAGATGCTTATTACTAGAACAGATGCTCCAAGTTAAAAAGAGCAATGGAAGGTTTATGGCCCATTTTTACCTTGTTCACCAAAATCAATATATTCATGGACAGTGAGGCAGTAAAGTGCTAATACAAATCAGTTTGTAAGGGACTTAAAACAGATCCTCATGAAAACAAAAAAAAAACCCTTACTGAGTGGGAAGCTGAATGTGCAGGCCTCAAACCCTTGTGACACTGCTTTGTGTGACACTGCACTCAGAAGACTTGTGTGAATTACAAACAGAGACAGTCAACTATATGGTTGCTATACAGTTAGTTACATATTGTACATAAATTCACTCATTATCGATACAATTTACTATGCTATTTGAAACTATAGCTAGGAGAGATGCATCTCAAAAATAACAATTGGCGTTTACACCACTAAAAGGAAATATTCAGATAAAATCAGGGAGCATCTGCTGTTAAACATTTTCCAGAAAAGTATGTTTCTAAAGTTTTTTAAATCTTCTAGAAGAAAATACATTCAAATAAAAAAACTCTGCTCTTGAGTAAGTTTAAACTAATGTAAGAACTGCTTTAGAGTATATTTGGCAACTATATCTTACTTTGCCTTAGCCTCTAACAGTAAGATTTTTATGTCATTTGAATTACAATTTGGGTTTGTTCTAAAATGCAAGCATCATGTTTTGTCTTGCTTGGTCTTCCAGAGATGAAGTGTTTCCTTATAGATCTTTCACTTAACAGAAGAACTGAAGGGATCAAATCTTCAGTTTGCACTACAAATGCAACTTGCAATGAATTATCACAATTAAGAGAAGCTTCTCATGGGGTGAAAGAAATCAGGATTTTTCTTAGGATTTCTCTAATTGTCTTGACATTCCACTTAACATCATAATTTATGAAAAACTCAAGCCTATTTTATTATAACCTCCTAACACCATGAATACAGAAACAACTGTGGTTACTCTTAAATCCAGAAAGTATCTGGCTACTTGCTGAGGAACTGACATTCTATGAAGAAAATGTAACAGCTTTACTATAACCATATCAGCAGTATAAGAATAATTTTAGGGACTTGTTTCATGATTTTTGATTCCTAGCAAGTGCTACACACTACTGGCAATACTGTTAGGAGGCTTTAAATCAGGCCCAGCAATACACATATGTTCAGTGAAGATCGTAACAGTGTCCCTGACTATTGTACCCCAGACTTTCAATTTAAGACTCTATCTAGACTAACAAGAAGGGAAAAAAAATTCTCCTCTTGCTGTTCATCACCATTACATGAAGAAACTGTTTAATACTCTCACTCTTAAATGCTTCTATAAATATGGAAAGTGAAAATCTTTCCAGTCTAATAATTATACATTTTATCACTAATTTTCTTAGAAAACTGGTTGCACCTGCAGAGGAGAAAATATTTGGATTTTATTTAGATTGCTGTCTGAATGCTCATTGAGAAGAAAGAAGACACTTGTTGCTAGGAAATGGACTTAACTGCTGTGATTCCTTAGGGCAATGCTCACATTTTATTAGGCCTCTCACGAGGAACTTTCAAGATTTGCACATTCTGTTCTTGACAAATACGGCTGTGGGCAGGAGTCTCTGGAGCAATTCTCAAGAATGCAGTTAAACAGGACTCTTATCTCAGAATGTGCCTACATGTCAGGCTAACACAGTATTTATTTTGTTCCTTGTAGTTTTGACTATTAGTAAAAATGTTCATTTCCAAAATTCCTCATGAAAGTCTGTGGTCGTGAGACCTAACAGAAAGAAGGAAAATTTCAAAAAGTATTGGGATTATTATCTTCTTAGTATAGCACGTTATACTCAAAGATAACTTAAAAAAAAGAAAAAGAAAATAAATTCAGTTGTTCTGTTACTCAAGAGGCTATCTTTTTATTTCTTTTTTTATTTAATTGTAGCATTTCAAAATTTCTAATAAAGTAAAATTATGCTGTGTACATGAACAATCATTTTAAAGTGCCTAGTGGTACATAGAAATTTATTCTCTTTTGGAAAAAAAAAGATTCAAGAATGAGTACGTTAATGTAATCTCAACACATATTAGACTATATTAGGCTGTAAACTGTATTTGACAATTATATACCTAAATATAAAAATGGGGATAAATGTAACTCACATGCTGAAAAAAGAGATCGTTGCACACAGGAAACTAATATATGTCCTAAATCTGTTTAAGTTCCTCATTTAATAGGAAAAATATGTTTTGCACATATAAATACCAGAAAAGGACTGTATAAAGGAAGAACGAAACAATATAAGTAAGTGGAAGAGGGTGCCTTTCCACTAAATTAGTGAAAGAGTGTAAGTCTGACTTGTGTGCAGACTGCTTTGAATTTTCTTACAAAAGAATATATTCTTTTCCTCTTGCTGATTTTGTTTCAGTTGCGCGTATTAAAACTCAACATGTCTGAACCATTCTTTCTAAAACAATCTTTTCAGAGATGCAGGAAACATCTTCTTCTACCATCTGAATGGTCCAATACAGGCTATGTCAGTTGCTCTGCCTCGGAGCAAAGCCAACAGCTTTTAACCACTTGAAAAAAAGTCTTCTCCAGGAGGTGGTATCGATGGTGGTATGAATGCAAGGTGGTATGAATGCGACGCAATATAATGAAAGAAATGGAGCAAAATGAAAACCATACAGATACTGCAAGAACATTCACAATGGAGAATATCATTACTGCCATTCCCCAAGGCCTGCTGCCAGCTTTTCTGACCTCTGACATGAGAGATGGAAAAATGAGGAGACTTTCTCTTTTCTGTAACAGTCATCTTGAACTGATCCATAGCAGTGCTGCAGGGACACACATTCCTTAAAGATAAAAAAAAAAAAGAAATCCAAGGGGGAGGGAAAAAAATGGTAGTCTTTCTTCTACATTAACACCAATACATAAAGCACAGCTGCAGTTTTAATTGAAGCACATTCGTCCCCTTGTCTCTATCTCTCTACATGACACAGAGAATTATTTATGTTTTCAGCTGGTTTGCACAAATATTGCCTACTTGATCTCCCCCTTTCTGCTTTCATAATACTGCATGAGCAAATACATATTCTTGCTCATGTGGTTTACTTTCTCCAGTTTATGTTGTCTTCTCAGGCTTAGGAATTTTGCTATAGCTTTATTACATGAAAGAAAGGAATTAATATTTTTTCTTCTGTTCTTCTTTGCACTCCCTTGAGTGTTTGAAAGCGAGCTAGCCTGTATGTTGAATTATTTGGTTCACATTAAAAAAAAAAAAAAAATCTGCTAAATATGCTCAGCTAAGGTGTTCATCATCTGAAAATTCAAAACAAATGGCAAATGAAAAAAAAAACAGTGGAAAATACCCCCATCCTTTTCAGCAAATCACTACTAACAATCTCAGAGTCACAGTTTTCACTAAAAGTTTCAACTATTTTTTTTCAAAAAATAAGCACACTTTATCCCTGCTGCTGCCCATGTGCTTGTTCATCCGGCAACAAATAAGACAGACTTAAGCATAACAATAATTTGGGGAAGTTTTAACCTCTCCCTTCTCCTCTGTGATCATAGGTTGATAGATGGATACTTTCTTGGCCACACATAGAATATATTTTTTTTCCTCCAAGAATTATTAGAGCAGCTCCTTAAAAAATACATCCAATCAAAAATGTCATTACATTGAAACGTTTTCAAAACGAGGCAAATAAAGCTTTCTGCTAAAAGCAGTATGGCTCTTCTTAGTTAGATCACAAAAAATTACTTTGAAGGGAAGGGTTTTATAGACATAAATCTTCCACTCAGAGATTGTGTTAAAATAGCATCTCTAGTTTTCTGCACTGGAAGCATAAAAGAGAACTAGCTAGTACTTCATAATATGATTTACAAGCCCTGAACAATATTTTTAAAATTCATAATATAAAATAAATAAATCTAACAGTCTTTTTTTTCCCCTCTTTTTTAAAAAAGGTCAGTTAGTGATGAAATGGGCCCTATGTGAGGTAAATGACCATAGAGGATGCCCTTAAAAGATTTGTATTTGTAGTAGTATCTGTTATACCAAACCTCTACGATGTATCAGTAGCAAATTAGTAAATAATTTCTGTACTCACTGTAAAGTGTTATAAATTTTAGTAGGATGACTAGACTCTCATTATACAATATATCCAATATCCACAGAGACAGAGAAGTTTTACCCTAAAAGAGTTTTCAATCTAAATTGACTTAGACCAAAAAAAGTATCAGAAAGTGAGTATCATTATTATTGCTTCCCATCCGGGGAACTGCAGCACTGATATATTAGGTCCCAGATCCACAAAAGGACATCTCACGTCAGAGAAGATTTAGAAATAATTCTCTGATCTGTCTGAAGATGTATGATGCCTACCAGAACTTTGCAAAATGGGTAGGTTTACAAATACAGGGACAGAGTGAATATACCACAATGATTGTACCTAACAACAGAACAAAGTAGCACGTGTGTGACCCAAGTGAAAAGTGGAGAAGCATCTGAAATGGATTAACTGTATAGATGCAGTGGAAAAGAAAGACACCAACTGGTCCACATATGCGTCAACTCATGAGATACAAAGAAGGCAGCGTACCCACCTTACCTTTTGGAGGCAGTGCCTTCATGCACAGGATGCTGTGAATGCCCTTTGTATAGCTAATGCACAAGAGGAATGCTAAAAGAAAAAGGAGAAGTACTAAAATATTAACAAACAAATATCAAAGTTCTCTTTAGGGACTTCCTTGCACTAAACCACATTGGTAAAATGATAGAAATCTGACGGTACTATTCTCCAGCTGCACACAAACAACAGCTGCATTACATCAGAAAACAAATCTGTGTCAAGCAAGTAACACTGATCACATATTAGAGAAAGGAGGCATCAGAGCTGATCTGAAAGAAATGAAACATCCTAGCAATTTAAAGCTTCTTCTCAAAGGCATTAGAATCCTTACCAGATGTGATTTAGCCATGGAGTTTAAGATGAAGATTAGGAAAATTACATGATGTTTATAATAATTTAGGAAAGAGAAGAAAAAATGTGTAGCATCCATTTGGATAAGACCCTCCCTTCCCAAATGGGAACTGTCACCTCAAAATCAAATACAGTAAGGCACAAACATTATGGTGTTGCAGGAAGGTAACCCACTGACATTGAAAACTGTGATGGTGATGCAATAAAATTAAGCTCAGAAAAAGAAGGCTTTATTCACCACTGTTGCAGAAATCTCATGGGTACTGTATGCACCCTGCTTGGCCACTGCCTACAAGCTGGAACAGATCACAGTTCCTTAGAGAACATTTCTGACAACCCGCTGCCTTCTGTGCCGACAAGTCTGCAGCGTCTGATCTCAAAATTACAAAGGTTTGATCTGAAAGTAATACAAAATCCCAGAAGAGAAATTCCTGCAGCAGTTTCTCTTGTACCGTTTCACAGAAGGACAAACTATGAAAAAAATACATGATTCAGAAGACCAGGTGCCTGTGATATTAAAACATTTACCAAGGATTCAGCCAGCAGAACAATGTTCTTTTAACAGGAGGAATAAAGTAAAGGAAGCCCATGGAAAATTAAGGTCCCTGGACTACCGGGAATGAAAGAGTTGTATGGGGAGAATGGACCAGTTCTGAAAGAAAACAAATTACCGATTCTGAAGAATACATTTTCTGGCATTCAGTATAACCATGCAACAGATGGGCCGAGACACAATTCCTGTGTTATCATGGAAGCATGTAAAGACGAAATGGGCAGGTCAGGAACAAAACTGAATGCACCTCGCTCATGATATAGCAAGGAAGGCTGGCTCCAGATCCCAGCACAATTACAACCAACCCAATCACTAGATGATAGTGTGACTGCACCTACCAAATGTGAAGCTCCAGACGTGGCACCTAGAAAGCATGAAATAAGCAAACAAAGAAACGTCCTAATGCAGTTACCCAGCAGGAACATCAGCAATAGCTATTCCAAACAAGCTGTATATTTACAGGAGGGCTATGTTAAATCTCTTGGCAGTTAAACTGCAAAAACTCTCTAAGACAGCTTTGTTATCAATCTCTGTGTAGGTATATTGTGCTGAGCTGCCAACATTATGATATGTCATTGAAATGACTTAAAAACCTTCTTTACTTTACTCCATGTTGTGTGGAATTCCATTGTGGTGAGTTGCACAAAGAAAGGAAATACACTACCAAGAGAAAAAAAATGACACGAATGCCCTAGGCAGCCTGATTTTTGGGGAATATAAATTGCCATGAAGATTCCTTGAATGTATGATTTTTTTCAATGCCTATGCAAAAAACCTGGAAAATATAAAAACATTCAAGAAACATCTGGAAAAACTAGTAAATGAAATTTGAGTAATTGCAAATGTAGATAAGGGCAACAGATGCCAATGTGGTTAAGTCATAAAGACTGCTACATGTGAAACCGGAAGACCTTTAAAAATGATAAACTGTCTGTTGGGGACTGAAAGATCTATAAAATCAGAACTAATTAAATGTCTAATTAGCAGAGTTTTAAAAAATTCCAACTAAATATGAATTGCACAGCATATTTCAGCAAATGTTAAGGATTTCTTCTAATTTACGGGCAGTAAAATGGTAAATAAAAGACCATTTGTCCACTAATGGGATACTGGGGAACTGAGGCAAGGTGTTGATTGATGTGTAGTAGCAGGCTAATTGTATAAATGAAGAACAATCTTTGTATTGAGCCTTTTGCAAAATGTCCTTTAAAATAAAGGAGCACTTTAAACAATAACTGGGTGAGAACTCCAACAGGTATCATATTACTACAAGCTAAATATCTACAGTTCTGTACTGTAAACTCTTTTTGTTAATTCATGATGCATCTTTTAAACATAGTGAAACAGATCTTCCAGACTAAGATCCCTCAAACTACACCTTTAATTTGAAACAAGCTTAACAAAAGCTGAACCATTTAGTGCTAATTTGTTCCAGTAGTAGTGTATTTGTGCTTTCCTATGTTTTTGTGTTTCTAGAAGACTAGAAATGTGATATAAGGAGGTGCCTCTGTCTTTACACAAAGTTCTGTTTCTTTGACCTGACATTTGCTGATATGAACATATATCGCACCTATGATCCCCAAGCATAAGAGACTAATCTCTCTGTGCCCAGCTCTCTGTTCCTTTCTCGAGCTATTCCTAGATAGATGATTAGATTAGCATGAACGCAGTATCAGCTAAAAACTTATAACCCGTAGATGATAGACCCCAAGACAGAAAAAACTTCTTGGCTTGATTTACTTGTGTGAAACGCACTGAGAGTGCCTGCAGCCAAAGGGCATGAGCCCTTGCTGAACACGCTGAATCCCTTCTCATGCTTTGCTTAAGGCCAGTAGCAGTGTTGGCCATAAAGCTTCACACTGAAGGCGTTTGCAGGTAAGATGTTCACAGCTAAGGAGTGTATTAAGTGCATTGCTCTCATTTAATTCCCACATGTAAAAGTTCCTATGCTATTCAGTTTATACCTTACATATTTGTACCCAGTCTAACACATCATGTATGGCTTGATATTTTAATAAAGATTAGGACTAAAAAGAGGCACAACACAATTTTTCATCAGGACAGGAAAAAAGAGAGAGAAAATGCCCTGCAATTTGCCATTATGTCATTCCGAGAAGTATTTCCGAAAGGAACACCTTACAGCGGAAAAGGCTTGATAAGGACCAGAACAGAATAGAAATCTCATCTGAGAATCCCTTGATTTCAAGAGCTTTTTACAGCAATTTTGCTTCAGGATTGGCCATCGTTCATTATTACTGAGGTCAAGTACATCTTGGCAGTCGAGAATGATTTGCTGGAACCGCATCCTACCTCCTGCTCGTAACGTTCCTTCCAAACAGGTGGCCGTCTCCTATGGCAAAAACCAAATATTCATCCAGTGTGTCCTACTGGGTTCCCATAAGTGCTCCTCTTTATAAAAGCAGCTGATTAAACTGGGCCAGCAAAGAGGGCAATTTCTGTAAATACATGTAAACCAGTAGAGAATACTAAATCTCTGTTTCCCATTTTTTCAGTAGTCCTGAGCTGCATTTGATATCTTCCTGGGATTTGGTCTGTACCTTTACTGTTCATTGCAATGCTAAACTCAGTAGTGATGTTTGCAGTGAGAAGCAGCCACAAATACAACCTGAAATGAATCACAAAGACAGGAAAACTGAAAAAAATTCAATTAGCACAACCAAAAGTTCTATTGTGTCTTTAACCGTGGCGGACTAGATGGTTGTTAATGCTCGTAAGAATTCAAAAGAGGGGAAAAGAAGCAGGGCACAAGAAATACTGCTGTTCCTATAGATGCTTTATTGAAGAGAATTTTTTCCTTGGGATTCCATCTGAGTGCCAAAATACTGTATTAACCCTATCCATTGTACCCATCCCCCAAACAGGATTTTTGCCTTAAAAACAATGATATAGTTCAGAGGTAATATTTAATGTAATGGACAGAGGTTATGCAAGTATACATGGTATTTCTGGTCTTCAGCTAGGCAATTCTCTCTACTCAGTTTCCCTGTTCTGACCCCAGATACTGTTAGCTTAATATAATTTCCTGAATATTAGAAGATATTTATAAAGCATCTTTACAATTTAGGATGCTCAACATCTAGCTATGTTTGAAGTTAGGTTCAGACTACTTTGGAGAAGCTTTGTGTTCCTAATAATAAGGAGATCATTAAACATAGTTTTTGACAGAGAGTATTAAGCTTTGATCTAATCATTAATGCAGCCTCACAAGTTGTTTATAGGCTAAATTGTTACTGAAGATTCTTGTGTACTCTTTTTCCACAGGTGTTAATATAAATAAATGGACTGATGATTGCATGAACTGAATTACCACAAGGTAAGACCAACCGTAGACACAGCCTTATTCTAAGTAAAATAATAAGAATTTTTAGTCAGTGAGAGCTAAGTAAACTCAGTCTTAACACATAGACTATTGTCAGAGAGTAGCTAAGGCTCTGTAAATCGCTGCCGAGCTTATCTTGCACTATATTCCAGATTAACCTTATGCAATATCCTGGTGGAGCTAACTGGTCAAATGGGCAACTAGTTAAAGAAAAAAGGTATGGACTTCTATTTGACAAAAGGTAAAGTTAGCATCTGGTGAAGAACAACCTTGTGAGAAGCATTCTTGAATGCAAATGACAGTGAAGTCAGTTTGTTCCTGACCAGGGCAATACAACTTTCAGGAAATCTAGAAAATAGAGGAGATGAGTAGGCAAGAAAATTATTGTGCAAGGATTGTAATGAAGTAGAAAATAAAAAAAAGCTATCACTTTTTTAGACACAAAGGAAGAAGTTAAGTGTTTTGGTTATGACCGGAATGCACAGAGGTAAACAGAGGACAAGGATGACATCCACATTCGATTTTCATTTTAAAATGTATTTTGATATCGATGCATATCTCTGTCATAAGTACTCTGCAAACACAGGATTTCAGCTTGGAAGACTGATTTAAAATTGGTTAGAAAAAGACTTTCACCTTGCATGGCTGTTCAGAAGCAAATTTCAACATTAATTTGTCAAATATAGCCAAAATCAAAAATTGGGGTTTTAATAAAATATGTGCCATCAATTAAATGTACATTAACACCTTGTATTGCCGGCTGGTTTCCCCACAAGGATGTGTTCCATTACTCTGGACATTCCAGAATTCTTCAAATTCTTTTCTTTATATTTGTTCACCTTAATTTATTTCCTATTACTTTTTCTTTCCACTAAGTGGTTTTCTAGATGTTAGCATCTAAATTCACATATAGCTGAGATGCATGGGCAACTTCAATGATTAACTGTTGTTACTTTGCAAATTAGTAAATTCAAAGTGTATGATATATTAGCAGTACTAAAATGACCTGCTTTGAATTATCAGAGTGTTTCAAGAGCAATCAATGCATGAATAGTAGAAATTAATATTAACTTGCTCTTTTGTTACAATCTTTTGAAATGCAACAAAGTTCCAAAAGAAAATGAATACATCATGTGGTATGGAAGTCAAGTTATAAGTTTTGGCATAAGACAAAACAAAGGTCATACACGACTAAAGAAACTCCATAAATAATAGAATACATGAGCACTTCTTCTCTATAATTGATAAACATTCTCTTGTTGTCTTCTCTTTAGTTAGTGTTTCTAACTTTGCATAACCACAGAGGAGATGCTGAAAATTAATATTTCTTTCTATGCCACTGTGCTGGGGCACATTTGCTTCAAGCTACTAATAGGAATCTGAATATGACCTACACTTGCTTTGCTAGAGACTTGCTTTGCCCAGCTAATCAGACTTAAAATGAAGACAATATGATGAGCTGAGAGAAATGTCAGGCTTAAGCAGCTTGACGCTGCTATTCCAGCTGTTTCACCCCAACGTATACTGCATTCCAGCCATAGCTCTCGACACAACCTGTAGCCAGTTGGCTTCAATCTGTGACCTCTTTGAGATACAGCACATGGCCAAATCCTTTGCATCACTGTTCACATCCTATGATCTTGTAGCACTTTACACACTGGGGAAGTGAATTCAATCCTAGTTTGCAAACGTAGAAACTATGGCAAGTAAACATGCCCTAGAGGATAAATTCCACTGTTGGAAAATAGAATTAGAATAGTCTGTCTTCTGCTTTTCTGGCCTCCTGGGCCACCTGGCTCTGTTGGAGCAGCATTATTCTACTCTGTAATGAAGACCTCTGGATGCTCAGAAAAATCAACAGTAACAGCACTATGAAAATATAAGACATTGGTTATTCCTACAGAATTATAATCTGATTACCTCTCTGCATGTAAATAAAGCCTTTTGACTTTTAGTAAGACTTATGTTTGCTCTGCCTCAGGCCATCTACAAACCCCTTGAACACTGTATTCCTCCTCAGTTTTAAGCAGGCTTTCTTATGCTATCTGAGGATTATATCTGCCATGAACCTTAGTGCACTGATGCAGAAATTAAAAGATCAGGCCTCACCCCACATGACACACATTTCATAGACAAAATATCTGCAATACAGCATATTTCCAGGAGCAAATGAAAGATTTTACTAAGCTACTAAGAGGGAGTGCCAATCTCTCTCCTCACAGTGAGGCAGAGGCTCCTTGCCTGCTATGTGAAAGCTTGAAATACATTAGTATACCAGACACTTACACCGCCAAACTCAGCACAGGGTAGCGTGTGACATGTACTCACAGGTGACTGGTGAACACAATTTACTTCATTTTCAGTCAAGGCATATTCAGTTAAATTTAGATAGCTGTTCCTCCTCTGCCACTGGGGCTTGCATCAAGCTTATGCAGGGGATGCAGCAAGCTGTATTAGCATAGATATTAAAGTCACTCATTACAAGTATGACATGGTCAGAGCAGGCAAGACAGCACTAGGTAAAGCTGGGTTGAACCTGAGCTGAAACTGCATTCCTGCATTTGAAAATAATAGCCACTAACTACCAACAACCCTCGGAAGGGTAATTCAAAAGCATCATATGTATTTGTGCTGGTGCTTTTACCTGTAGAGACATCAAATGTTAAACTATAACTGCCTACCATTTCTGATACTTGTGGTTATGCTTCCTCACCTAAAGAAAAAGGTGGCTTCCTTATTCATTGCAAATCTTCTTGCCTCATCAAAGAACATTCATTGCCATGTATTACTTGTACCATGGCAACAGCAAAAAACCCCAGTCAAGATCAGGAACGTATTAACTTTGTACTTTACCAGCGTTAAATGCAAATAGCAAGAGGCAGTCATGGCCTGAAAGAGCCTACAATTTCAGTAAACAAGATGGAAAATAGATGGGAGGGGAACAGAGAACCAAAAGGGTGAAGTGATGTGCTTGAAGTTACAAAGCAAAGCAAATCTGAAGTAATAAACAGTCTTCAGGTCACCTAGCTCCC
Organism: Dromaius novaehollandiae; assembly: GCF_036370855.1. Classification (NCBI taxonomy): domain Eukaryota; kingdom Metazoa; phylum Chordata; class Aves; order Casuariiformes; family Dromaiidae; genus Dromaius; species Dromaius novaehollandiae. Next base: position 65,792,035 of record NC_088099.1, on the reverse strand, counting down.
AATCGCTAGGCAATGATGCCCTCGCCCCTGAAATAAAAATTGTCTTCTGTTCGTTTCAGCTAGTGCCAGCCTGATCAAACCACCATTCTCTAGCTGCTGCTACTGCTTTTGTGTGTGGCAAGAACGACCGTTCTTGTCTAAAGACGGATTAAAGGAAAGTTTGGAGACTCATTGGTTAGTGTGTACAAAATTATATGAAACAATTTTCCCCTGCCTGTTTGCTAGCACCTTTGGAGAGCTGGAGAGAGCATTTGTGGAAGCTCCTGAGCAGTGCTGGGAGCCAAAGGACAGAGTCATGCTGTGGGTTAGCACGTGCCAGCCATAATAACATGTCCGTGTTTTTTAAACACTTAGCCAGTGGCAAATAAGAGGTAATTCAATTTTAACACCTGGAAACAATAGCTATTTAAATAGTTTTTGAAAGTACCCGGGCTTTTTTGAAAGTATATGATTTCTCTGTTTGGTGGTTTGGTTTTGGTTTCCTGCCCCTGTTGCTCTTCTCAAGCATGGATCTTTCTCATAAATGAGGCATAAATCTGAGCAAATTGTTCCCAAAAGGGAGTAAAGAGAAGGAGCCTTCCAGAATACCAGATAAGACCTGAAGAAGGTTCAATAGATGTGACAATAACATTTGCACACCCTTATTCTATCAAGGCCCGTATGTTTTCTCCCCCACCTTATTTTCCCCTCTCCCAAGAAGGGGGCAGGAGATGGAGCTTTCTGTTCTTTAGCTAAGGAAAAGCTAGACAGATTCCAAAATTATATCAGAACATGCACCAGAGCTTAGCTGGCAGGTACTATCTGCTGCATTGTTGATTTCTATGACTACATCTCAAGGCTTTTGGTAGATGAATATTTTGGTTTCATTTTCAGCACTGCAAAACAAATAATTCTAAAAGCAGTTTTTGTAAGAATGGTCACCTTTATGTTGACAGAGAAGTACTTGAAAATTCTCCTGAACATACCACGAAAAGTTAATAGCAAAAGCCAAAGCAAAAAGAATTCAAAAGATGTTACATAAATCTTCTAATCATAAAACCATTCTTTCAATATGTGGAAGGTGATCCATGTCATTCAGCATCTGAAGATGGCATTGTGGAGAAAGTCAGTTAGTTGCATAGGCAGAACATCATTAGATCTGTGAATATTTGTATTTAACACTACTGCCTTCTAACAGAAATTGGACACGTCTCAGTAAATTTCTAAAAACAAGCTGCTATTATTAGATATGGTTCTGTGATATCTGGAGCTATGTGACAATTAAATTTTCACATCCTTGTTCTATCAGTGGATTTAGAAAGAAAAAAATATGTATATATACATAAATTCTAAAGGATTAAATTTTTATGAGAGACTAACACATAGCTTCCAAACTTAAGAGTGGGTTCTTAATTAGGTTGAGCACTATATATTCAGATAACTAGGCGCTGAAAATGTAGCTTTACCTGGGTAGCTGGTGTTCATATAAGAGGTCTGTGGCAGAACCTAGAAGATATACCAAACTTGTCTCTTTACCCTGGAATTTATACACAGATTATTCTCTTCCTGTTTTGGGGGTAAACTAGATTCAGGAAAGCCCTTTTGCCGTATTCACCCAAATCACCATACATCTACTACCAAACACAAAACTGACTCTGCCTTTTGGTAAGGAGTTGGTACTGCTTAACACTGCCAACTTGAGCTTCTATGTAGGGAAGTTTTGTTAACTAAGGTACCTCCCATGCAAAACTCAAGCCTCTTCATATGGTGTTATGCTCAAGATTTTTTTTTATGGGTAGAGGAAGTACATCTTGTATATAGATATATACAAAGCCAAAAATTTATTGCTCTTATAATTAAAATCTTAAGAGTCGAGTCAATTGTTAATCTAGATCAAATTGTTACAGAAAAACAAAAAAAGAATAATAATACAGTTAGAATATTTCTCTATTGGAAAAGTATTACTAATAGCAACAATACATTTAAAATTGTTATACACCAACTTTTTAGTTTCTACCCCTTTTCCTGGGGCTATGCTCACCCTTCTGCTGCTCAGGGTCATTTTTATAAGTGTGCTAACACGCTGGTACACCTTGTTCTTTCTTCATTGGTCCACAGCTCCACATTACATCTGACTTTACTGTGTATGCTTACCCCTAAAACCAGTTTTGTCCAGCTCTACCTCTTCATTTCTTTCACTGACCACTGGTGAGTTGTTTATAGTTGTGGGGTCCCCAGTGCTGGCCTGTGCCCCATCTCTTATCCCCTGTACACCGTATCATGTGTCTTCCTTTCTTAAGGAGTCTGCTATCATACCACATACTGTATTTCTCTGCAGTAAATCATTATGTTATAATATCATAACATAATAACATAAATATCTCATTCTACATAGAATAACTGTGTATTACCGCTATCTGTATAAAACCATTATATAAAGCCATGGTGGTACCATACAAAGATAAACAAAAGTAAAACAAATTAGCCAGAGACACCTGGCCAGCTAGAGAAATTGCTGTAACAGCTAAATCAAATATAACAAAACTATAGACAGATCAAGAAAAGTTCAGACAGCACAAGCCTGACAAGCCTCAGTCCTGAGGCCTTGCAAATTCAGCACAAAGCTTATGACCTGTTGCTAGCAATGGCAATATTGTATTACAGGGTGATACAGTTACAACAGCTTATCAGAAATGAAATTCACCTCATTTAAAGAAACAAAATAAGACAGCAAAAATTCAGTTTCTTTCCTCTGAAACTTTTTCAGCTATGCTCCCTAAAGCCATTTACACAAAATAACTGGTCGTTGGTTTCAAGTAACAGCAAACACATTCAATCTGTTGTCTTCCCTCCTCTTCCTTCCTGGCATATAGAGAAGGTGTTATATTTATGCTCAGTTCCATTTGCTAATAGAAAAAAATGATATTTCTGCAAAGAAATGAAATCACTACTCAAAGCCTTTTCTAGGTTAGCCATATGAGGATGCATTTATCACATTTTTAAAGTGTAAAACATGCTACATTGGCTCACTAAAACCAGTACTCTACCATTATTAGAGTAAAATAATTAAGATGACAGCTATATCTTTGATGTAAACTTTTACCACACCAGTAGCTTTCGTCATGCTATGTATGTAGCTTTTGTCAAGCTTGACAAAAGTTGCATACAAGCATGTAGCAAGCATGTAGCTTTTGTCATGTTCATTGGGACTTCCTTTGGTTTAAAGTGCCTCAGAATTCACAGTTTTAGGACTTCAGCCTTTAGCCCTTCACATATGCCACTCTTTCTATAAATAGCACTGTGTATTTCTCATATCACTGATGTGTTATTGTAAATACATGATAATATTTAGCAGTTGTTAAAGAGAAGAACTATATCTTTCCACTTCCACTTTCCTATACATTTCAGTAAGTGCTTTCTTCCACTGTCCAAAGACCCAGGGAGGTCTGCACACCCTCGAGGGATGTTTCTTTGATGTACGATACGTAACTCTGTAATACACATTATTTGATCCAGTAACACGTATCTTTTCTAAAAGTATTCTACTAATACTTGTCTTCTCTAAGAATAAGCCAACAGCTGTAGTCCAGTCCTCTTCAAACAAGTCACCATCTGTGGAATATGAGGGTACATGATGGCCACTAAAACTGCTTACTGCCTATGAACTATTTTAAGGAATTAGGATGCGTTGTAATAGCAAAAACAGGAAACCTGAGAAGGTCTGAGAGGGTGAGTGATGTTAACAGGCAGGGAATGGAAGTAAAATTCTAAATATTAATCTTTCCCAGCTGCTCCTTCAGGACAAGTTTTCTTAGCCAAATCCCTCTTTTCTTCCACACCTTCTTTCCTCCTTCCAAAAATCACAAACAGAAAGTAAAATCTCACCACAAATGCTTCTCACTCCTTTTGCTAGGAAGAAGAGTAAGCACACCTGCAGTCTTCTAGAGCTTCTCCAGCTTCCTTTCTAATCTGAACATCTGCATTAAGACTAAAATGGCAAGCAGTAATCTGATAAAAATTTGCAGAGCCTTTAATTTTCCAACAGTGCACTGCCAACAGTGGTGCTCATAGACTATGTAGCTCTGAAAGTAACTTTATCATGTAGATTATCTACTGAGTAATCTAAGCCAGAAAACAATCATATCTTTTAACACTCTAAGTAAGTTTCAGTGAGGTTATTCACCTGTTTATCTTAAAGCATAGGAAGCATATTTTTTTGGCATCAGATTAGAATCATAATGCCTATAACATGACTGAGTTCATGATTTTGACAAACTCATGGCTGTGTAGTCTCTTATATTCATATTAAAGTTTTTCATGTGAGTCTGTATTAAGTGTCTGTGTGCACACATAGATGTAGAGAGAGAGAGAGAGAGAGGAGGAGAGAGGTAAGGATATCACCTGATTATAACCTAAAGCCATAAGTTTTATTTATAAACTTTTAAGTCTGGCCATACTTTCAAAAGTCTCTCAGACAATCCTGAAACTTAATAATGACAACACTAAGTTACAAATTTCTTTTAGGATATTCTTCACGATCAGATAATCAGGTTAAAAAAAAAATTGGGGAAGCTTCCTTCAGCCGTGAGATGTGGAAACCAGGGACATGGACTTCAAAACCTGTTGGGCCAAGTTCCCTGACGCCAGAGATACCAAGATGCAGAGACTGCTGAGATGAGAAGAGAGGAGAAGAGCATCCTCTGCTCTGCTCCTCAGAGTGTCAGTGGAGCCAAGCGGTGCTTCTAGTCCCAGCCTCCCTGATTTCCAACACGGTTCCCATTATCCATCATGGACAAGCTTACTCCAGTATCCATTGCATAAACTCATGTCCTCTCCCCCAAGGGATATCACCATCACTTGTCCGAATCCTATTACTACCTCGAACTAGCTTTGTAGTGTCTGGTAGTTACCTCTGGTAATGTCAGAGGAATTTGTACCATTTTAAATATTGGGGTGTTTGGATGGCGATGCACGGATGGGTAACTGAGCACACACGTGAGTTCTCTCAGTTCATTCTTTTGGGCAGGTAACTCGTGCGTATAGCTGGAAAAGCAGGGGAGCCATATATTCCTGCATCTTTAACTATACAAACCAAAGCATCTTTAAAAATGGCAGAAGTATCTTGTAGATTCCTTTATACAGTTGATATAAAGGAGGTAGATCCTAGTAAATGTTAACATCAGCCTTACCCAACAATTACTCCTGATATAAAATGCAACTTCAGTTTGCTATCACGAGCAGGGAAAAAAAAAAAAAAAAAAAAAGTTCAGCACTTTATCCTAGGTACAGCTGCATTTTTCTTTTGCTTCTAGAGACAAACTGCTTATCTCCCCACACCAGATGAATTGTTTCCTTTGCTGTATCCCTCCCCAAGTATGAATCCAGAATTGTAAGGTGATAGTTCTGGTCACAGTTATAATCCTGTTTTCCCCCTCCTTCTCTGCAGCACTCTCAGAAATTAATCTGTTCGCAGATGATTACTTTGGTCAAGTGGTAGTTTCTGCCCTTGCTTGTTCCTGCTGGATATTTAATCCACTTCTCAGTTAGAGCAATTGAATGTGTTTTTGTCCTTTTCCCCTTCATGATGGAAGGGTCAGCTTGCCAAATTCATTTGCTTCTTTCTTGTCTCATCTGACTTTCTAATTTTTGTTGTCAGACATGTCAGGGAATAAGAAGAGCTGTGTCCTGTTAGGACTAACCAAGTATCCTTTTTTCTCTGCACTTTTAGACAGAAGTGCCAAGTCCTATAGAAGAGTATGTGTGTGTATGTGTTTCTTCTCAGCAAATCCAAATTATGGCTAGCTAACACTGTATACTTAGAAATACATGATACCAGAATAAGACTTGGTCCTTCCTGCTCAGAACATTGTGCACCCTAATATAGGTACAGTGATCCCACCGGTCACAATTTGCTATCCTCTCTGCTGCAGAGATGCTACATTACTGCAGTCATTCCCACAAGCTGTGCCTTCAGCCTTCTGACAGCTAGGACTTCTATTTTAATAGTTGTCCCTCTGGTTCTAGTCTAGCAGCTTACTATATGCATTGAATCTATATTACTAGGGTCTTCTAGGAGCTCTCTTTAGCATCCCTTCTTGATATTATGCTTTTTTTTTTCTTTCACATGCAGTAACCTAGGAGAAGGAATTGTCTTAAATAGTCTAACAGGGCAGCATAGTCACCGATCAGGCAGGTACATTGCTTTTTAAGATAGCTCACAGATAATTTTAATCATTAATCATTGAATAAGTTACTTATTAAATACTCCCCTATAAAACATAGAGCTGACTGAAGAATCCCCAAAATTTACTGAATATACAGTTTGATTAAAACCAGAATAATACATATGCTGAATAATGAGTATGTTGTATAAAATTCAGTCAGCTTTAGTCAGCAATACCTTTGAAGTACCAGAGAGAACTACACTCTGCCTCCTACTGGATTCCTATTTAGAGACCACAGGTTTCTGATTCATAATTCTGCTACACAGCATTTGGGCAAAGAAACTGGCTAAAGCTCAACAGCCGAAAATGAGGAATTCTCACTTTTTGCTGATGCCAGTTCTGCATTATAAATACCAATTCAGCTAATAAAGATTATACTTCAAGTTATGGGTGATAGCAGAGAAATAAAGAGGAAAAGAAGGTTTTTTTCCAGTACAAGGAAAGCTAGATCATCAAGGTGTATTTCAAATTCCACAGATAATAGTATCTGTTTCTCCAGTCAGCATTATACTCAAATCATCTGAGTATCCACAACTACTTTTTTCAGATGCCTTTTGTGAGAAATTCAGAGGTTTTCTGTAATGCCTTAAATAACACTTCTAAAGATTTCTCCATAAACAGCAAAAATTGTGACTTCCCTGAATACTGGCAAAAAATAAGAAGACAGCTATAAAGAATACAACAGCTATGCACACTCATGCAGACGTTAAGGCTTCTAAGATTAACACTGCCTCCAGTTTTGGTAATGCAACTTGAAGAGCTGGCAGCCTGGCTGGTGCCGTACTGCAGCACCCACTAGTGGGTATGTACTTACTGGTGCTCACTGGTGCATCCCTCTCCGTGCACCAGCCATGTCACGTCACAATCTTACCTGAATTCAGGGAAAAAGGAATCTAGGATAAACAAAGGAGTCAGATGCTTCAAAGGTCAGGTTGATACTACCCTGTCAATAATCTTTTCTTAGTCTGATCCAACTTGATAAATTAATATGATTATTACTACTTTTGTGTGTGTGGGGGGGGGGGGGGTTGAGAAGCAGATGAAAACCACATTTTTAAGCTTTTTGCCTAAAAATCTTTCTTTAGGATAGTATTTGAGTATTTTACCTACTTGCGTGGGATTTCAATTAGTCTAATGCATCTGGCGCTCTTAAATCTGTCAGGGGAGACACAGGGTCTGGGACTTGCTTCATTACGTTGCCAGAGAGGCTGTAACCCTGGGCTTTCACACAGGTAGCATTCAAAATCCCAAATTAGGCTCTGGAACACCTCTACTGGCAATAAATCCACATGGTTAAAATATGGCTTCCTCTGGCTTTTCGTAGTATACCCAAAAAACATGCACACAAACAAACCGATCACTCCTATTCTAATTCCTGAAGAAATGGTCATGAATCCTGAAAGAAAATGAATATATTTCTGCAGCCTAGAGCTGGATTGCTAAACCTCAGAGAGGAGAGTAATGTAAAACATTAAAAAATAACTATTTCGCTCTACTTTGAGTTACTATCTGTTACTTTACCGAGGCTCTGTCTCAAGTGATGCATCCAGTTTGGGACACCAATGTTTATGTAAGATGTAGACACCCTGGAAAGCAACCATAGGAGAATAATAATAAGTTGTTTCAGATGACGTATTAGTGAGAAATAGCTGAAGGACTTGGCCTAGTTTAGCGTAGCAAAGTAAATATCACCAAAAAAAATCGTAAAAACAGTTTGTTTTTGAAAAGACTGTCAAGAGCGAAAGACCTGTAGGAGTAAACTAAAAGCTCAGTTTCAAGGAAATATGATAGAACAGTAGGACAATTTAGAATATTCATATCCTCAAATATGTAGATTAATATCTTCAATAGAAGCTAAGGAAATAGCTAAGGAAAACTAAGCTAAGGAAAACTGAGCACTGGACCAGCTGTCTAGGGGGACCATGAAATCTGTCTCTCTGAAGGACTTTAAAACAAATTTAAAAGAACTCTAACTATAATTATCCTTCCCCTAGTACTTGGAAGGATGGGTTGGATGACCTCCTGAAGTCCCCTTGAAATTCTACATCTGTAATGCAATGAATAAGAGGAAATTTATTAACACAAATGTGAATCAGTGGAGCAAAAAAACCTTCTGTTCTGTTTCCTGATTTTTCTGAAATTTCCCCCACCTTTGGGGATATGTTAATGCCTCAGTAAGAGCTGGCAAATACTGCAAAACATGAAACTGCATGAAAAATTAAAAGAAAAAAAATCCAAGACATTTAATTCCTGCTGCTCATCCTTTTACGGCTTTACGATTTCTTCAGAGATATCTGAAGCAAGTTTTAAAGCAGAAAATATTTCATTAGGGCCTCATCTTTGATGGAAGCTGCCGGGAAGCAGGGGAGCGGGGCCAGGCCCCTGGGCGAGGGAGCTGGGCGCTGCGGGTCTTCCTTGCCACAGCGGCCCAGCACCTGGCAAGGGGAGCTACAGTCCTCTGTAGTATCAGTAGGTGAAATTTTCGCTTGCTTCTTTGTTATCTGCTTGTGCTGTGCATTTTCTAACCCCTGGTACATATTTCAGGCTATGAACCCTACACAAGCCATAAAAACATCAATACAATTTTAGAAAATAATGAGACGTGTCAATAATTAATCCAATAGTTAGATTAAGATATGAATGTTCCAAGACTTCTCTCAATGAATAAGAGCTACCAGAAAACAATACTTTCTTTCTTCAAAATATCTATTCTGTGTATCAAACATTTAGGAAGTTAAGATGATGCTAGCCAAGGTTATTCTATTTTTGTTCACATCTTAGGTCTCTAATGATTCTTCTTACCTAAACTCTGACAAAGTTAGAATATTCAATGTTTGCACAGCATCTGTAGTAGTCTGACTTTTTTTTTTTTTTATCTTGCAAAGATATGATCCCTAGATGACATTCATATGAGAAAATAATTACCTCAGTGGAATATTTTTGCTTGAGGATCTCCATTACACAGTCACTATAATTAACGCAAAATGGATTTAGTTATGCAGACTTCAGACTGTAGCTGGAAGGTTTCTAATGGAGGCCCTTGCACTGTCCAAACTATGTCAGTACTTGTTTTAGCCCTACAGAGTATCTCAGAATCAAGAACATGAAAGAATGCCTTAAAGGCAATGTCATAGCAGCTCCTGCTTTCTTCAGTATGCTGCAAGTATGTGTCTTTATCTCTGAGATAAAATGAAAACATCTCAAAGGTCTTTAAACAGTTTCCAGAGATGCTACTACTGTGCAAATGAATAAATAAATAATGAAATAAAAATAATAAAATAATAAAATAATATATTTTGCCCTTGATTTGTACGAAGGGCAAGTGTAAATAAATTCTCCTGTAGCATCTATGAAAACCTTATCCAACTTAACAGCCATTACCTGCAGAAGTTTTAAATTGTGACAACTTTTCCCTAATTTAGTATTGAAAATAAATACTCCAGAAGCTTTGAACCATAGTATGTTAAGTGTCAGCTGACCTAGCAAAAATAGTAGAGAATTCCATTCAGTTTAAAATGTAGGACAATTCTACAACAGCATCTACATTTAGTAAAAAAGCAGCTTCACAAATAGCAACTGTAATGTCTGATTCAGAAAGTCCCCTATGTCCCCTAGAAAGTCCCTTATCTCATTGAGCTGAAAAATTTACAGAAGAAGTTTGAACAGCTGCAGTACTTTGTTCAGTCACCAGTGCTAAAGTTTTAGATAAATCTTTTTGAATTGAATAAATATTGGCAAATAATTACATTTTTAGCTAATGAATGAAAGGGGAGAGTAATGAAATGGCAATGATGCTATGACCCATGCTGTCAGGATTTTGGGTGGCACTGTTCATGAATACGATGACAAGCAACCAAGATTTAGAAACACAGATGTGACTGTTGAAGAAAAATTAATGTCATTACCACTAAACAACAAGGTATGTCTTGTTATTTCCCAGAAAAACCTGACTTCAGGTTATATGGAAATAAATATGCAATGCTTGGAACACAGAAAGAAAGACAGACAGAGATAAATCAAAATGCAAAAAGAAAACATCCAGCCCTACTATGCATACACCTCTAATAATATCCATAGAGACTTGTTAGAGCTCATCTGGGGGAAAAAAAAAGACCTCTTTTGGAATGAAATGCAGAATTTGAGAAGTTCGTGAATAGGTGAAATACAATATTTCACTTGAAAATATATTTCTGAAAAAAAGATTTCATTTGTCTATATTTCATTTTGTGACAAAGAGCTCAGAAGCCCAAAAAGGCTTTTCTGTGTTCCAGATCTATGATGCAGAGGCTTGAAAAGCCTGAAAACAGTGATTTCTTGCCTTAGAGCTTAGATCTTAGATGCTAAGTTTAATCCTAACTATAAGTATATACATATGTGCATGGTTAAACATAAAGTGTCAGGGAATGTTTTGTAGCCCTGAGTCTACAGTGACATATGGTGGCTGTATATGTATGTCCTAAATCTCCTCTAAAGATTTTTCTGCCAGAAAAGGACTTGTAACTTGAAGGCTGACCAACTAGCTGGACATGCTGGCAAGAAAGGAGCCATAGCAAGTGGTCAGTGTGCTTGCACACTAGCAAAGAATAAACTGAAAACTGGTCAAAATAGAGCGGGAAGAGGGGAGAGTCTCGTGTGGTGAAAGAGAGAAGGAGGGAAAGATGTAGCAGGTCTGCACGATCTTGCAGTAATCATGCTGCTGAGGCTGCTGAGAAGGTCTTTTTGAAAACACAAACCAAATTGCAAAGGAGCACTAAAGTCTTCCAGGCTCATGAATGCAATGGATACAAATTAAATCAAAGTAGCAGCATCAGACACACTTTTGAGTATGTTGCTCTGTCTTATTTCCCATTTAGGAGGGAGTTAATTTTGGAAATCTTAATCCCTTATGTTTCTGGAAACATCACAGGAAGAGGTAGTTGATCACGGAGACAGAACGTCATTTTATCCTTGAAATCCTCATGCTGTCTGCTCTTGCCTTACATTCAGTAACAGAATTGGAAGTGTATGAAAAAGAGGTTATTATTATTATTATTATTATTATTTTGTAATCTGCCAGCACATAAACCAATTGCATTGGTTCTTGCTGCTTGTTTTGGGAACATAGAACTGGAAGTATCTACAGAGAGCAAGGATGTAATGAAAGTTCAGTCCATAAGGCGCCACAGAACCTTACTTCCACCCCTCAAGCCACCAACAAGCTATAACCACTTTATGACCCAGTTTTACAGGGATGTTGCCATTTTTCCACACTTGTAAAGCACAATAAGAGGGGCAGACGTGTCTGTGCTCTCTCCCATCGACCTGTCAGATCAGCATAATCTGTACCTGGAGGGGTGGAAGGGAAGAGAGAAGAAAGGCAGCTTTCATGAATAATAAAGCCAACCTCTTTCTCTTCAGAATATCAACTGAGTCCAAGTCTATAAACACCAATGTACATAATACTTGTGTAACTCTACTTTGTAGCAGCCTGGTCTGATGAATTTAGAACAGATCTTCTACAAATAATGGCTAAGCATGGATTAATTCTGACCAAAATAATATCAATGACTACAATAATAATAATCAGACGAAGAAGAAAAAGAATACAGCTCTAAATTCTGGGTAATATAATCATTACCATAAGACTCACTAAGCTGTAAACCCTCCTTCTGTGGTCCACTTCAGATCTTTACCTTTGCTCACATGCAGATTTCAGAAACATGGGACAAAGGATGAGAAAGTGATATAAACATGAGGGATCTACTCCTGTTCATTCTGGGGTGAGATCTGACTGCATATGCAAATAGAAAAATAAGCATGGTCTGACCTAACATTTTGGAAAGATGTCAGATCTCCCCAAATTCCTCTAATTGCATTCTTTTTCATCTAAATGTATGACCTGCTACATTTCTTTTCATAAGAAAGATCAAAGCAAATTTTGAAGAGCTGAATTTTCTGAACCATCTGTTATTCCTTGCTTGGGACAGAGTGAAGGACAGTTTATGAAAAATTCAGCAGTTCCAAACTATAAAAGTTTCTATACAGGCATATAGCTACTTACTACTATCTTACCCCTTCTCCTCTATTTCAGTCTGATGCTCCAAATTCTATTTGCATTCAAATGCAAACAAAAATCCACCTCTTCAGCCAAGCCAGAAATACAGACCTTCTTTATTTGACTGCAGAGGATCCTAGCTTTAATTTTTCACTAGAAAAAAAGTCATTAAAAAAAAATTTTTTTTAAATAGACTCTAATCAAGATAATGAACTTTTCAATGCCTTAGCAGAGATGTCACCTTAAGAGATCAATAGTGCACTGATAACTCTTTTCTCCTCACATTATTGCAGGCTAATGCATTACACACATCACAAATAAAAGTATCAGATAAACTATGGAAAATAGACACTTATGTCTTTTTGATGTGCAAAGCAAATTTCCTTAGAACGTGCCTTGAAACCAGTTAATGCATATATTTAAATATATATAATAATAATGAATATAATATAATGTATATATTTAAATATATGTGTGTGTGGTTTTATGTGATTGTGTTTGTGTTTGAGTGTAGAAATATGTAAAAATAGATATGGAGATCTCTTTCTCTCCCTTTCACGGTTAAGTAATTGTTGACCTGTTTAAAAGTAATTTTATGGTATCTCTATTAAAGATAAAAGGATCTAAAAGGAAAAATGGCTTAATTTTTTTCTTTTTATAATAGAATGGTTATTAAATTTCCTCTTTGGAAAAGAACATCTGGATTAGCATTTGTCATACTTCTAACATTTTAGATTATTATTTCATATTATTTCATTCTTGGCATTTAGTTTCAACTTTTTATTCATTTACTTTCCAGATTTTATAGCCCAGTGTTATACCTCATTTTCATATTTTAATTATTTTCACAAGGAGAATGCATGACAAAAATACAATTTATATTATCAGTGTTGAGTTTTTGATTTCAACACCTTATGAAAGCCTGGTAGCATAAAGTCCAAGGCCATTTTTCAGTGAATTCAAGCAAAAACATATTTATTTCATAACTATGGTTTACTTTAAATTCCTGCTATTTAAACAGCCCATTTACTCCCCCCACTTTTTTTTTTTTTTTTTTTTTTTTTTTTTTTTTTTGGCTAGAAACCAACAAACAGAAACCAACACAGAAATTGTGGCTGAATAACAGTAGAACTTTACTAAGCTGTGTATTTGTTGATCACATCTTTTCAGATTCTTGCGTTGTCTTCACAGAACATGCTATTCTCCTGAATTCTGTCATCCTCAATTTTGTATCAGGTATTTGAAATATAATGGTCCAAAGAGGCAGTCAAGCAGCACATTCTAATTAATCAAAAAGTGATTTTAGGTTGCTCTAAAGGGCATTATGTCCATCTAAATCTATGTTTCCATTTATATGCATAATTTTGCTGAAACAAAACAGATTTTTTTTAAAAAAGCGTATGACTATCTTTTACTCTTTGCACTAGATACTTAACAAGATACTGTATTTTCACATTGCATTTGTAAAAGTTTTTGCAAGCAAATTTTGACTTCAGTTATGAATCTGGAGACCTTGATAATTTAAAAAAAAGAATCATAGTTCAATGCAAATGGCACAGCTACAGACTCTTGGCCAGGTATTTCATAGCTGTAGATTGAACTTAATCCTTTGACTTCAGTGAAGTTATGTCAAATTGCTCTGAGCTAAAACAAAAGTGGCCCACTCTTTTATTTTTTTTTTTTGTATTAGTTAGCAACACATTTTCTTAAACTTTTCTTTTTCTTCATTTCTATAGCATGATAGAGCAACCACATAACCTACAACCTATTTCTGCTGCAGGAACACCAAACCCATTACCTAGTGTGATTTAGATAATCCCTTGGGCATCTCTCAGAGTCCAAGGCTATCACTGTTTGTGCATACATACTGGTAGGAAGAATAGAAAGATTTTTTTTTCCTGATGTCCTACACGAGGCACTAGTGCCATCTGACCACTTAATAGTTGAGTTAATCCCACTTACATGTCTTCATAAATCAGACTGCAGATCCTGAACAGGATCACTTCATACATGTGATATCAATCCCCCTGATCTGGAAGAATGTATGCATGGGTATATTTTATTTCAGCACTTCTAAATATCCCAGTGAGATAAGGTGACTCTGGAAGTTGGTGAAGGATAAAATTAACTTTTAACTATAGCAGCTCACTCAAAACACTTATTTTACTTCATTCATTATTCCAAACTTTAGATTCTTTTACACCCAAAATATCTGAAACGACATTACACAGAAATACTGATATGTAACAGTAAAACAATTTGATCTTTGCAATTACATGTGCTTAGAAGAATTTTAGTACAATTTTCATACAATTTTAGTAGAATCAACTCCTACAGGAATCCCCTGTCAAGCCAAAATATCCTCTCTGTGCTGTTGAGCATACGATTTTTATGGCTTCCAAACAACCACTCACACCCTGCCTGTGGGTCTGTGTGTACTGTAGAGTTGTATTTCATGGGTGATGGGAAGCAGAAGAGTGGAAAAGTATGTCTTCCCTGTATCAGGAGGATTTTCTCCTCGAAGCAAACATATTTCATACCTATTCATTTTTTAAGTATAGATTTAAAAGTACACAGTATCTCTTGTTCGAAACTCTGCTAATTGCATCCTGATTCTGTATATTAAACAGTATTATCATTGCCACTGCTCTGAAAGTTATCTCCACAGAAAGAATGAAAAGGCTATTTTTTAATAAATAAAAGCCTGGGGAAGTTTTTTTTAATAAGGAAAAATCCTTCCATGTGTCTTTCCTCATGCAGCTTTATATTTTTTTCCAAGGCTAAGAAAGGATGAAGCTAGCACACTGGCCCATCTGTATGTAGTATAACTTACCAAAGTTAATAAAAAGCCTCATGCGATTTCCCGACATTCTGTAATCATTATCAGCTCCATTTACATTTCCTATCAGAGATGCACTCAAATGTGTGGAATTGGCAGTCGTTTTTCAGAAATCTTTAAAAGTGAGATAGCTGTGTTCCATTTATAAAATGAGCTTTGAAAGGCTGGCCCTGGATTATGCTTTGCATAATCAGCCTAATGGATTAAGAAACTCATTTACAATATAAAGAACCTAAAAAGTCTCTGATAAAACCTTGATTACAGTTATAGTCTGTGAAAGAGATGACATCTGTTTTTGCCTGAGACTAAAATCTACTATTTGAGCCCAGTGGGTGAAAGAAGATACTGATAGTTCTAAGACAAGTTATAATAAAATTTGAGGTTGCTTGCAGGTTCTTTGATGCATTAATTCTCAGACTGGAGCTTCTTCTAAAAAAAATAAAAAAGAAGCATCGGCCTGTTTGCTTCATTTATCAGTTACACCTTTAAGGCATTGATTTTCTATGGCTTCCCATTTGTTTGTGTTGGAAAGTGGAAGTGCAAGTGCAGATTAAGTATTCAGTTATGTGAAATAATGAAATATCCAAATAATCATGCAGGGGAACTTGAAAACCTCTAAATACTTCTAAGTATTTAAAAACCAGTGCAATAAAGATACCTTGCTAGATAAGGAAATATGAAACACTCCATTTTATTTATGCAGTGTCCATATATAACACAGAATTTTATTAAAAGTGAAGGGTTGCTTTCTGCTGGCATAATTCTGCTAACTTCAGATATTACTTTGAGCTTCAGGCTTTCATTAATGCTAAGTTTCAAAGAGCAATTGTTTTAAAACATCTGCTATTCACTGTGTTTGTCATTTTTTAAAAACAATGTGCTGTAAATTGGCAGGCACATCCACAATGCTGGGGCTGAATTTTCTCTGGAGGTTTTCAATATCAAGCTCCAATGAACAGCAAGCTCTCTGTAAGGGTAAGCTTCCAAATACAATTCTCCTCAGGAAAATTCCGCTACTTGTGTATCAATGTTAATCTATATTTTAAAATGGTACTATGGATTCTTAATCTCCCTTCTTTACACAGCTCAAAACACAGGCCAAAGGGATTGGGAAAAGCAGAAAAAGGGATATCACATTTTCATTTAATTTCATGAGAAACAAACAACTGTGACCTTTTTTCCTTTCGAAAAAGAAAAATAAAGTCATTTCCAGCTTCTCAAAAAGTTTTCTTTCAATAAAACCAAAAGTTTTATTTTTACCTTGTTAATTAATCAAGAATTAATTATCAAGAATATTCCTGCACTAAAAAGCTTACCAAAAGATGTTCTGTTATGAAAAATTTAAAACCAAACATCTAAATTTAATATAAAGCTTTTGCCGATTTCCCTTTTAATCAGCAATTCCTTTCCACAAATCTCTATTTAAATAAAAAACAAACTTTTTTTGACAAATGCATATTCCAGCGTGTGAAATGACAGGGGTTCTTCAGGCTAGGCAGTAAAAAAACACTAGACCAAGAGATAGGGTATGCAATTTCTTCACCTGAGTGCAATCTTTCCTGCACACGTTATTTCCCATAAGGCTCCCAAATTCATGATACACTAGTCATATAAAACTTTTATACCTTGGAAGCCAAATATTTTCTTTAAAAAAATTTAAAAAGTGCAGAAGGGCAAGAAGAGATTCAGAGCAGTGTACACCTCCGTAACAGAGAATTCCTCAAAAAGCAAAGAGCTGTGCCCAGAGGCTGTTGCTCCGAAACTCAGGTAAGGGCCCTGTAAGGTGCTAGCGCTGCAAGATAGAAATGGGTATTTGGGGAACACAGGTACTTCACAAACTAGAGACAGTCTCCAGATCTGTTACACTCCATACAGAAAAAGCAAGTTTTACATTCAAAATTGCACCTGATGAAAATGGGAGCCAAACAAATGGCTGGTGCAGGTGTGCAGTTTTGCTTCATATCTTACCTGAACAGCAAAGACAGGGCATTGCCCAAGATATTTCTCTTGAATATAGAGCAAACGATAGCTTGTGTAGTTTTATTCGTCAGCTCTGTAAGGAGTGAGACGTTAATATGGATCTGAAAAGGCTTTTTGCTTTACTTTTTTGAACTGAGAAAATAATGCAATGTACTTTACAGCCACATCTTTACACCTTGCTGGTGTTACTCTTCGGGAAACAGGCATCTAATCGTTCCAACCTGTGAAGAAGGAATATTTGCAAGGACACACAGCCTTGCCTGGATTTAAGATTAATAAAAGTCATCTTTTTGTAATGCATGCATTGCCAGCAGTTTTCTGTAGCTATTTGGATCATGCAACTTCTAATGTGTAATAATGTTCAGTATAGCTCTATTACAGGTCACGTTGTTATGTTGTTTCTGTAACTGTCCCAGATATTACATAGATAACAAAAATATAACCTGGTGAAATTTCAGATCTAGTCTGTCTGACACTAAAACAACCATTAAATTTTTATAAAAAAATTAATTTCCCTTGAAGACAGTTACTCTTGGCTCACATATGACTTTTTCTGAGCATTTAGTGGTAAATCTATGAATTCATTTATGAATTCAAATGAGTTAAAAACAAGCTCCTTTAGGAAATTCAGCATGTATGTCAGTCAGTTCTTCACCTCAAAGGATTTTAAGAGTAAATTATGCAGGCAATTACATCTTTCCATTAAATTAATTAAAATATTTAAAATAGGCTATTTTTTACATGGTTGTTAAGAACACGCTTTAATCTCAATTGTTGTATCTAATGGTTATAATTACGTTGGATTTATAGGTTTTTGTCAACAAATTAGAGAAATCTTCAGGGGACATATTAAGACATCAGTTACCTTAACAATTCAGCCCTTCCCATGTGCATTTAATTTGCTTACAGTGGTTTCTTGGATTCTGATGGCTGCTTCTTGGAGCAATTTCTGTTTTCTTTCCTATAACACTTGCTCTCAACTTGATGGAACTTCAGTGGAGATGTTCTGAGAAATGTCTGCAGTCTCTCAGTTCGGGATTTTTCCTTTTGCACCTCCCTGAAGGCTTCCAGTAGCCACTTTCTGAGAGCTGGAAATGCCTTCAGAAATGAGGGCTCTTCAAGATAAATAGTACAAAAATTTAATTTCTTTTGCAAGAGAGTTTTTCAATTTGGCTGTGAGACACTCCAGCAGAATAGCTAGGCTCTTCAGTCTCAGACTCAGCACAGCCGAAAGCAGCTTCCCCTCTCCATCTTTATTGGCTCTGTTAGGCCCCATTTCTTCCCAGTAATCTCAGAGTACATTGTTACTGATGCTGATGCACTTCTCTGCCAAACTTTCCAAATGCCCAAAGACCCTTTTCTCTCACTGACTCTGAAATGGTTGTCTATCTCCTTTATAATCCCGTTAAAAAACATTTTCTAACTTCCAAGCGCTAGTCCAAACTTGCTGTTACTGTGCTCCTGTAATTATTACTTTTCACTTTCTCAGCAATAGGACATGTTTTCAGAGCCTGTATGATCTAACAGCTTTGCTGAGCTTGTTTGCCTTCCCAGCCTCCACACAAGGACTCATGCACATGTGCGTGGGCGTGCACGCGCACACACACACACACACACACATGTATAAGTGCATACATACTCACTTGTTTTATTCCCTCACTTTCTGATTGAAATCTTTTACAAACAGAGAGTGTGAAGAAATCAGTCCCATGCTCCCATCAAATCTGAACAGCCATGTGGCAATTTCTAACAAGTCTCCATCTTCCCTCTGTCATGTTAATGGCACTGTCATTCATTTCATGGCTTGTTGTTCATTCCATTGCATGTTGTAACTCATATTTTCTTATTTCAGTTTGTGACCGCTACTTTTCTGTTATGGAAGGCTCTGAAGTAATATTTCATATCTCTCTCTAGTGAGAATCTGCTAAAGGGAAGGTTGTCGAAAGGGAGTTGTACCAATCAGACTTCTTTTTATTTCTAATTTATTTTGCCAGTGACTAGTTAATTGTCTGCTTAGATGTTTCATTAATACTTTGAATATTGTGTAGTTCTGAAGTCAGGACTGGCAGGCTTGTGCAGCATTGCAGAATATGTGAGCTGATTATCTGAAGAGTTTTCATATTGATAATGTGGCCTACAAAACTATAGCTTCTGTGAATCATAATTTTTCATTATAGCAATATCTCCAGATCTCCGCTATTTTGTTTAGATGCCTACCTGCCTGCCTTTCTTTCTGTAAGGCGGGAAGACAGGAAGAATTTAAATTTGTCTATAGATAGCTTAGTGGATAAAACACCTTACTATGCAAACATCACCCCAGTAGTTCCATTTGCCAACTAGAACTGGGAAAGAAGTTTTCTCATGAATTCATGTGTGAACATAGATTTTTAAGTTTTAAACCCGAAGTGGAATATTTCATAAGTTTTCAGCATGTGGGGAATGGGAGGCTGCCATACAGCCCCCAACAATTAGCTCATATTTTATTACTGCTGTACCGGCAGTCAGGGCCTGTCAATGCAGCACGTACATGTTACTCCCGGGGGATAACTCTTCACTTCTCTACTTATTCTCTACTTTCAGAGTGTGGGTTTACAATTAATATGAGTTTCTTTAAAACTCTGAATGCAGGTTCTCAGTTATAAATGCATTTTGGCACTTGGGAGGTTTACCATTCAAAAATATTATCTGTGCCTAGTGTTCATATAGTGACTTATTTACTATGTAACATGGCAAACTGCAGAAACTAGTGCAACTGTGAACTAGATTTGGTACTTTTCTTCCCTACTGAAGTTAAACCATTTAGAACTTCTTGGTATCCCAGTCTGCACTCTGCATTCATCTTCCTGTATCACATGAGCCTTTTATGGTGGTTTAACCTCAACATTGTGATCCTCAGCAATTTATTAAGGGAATGTCTCATATGAGTCAGAATAATCACATTAGACATTGTTTAGATTAAAATATGCTATGAAAATACCCACCCCTTCTTTTCCTTCAGAGGCAGAAGCTGGCCTAATGTTTCATGTGCTAGCCTGAGGCTGCTGGGTCAAACACGTTTAACTGTTCAGTGACAGCTTTCTTTTTTGACTGAAGGCAAGTCACTTATATTACCCTGTTAGTGAAAAAGGTACAGTTTTCTGGATTTTGAGATATGTTCCAGGCTAAATCTATTAAAGGTGGCAAGGCATTGAGGTACTGTGATTACTAGGACCATATAAATACTTAGGTGTAAAATTACCTATTCCCTTCTAAAAGCTCCGAATATTGGATATTGAATATTGGTCCCTAGTAGGACCTTAAAACAAACTTAAAAGCCTACTATACTGAATTAGATCACATTAATAAAGGAAAATATTGCAAATATTGTAAAGCATCTGGAAATCGTAAAATGCTTTGGATTTCAAAAAACATGTAATCTGAGTAGTACACTGCTCAGTATTAAAAGGCATCCTTAACAGACAAAACTTTTTTGTTATCATGTATGGGCGTATAATCACAATGGCAGTCCATGCCTGGCACATCATAACACATGCCCTTCATGAGTTATTGACTGAGCTAGCTGAGAACCGAGACTTCAGCTCACGAGAACTGGAATGACTGCAGCACAGCAGCAGGAAGCTCAAGCTTCACCTTGCATCTTACTCAGAACTCAACCCAGACAAATGTCTGCCGGGGTCTTACATCAAAGACAGGCAGCAAAAAACAAAAGCCTGGTGAGTAATGCAAACTCGACAATTGACACAACTGTCACGTAGCCCCTGTCAGGTTCCAGCTTTGATAGGACAGAAAAATAAAGCTAGTACATTGAAGCTACAGTGCTTTGCTCATTCTTTAGTTCTGGCAAATGAAGCGGCAAGTTTTAAAAAGATTAACAAGAGCTTCTAAAATTTGGTCTTTCTTGTCTGTTTTTCTTATAATTTATTAACTGAAGAACCTAGGAACAGCCATGCCAGGTCAGTTAAAAAGGACCATCTAGTCCAGCACGAAGATGTTGATAATGGTCACTAATGGATACTCAGGAGAGAGTATAACGTCAGGAGAACCAAGCAATGAGAAAATTTCAGGGCCTCCTGGTTCTTTTGTATGTGTGCAATCACTTAGTTCTCTCAATGTCTGTAAAACACTATCACAATAAAACCTTTTGCCACACAAGCTTTTCTATTATATTGCTTTTTGTAGGCATAAATGACCACAAAGAGGAATATCCGTATCTTTTTGAGCAAAAAGGATGGGATTGCGCATTTCTTCATTGTGTGCTAACAGGTTTGTCACAATTGCTACTTCTTTCACAACGACTCTAATTATAATCTTAAAAACTTGAACCAAGATGAAATGTGCCTTTGCCGCCTTAGAAAACAGCATGTAAATATACCTTCAAGAAGGTCAGGACAGGAGCTGGCATGTCTGAAGGCTGCATAGGCCAAGTAAAAGTGAACACTCAGTCTTTCATTATTTTGTAGCAAGTAACTTGTTTATGAATGTCCTATTCTTAAGCATTAAAGCCTCTGCCTTGTTTTTCAGTCATGCATAATTAACAAAAAACTACCTTTAGGTTAAATCAAACTTCTGAAAATTTTCCATTAACTATGTGCACACAGAATGAGTTAATCTTTCTGCAGAATTTGAACCCTTTGTGTTGCAGAGTATGCAAGACTTGGCCATAACAGTATTGCAATTATTCCACTCCCTCAAAAATCTCTGCTTTTACTTTCTATCATGAGAAGATTAAACTAAGCAATTCAAGTCCTTTCTGAGATTTCTAGCTTATTTACAGAGTTTGTATCCAATGAAAATAACACACCACAGGAAACTGTCCATCCTACTCTCTATAGGTTAATAGTCTGTTAAAAAATGCACAGGACAGTTCTCCCTCTTTTGACCTTTTCTCAGAGTGGTCTCTGATGAGAATGTCCCAAATCTAAGTAAAGAATCCAAGTAGATCAAGGTTAGACAAAAGAAATCTCTTTAACTTTAAAGACCCTTGTGATGCTTTGAAAGACCTTGGGACTTAACTTTCCTGAAATGTCACTGATCTCTGGCATGAGGGAAAGACAGTCATCCACCTTATAAAAATATTACAGAAAACTAGCTGCCTATACTGACCTACATATCTAAAGCAGAGGAGAAAAGCCAGGAATACCAAATCAATAAAATATAAAACTTTGTATCTCGATAGTGAGTTAGCATGATGACTTTCTAATATATATATATATATTTTTGCATATAAGACATAAAAGGCATTTAGTTTCTAGAAGGAGAACTCTATTAAAATGAAGATTCATGTTAAAAAGAAACTAAAGAGGCAACCAAAAGGGCAACATGTTAGCAGGCAGCATGAAGACTGCATGAAGACTTGATACTACACATTCAGAACAATTGTATAAGACTTATCCAAAAATATTTTTGAAAAGCTACAATAGTCCTCTGTTTAGCAGGGTTTCCACCTGAATACCTGCTAGACTTACTGATAGTGTTGTGAAGCAAGTTTCAAAGAAAGTGAGGTTACATCTAGTCCACTGTATGTAACTGGGTTTACAAAACCTTACATCAACACAAGCCTCCTTGAATGGCCTCCCAAAATACAATTAATGCACGAGGCTGAAGTTAGGCTGTCAATGATTTGAACTTGAAAATACTGTTCAGAGAAGCTGACTTAAAGTAAGAAAGATACAGGTCTCTACATTTATATTATCATATAAAAGAAAATCTTCTATGGTATTTCTTTTTCCTTGCTGCACAACTGTTTAATAGTTTAATTTGTAGCAGTAAGATCTCTTCTCTAAGCAGAATATATGGAAAACAAAATATACTGCATTTGTATAAATAAAAATGCAATCCTACAAGCAAATAAATAAAAATGCAATCCTACATCAAGGTGTAAGTCTTTGTTTGAACAGAAGCTTGCCAAGAACCACTTAAATGACTGAGATAATATTAAGACAGAGAGAAGTGAGGGAGAAAGGGTGAAAGAGAAAGAAAAGCTTTATTTAAAAGTAGAATAGGCAAAAAGTGCTAGTTTTCTATTCAAGTTGCAACAAATGTTCCTAAAATACTATGGATTAAAAAAAGAATTTTCTACCAATTTAGTCATCAGAATCCTCATGTTCCTTTAAACTCTCTAGTTCAAAATGCAAAGTGGTAATGAGAATAGTCAATGACATGAAAAAATATTGTCAACATTCTCTTCTTTCATTGACTATAATTTTCTTAGAAATCCCTCAGCAATGGTTTTCTTCAGAGACATCTTATCTTGTAAGAAGTTCATAAGTTTTTACAAATTTTTGAAAGTCAAATGTCTGTGTTAGTCTGAAAAGCTGATAAATCATGCTTTCACATACGAGAGGCTAATAATTTCCTCTTCTCAGATGCCTGAATTTATTGTCAGTGTTCAGCTCACTGTTACTAAATTTAAAACAATGAAAGTAAGAAAGAAAAAATCCTATGAAATCATCTAGCCTGAAAATGCCTTTTAGATGATAACATTTCATGAAAAAAACCTTTTAAGTTAAAAAAAGATTAACTGTAGCATTACAAACTTCCTATTTAAGCATATTTTGAAAATGTAAAAATTTTTGCCTCAGAGCTTTAGTGTCTACAACATAATAATTTAAGGCCAACTTCATTAAACTCAAATCTTCCCTGTTCAATGTGATGGTATTTAATAATCTGCAGAATGAAATGGAGATTTAAAAATAGACCCTACTCATCATTGCCATGAATGGCAATGAAAATCCTTCTTTTCCTCCTTGAATATACTTTATATAGACTATGGAAAAGTATTCTTTTCACAATAAAATGCTCATGCAAATACATTTTGAAAAGTAAAGCTTTCACTGGAGAAGCCCTCCTGGTTTACTTCTCAGTGGTTATATACACAGACAGTTGTCATGCAAAATTCAAAATTTTCACTTTTATAATGCATGGTGTTAGATACATGCTGAAACATATCCATCAGGATCACAACAGTTATACCTCATAATACTGGATCAAAGCATATTTACCAGATTTTAAAACAAAAAGCGTGCCCTGGTTATATCCCAGTTTCACATTAGGCCTGGAAGCAAGCACACAGCACCTGACACTCTCCTTAGCTCCCACTGCTTCCCCTTCAGAGGCCAAACAATTTCAATAAGAAAGAACCGCAAGCACGTGGACTAGACGGCAGTACAGCGTGTTTTGGGGGGTCCTCCAAATGTACTTGGGGAAACAAAATCAGGGACATCAGTTCTGACTGCACGTCATCGCAGCGGAGTGAGTCCCTCTAGCTTCCTCGGCGATCATAGTTCGCCATTTACTTTTGTATAGCCTTGCTGTATTTTTCTTTTAATTATTATTCAACCAGACCCATATATGGTTAAATTACATATTATGAAAAACTTTCTTGATGATGCGCTCTCTTGCCAGTCATCAGATTGCATATTCAAAGTTTGGGAGTTCTGGAGGGTTTTTTTCAATTCGTTAGGTAATTAGGTTGGGTAGCTACAAAAGTCAGAGGAACACCAGTCCTTAGCGATGCTTGTCACATAAATGAGTCAATGCAAACATATTTTCTAAAATAAACACAATATGGCAATATTCCCCAAATGCAAGATGTGATCTATCTCCAAAGTGAGTTTCTCCTGACTCAGTGAGCCTTTTTAAGAAAATTATTGTATTTTTCATTTTTTCTACTCTAGAGTACAGTTTTCGGGAGGAGGGATGTGTTATTGTGTCAGTCCCTATACAAATAGGTGGAAAATTTCACAGCACGTCCCTTAGCCGGCATAAATAAATTGTCTTCTAAATTCACTTAATCAAACCTATTTTTTTCCCCATTCACTTTCTTTTTGTTTGTTTGCTTTCACATCTTCCTTTTTTATTTTCTTATTTTCATTTGCTTTCCTTTTTTTTTTTTGTTGCCTGGTGTCTTTTCAGGCAGACTATATTAGTATCTATATTATGCAAGCTGAGCCCTTCGCTGCTTTCCAAATGTTGCAACTTACATTTGCTATGAAGATAGCCAGTTTCCCTCTTCCCTGTCTTTTCATTACAGCCTCTAAACTTTTTCCAGGTAACTTCAACCTAACTTGTAGAATTTTATAATCGGTTCTATAACCAGTTCTACAAGTTAGAGTGAATATACAGAATTTTAAAGTGTTACAAAATACATCAGCTGCAGATCAAATGTAGTTAGTGAGATCTTTTCACGTGGAGACCATCACACTGTATAGGCCTGCAGAGCTTCAGTAATGAGAATTTAGTAACCCTTTATCCTTTCACATGGATTCTCTCAGTAGTACATTTAGAATTTGAAATGATAAAATCTTCCTATGCTTCTGCTATGCTTTCTCGTATACAAGGTTTTTTTAATGTCCTTCTACTGTGCATTTCTCTTTCTATAGCTCCTTCCTCACTCTTCCATTTTCAGCTGCAAGTATGTCCTGAATCACCACTTGGTGATACATTCTAATACGTCTCTTCTTTGGCTAGCATTCATTATTCAATGCGTTATTATGCTCTAATGTTTTTGGTACATAGCTTTTATGAAAAAAAATAAAAAAGATTATGGCACAATGTGGCCTCTCAGCACATATAAAGACAGTTTAATTGTGGATATTGATTCTTAGTTGTACTGTAGTAGCACTCAGCTGATCTAATGATACAAAGAATTCATATGCATACAAAATTTTCATAAAATTTGCAAGATATCTATAAAGTTTCCCCTCCTCCCTCACCAGGAAGATGAGTCAAATTCCCCCCACAGTATCAGCTGCCTTTGGAAGCACCACAGTTGTCAAGTTGTGTTTCTATCTCCCATGCTTGTCACAAGCACGTTCGTTATGCTTGTCCTCTTCTGGCTTCTGAGCTTCCATATGGCATCACCAAACTGAGTGCAAATTCAACTCTGTCATGGTTATTAGGGTCAGATTTATTTAAGTTCTCTGATTTATAAGCACATGAGTTCCAGTCTCACTGACTATTTATAGGCACATGTGGAAAACATTTGCACATGGACTTAACTACAGAACAAATATAGCAAAAAACTTATGCAAGGTAAATGTCTAAAAAGGGGTCAGAAATTATTCAGCCTGTGCCTCTGATGACGTGCTCCTTAATCTAGCTCTCTGCTATTGTTTGTTCTTGTTTTGCTCATTTGCTTTTAAAATGATAACACCTTCAGTCATTTTACTATTAAAAAGAAAGTTGGAAGCACTTGAATTTTAAAACTGAAATAATAATATGTCTGAACACACTTCAAAGCTTACTGTAGCTAGGATGATTGCTCCAAAATGACTTATTTCTGCTAACTTGTAGTCCAAGACTGTGGTCCTCAAAAATCCTGCTCAGTTTTCATCAAACCTGCTGTCTAATTCTTTTTTTTCCTTAAAGGTCCCCAAACACCTCAAATTTGCTTCCAGCAAATACCCCAGAGTATCTATGACCTTACAGTAGTGATATTTTATCTGAAGTTCTTATAGCTCAATAGTTATGCCATTTTCTTTAAAAGAGAGATTTTCGTTTTAATGCTCTTTTCATCTTACATCTAAGATGAAATTATTATTAGCATTATAGGAGAGCTATTTTACATCACTTTTTCCTACATACTAGTCTCATTAACAGTCTACTTAATTCAACAGGAAGTCAAAACATTTCCCTTACAGTCTTTGTCTTTTATTTCTCATGGAAAATCTTGTACCATGAGTGAGGAATGAGAGTACTATATCCTGTTATACTGAAGGAAGTTTTCAGTCAGATGGTTAGAACTTTCTTTCAAGACACAGAAGTTCGCATCCATCCTCAATGTGTTCAGGCCACAAAACTATAGGACAAGAACCCCTTCATACTCAGTGGTCACCTTTTAAAAGAAAAGACTAGCCACTGCTTGGACTTTAAAAAAAAAAAAAGAGCTTACAAATCCAGATCTAAGAGAAAGATTAGGACTGTGAATTACATCTGGAAGAAGGTGGGGATGGAGCCCAGAGGAAAGTTCATAGCCAGAATTACATATAGTTTCAGACACACAGTCTTGCCCTAAGGTGAGATCTGTGCAGCAC
Organism: Dromaius novaehollandiae; assembly: GCF_036370855.1. NCBI lineage: Eukaryota > Metazoa > Chordata > Aves > Casuariiformes > Dromaiidae > Dromaius > Dromaius novaehollandiae. The sequence continues at coordinate 65,764,945 of NC_088099.1, read as the reverse complement.
GCTGTCAGATTCAGGCCTTTATCCTTCCTGAGAACATAGGACTCCTCAGAATAGCCCTTGTATTCCCAAATCAGGGAGTCATTTTATTAAATTTCTCCAAAGCTCCTTGTGCATGGTAGGCACTCATAACTAGTAGCAAGAACACTAGGGACACAGGCTAAGTGGTATTTCTGTCACAGCCAAATGAATCTTTAAGTGCTAGAGACTTCGGCAGATTAAAAAAAATCCTGGTAAACATTTACCTACCACCCCTTGCTCACATTTCAACTAATATCTAGTCTTAGTGATGTTAGCATCTGAAGTTTGACAGATTTGTTTCTGTGATCTTACTCTTTCAATAACTCCCACCCTTGAAGAATAGATGCCACCTCATACTCTCAAGGAACCCTTCTTCTTTCCCCTTCCTTAAATATAATGTTTTCTGATATGTATCATGCCTCCTACGATAGAAGTCTTTATAGAAGGCCTTTATTGTACGTGCAATGGACTCACCAGTTGAGACACAGAGCAAGCCGATGGCTCCAGATTTCCCTGAGATTGTTTCTCAATAAGTCAAATATCCCTGTAAAAGAGTATCTCTCTAGAATATATAACAACAGTTTTCCTTGGGCTTTGGATACCCCAATATATATTCAATTTCAAATTCCAGTACTAAAAATGTCTGCTCTCTCACATGATTTAAGGTGTTTTGAGATATTGAAACATCTTTCTCACACTGATCTGATTATCTATCAAATATTAATAACTGAAGTCAAATTATAATCTGTTTGCTACCTTTCCACTGTGACTCAGTGAGAATTCCACACTCCTACGTTTACACTTTTCTGCGTATACTGGCAAAGTGACTGGCTTGCACAACTAACAGGTTGTCTTTCAAACTGTTTTAGCCTTCTGGTATATGCTAATAATCGAGATTTTTTTTTCCTTCAGAGTTTTATATATTCTGTTTTGAAGGTTAAAAACACTGTCACTCTTCAGGCACGTGTGGTCATGTGTGAACTCACAAAAAATGGAGAAAGGTAAGCTTAAATGAATGACAATTTACTCTTCTTTGCATCAAAGACCACCAAAGGTCATATTTCACTTGCCAGTTCTCACCTTTAACATCTTTTCTGTATCTACATTCACATACATACATATATTGAGAATATGTATGGGAAAAATGGAGGGCATGTGTCTCAAAGAGCACTCCTCCCTTAGTACCGATTAATCAAAAGGGAAAAAGTTCACAATGTCATACTACAGTGAGCCGAATGCAATGTGTGCAGCAGCTGTGGTTGTGTGTAGATACCCAACTTGCACATACAAATAGTAAAGTAGGGTTCTTCTTATGTATTAAGTCCTGACAAAGTACCTGATATAATACTTAAAACCTGTTTCTATTTCAAATATTTAAAGGCATCTAACTGTGTATTTGCATATGCAGAACACCTATTTGCATTCACAATTATAATCACTGACTGCTTAAATTTTCATGTAATTACATGCATGGCTTGGGCTTTGACCTTTGGAAATAACTAAGAACCAAAATAGCTGTCAGATCTCCAACTCCACATATTTTTTCTAGAGGTTACCTTGGCTGTTCAAAAGGAAGTTGCTTTGAAGCCTTTATTTTGGTTGAAACTGTTTTCTTTTTTCTTCACTGCAAAATAATCTTCTAAAAGAAATTTTCTTTCTCGGGAAAATAACATAGATTACCATCCATATAAAGACTGTATATTTTTTTATATAAAAATCCTATTACTATACTTTACCACTGTGTTTGTGCCTTCCTACTTTAATCTGATGTTGAGAACTTCATTGGATTCTCTGGGAGAGACAAATGGAAGGATTTATCTTCTCTTATACAAAGTTCACTGTAGAGGAATTTTAGTTAGCTTTTCCTGCTTGATTTTCCTTTGTGGTTTTTATATGCTTTTGCTATTGATTGAGCCATTAAGAGGCTAAAAATACTTGCAGAATTTTATTTTCCATCTACTTGTGCTAACATTTTAGCCTCACATGCACAGGAAGAAATACGGAGCATTGAAAGTATGATCATGAGTCCTTTCTCTCTGGGAGAAGACTTGCCAATTTCCTGTACCTAACATTAAAGTGTGATAAAGGAAATGATTTATTTCTGAGTTTATATAATAGCCCCCTCTGATGCCTTGAAGGAGTATTCAAGGTGAATTCATTCAAAATCTCACAACTACAATAATTAGTGTTGACCACTTTCTGAATATTCGTAATAAAGTACATTACTGTATAGCTTAGTATAAGTAACAGAAGGAAGAGCACTAATAATTTACTATACAAGCAAATCTTACGGACTATCAAGGCTTATAGACTCTGTGTGCTAGGCTTTATAGACACATAAAATGGTCTTAAGTCATCTAGTCCCATAGGTAGGGCAATCTAAAGGCAAAACAATTATTTAGCAAATAGATTGGAGAAATAGAAAGTAACCTGACTGAAATTTTTCTCATAAAGAAAGAGAGAGAAAACAAGCAGGAGAAAATGGAAATAAGTGATCTCTCTCAGCATGAAGCAGTCTGTTTTCCCCATGCCCATGCATTGGTACAACTTGTAAAATTAGGACTGACATGAAAGTGAATAACTGAAGTAAGGTAATATTAAAATCAAAGTAATATTTATATTTATTATTGTTTATAGGTGAATCCCAGTGTTTTGGCCCATTAAAAAGATGACACAAACATTGGAAAGTCAGATAGATGGCTGCAGATAACAGAATCTGAAGCAATCAGGAGTGATCAAACAGGAAATATCTCGTATCAACTATATTGGATTGCATTTTCTGAACAAATTCACAATGCAATGGAAAAGTGAATACAAGACACGAGTTTTTCAACAAATACTTTTAGGCATTTGGTACTAAGTCCCAATTTTTGATTAGCTAATTAAAAGGGGACCAGCTGATACTTAGGAGCTTATATTAGCCCTTTGATTATCAGGATGAGGAAGGACACTTCTCAAGGTCTTTTAACCTTAAACGTGCTTACTTAAGGGACAGGAGTGTCACTAAATCACTTAATCCTAATTGGCTCCCTCGGTATTAGCACTTAGCATCAAAGTTAGCCTATTTGCTTTATACTAGCAACGCAAGTGTTAGGACTGGATCTTTTGAACTTAATGAGCCCTGCATAAAGAGAAAACCTAGAGGTTATGAATTTTTCTTGTCAGGAAAAACAAAGCTCGCAAAGGAGCCAGATTCTGAAGTATATGTTCTCTTATCTTGAAAAGTACATTGAAAAATCTTTGAAATTGAAAGGCTGATAGACAGAAACTTTTCATTTCAGCAGCAGATAAAACAAGTCATTTCTAATACACACAAGTCTTCAATACAGTGTTAGATTTGAATGCCAGGCAAAAAGCCTTTTTCAAGTGAAGCTAATAGAAAGAGCTCCAGTGAACTTTGATGGAAGTTGAATCAACACCTACCCAACTCAAGAAATGAGTCCAGGGTTTCAGGGGCAGCAGCACCATGTTCACCAAATAGAAGATATGATACAGCCTATTTTACTCTAAATAGTAATACCATTTTGTGAGAAATGTGTTTACTTTTTTTTTTTTTTTTTTTTTTTTTTGGTCTTTTAAAATGGTTCAGCAGCTATGGAAAGAAGAGTTATCATAAGCTGATTCACTGTCTTTCTGATGATTGCCTGGTATGCTTTGGATCAGTGGTGCACTATGTATTACAATTAGACACCTTTGACTGTAGAGTATGATTCTTAAAAAAAAAAAAAAAAAAAAGTCAGTCTTGCAGAAATTCACACTATAATACATCATCGAAGGTCCTGATGCAGGAAAACAAATGCTTTAGACTTAACAATAAGCTTAAAAGAGAGCATATGTCTCAATACTCTTCTTGAATACAATGCTTTTCAGAATCAAGACCTAATGGAATAGAAGAATCTATCACATAAAGCAGACTTAAAACAATTAAATATCAGCAAACATCTATAGATATTAAAACTTACTAATTGTTTTAATTTGTTCAGAGTTAGAAATAACTATGTTGATAGTTCTTTAAGTTTATTGCAAAGCACATAATGAGCAATTATATCACACATGATAGACTCAGCAGTGAAACATCATCAGTTGGCAGCTGGGTCTCTTACAAACATAATGGAGTATGAACATGACAGGGACTAGAACTAACCATCTGCCAAATAAAGACTACATTACAAATTAAAAAATCCAAAGTTTAAAATGTAATTTATTTTACATCTCCTATTAATCTGTTGGGACATGTATGATGTGCATGCATGCATCTACTAGGTAGTAGATGGTGGGTTATAAAAAATTGTTAAACTTTCATAATTACATTTAAAAGAGTGTGATTTTTGGTTTTAATACAAAATCTTCACTTTAAGTCCTACATACCATTCTGGCTTTGATAAAGTATTTACATTCTTTTTATACATGCTGGTACAGACGTCTCATTGGCTTACAAAGGAAGCAATACATACCAATTTGACAGCAGAATTTGACAATCCAGGTACTCCCTAAAAACACACAGGAGAAATGCAAAATAACACACTACTCTCAGTCTAGAAAGAAGGTGTTCCTCTTAGGTAGAATGTAGGATCCCATAGGGATCTGCATAGGTAGGAATGGCACTTTGTAACCTTTTAAAGAAATGGTATTATTTGGTGTTATTGGTTCAACGTGAGAGTTGCAGAATTGCCAGAGAAAGCATCAGACTAGGGAAAGACTTAGTGGGAGACAAGTCTGGCTGGTACAATATTCTGTGAAGAGAAGCATTCAGTTCATGATCCTGATGGTGAAAATCCTACTTACACACATAACTGTCTTTCCTGAGATTTATACCCAATGGCTTCATAACTGTCTCATTTAGTTGATGTAAAGTGCCCTCTGTATATATCTGAAACTGGTTATTCAAACCTTGCACATGACCTTGTTTGAATTTAAAATATCCCATAATTTCTGTTCTTGGTTTTAGCTTTCAAATTAAATAGTAGCTTGATGCATACTCAGAAAGAGTGCCTGACATTTGTGATAAATAGAGCCTCTAGTCTTTCTTAGGTCAGCTTGTAGAAAATACATGAAAATGACTCATACTTAAATAATGCATTTTAAAAGTCTGACTGAACATGAAAGTTTCTCCTCTGAGGTCACTGCACTTTGCTAGCACATGATATAGCACTTTCTGCCCTCCATTCAAATAAAATACATGTAAATGATTCATAGAGCACTCTATGCTTTTTGATAGAATAAAGGCTTTAGCTACATAATAAAGCAGCTTTTTATATATTATACAAAACTCTCATTTGGTTTGTTAATTTGTATTTGATGTGATATAATCACTTTTCACAATCACATTAGCTAGGATCAAAACTTTTCTTGAGAACATACTCAGAAAAGATATAAAAGAGGAGTTTCCAGGTCTACAATATTCCTGGAAGAACAAGTGAGGGAACAGGGATCATTAAATTACAGGTCCAAATGGTTATACTATTTGGTGTATTCATATTTGGATATCAAACTGGAAACAGCTGGAACTAATTTGCAAAGATACTGAGCACCCCTAATTCCAGTTACGGTCAGACTTCCAGTGGCTGGTGAACTGAAAATCTGTCTCTGAAATTCCATCTAAGGTTCTTGCAGGTCTTGTGTGACCAGCAATGAGTCTATAAAGTTTTCAGACTCATTCTGTAACATCAGCGCAGCTTGTTTTGTTGCTCTGTTTTGATATTTCTCCTCATCAGTGAAAGCAAATAACGTATTATAATTTTCGGTCAGCACTGCAGCCCCACTCCTCACATAGCCTGGTTTCCTACTCTGTTCCCAGCTACCGATCCTGGCGGCAGGTGCAAACTAATTCAGCGTTATGGCTCTGTACAGCAGCAGCAGGATGCGTTTAGGCTTAGCACAATCTCAGATGCTTGGTAAACACTCACATTTCCTCTTTCTCCTCCTACTCTGCCCCAGACAAGCTGCACATCCAGCTATTCCAGCTTAATGATAAACAACACTTCTCCTGGTTCTGTGTTAAAAATAGCACTTCTCAATAATGTGAAGCAGATGAAGCAGTGCCCAAGTACAGGGCCCTCAATATCCAAAACAGGAGGCCAAAATTCTGTTGACATTTTTTTCCCCAGGTTTGCAGAGTTGGAAATCTAACAGTTGTCATTTGTGTAAACATCCAGAAATGTATTAGCGACCCTGCTTTTTCTAGGATAGATTAAAATGGTAGCTATGTGTCTGGGAAAGAATAGCAATGCCACAGCTACAACAGAAATGTTGTTGCTTTTTTTTAAAAAAAAAAGAAAAACTTTATAGTACATTACGTACTACACTACTCACTTTTAAGAAAGGCAAGTGGTGTAATTGTGCCTCAGAGAAAAGGAGAAGCTCATTTTATACTAGGCATGACTATCTTCATACATGTTTTCACCATGCAAAAATACTTTCTATTGAAATGCCTTTCAACATCAGGACCTAAAATTTTCCATGGTTTTCTACTGGTTGGTAACTATCTCACTGTGACTCCTTATGGCTGGATGCTCAGCCAGGAAGACAGGCAGAAGGACTGCTGTTTCTTTCTTGTGGTTGGGATTGTGTCAGTTAAATGAGCGTCAACAACCAAATGAATGGTTCAGTTAGCACAAATGGCAGAAACTCTTACAAAACCCAACCAAAAAAACCCCAAACCAAAAAAAACCCCAAACCAAAAAAAACCAAAAGGCAGGAAAAATAAGTCATCTCAGTTTTCACAAAATTTTTCATCAGGGCGTTAAAACTGCACAGTTTCAAGCAGTTCTTAAGGACTGCCAATAGTGAAATTCTCTTTTAGCTGACTGAAATATGATTTAACTCTTTCTAGAAAAAATTAAAATTAGATGAGAAAAGAAAAGCTACAAGAGTCAAATATAATGTTAAATACTTCCAGAAGGATAAATTTTTAAATCCTGTACTGCATAATGGGGAAAAAAAACACAAAAAACAATATTTACATAGATTTTGGGGACTGAGTAATCTTGTTTCAAGCCAGAACTGAAAATATGTTAGGTCTTTCTTACTTAAAGTCTTCACCACAAAGTGCTAGCAGTTCTGTTTATGAGAATTCAAGGGGAAGATGACAGAGGTATTCAGACCTGCTAGACATTTTATAACTTAAAGTACTTCCATTGTTAATGACAAATTATATTTTATTTTTGTAGGACTTGATGTCCAATAAATACACAGACAGCACACACTTACTGCAAGTTTAATGACCCTATCATGTTTAATGACTAAAATATATAACAAACACTACTGGAATTCTGCCAGAGGTGATTCCTGCTACATCCTGAAACAGAAGATAAGAAAAATTCAAATACTAAACGCCTCTTTTTTCTACTCTTGCTCGCAGGCAGGGAACTGAATTTGATTTGAATTTGCAATCAAACATCAAACAACCTTCTTCTGCTGGGATCTGCAAAAAAGAGTACATTTCCCATACATAATCACCATCCTCCATTATCAATGACAAACCTCCGACCCTTCAAAGTTTTATCTGAATAGATTTGCTCTGAATAAATACAGTTGCTTTTCTCTAAATAAATACAGGCCTGATGCTTTGGTGGTGTGTGATCCCCACGCTCTCCATAAAAAGATCTGCACAAATTTGTGTTGCTTTGCCTGAGATAACAACTTGACAATATTCAAGGATCACTCTGATAATCCAGCATTTCTATTCCAAGTTCGACCTATCTAAGTGTTTGCTCCCTGCAACACAGAGTGCTTGTACCTTCTTGACATTATGCTACTATTTGCAGGGAAGTAAAATTACCTTGAAGCCTAATTGTACATATAACAAGTGTGGTCTTCCCTTCCTCAAGTGAAATGCATTGCAAAGATCCCATAGGTAATTCAAAGACCTAAACCTAAAAAGCCACCAGGCAGTGTGAATTTATTATTGGCGGTCCAGAATGTCTATTACTGTGTATCCTCAATGGACTTATTTATTAGGTAAGAATGCCCAGCTGGATACAGTGTCGTATGCGCTTTAAGTCTGGGTTGTTTGTGTTACACACAGTTGTCTGAGGTCTGAGGATCAGATGATCAGAGGTACTTGAGTGTCTCTGAGCCTGTATTACTGTCAAGCCTGATACATATCTATCAATAATATAATCAGATCATCTGCATCCACTCCTGCAATGGGACACCACTGGAAATTCTTATGTTCTAAACTTAACAGCTTCCTTTAAAAATCAAATTTTTTACCACCACCTATAAAGTCAACCAGATTGGTGCATCTCAACATAATCTATCCATCCATCATTATGCTATAGTATTCCAAGTAGGGTCAGGGCTCTCTTGAACCAACATAGCACCTGGACTCCAAATCTGACTCTTCACCTCGTGCAAGAGACCAAAAAAAAACCCCAACAACACAGAACACTGTAATAGGGATTGAAGGTGGACAATAACCCATGCTAAGACACAAAAAAATCTGGAAACTAAGACTAGCTGTGTTCCATAGTCACATGAATACCTACAGGATCACACCTTACATGGCCACTCTTTTAAATTTTGCAGCTTATTGTTGTATCTCTATTGAGAAGATATTTTACAACTGGAACTACACACCCCAAAAGTATTTCGTCAGTATAGCCTTATGACTATAGCTCCTGCTTCCAACCTGTTGTCAGAATCTGGTGAATCTGTAGATTGCTTTTAAAAGATCCCTAAAATGTAGCTAAAAGAAAATTATTTTATGGTAAATGATAATTTATATACACAAAATTCCAGAGAGGGGATTCTCCACTGGCAAATGCATAGGAGTCCGTAAATTCAAAGTGTTAAAATGCTAAATTAAAGAGCCAACAAAATAGCCTATAAATATTTTAGTATATTTTAAATATCACACTGAAGGATTAAAACTCTTATATTAATAATAATACTACAGCAATAAATTCAATAAGCAAAAAATCTTCAGTTGGTGTAATATAAGAGATCTTTATTGATTTTAATGTGATCATTCTGGTTAACTTGAGCTTAGCATTCAGCATTTAGTTTCTTCTTGCACCAGGAAAGGTTCTTGACTGAGCAAGCCAGATGTTTGTTTTTGGAATCAGACCCTAAGCTGTTCAACAAAAGATGATCATTATTTTTACATAATTGCTCAAATGGCTATAAATGTAGGACCATTACAAGAGATCTAAATTTTTATAGGATTTTTCATACTTAACTCTTGAATTGATTTTTAAATTCTGGAACACTTGGGCTCCGTGTTTACTTAGAATACAGGCCTCCATCCAAAACTCTGATCCCCAAACCCCTGGCTGAACTGCTATGTTACTGTAGAAGCTTTCAAATGCCATAGGTCTCCTGCTTTATTTTATTTTGAAATTGTTCTGGGTTGTCCTCTTCAGGATTCTCAGAAACACCAAAGTTTTGGTCATGCTTTGTAGACCAATTCATTACTCAGCCCATCCTAGATCTCAAAATGAGCTGCTCCTCTTCCTCATACTCTTTTGAGAGCCCAGTTTGAAAGGTACGCTCTGAAACTACTTGTAATGGCAGCTGTGCTCTTTTTCTATTGGGCAGATACTATTATGGTAAACTATATATTACTCTGAGAAGCACTATTCTAGGAAATCCATGTTCAATTCCTTTTCCTACCTGAGCAGATTAACAGTTCCCAACAATAAGGAAGTTGGTGAGAAAGATCATGAGATGAAAGCATCTCCAGCCCTACCTCTTGGAGCTATAATGTGCCAACAAAATAGCCTAGGGAAAGAAAATAATGAATAAGAGTGAATATGTCTCCCAATTTATGATAGAATGAAAGGGGATAAGAAGAAATTGGGGAAAATGTGGACTGAACATGAGGCAGAAATAACCAAAGAAAAAGTTTAATGGAAAGGTCCAAGCTGTAGGCAAAGCTCCTTTTATCAGATCACTCAAAGCAAGTGAATAGACTGAAGAAAGAGCAGGAGAAAGCAAGACACTATGCTTTTAGCCACAGTCTGAATACCAGAATATCTTAAACTAAGCTTTCTAGAAGTAGAAATGTTAAAGTTATATTCTACAGTTTCTTTTTGCTCAAAGAAAATAGACTTATATGGGCTGGGAAATTGCAATCCACTACAAAAAGCGGCAAAAGTATCAGAGCCTGTATTCTCACGTTGTCATCCAGAAGAAACCTCAAGCACAGCAAAGCCCCCAGATCTGTTCTCATTTGATGGAAAATCAGCAATAATTACCATTCCTCCTGCTCTCAGCCAATGCAATCCACCTTTCATATTCAAGACAAAAGGTTAATTGTGTAGCCTATTTACTAAATTGGTTGACATAAAAACTGTAATAAAACATATAAAATAATTCCCAAAGTCTTAGTGAAGGTAGAACATTTCGAAATACTGTGTTTCAATTTGCTTCTGAGCTAAATTGGTTCTTCCAGTTAAACAAATCTGCTCTCAGCCAGCTGTTGGTCAGTAGAGCCCCTGTGAACACATTACAGGAACTCGATCTGATACAGAGTGAAGGAACACGAGGACTTGAATTTCTCTCATACCCATTTCGGTGGTAGTTGTACCTTTAAGAAAACATGTCCTTAGAGCATTCAGACTCTTTCAATATCTTTAAAGGAGATATGCTTTAAATATCTGGCATGATCCTAAGTTTTAAATTTTGGAATTTGGCAAATTAGCTCAGTACAGAACAAGCAAACTTGGCTTTCCTTCCCTAATGCTGGCGCTGTTGTATACAAAGTCAATTCCCCACAATATTTGAAAATAAATTGAGTACCCAAAACAATCCTGAAAATCCAGAACAGTGCCTGGCATTAGCACTGCAGAGACCCTTCCAAGTTAACATTAGGTTATTTTTAATCTGGTATGTTAAAATTAAATTTGTGTGTGTTTATTTGTCTGCCCTTGAATCACTCAGCCATCCTCTCCTATTGACTAACTTCTGAGCATGCTGACTAATTTCAGCCAAATTTGGCAGAGTAGCAGTTCTCAAAAATTATTTTCCTATTCATATTGTGCAATTAAAGCAACTATGCTGAAGAGGAGAAGGCTACCACAGCACCACCCCATTGTGAATTCCTCAGTTGTGATCTCCAGATGATTTGAGGACCAGGAACACCAGGGGGGACATGTATTTCCCCCACCATGCACACACAACTTTCTCTATGCTACCGCTGAAGTAAAAAATGGAGCTCTATTGCATATCCATTTAGAAACTGGGAGATCCTCAGTACCGCTCAGACCTAAGAAATGAACTCACAGGAACTGATTTTTATTGTTTTCACTAGTCATGGAACATCTTGTTTACATAGTAAAACCTGATGTGGGTATAACTGTGAGGAAAATGCTACTCTTGCCTTTTCCTAGTTATTGCTTCTACACAGATGGGCCCCAGTTCCAGCATGTTCCAGCATGTTTACATTCTTGTAACTTGAACTGAATTTGACAGCCTGTATTTGCTATAACCCAGGATGAAAGCAAGCTATTTCTTGAGTTCTAGTGCATAATTCTATAGTCATAAGGATCAGTCTAAGAATCTTGGAAAAAAGCACTGAATTTGGACAGTTGGCTAGTCAATACTGAAGAAAGGAGAAATGAAGATGAAATTGTTAACCTAGTGTTGGTATGGAAAATTTTGGTAGGCTGCAGAACATTAAATAAAATAAAATCTTAAAAACTTTTCAGATGGTAGCCTAGAAAGGTTTGCAAAAAGAAGTGATAGGCTATAAAAGGAGACAATATTCCTTTCACAATCATTTTTCAAAAAAAAAAAAAAAAGCAGCAAGTCTGAGCAGCTGCGAGGAAAGAACTTAAAAGATAAAATGGATTTATATATAAATGTTATAGTTTTATTACATTTTTGTGAGAGTCCTAAACTTTATCTACAAAAATAGTGTCTTTCATAAAGTTCATCTGTAAAGATCCTTATAGTTGTTTTAATTGAACTTTTAATTAGATTGCATATATTATTTAAAAGGTTTCCACTTTGATTATGTGTTGAGAAGTGTCTCTTTGCCCATGTAAAGAGACCAAATTAGCATTTGCTTCCTATCTCCTTCAGAGCATTCAGATAAGGATAATTTCATTAGTTCCTGTCTAAACGATGTTTCAGACTGAAGCCCTAGGGCCAAAGTACTAGGCCTTAATTGGCTGTGCTACCTAGTCTGTTCATGTAGACAAATTAAATTAATTACAATATTTTGAAAAGGCTTGAACAACAACTTTTAACCACAAAACAAGGAAAAAGCCTCTGGAATTCCACTGGGACATAAATATAGGCTGTCTTTGGAGACTCAACTATGGTGCTTTGTATAAAATACCGCTTTTAAAAAATAGGGAGGAGGGGAAAAAGAGAAGTTCCTTTTTATTATTCCTGGATGATTTTGCCATTAGAACTGCTAGTTTCACGCTGTTTTGAACATCAGATTTCTGCATCACGATGACTGTAATATGCTATTTTTTCTACAGCCCAACTAATTAGCCTATTCACAAGGCAAGTGTCTTGTAGTTATAATAATTTTCACCTGCACACTTGACCACTCCTTTGACATGACTGAAATAAAATATGTAAAATAAATATAATTCATACCACTATTTATTTCTGTGAACTCAGGGTTTGCCAGACAAGTGGTACAGAGTAGAGCAAGCCATTTTTATAGTAACAAAAGCAAGAGTCTGGTAAAAGGAATGTTTCTGTTTTTCTTGAAAAATAGTTCCTAAGAGCTGTTTCTGCAATAACATACTAACAGGTAGATTGTATGTAGGCAGAATGTGAAAAACTCTTAACCACATAAATCATATTTAGAACAAATATAATGATTCACAGATTAATGTCCAGTTTGTCAGCTGAGAACTCTTGAGCCTGTTGTTGTTAATCTGTTTCAATTAAACATATTAATGTTTTAATCTTCTTTTTAAAATTATATTTAATTCTGAAATTCACATAGCAAGGAGAGACAATTTTAGCCTGGAAGCTAAATTTTGTTTCTCATGGAAGCAAAATTAGTATAATCACTCTACCTGTGCATGAAATCTTGAGTCTCTCTCTTAATAACATGTTAGTGTATTTTAACCAAATCTGGCAGCTGCATAGAAGCATCAGTGACAGACTTTCTGTTAGTTTTGTACAAGTAGATGGCTTAAAAGGCTCATACACCAGGCAATCCACTAGGGAAAGAAAAAAGACCTAACACAAAAGCTTCAATCACTGATTACAAAATCGTTGGCATAAAGAAACCCCAAGACATTAATCAATAGGGAATGAGTTTCATTTGTTCTTCAGCTCAGGGAAATTCTTATTTCAGTACATTGGAAAATTAATACATGTATTATGACGCTTGTGTTTTTAAAAAGATGATGAGAGGTGTATACCACTGCTGAAAGTCACATGGTTCTCATACATACAAGATGTTACATCGGCTGGGGGGGGGGAGGGGGGCAGGGGGACGTATCTGGAGTTTGTTCTGCCCCAGAGAAATTATTTTCTCTACTAGCTTGCAAGGAAGTATGGTCAACAGTGCAGATACATAAAAAGTAAGGGAAAAAGCACAGTGGCTTTCAAGGAGAATATGAAATTTGATTATTGAGTGAGTAGAAATAGAAATTCTGGAAAAGAGGTAGAAACCTGACTTACTGCTTTCTTGCAGCACCACTAATCTAAAGGCTAGCAAGATACAAGACTCTCAGAGGAGGGAGTATCTTTGCAGTATGATACATACAGAAAAGTGAATACATAATCTTATGCACAGAACACTGTTTTCATTAGCTACTGTTCCCTTAGAAGACGTAAGTATGATGAGGTAGAACAATAGGCTTCTCTCTTTAAATAAAGTCTACCAGGTAAATGAGGCTGAACAGAAAAGTTCCAGTTAAAAAGTGTGTGCGTATGAAAGCTTCAGTGTTACAATTTTACCTTCTTTTCATTTTCTGATATGTGACACTACATATGTAAGCTAGCATCATACATGAACTTAAGGTGATTTACCCTTCTTCAATTACATTCATCATCATGTGCACCATCTTTCCCTTTAGATTTAACTACTCGCTGATGATTAAGACTAAGGACTTCAGCAATGTTCCATCAAAATAATTCTTGTTTTCCAAAATGAATTCACAGAGCTAACAACGTTTATTGCTTTTATTTCCAGCACTAACTGCAACGGATGACTCCCAGTAGTGTCTCTCAGCAACCTGTAACTAATCACTTTTATAAGCATTACAATATATTCTTAATAGCTTTTAGAGGTAGGATTCTTATTTTGTAATTATTGTGGAGAGCTATGCTCAAGGTATCCTGACACGTAAAGCATGTGCATTGCAGTCGGCTAATAATAGTTGGTCAGTTTGGCAGAAATCTCAGGAGAAAACCTATCCAAGGCATGCAAAAGCCCAGATAAAACTACCCTCTCATCTCCAAAACTATCACTATGAGAAGCAAGCAACAGTGAAAAATCTGAACTCTGAGTACATATATACCCTGATGCATTTGATTTGTAGGGAGCAGACAAAAGCTATTGACATCAGACAGTGCTGAACAGGCCTTGGTGGGCGGCTGGATGGAGGTGATACATTGGCAAAGTAGGTAGTTGCCACAAGAAACAAAGTGGGGGCAAAAACATGCCCGTAGCTCTGCCAAAACTCTAGAAAATAAGATAAGGCTGAATGCTGTTTCTACCACTGCAGAAGAGCTGGGTTTTACAAGGAGACATCTACTGGGGGGAGGTGAGGGGGAAGTCTCCCAACATCAGCACTTATCACCCCATCCTCTTCCTTTCTCTTGTGACCAGTTGGTCCGAGTTGAGAGAACTGCTGGTTCTCTTGCCCAGGTCTGACCAAGTCCACCTTCTCATTTTTGAGAAGAGAGCATTTGGTTATGCCAAGCAGTGATTTTGAGAAACCTTAAGTAAGGCAATTCCATCTCCCAGGTCTACTGACTAATCATTTTCCCAGTCACAAAATAGATATTTTTTTCAAAACCTGTGCCTGTTGTACTACATCCATGTGTTTTCAAAAAAATACAGCTAAAGGTTTTCTCTTTCAATGCACCTTCAATCAGATATCTGCCTATATGTGCAAATAGCTGTTTGATAGGGAAGGTGGATCTGAACTTGGAACAATCTATTGGCCATTCTAGTTCCTTTTCTGACCATAGATCACAGACAGATCAGTTCAGTGTTCAGGAATTTGATTTTAATGAAATAGTGACAGGCCCAAACTGGCTCCTTGTGTCCTTGTCACATACTGTAAATACAAGATACTTGCATAAAACAGTGAAAAGTACATGTCCTAGCCAGAACTCCTGCTACCACCAGTGTTGTCAGTTGTGGACTTTAGCACTTGACAGATACTGTCCGTAGCACCATATATTTAACATGTTCAATCTGAAAATTTTTATCAGTCCTATACAATTTTCTTTAAAAGCTGTAAAATGGTTCAAGAAAACTGACTGAAATTATGTATTTTGTGCATAGAGGTCTGTACTAAAGGCTTTGAAAAGAACTTTAAATAAGCCTATATTTTAAATAAGTGCACAAAAAAATGCAATTATGCTTAGGATGAGAGTCATCTCACCAAATTTCACTTGTCTAAAAGTTGGATCTCTAAGCTAGTTATCCATGTTCTCTGAAATAAATCAAAAGAAGGAGGCATACCTTTTGTCTTTTTTCAGACACATATCCTAGAGGCTTGCATTTCACAAATAAATATTAAAGTTTTCTTTTGGAAAGTGCAAGTTAGGTGAGGCATTTAAAGGTGGAAAAAATCAAAGGCAAGTAAATGAAACCCAACAGTCATTTTAAAACCTCATCATTTTTAAGCCAAGGTGTCCAAAAACTGAGACACCTTGGTCTTGATTCAAACTTGCGCACAGCCAGCAATACTAAGCAGAACTTAGAATAAAACCTCTCCTTACTTCTGTTATAACACAACCAGCAATTTGAGTTATCCAACTGGAACAACACAGAGGGGCCTGGGAGCAAGTAGCACTGTATATATTTCTAGCACCTGTTCCAATAGTTTCTCAAGTATTTTAACCCAGGATTGGGAGTTTTGGAAACGCGGGTTTTGAATCTCTTTAGGAAGAAAAGGGGAGTTAAAGTGCTGTTTTCTGCATCCTGAATATTCTCTCAACTGAATGACTGAATATAAGTGCGAAGCTTACCACCACTATGGCATTCAGTGTGCACATCTCACTCCAAGATGCGTATAGCCTCCCCACTGGTTCTGGATTTAGGAAACTGGGCCATGAGCCAGATTCCAAAAAACTGAGGATTGCAACATAACTTGAATTTTGAAATGAGAAAAAAGGGGGGGAGGGGCAGGCGGTGGCAGAGAGAAAAAGGTGTGTTAAAAGTCGTAACAGGATGAAACAAGCCTTGCTCCTGAGAGAAGCATTAAGCAACATCAGTTTCTCTCTCACCCTTACTGCCTCCTAAGCTCGCAACATTAAGCATATTTGAAAAGCTCAGCTCCTCTAACAATTAAGAATCTTCTTTCACCTTAGTGTCTCTGCCACTTTTGAATACCTAATTCAAAGACTAAGGAGAAGACATTTCTCAGCTAGGAGAGAAAGCATCAGAACCCTCCTAATGTGAATTCTACACCCACAGACTGATGGCAATCCACTTATGAATAAGCATAGAGCAGAGGAGGGAAGAACTATAGAAAGAGGTCTAAAGCAGAGGAGGGAAGAAAGGATGCAATGGGAGAAGGAAAGGTCATCTAAAGTGAATGAGAAATAGGGGAAGATAAGGAACTACAACAAAAAAAAGGCAAACCCCAACTCCCAGCAAACTCGATGTAAAAAGCCAAAAGAAAACATACAGAATGAACATACATTCTACTTAAGACGGATTATTATAAATAGATAAATGAGTATTCAGTGCAGCCTCCTACATAAATGAAGTCAAATGATGTAGAGTTATTAAAGAAGACCCCACATATAGCAGGTGTTTAATCAAAAGTAATGCTATCTAGGAGTGCGATTCCAATGTTTTTCACCTTTTTACTGTCTTTGCCGCTGATAAACAAACAAGAACTAACTGAATGTAAAACAGTATTTGTACTTTTTCTTTTTTCCCTTTTTTTCCTTTTTTTTGTTTTGTGGTTTGCAAAAATAGAAGTGACACGGCTACATGTAACAAAAGGGTCAAATTAGCAGAATTCAATGGGTTACGTGGCACCAAAACCAAAGTGTGCTATTGTAATAACTAAGCATTTGAGGACTGAGATAATATCTGACTGCTGTATGAACAGCAACAGAACAGATGGGAGCAATATTTAGAGAATTATGTGTGTTCGCCTTTCAGTGCCCTACTGCTGTGAGAAGCAGACTACAAGAAGGAAAACAAAAAACAGAAAGAAAAAGGGACAATTAATAAGAGCGAATACACTGGATATTCTGGAAATGAATATGCAAGTTGAAACTTCACAAAATATTCTTTCCACAGTAGTTGTGACTCAATGAAAGTATCACAAAAGAGCAACGCAAACTCTAAACACTGCACTGAATTCTCCCCCACCTTTGAGGGCCCAAAAGTAGAGCTATCCCAAGAAAACATATGTTCTTCAAAGACCTAGATTCAAATGGAGGTTTAATATAGCCATGTTCTCTATATCGGACTTGTTTTCTTATTTGAAATCTTGACAAACAACCATACTAAACTGACACTGAAATGGGCTGGAAAAAAGCTGAAGTATGTATTTAGGGACCAAAAAAAAAGTAGGATTTGCTATTTAATGAATGAGTTGTTCCCAAAAGAAACCCTCTTTCACTAGGGCAAAAAGAAATAGTAAACATCCAAATACTTTGAGATGATAAATTAAACACTATTGAGATATAGAAGATTAGCTGTGGTCCTAATCTGGCATTCAGCTATATAGAAACATAGGTGAGTACCAGCATTCAGAATATTCTCTTCCTTGAACTCCATAAGATTATTTGTGAGTGAAATTACTCTTTTGTGTTCCCAGTATCAGGCTGTATTCCTTGCCAAGCACTTTTCAGACTGCAGCTATTGTAAGTTTGACCTAGCAGTCATGGCGTGGTTTGATTTGACATTAATAAAAACGTAACAAGCATAAAACCCAGAGTTACATATTAATAGCTAAATGAAAGAAGGTATGCCATTGTTATAAAATTATATTAAGAATAAATACTTACTGAAAAGTAGGTATTATTAAATACATATAGTCCTACTTTCCTCTGGTAAGGATGCACAAGGGCAATGGATGGGTTCATAGAGAACAATCCAGCTGATGCTGCGTAAATTCAAGCAAAGCCTCCCTCTGCTTTAATTCTGCAGAATAGAGTAAGAAAGAGCTGCAAAATATGTTTCGAAACGGGAATAATTTGCCAATGATACTGAGATGCTTAACTAGCATTTATGACCTTGAGAATATCATTCCTAAGTAATAAGATATGTTTTTGCACAGATAGCAGAAAAACTTTAATAAGAAGGTGTCACTCTTGCCTTCTAACCTTTTAAAGGAGAACACAGTAGACGTTAGTACGTTATGGATGTTGTAGTTTCCATTCATTTCTTACCATCCTAGTCATTACAGTGTGGAGATCTTCAAGAGCAGTGAAATCTTATAATCCAGGCATGTGTATGCTTCTAATTGAACGGTGGATCTGCTTATAATACCCATCCTTCAACTCGCATGTCGAGTAATGATGTCAGTTTTATATTGACAGTTAACGGGTATAATGTGGTGTTCATGGAGTGACCTTTCAGTTGTAAATGATTGAAGAATTAACTTCTTCAGCCTTAAATCACATTATCACTGAGAAAATTAAGTGGCAAGACATCCTTCCTAAGTATCTGGAAGCCCTGTAGCAGTAGTAAGCGCTAAGAATCAAAAGATCCAGCTATCTGGCAGATGAATTATTACCATAGCTTGTGGAATGGCAATGAAATGAGAAGAATGCCAGAATAATTATACTGTGATTATTTCCAAAACAAACCAATATCCAAAAAACAGAATGGAATGACCAAAAAAGAACAAACAAAAATAATAAAAAGAAAAAAATCTGGGAAAATTATTGCAGCTAGATTCTGCTATTTTATTTGTTTTATGTTAGCACATCATCTTTGATATTACCTGTTTTCTCCATAAGCAATGGTTATGGCTCCAAACTATCTCAAATCAGTAAAGTTTTCATTCAAGGTCAACCCTACTGCATTGTTTCCAGTAAGGGGGGGTCTGAAACTGCTGTATGTTCTGTTTAAAAATGAAAAACAGAAACGAATGACAAACCTGGACTCCACAAAAATTATGGGACATCTTCAGTAGTAAGTGCCAGATATAGCAGTTCCTTCTGCCATACCTAGCATGAATCCTACACGTCAGTGGTACAGATAGAAAAAGAAATCCAAGGATAGATTCTCCTTTTTTAAGCAATACCATTCTGTTAAATCACTCAGCATCATTCATGCTTTCATTGCTACTTGAACATTGCAGTATGGACTGATACGGGGTCATACAGAAGGCTATTAAAAGCTGTAAATCCAAAAGGCATCTAGCCTTATTCTCCTGCTGTTCCAGGTATGCCTATGCTGTGTCTCCCCTATTCTCAGGACAGCTTTGCGCACTACCCATACCGTTTGCATGCATGCTTATAGTGAACCCAGCTTGAGCTCCCGAACTCCCTGTACAAAAAGGGTTGAAGCAGACTTACAGCTCTAAGCATTTTTCTTATGTTGTTCTGGAGAGAGGAATCCTGTACAGTGCCAGCAGTACCACAGACCATTCTACCAGGTGATAAAACTAATATCACGACTCCCTAAACACGGTTTGCAACAGAAAGAAATGTAGATCATAAGCCCTTCTCTGCTCTTTTCTTATTTCTTTCTTAGTGGACACTCAAAGCAGACTTTAGCCCACTCTGTTACCAGTCATGTTCACCTCACCATATCTGGCTTTTACTAATGCCATGCAATTCTGTTCCTCCTTGAGCAATGACATTGGGCATTAAGGTCCAAACAAGTTTCTTAAAATAAAACTTATGCTTTTAAATTAAAATGTAAGACCCAATCCTGGCTTTTCCTTGAGGCTTATCACCATGGCATGGGAAGGCCAAATTCTTAGCCTGTCTCCACGCTATTTTCCTAGCAGCCTGAATTCAATACACGCTTGCTTGCAAGTGTCCTCTCCTGCAAAACTTTCAAGTACTTAAAAACTATATTTAATTCTTTAACATCACTGGGCTTAGCATTATGAAATAAGAGATAAAAATCAAAAGTATGTTGTAGGATATTTTAGACTAAGAAAACGGTCCTTTTCAAGAGTATACCTTAACATTCTTGACTTAAAGCCATCGTTCTGCATCCTGGTTGTTTCCACACTGCTAATAAAAGTTAGATTGAAGTATTCCTATCAGAAAGTCTTACAGGATACAGGATAGCTGCCTTCTCTGAGCAAATCATGTTCACTCTTCATGGCATTACTATATTCTTGTATATTGATTTCTGTCACACAGCTGAGCTTTCAAAGGAAACCATTTAAACATGTTATGTATGAACTGGAAAGCTTCACAGTCAGTTTGTCTGCAGCTATAATGCTTCAAATTAGGATACATTTTGTTTCAAAAGATATTATAGTATACTCAAGTATCCTATCATTCTCAAAGAGAAAACAAACTGCATCAACTGTTTAGCAACCAAACTTTATTGTATTTTCATCTTAGAAGTGATAGGTATGTTCTCAGAAGGGAAACGTCTGAATATTTTATCATTAGTATGCAGAACAGCCAAAGAAACCTCACAGACTGACTAAATTTGAGTGAGCAAAATGTGGTATCTCTTTAAGAAGGTACAGAGAATAATAAGAAATAGAAACATATATAGCAGCCTATCACAAATGCCTATGCACCGAATTAGGCATTTTCCTTAAGTGCAACTGGCTGAACACCGAAAAACAGATAAAAGGTGCTGTCTCAGTTAAGCACAGTTTCTTCATTCTATGCTGCAGTAATAAAATAAAAGTAGTCATGGACTTCCAATATCATTCAAGGTCTTGGTTAACCAGGGTTCTGTTTGATTAGGAAAAGTTCTACCCACAACAATGCTTTTATCTTATATATATAAAAACAAAAACTGACACTAAGATAACCTTTATAATCAGCTTTCTATAACGGAGTTATCTATTTCAAACCCTTTACTGAAAACATTGAGAATGTTATAGAACTTAGTTTCAATAGAATGGATTTTGTAAAGAATAAAAAGAGCAACCCCTCCCCCAAAATAATTTTTTTAATGTTTAAAAAATTATACTGAGAATTCAGTTGAAGTCCTAGAAGGGACAATTGAAAAATGGAAGAGTACAGTGGTAATCTTAAAAAAAAAAAAAAAGAAAAAAAAGTTACCTGTCTTTTATACACTACTTTTGAAAGCTAAAAATAATTAGCAACCACATACTAGCACCAACAATATAGATTAATATATTTTAAATATTTATTAAAGTATGAAAAAATCTATATCTTAAAAGGTAGGTCTCTTCCTGTTGATGTACTTTACTTGGAAAAATGGGCAGCATTCTTCCTGATGCCAGAGCTGTAAAAACTTATTAAAGGTATGTGGCACAATCTATGTGTAACACAATCTATATTTGTATTTATCATCTTAGGTTTGCACTTTACACATCTTAAATTTAGCACTATGATCTTCATTTTCCAAATTATCCTCTCATTGTTGGACTAGTATGAACTTGTAATTGACAAGTTAATGAAGTTCTCTGTCTAGGGAAATGCTACAGAGATCAGACAATGAATATTATAGAAATTAATCGAGAAATACACATTAAGTCTCTCTCATTCAAGTCTTTCAAAACAAGAAGAGAAAGAAAGGTATTACGCAGAGGGGAAAGAACTATGATATTTACAGAATGATCTACAAACCTTTGAAACAGCCAGAAGATTACAAGATGGACAATTGCTAAGAGTTAGAAATTAATAATCTTGATTACATTCAATTTCATGCAATATTTGCAAGGCAAATACCTTTTCTTAAGGTGCTATTCAGCTTAAGGAGTTCTACCAGTTAGAAAAAGAGAATTCTAACCACAAACCAGAGTGCTGGATAAGGAAGAAGACAAGCATATCGTGCTTTTCTATCAGACAGAAAACTGGCTCTTGGCTGACAATAACTGTGACAACATAATACCCTTAGTCTCCTTCAATGGTAATTTCATTGGTTTTGGATCAAGCAAAACAATATACTAAGTTGAAATTGATATAGGCAGTTAATATATTCCTACAAAGAGACTTGACCTAACATTTTTTCCAGTATATATCCCAGAATATGAGCAAGTTGCATTTTATCAGCCAGTTCTCTTCAGTATTCTATAATGACTGCTTGGCAAGAGCTTAGAAGAATTTTACATGTTAATATCGGTTTACATTTTTTTAGTCTATCTGCTATCATTTTCCCCAGAAGTCAATCTGCATTTTGTCGTGAACAGTTCCTGACTGTTAACTATTGAGTAGCTCATTCTGATTACTAAGTACCAAGGAATATAATGGATTATGGTTTTGAGTATAGCACCTCTCTCTCCTGGAAACCTGAAAAACCAAACACATGCACACACCCTGCTGTGCAACAGAATAACTTGAGGGCACTGCATCCTCACCCTGAAAGTATAAATGAAGGACCCAGGCAGCATAGCAGACAGGGTGCCGATCATTAGAGCACGCAGCAATAAATCTCTCCAATAATTAAAATTGAAAAGTGGGACAAAATGACTTGGAGGTATTATAGAAGCCTCTGTTACATTCTAGCATAATGTCATTGCTTCATAGAGTTGTAATGACTAACAAAAGATTTCACAAAGGTGTTTCCTTATATATATTTCACAATAATTCTTAAGGCAAATATTTTAACATTGCTTTGCTTCTTATTTATCAAGATAATTTTTTTACTTTTGGAGAGAATATGAAAAAAAAAAAGAAAAGAAAAAAGACAATTCAGTGACAATTGGGATCAAATCTCAACACTTGCCCTAATCTTTAAATGTCACATTGATAACTATAGACATTGAACAACCAGGAACACAGTCACTCACTACCTTTCTCATTAACAAAATGTAGAAGGACACAGTACTCTTAGCTGCTTATGTCTCTGGACCACTCTTTTCATTGTTGCTCACTACAAGCAATATAAGTATATAATTAAGTATGATCTATTCAAGGTCCTTTCTGCATATCAGAAATCCCAAAGCATCATTAACTAGAGTGAACAGAGCATCTGGTTGCTTGTGATCTTATAGTTTCAGTGTATAGCATATTTAATTAAAATAAATGCCCTCCCTCCCTCTCTCATAGGGGAATTAGCTCATTAAGAAGTTTCAAAAGTGAGAATCAGTCATCCAGCAAACATTAACATTTGAGAAGGAGCAGAAGACTGCAGGTGGGTAAAGCAGTCTGTCTTCTGCATGTTATACGTTTGTCCCTTAGTGTTGCATGACACTTGTATGGTACATTCATCTCTGTGGGTAGGACCCTCTGCCATCCTCTGTTTTTCTACAAACCTTTATTTATCCACAAGCCTATTTCTCAGATTTCACCTGATATAATCCAAATAGTCAAGCATGATAGCCTGCCTCTAGCTTACCACCGTTCAAAACATTGGAAAGTTACACACCTGACCTGTCATACTTCCTCCTTCCATCTCACTGAGCCATACGTTAAACAGACACACACAAATTCTGTTTGCCTTTACTAATACCTAACAAACCTGAAAATGGTGTTCACATAGAAGAGATCTAAAATGATATAAAGTGCAATCATGTCAAAGGTTTTGCTGACTTTGATCGCACTGATATGAACATGTCAGGAATTCTGTCATTTTCTCTTGGATTTGATACAGTAGATAATGCACAATGTAGTTACGATTTTTTTTTCCCCAAAGTTTCCATGAAATACAAAGAGTTAGGAGCTGCCAAATCCAGTAGCCCAACAGAGATGAGGCTGCCACATCTCCATGTCCCCAAGATCAGAGAGCAGTGAGGCTGAGCACATATTCCCAACAGGCACGCACCCATATGCAACATGCACACGGCCAACCACCAACACAGACAGAAACCCACAGCACTCATCCAAGCACAAATAGCATTGATGGCACCTTGCCGCTCCCTTCTCTGGCTCACTAGGATGAAGTCTCATTAGCAGTAAATATATATATGCGTACAATGTGGATCCCTCCAGCAACAGGCGTGAGACTCTCCGCCTGCTGAATAACTTGTCCTTGGATCCTCTCGTCTCTGGTTGCCCGTGCACAGACACACATGTGAAAGGGTCTCTCAGCAGCTGGCTTGGCCCTTCTGGACCTTCCAGTGGCCAACCCTCAGACAGTCTGGTCTTTCCAATATCCGGCCCAGACTTGCAGCAGCTTTGATGCCTGGCTCCCACTTCTCCTACGCACCGGCTAGTGCAGCTTGATAATCACTAGGTGCCACACACTGACATGCGCTCATGCAACATGGACACACTCTGGTCTCTCCAGTTGCTGTGACCCAGTTGTCCCACTCCAGTTCTTTGCACTTAGACCTCCACATGCACACAGACTAGATAGCCTCTCAACCAGAAAAATAGTTAGAAAAGGCATTAATAAGATGACAGGACAGACTGTGCTGATGAGGTGCAGAGCATGCCTGGACCAGCGTACTGAACAGCAACCAGCTTACAAGCAACTGCCCCCTCTTATCCCTTTATCTCAGTTTTCTCACTCTTGTTCCTTCCCAAACCACCCTGATAAGACCTGCACAGTCCCAAGATGCTTCTCCTCTGCATCCCACAATGAGTCCCTTACCTCCAGGGTCAGTCTGTGGGGTGCTCCAGAGAGCCTCTCCCCTTGAGTCATGGTGATGGGTGTCATCTTCAACTGGGGGTTGATGGCACTCCCATGAGAGCCCTGGCAGGATCTGGGTTGGGGGCTCTGTTTCTCTCCAGGGTTACTGAGGTTCCCCCACCAGCCACTGTGCTACCCCATGCCCTTTTGTGTGTGTGGAGATGAGCCTTTTACCAGATGCTCAAGAAGAGAGTGTAGAAACTGCAACTATAGAATAAACCTTCCCCCCCACACACATATAACTGCTGCCACTACTTCTAGCAATTTGAAGTAATAAGGATTTCCTGTGTCAGAGTTTCATCTGAGCTCTTGAATTAAATCCATACCGATAGACTCATATTGTCAAATCACTTTTCAATTCCATTTATAATTTGGTCACTTACAGCAATGAATTTTGTGTGAAAATGTATTTCCTTTTATTTGCATTAATTCTGCTGTAACATAGGCTGGCTCACTGGCCTACTTTTCTTTTTTTTTTTTTTTTTGAGCTAAGATATTGAGATGTACATTGACACATAAATAATAGCTTTGAAATGATTCTGCGCTGCACAGGAGGAAGAGTGGCAGAATACAGCTCTCCAAGATTACTTCACAAGGGGATCTTAAGTACTTAGGTGTCCCTTTTTGGGCATCAGATTCAAAATTTCAAATTAAAAAAACCACACCACCAAAAACCTATTGTCTAATCCTAGCTAAAATTCTCTAGGTATTTTATTTTCCACTATAAAGAATATAATAATTTTACATTTTTATAACTGAGCACATTCATAGCTACCTACAACTCTACGGTGAGCAGCAACTGAACAATTATTCCATTCTGAAGCCTCAAATCGTAGAGTAGGTCTTCTTCCACTGCAGAAGTCCCTACAGACATAGTCAGCAGGTACAGCAGATGCAACTAGAACACAGAGGAAGGGAGGGTAACCCATCCTCCTCCCCTCCCCTCCCCCCCCCCCCCAAACCACAGTGTACAGTTTCTGTGATTTGGGAACCTTATGTTCTATCACAGCAAACTTAACAATCCACTAATATATCCACAAAGCCATAGACGAGTTTGGACAGGCCTTATCCCTATGTCCTTTTCAAGATGTTTCACATGGTATGAAAATTTAAAATATTTAAATAAATAGGTATTCATGACTAATCTCTGGAGTTGAGTCATTTTCTCTCTTTTCCAATGCATAAGATGCTTCCCCCCCCCCGTGAACACCATGCTTAGTTGCCAAATCTCTCCAGGTACTATATCTGTCTAGGCACCTAACTTGGATTCTAACTTCTAGCAAGCAGTAGCACCCAAAAGTTAAGCTGGTCTTAGCTCTTAGCTCTGCAATGCTGTATTATTTGCCCTTTATGCACTGACTTTTTACTTAGGTTATGAAGAGAGCCCAAGGGAGATAATAATGGAGTCATGAGAGCACTGATCAGAGCCAATGTAGAAGTCCGAACAGTTGGAACTTTTACTGAAAGCAGATAACTAGTTTATATAATAACAAAATCACCACCCAAAACAATGCACACATTTACTGAGGTTTCAACAGTTCAGTAAAATTTATCTGTTACACTTCTCTGCCTCTTTGCTCCATGAAAGGGCCAGTCAGGACCAACATTGAGAAAAGAAAATCAAAACCAATTCTAACAGTATTTTTAAACCCAAGTAGTGCCTGAATGAAATATGAATCATGAAAGATTCCCCCCCCCCCTTTTTCTTTTTTTCAAACTGCACATGGTTGTATACAAGTACAGGTAATGTCGGGTGCTTGAATATATATTCGTAAACACACACACATATGTATTGTATGTATATAGACGCAAATATTTTGGGCAACCTTCAAGAAATTATGACAGATTTGACTATCTGGAATTTTCCAGTCATTCAGCTGAGTATGCTGGCTTCTGGAAACTGTAGGTTGGTCTAAACTATAAGTGACTTGATTGTAGCAAGAATACACGCACACAAACCACGATAGCTGTGTCTTCTCATTTTATCACCATCCTATTATGTAGCTTTGAGAATTACTTCAGTAATACTTTATGGAAGTTTCATGCTATAGTCCCCCAAGGAAAAAGTCAGGTAAACCTTAGAGCTGCAGCATAAAGATGATGAGGAAGTACTGTAAGAAATACCTCTTACCACAGAATATTCTTAGAACAACAAACTATTAGAGAACAATATGCATTTTTTCCAGTGTGTCATAATATCATAATAATCTCTCCAGAACTATTATTTTTTCCCTGGAAAGCCCTTATATTTTTTTCTCTCCTAGATATTTACCAAAATATTTTGTCTTGCCTTTATTTCATTCCATGGTTAACTGTATGAAACCACATTCCTTAGTTACAGCGATAACACTCTGTCAGTTTGTCGGGTGAATTATTCTGGCCTAACTATGGAAAGTCCTTAATACTTCAGAGAATTAGTCAATATGTCCCCATCCTTGTTACAAAAAAGGGTGTCTTTTTTTGTTGTATCATAAACTTCAGGCTGCATTGGTGGTGTCTTAGTGTATTGGTATATTTCAGAACACCTTCTGAACATCTTCATTTATATACTAGAAGAATGTAAAAGACAGCTTCATTAGATCAGACCAAAGGTCCCGCTAGGATAGTATCAATTCTTTGATGATAGCAAATAGCAGACACTTGCAGAAGACAGTAAAAACAGAGCAAGTTGAACACTATCCTGGGCTCTATCTATCTGTAGTTCAAGGACTTCCTAAGCTACAGGCAGTGTTCTCAAACTTAGTGATTTTTCATGGAGTTTCTCCTGCAAAATTAGCCGCTTTTTGAAGG
The DNA here is from genome assembly GCF_036370855.1 of Dromaius novaehollandiae. Lineage (NCBI taxonomy): Eukaryota > Metazoa > Chordata > Aves > Casuariiformes > Dromaiidae > Dromaius > Dromaius novaehollandiae. The sequence continues at coordinate 65,737,329 of NC_088099.1, read as the reverse complement.
CTTACAAACTTATAGCACCCGCAACCTCCTGCAGCAAGGAATTCCTTAGCTTACCGACATACAATGAGAAGAACCAATTTATTTTGTTTGGTTTGAACTTATCTTTATTGCTCCTCAATCCATGAGAAACCATCACATTTATGTAGTGCCAGTAGGCATAATCTTTTTGTCTGCACTGGAAGTGGGATCACATCCACAGTGTGCTTGAAAATATAAGCTTGTGACACAGTTTGGATTCAGAAATACCCATTAAAGTATACAGCACTGCAAGAAACATGTACATTATTTGACAGTTAATCAATATTAAATCTTGTCATCTCTGATATCATGAGATATCTATCTCATTTTTGCCCCCATTTCATATTTCACCTACAAGGTCTTCTGTTTTCTCCCGTATGAGTCTGACTTCACTACAACCATCTAATGGATTTGCTGTCCTTTTTTCTGATGATAGTGCCATCTTCTGATCCCAGCATTGCTTTTCTTCACTATGGGGATTAACACACATGAGCCCCTGTTGCTTGGTTTTGCACTGGGAAACTACTGAAACAGTTATTCATTATTGATAGTTGTGTGATATGTTCTAAATTAAGCTCATGTAGGGTATACCAATGCTTCAGTTACGCTGCAAAGGCAGTCAAATGACATACAGCCTCTTTTAGGAATTGCATTACAGCATTAATTCCTGAATATGCTGGGGACAGCTCTGTCACTCTTCCCCAGAAGTCAATCAGCAAGGACAGGCTCTTACTATACACATACCTTGCTTTACTGACAAACTCTTAAGAAAGGCACATACTGATTATGCACAAAGGTCTTCCTTTTACTTTAATAAAGTGAACCTAGAAGAATACAAGTAGTATTCTTCTGTAGCACTGCTTTCCATACTAGGTTTATTAAGCTCTCTTATTTCAGGAAATGTTTCTGCTGAAACAGCTTCTGAATTATTATTTTTTTCCCCTAAATCATCCATCTCACTCCCAAAGACTAGGATTTTCTTGTGGTCAGAGGAAAAAGTTTTCCAGCTCTGATTTTCAAGCTCATTTTCTGTGTTTTGTTCTCCATTACTGGTTTTCAAGCATGACATCCACTGTTTTATACTAATAGCTGCCATATTAGTTAATTCAGCAGTGCTGGTGAGCCATATATTGAAGCTGAATATAACTGCAGAATTGAGATGAAAATTTTGTTTTAAGCTAGTAAACAAAGGAGGAAGTCAAAGGTAATCAAGGGCTCATTTCTAACCTGAAGGCAACCCTGTGCACTCTGGGGGTCCAATTTGCCTGTGCAGTCAGCTTGTCAAGAATTCTAACTGCAAATAGATACTGGTCAAACTAGACTACTTCCTATGTTGAGTGCTAAAGTAGTACCTAGAACAAGTGTAGATGTGAAGGCAAGACCTATGCGCAAATCTAAACCCTCACTGCCTCCACTCCTCAGCATCTTACAGAGAAACTCAAGATGTAGTAGGAGCCCTTACTCAGAAAAAAAGCTTTTTCCCTTATTTCTTTTTGAACCTACCATGAGCCTTTAATTAATAAGTGACCAGCAATTATATTGTAAAGACTGCCTCCCCAAGAACAGGAGGACAGAGTTATCTGGAAGAGTTTTCTGCCTTGCTACACTTACAGCAAATGTCAGATACTCAGACAAATACAGACCCACTTTTAAATTTAAATCAGTACACCAAGGGTTTGACAGAACCTTACATTGCCAGCAGCGCTGAACTTCATTAACTCCAGACACCCAGAAATACGCTACATTGTGAGTGGCCAACACACCCCTGCTATGAAAGAAGGCTCAGAGGACATGGGCAAGGCCAATTCGCCCACGAAGCTCAGGGAAGAAGGAATGGAGCAACTGACCACAGCTCTTGCACAAAGCTCTGAATTTATCTCAACACAAAGGGATCAGAGGTGGACCTGAACAGCTATGTCAGTTGAGTGGGTCAGCTGACTGTATCACAGCTGAGTGAATTAACTGGCGGTGTAAATGTTTCTCTCTGAGTTAATCAAAAGAGCACGAATGTCTCCCTGAGTTCTCCAAACCAGCATGGGGGGAGCATACACTCTGTGTTGGGTTGAGCCACGTATAAGAACTGAACTAACGAAAGAATTTCAGAGAGCAACAGGCTTGAGCTCATTTCAAGCCACATGTTCCTTCCCAGCAACTGGGGAGTTGTGACAGTGAGCATATTATAGACACCAGTAATGGGAACCATATCTGTATTGTGATTCAACTGTATATTGCAATTGCTATATGTGTAAGTTACACTTAAAGTATACTGTGATTTTAGTATATTGCTCTATGCCCTGTGCATCAAATACCTTCAAATAAGTAAGTTTGATATCAAACATTACACCCTCCACATGTGAAATATCTAAAAGAATCTGGTCAGACACCGTTGGACTCTAACATGTCTCTGAGACAGAGCACTTTTTATGATAAAGAGCAGCAATCAGGAGAATATGTAGTTGCACTGACTGATTTAGATGGCATCAAAGCCTTTTCGTTATACTCCAAGCCATCCAGAAGGTAGTTTGCGCCAAGGACAGAGATGCTCTGTGTGCTCCTTTTGCTTGTTCATACATATGGTGTCCACTTGCAGTTTATCCCTTCAAATGAGAACAACAGTCTTTCTGTTTTTGAGCATGTTGTTTTCATCGTCGTTCCTTTTCCTACCTAGGGGATGGAGCTGCTAGGCATAATGAAGATGCCTTTAGGCATGAGTCCACCTGATACCCCTATTAATGTGCTTTTCATAGAATGCTGAAGTATAGAGCAGATGCAAAAAAGGCACGTCTTTCCCCAGACACAGCACAAGCTTGAGAGAATATGTAAAATGGCACATAAGTTCTTTGCAGGATGAATTGTGATGAAATTCCAGGGAGAGGAGTTGTAATAGTGCAGAAAAGATTAAACACCAGGAGTGCTATAACTAGCTCACAACAATATATAGTAATCAAATAGTCCTTTACAGACAGCCATTTCAGGTTTCATTTCCCCTCAGTACTTATTTGGTTTTTCAGTAATCTGCAGGTATTTAATTGCCTTAAAAGCTATTTTATTAAGTTCAAATTAAAAATTCAGCTGGGATTTTTGAATTCAGCTATATTGCCACTTTTGGTAATTGACTTCTCTTAGGTTGGAACATAATCAGCTTCCCATTTTCCCAATTTCCTTCCTCAAGTGTTTTCATTATAAAATCCTGTTCCTTGTTGTTCATACCTTTAGTGAAATTTCCCAGACTTAAGATTTTCCTCTGCCTGAAGTTCTTTTGAACACTGACGCTTACAACTGGTTTCATTCAGAAGTACCAACTGTCTAATTCTTTGGAGCAGAGAGATGATTGAGTGCATTACTCCAAAAATAGACAGTAGAAAATATAGTAGAAATATCTGCCTGAAAATGCCCCTACCATTTGGAAATTGCAAGCACCTGTCTCAGGTTACACGTATTTAATCAAGTGGCAGATTTCAGCAGCTGACTTTTACAAAGATACTTTCCAGACTGCTGCACCCCATACTGCTTCTTCTCATGGCTAGATTCATGGAAGTCACAGATGAAGAACCCACAGCTGATTTTCATCCCAGTATCACTAGAAATCAGACAATGCAAGTGGTGTTAACGGCCATAGAATACTTCATTTTATATTGTCGTATTTCAAATAATATAAAACAGCTTTCAGTAGAAAGAAAATGAAGTCATAGAATATGGAGAAAGTCTCCTTTGTGACAGTAGTCTCATTAGAGCAAAACATTAGAAAAATGTTATGTGTTAAGAGTATACCACGTGCAAGAGAGATGCACACAATAGTTCCCATGCAATAGGAGACTATTTTATATTGACAAAGAGTATAGAAAGGTATCTAGCTCAAGCTGAATAGAGCACCTCCTAAAAAGTTAAAAAAAAAAAAAAACCCTTAAGTACATATACAAATGCCTTTCCAAGCTAGCATCCAAACTGTAAGTTTTTGTAATACTCATTTCTAAAAGTCTCAAGCAAAAGTTTATCCTGTTCTTATCCTGAAAATCCAGCATACATTTGCTTTAAATATTTACCCTTCCTTTTCATTCCCTCGTGAGTTATCACACACATCAGTGACTGTTAATAAAGATAAACCAATAATTTAACACAGAATTAGCAGAGCTAACAACAAAAGGTACCAGCTAAAACACAATGCCATTACACTCCTGCATAATAAAGGAAAGGAGGACATCAGGAGACGTGATGCAAACCTGGGACAAGCAGTGTCTCAACAGTGAATATACATGGTTTATTGACACTAATTCTTTCAACATCCCAATATTTAAAACGATATTAAAATATTTAAAACTATATTTAAAACTATTCTTTGGTCCTTTCTTCTGCCAACAGAAATGTTGTAACAAAAGAATATTAGCTTTTCTCTTATCTAAGCATCTATAATTCATTACTTAAAAGAAAAAGAGAATGGTGGAAGATTTTAAGCCCATAAAACAACCAAGGCTATGACTGTTATTCATTTATTCCCCCCCCCCCCGCTTTAAGTTCTTGTGACAGGTTAAATAATCTCTGTGCCTGAAAGTACTGCAGCTTGAGGGCTCCAGCTTTTTTGTTGGTGGTGGCGACGTGGAAAGGTATTTCCCCTTATTGTTAAGGGTAGAGGAAAATATGAATATCTCAAAGGTTACATCTGAAGGTGGTGGATTTACTTCAAAAAGCTGTAAGATAAGGAAAGCTAAGTTTCCGTGTGTATACAAAAGGGTTGCAGCATTTCTCCCTCAAATTGGCTGAGAGTAGCGCACTTTGGTAGAAGATTCACGTGAGACACTTGCTTTGCCCCTTTCAAAATTTCCTCCTCTTTCTTTTCAGACATACACCAATTTACAGCCAAAGTGTATTTGCTGCTTAGATCTATCAGTCTGTAATTTTGCCTTTTGGAGATGCCTCCAAAAATCCCTTCAACCTGCATGGTTACAAAAATAAGTCCAGCTGTTTATGTTCCCTTTGTTCACCTGTTTGCATCTTTGTGCAATATAAAGGCACAAGAGAGCTTTATCACCATAAACACATTATATTAAACAGTCTCCTTAACTGCTTTCTGATGTTGTTATTATATGACTACATCTCCACACAGAGAACTTTGGGATAATATCAGCTGTGAAACATTACAAGCAGAAGGCAATGATCTAACTGCTGTTTAATTTAAGCTGCCTGGAATCAGACAGGCTCCCCCTGTCTTTTTTTTTTTTTCTTTTTTCTTTTTTTTTTCCCCCCCCTCCACCCCTGGAATACCAGAACAAGAGATTTATGCTATTAGTTCCCCAGAAATGTAATGAAATTACATATCATCATAGACAGATAGTTATGCAATCACTTCATTGTAATTGGAGAGAGACATCATAAGAGACAATTGTATCAAAGATAGCCTGAAGTTTCTGTGCATTTGAAATTTGGAAAGAGATCACACTTGGGGGCACAGAAGCAGGTATTTTTCTTATAGGTTGTAAGAAAAGCACAGATCAGAACACCCAGAAGTATATGATCCCAAAGAGTTCTGGATATAGATCCCATTTTTGTTACATTTATGTATTTTTTCGAATTACTCATATCATTTTGCTCTTTTCTGGAAAGCTACTATATGCATTTCTATGACCTAAGTTCTCAGTAAGGTCTATAAATGCTCATATAAAAACAAAGTCAACAAAAACAAGCAATATCAATTAAGACACTGACATTGTTGGAAAGCTAAAACGTGAAACATTTCAGGAGAGCTGTGATTTCCAGTTCTGTCAACACTGAAGTATGATTTCAATAAGCCTACTTACATGAGCTTTAAGCAGATTCTAAGTATGTTCCTAACTAAAGTCTAAATATACTCCATTAAAGCATATTTTGAGCTGCTTTATGCCCATTTTAATTGTTTGTTGATTCTGTTAGCCTGTATTCCTTTTTTTGGAAATCTGACAGCTTTCTGCCACAGTATTGTTTCAGATGCGTGACAACACAGAAGCATCACAGATGTCAGAAGCGTGTCATTACAGAAACAAATTTTGCATCTCCAGCAGAAACACCCCTCTTATTTTATTGCTCGAAAACAGCGCCTGCTGTCTGCTCCAGCTTGCCCTGAATAATCTCTTAAATTTCCACTGGGTCTAAGGTAGCTTTATGTCCTCACAAATCAATTTGCTGAGATTCAGTACATTTTACCATGGGCACATTTATCCTATAACAATGACTTCCTGTTGCGAAGGAGAACAAAAGAGAATCATTTGTCTGTGTGCAGTTAAGGCCTTGAACACACACTGCCACCATTCTCACAGCCCATAACTGTTTGTGCGCAAAACCCCTGCTTCACGAACTGTTACTCCTCTTTTTATAGTGCAATTTCGGGGGGGGGGGGGAAGTTGGTGAGGCATTTCTTAATTTAATGGACTTATTATATTCTACCACCAGCTGCCAAATCATTTGTAGAGATGCATTATCTTTTCTGTGAATGTGCCCTAAGAGAGAAAAGTAGAAAGGCAGTTTATTAAGTGCATGGCAAAGAAAAACAAACATTGTCTTCTGAAAAGCAATTAAAATAGACATCTCTCTTGGGTATGGATTAATTAGCAGAGAAGTAAAAGTAGCATTTTTATTTAACCTCCAAAAAAGAGAAAGTCATTAATTAATACCAATACCATTCAGCTGAACATTTAATCCTGGGAGTTCAGCGTAGTTCAATGTAAAGGCTGGCTCTACCCTCAACGGTCAGAGCCTCATGTAGGGTTGCCTTTCAGACATCCTCAGAGCTCTGGATTCCCGTGGTTCTGATCCAGGTCCCCCTCCATTTCAGTTGTTTAAGCATCTTAACTCAAGATTGGGATGCTTCCCTTTTGAACTTCTGATTCAGGGACCTGTGTTTCTCCTCCCAAGTCAGTCTTGGCACTCAGCATGCGAGTAGGACTCCAGAAGCCAGGTATTTCTCTGCCTGAATTTACCAAGAGATCAATTTTGTGTTTGCTCTCAGACACTGCCTAACACACACCAGCGTGGCTATCTTTTCAAAACTTCAGTGGTGTGGGTGAGAAAACGATACCTTCTAGAACAGCCTAGCAATTAGAGTGCTCACTGACAATAAAGCAGGCCAGTGTATTTGTCCCCCAAGTCTCTTCTCTAAAGCGACTGCCAAAAGCCCTACACTGCCCTTGTGTTCGCTCTGGACCAATAAAGCTTTTATGTCTTTTCTCCTAAAAGCTTAGCTTTTGGATAACACCACGGCCAGGTGCCAGCTGCTTGGCCATCATATACACTGCCAGATAGGAGCAATGGGTTCAACCCCCCTGCTACCATGCCCCAGTGGCCCCTGAACCTGGATTTCTCATGTTCAATAGACTACCAGATAAAAGAGAGAAGGAAAAAACCCTTGGAGACAATGATATTTAGAAAGAATACATGGATACAAAAATGGTATTTGCACATACCCTAGCCTACCTAGATTCCTTATTGCAAATCAAGGGAAAGTTTCCTTAGGAACATCTGTTGGGTAACAACGTGTCCTACGATTGATTTTACAATAAAAACTGTTGTTGAATAGCTCTAGCATCCCAGCTCCTCCAGGTGACTGTTGTGCATCTTATTTCAAATTCCTTAACTTTCTCTCTCCGCGTATACTGAACATGACTTTCAGAGAAAAAGGTTTCTCAGAGTCCAGGTTGTAAAACAAGCAGTTGAAATGACTTTACTTTTAAACTTGTGTGCTAAATATCATGGTAAAATTGCTATAAATTATAGAATAAATTCTTTATTAATAAAAATATATGCTATAAATTACTCCCTTGAGAGATATTTGTATCTCATCTATCCCATTCCTTTTTCTTCCTGCGTTACTCTTTTCCATATTCTCAAGCAGCTAGCCAGGAAAGAAAGAGCGTCAGTCACATTTTATTTGAGGTAAACCTTATCTTAAACCTAAGTAAATTACAATCTGACTGTGGATAAGTTATTCATTACGACTTTTCACTTCTCTCTCTAATTATTATATCACTCAGAAATGCTCTGACCCAGTCATCCAGTACATTTTAAAAGTCTAAATTCCTGCAATTTAATAAAAGTGACATACAGTATCACAGTGTGATGCTGACGTTAAATATCTCTTGAGGATCACCCTGTAAATTCAACTTCTATATGTTCCATTTTTCTTTTCTCCCCAGGGATCCTGAAGTTGCTGTGAAAACCAAATAAAGCCAAACTCAAAATAGACAAGTGTTCACAAAATCCACAGGTATGGATTGTATGAAAGCTCATATTATACTTTGCATGAATGCTATAGTAAGAACACCTGCAGAAGACCTGGCAAGGAGGCTGTGACTGGCAGAGTACATGGTAGCAGCCCCAGCATGTGAAACTACTCACTGACCAAATTCCCATCAGGGCCAGGCAGACATACTCCAGTTTGTCAACAACATCGAGCTGCTTCCTGGACAGTAGTTTCTCAAGGTTAGCGCAGCTCTGAGATAAGGAAACAGCTGTAGTAGATTTAAGGGGCCCTTATGAACAAGCAGTCAAGTCCCGCCTGAACGTCCAACCTGTGCCTCCAGCAGCCTCCCATTGGCAACCCCCACACACAGTTCCCAGGGCTCCTCGTGCAGTCTGTAGTGTAAGTTCTTCACTAAACCTATCCTGATTAACCTCATATGAGCCTTGAGTGTCTCTCTCTGTCAGTGTCCGACCTTCTCTTGCCCGCCTTGTGGTCACAAATGCAGTCAGAGAAACACAAGTGTACATGGAAGTTTGCTTGCTTCTGACATCTATCAGATGTGTACGCAGCATGAAATATCAAGATGAAGTTAGTACTACTGCTTTTGCAAAGACTGAGCTCTCTCACCTAGGCTTGAGGTCAGCTGGCATTTGGAAAGAGAACAGAACATGGTGAATGTTTTTGGAGTGGCTTAACAACCCAGTGGCTTAAATAGATATAGTAAGTTAGGAAGCAGAATGGATATGAAGGAGAAACGAATGAAATCACTACATTTGGCGGCCTGGAAAAATGAAGCAAGGCTTACAGAAGATGGCTCTCCAGCAAGGCTGTTGTGAAGAATGAAGTTTTGCAAAATGAAGTTGAGGATTATTCCTCATGTAGAGTCAGTCTACTTTAGGTGAACGTAAAAATGGCTGTTTAGTTCTTAATGCATATTGGAAGAAGTTGGTGCCCAGTATTTTAAATTCAGATGCAGTGAAGACAGTCTTTTTTACAAAGGGAATACCAATAGGCAGATTATGAATATTCAGAGAAAAAATCTGAACTCATTAGTATCAGTTATAGTTTTGCCAAAGGGGAGACAATGCTATGTTTAGAACGAAAAGGTTAAGCAAACCTATAACAGGACCTGTGATATTTGTAGTAATATACCCAGACAAGTCTTAGTTCCCTGCTTTTAATCACCTCAGCAGCACATTCTAGGTACCACTAGGCTTACATTAGGAAAAGTCATTTTGCAGTGCTAGGTACTGCACCTTCTAGATATTCATGTATTAAAACTACCAGATGTACTGAAAAAAAAACAGGCTTCTTGAAGGCATCAGTTTTGGCCACCAGAACCAGTGATCCCTCTCAAACACCATTACTTTTCAATAACAATTTATTATACCTGCTGCCATGTCTAAACTGGCCTAGAGCCATTCAAGCAGACAATTCACAGAAAAATTATTTTGCTTTGTACTAAGATTAAACCCAAAATATCTAGCACAGAAATATTATCCAGACTTCTGAGTAATACCAAAGAGCATTGATCTGTTGACTTCAGCAGTTATACTTGTTTATAGTATAATTGTATATAGTATATCGTATGCAGAGAATCTGATGCCAAAATAATTCTCCTCCTAGCTTAGCACCTTAGGTAATCCCTCCAGCCTTCAACTTTAAACAAAAAATACCAAAACATTTTCTCAATTCACCGCAATTTATTATATTGTGGTGGAGTGTTTGGAAACTTCTGACAGAAAAAAGTCATTTTTCTGTAAATGCTCTAAGAGCCTTTTTTAAAAATGATTACATTATTCTTCTGTTCCTGAATTTTGCCTTCAAGTATATAGCTAATATGATTTGTCAGTCAACTATTCTTCTTTCTGCTTCACAGCTTCTAATGGAAGTTATAGGTGCTGAAAGTGTACCTAAAACCTGAATAAAGTTTTGAGTTGATGTTCAAAATGTTTATTTTTATAGTCCTATCTAGCCTATCCCAGCATGGAAAAAGTCACCGAGACATGTATTTGTATAAAAGCAGCAGAACTGTACTTGGTAAGATTAAGCTTGTGCTTCCCAGTTCAAAAATCAATTTGTAAAAAGCAAAGAAAGTCCATTTTGCTTTTAGATGCATAGTGCCTTAAGAAAATGCATAGTCTCTTAAAAAGCTACTTGAAAAGGCATATTTCAGGGCGGGGGGGGGGGAACACTATTAATCAACAATACCTAAATAACCTTGATGTGACACTTGAATCTCGTCATTTTGTTCCACTAGGCAGCTGCGGTACTTTTGCTGTCCCGCTGCTGTAATAATACATCTATTATTTATGAAGATTTTGCTTTTCATACTTAGGCAGGTGATATTTCCCTGAGAAGTATTGCATTATAGAGAAGACTTTAAAAATCTAATTAGAAAGTTAAACCTAGATTAGAGTAACTCTATTACTTTGTATTTCTTTTAATGAACTGATGTTTTTTTCTTTGGGTTCTATTTTCAGGAAGCCCAAATATAATGAGGGTGACAAGAAGGTTTATTATTCTCAACATCTCTAATTAATTATCATAACTTTGTTGGTGATAATTTGGAGCCCATCTCATTACTTTGAACCAGTAATGTAATTAGTGTCAGTGTGATTTCTGGCAGGTGAACCTGGGGTTAAAAAAATTCTTTTTTTATTTTTTAATTTTCTCATAATTTAATATCCCTCCCCCCACACACATTTATTTACACTTTATTTATTTTTACCTCAAAAAAAAAAACCCAGAAGATCCATTTAGATTCTAATTTTGCTAATGTAGATGTGTGCTGTGACCACCAATAACTTCTTTAAAGCCCCATTTAAAACTGCTGCAGATAAGTTTGTTTAGCCTTTCCATTTTTAAGTAAAAACTTTCAAAACATTGCATTGCCCTTTCTTGTCTTAAACCAATAATAGATACTGTTTCACAGTGACATTATCATGATAAATAAAAAACAAGACTGACTTGGTTTTCAGGCTGGGTAATGAAATGCAGGCACATGCTGTGCTAGCCAAAGCAGAAAGCATTAAGTCAGTTTTCTGAATTTACACAGTATTACCCCATTACTCTGCCTTCACAGAGACTATTTGGGGGGGGGGGGGGGGGGGGAAGAAATCCAAGCAGAAGTCTGAGCCTAAGCGTGATACACTGCCCTTCTGCCACACATTAATTCCTACTAGTGGCAAATGTGGGAAACCAGCCCAGCACTGCTCACTGTGCAAATGGGACCAGGGAGTAGAGGCACACCTGGGGCAAAACACCACTGTTGATCATACAGGAAGATCATATGTATTAATCCACAGGCAGCTAGGCTATAGTATGGGTTTTCTTTGTACATGTAGACTCTGTCTACACTGGTGACATTAACTGTGCCACAGAAGTGAAAAAAAAAAATCCTTGGCATGATTTTAGCTTGCCCAACCAGCAGTGTCTCGAACAACTTGGGCAAGGCTACTCTGTTTCTAGAGGGGAAAAAGAACTTGATAATGTGGATGCAGCTGGTCTATGCCAGGTGGACCCAGTACCAGAGAACAGACACTTCAGTTAAAACCCAACCAAACTTAAGAAGAAATCTTAGCTTCTCCTCACCAATTTAATTTGAGATTCATCAGAATGCTTAGAAAGCAAAGGAGTTCTTGTTCTCTGCCCTGCTCTAATTTTAATAGCCTATATTATAATCTCTTTTCTCCTCCAAAGCCCACCAAGCTTTCAAAGGTTGATTACTACAGATTGCCATGACAGAAACTACAAAGCAGAGGTACAATTTCTTCCTCATGTGATGCAAATACTGAGGACTGAAAGATATCTTGGTTACACAATGATGTTTCCTTGACATAAGTGAATAAAGTTTTCTCTCTGTAACCTAATCAGACAGACTTTATTCTCGTATCAAAACGATGGAGGACAAATCCATTAGTCCATGGAACTACACAAACGCACAGACAAAAACCTCTTCCTTTCACCTGGTCACAGCTCATTGTGGTTGTATCTGTTACACCCACAGGGTCAAACTGCAGAAATATGATTTACTGCTCTCTTGTTCTGGGGGTTTTGGGGGGTCTTTTTTGTTCATTTTTCTTTTAATAACCCTATATTTAAGTTAACAGTAAGAAAATAAACCTGCTTTGGTCTTCTGCCATATTTATTGGTGTTGCTTTTCAAGGGTTAATGGAACAGTAACCATTTAAATGGGTATAAGATTTAGTCACTTATTCTTAATAGCAATAAGCAGGGAAAAACTATTTTGGGAAATTTGTACAATCAGTCAACACAGAGTTGCAAGATGCTCCTTTATTTTCTGCTCTACTTCACAGAAGAAAGCCCTTTTCTGAAGCATTATTGCGCAATCCAAGGTGACAAGAAGGGGATTAGAACAAGACAGCAAAGGGAAGGAAGTTTGAGGTCAACCGTCTTGGGCATTGGATGAAGAAATCCTTTGGTCTGCCCAGAATAGTGTCCATTAAGTTTCGCTTTTACCTTTACATTGATATGAAGAATAAAAAGTATTGCATAAGCTCCCCATCTCTTGGGGAGGTGAATTTCAGACACCTCTTCACATTTCAGCACTAGCTCCCACTCTTTACAATAAGAGCGGAGACTTCCTTTGTTTTCTCCCAAAAGCAACACCGATTTCTCCTTCTATGAAGAAGTTCTTCATGGCATTTTACACTTCAAAATTTGGCTAATGTAGTACTCAGGAACAGCAATCTGGCATCTTTACTAGCGCCAAGATAAAAGTATATAGTCCATAGCAAAAAATAAAACCTAATTACACACTGAGAAAGACAACGAGAGAGAATTATTGGCTGAAAACACAGACAAAGGACAAAATAAACTCAGAAAAAGCCCTTCAACACTCTGAAGGGGAAAAAGACAGACCATTCATTCATTCAGAGTGAACTGCCCCAACCCAGTCTATTTTATCCCATTTTGTATTTGAGATTTTGTCACAAAGGTTTATTTTCAGGTTCTAAGATAGTACAGAGCTTAGACTTAGCAAAAAAGACATTGCTCCTGCTTTCAGTGCTAGAACAGTAAAACAAGCCTCTAGCCACCTTCATCTAAAGATCAAATGACACCGTCACCTACAGCATCAGCAGCTGAAAACTGAAGGAACAGCTATTACACGCTATTGTTTCAGTAATGGATGCATTAGCATCCCTAAGAGTGTATTTATGGGGAGAGACCTAATGATTCCAGAGGAGCTATAACTGTCTCTTAAATCGGTGATGCACATATTAAGGAGTCCCTAAGCACTCCTTCACAGTGCCATGCTGAACAGTTCCTTTGAGAACCGAGAATGGCCTAGAGGGAGCTTTTCTGTTTTCAATGGGAGAGGGGCAATGTGGGGGAATGATTCCATCCCCCCCCCCCCCCCAATCTGCTGCCATTTACAAGCAGTCTGCATTCCTGTGCTTCACACTCCAAAAGGGAGGACATCCAGATTTTGAGATGAGGCCTGCTTGGGGGATGGGACCCTGAAAAACAAAGCCTCCTCTCACTGCTGGCTCAGTGTTAATTATGGTGGTCTGGAATTAACTCTTCCTCCTGAGGACCCTGAGAGACAACACCTGCTTTCACTGCTGGGGCAGTGTTAATCACTGCAGACTGGAATTAACTCCTTCTTACCCCAGCTATAGGATCCCTCCTTGGGACCACCACTGCAAGAGTAGAGCAGTCATTCGCAGTCACTCAAACTCCTTTCTTCAGTGCTGGAGAGTGCTCAAGGCAGCTAGCCTGCCCTTGGGGGTATTCAGCCCCCTTCCCCCCCCCCCCATGACTGTGGGGGCGATCATCATAACGACGGTGGAGGAGAGTTGAACCCTGCAGCAGCCATGGGCTAGGGACTGCAACTGGGTGAAGGGAACTGCAACTGGCCTCGCGACTCCACATCGACCCGAAGGGTATGAGTAGGTTGGCCCCAGCAACCATCTGAGGCTCTTGGCAGCTGACTGTGGGTCTACCAACTTGCAGATCCTCTCAAGATGGGGGTGCGCCTGCCTGCAGTTACTTTCCTGGGATTGAGTGTACAGTGGCCGCTGAGGCAACAGTGTGTGTGTGTGTGGGGGGGGAAAATACACACACACAATTGGTTTGCCCAGTTCATTCCTTTGGGTAGTTAGTTAGTATAAATTAGCTAGCTTTTCTGTTTACTGTTTACTAAGTACTGACCACTAGCGTAACTTTTAGTGTAATTAGAAATTAAGCATTCTAGTTGAGCTAAACTTCTGTTAATAAAAATTGTTGCTTCGTACTGTTGTAACTTATGTAATAAGTTTTGATCTTTGAACGAAGTTGTGGAGTCAAGCAGTAAGTTTCCTTCTCCCTCTCACCATGTGAAACCCACATGGTCTAGGACCATAAAGATAGTCAGTTAACCCAGGACAGGCAACCAGACTGTAACACCACCATTAAGTTTCTCTTCCCCCTGCCCCTCCCCCATCCTCAATATTGCCATATAGTGAAAAAATTCTACTAGCAAATGAATACAGCAAAGAAGTTACCTTATAGTAGTATTCAACATCTGATTCATAGCAATGGTTCAAAGGATTAAAAAAAAAAAAAAAAACACACCACACACACACCACACACACACACCAATATGAAAACTTGGGGATGTTTGAATTAAGCAACATTTTTAAAGTGCTCCTTATATGCATTCAACATATGTACTCATTTGTTTATAGAGTATCTTTCAAAATGGAAACAACAGCTAATCTCAACCCCCCCACCACTCTGAACTTAGATTGAAGACTATAAAAAAAAGTTAAAAACACAAAAGGGTTTCTGTATCGTCCCCCAAAAGTTAAAACCAGAACAAATTAGATAAAAATCATGCCTCCTAATGAAATAAATTGGACTTCTTTATGAGAAGAGATAAAAAAAGAGTGCTAATGAAAAGTATCTGTGCTTACACATAGGTGTAAGCACAAAAAAAAAAAAAATCACACAGGAACACTGCATGTAAAACTGTATGCATGTATAAGATAAACATATATACATGAATAGTAGCAGTGTAAGCTATACTTATACATTTCAGAGTATCAGAGACTGCTATTAAGCAACTTTTGCAGGAACTTCTAAAGCGCTGGGACAGGAGCATCATACAGTTGTAGTTTTGCTGCACCAAATCACTACTTCTATTTTGTATTAAACAAGTGTCTCAGTTTGCCGGGAGGCAGCCTGCGGTCCTGCACGTGAGACAGCTGCCTTGTCTAGAGCAGACGCTTGACACCTCATTGAAGGATTGTCACTGAGCACCATCAAGAGCCAATCGACTTCAATTGTCTCAGCTCCTGCTCGCCCTGGGGAACAGCGTCTTCTTTGTACAAGGGCTCACAGATGAGACTAGCATGTCAATGGCATGAGGAAAAGGAGCATCCTCGTTAAGTACTGTTAACTGCAATACACCTGCTCTGTGCTGGCAAAATGCAATCTTGGGCATCTCAGGGCTTTGCTGTTTTCAAAGGTCAGTCAACACTTGATTTCTGCAAGTAAAAATAAACTGTTTGGCTGAGCTTTCATGTCTTTTTTCCCCTGTTATGTTTTCTTGAAGCAGTTAAATGAGCAACCCACAACACCCACACAGAGCTTTGAGGAGCATGCAAAAGCAACTAGAGAGGTTCCAGATACAGGTTCACGTGTCTGTGGTAGCCAAGTGGTATCACTTTCTGTGCCGACAGCCAGATAAAACGTCAAGTCCAGGAGCATGTCTTACCCCTTAGGTTGAAACAAACCAGTGACTAAATTCCATCAATGTCTAGTTGATATGAAAATACCTGGGACTTGCAGTCAATTGTGCTGTACCAGGTAGTATCATTATGTCTTCTTTAAATACATGAGTCATCACATTTATGCCATCACAGATAATACTAGGCTTCCAAGAGTCAGGGCTCTAACAGAGAAACAGTGTTAGCTGAATGAATGCAGGTGAATTAATGCTGCACTGGTAACACAGCAGCCACCCTTCTTTAATAGTTTTGGTAAATCAGTGAATTTAGTTCTAACAGTGCTATGCCAGGATACTATAGTAAGAGACAATTTGTCTCATTGTATTTTTGAGGGCACACTGAACTTGATTAATTGTTATTCTACTTTACCTGAAAGATAGTAACATGTTGTATATCTTAAAGCAACTACAGAGGAGCAAAATAGAGTTGAGTAACACAGCCCTCACAGCCCAAAGCTTCCACACAGCTCCACTGAGGCAGTTCACCGCTTACCCCACTTTGTCAGTGACTGGGAGATGTACCACAAATAGGAGTTTTCAACTCAATTTCTAGCCAAGTTCAGTAGTAGCTACTATCATTGCACCCTACTCCACTGTTTATCAAATTCTTGAATCCCTTCCCCACAACCCATGCACACACACCCCTGCCCTCCCCCAGCTTTTTGGTTTGCATTTCTAAAATAAACTAAGTTTAAACCATATCAGGAAAGGACTTTTTCCTTGCTAACATAAAACAATACAACTTGGTAAAGGCAGAAATTGTTCTCCCAGAAAGAGAACTACAGTTTTCCTCTTGGAACTGAGTTTCCAAACTGAACCTGGACTTTCTATCAATTGTTTCTCCACTACAGAATCAGACATCTTTAACAAAACACATTTTAAGCTATATTGTTTTTTCCAGTTAGAATCACAAGGAACAACCAATGCCAAAACTGGTAGTATAAATACCAATAATACAGACTAAGCATATAAAATCTCATCAGAATTCCCCCAACTCCTAGAAATTCTCAGGAAAGATTCAAAATAACAATCCAAGCTAGTTCACAGGAAGATCACAAAAATCCTAGAAGAATCATATTAACCCCTCACCTCCTTTGATTACATCCCATGCATTAAAGTTTTTTAGACAGAACACAAGCACTTCATTTTCCCTGTGAATTGAGGAAATTAAGACAGTCAAGATAGTTTTACCCCTCTCAGTACTGAGACAAAGAATATTATTAACACGAGCAACCTCATACTTCCCTACCAAATGTATCATTCCTTTACATTCATTTTTATTTAATAAGTACGAAAAGAATAATCAGGAGGAAAGTAGAAAGAAACTTCAAAGAAAAAATATCAGCTAAAGTTCTGTGCAAAGCAATCCCCAAACCCACTAGACCCAAGAATACCTTAGGCATGGTGGTAAACTGCAGGAGACTGATACTAACTCTTGCTGCACCTAAGTTATGGCAAGGACTTTCAACATAATTATTTACATCCCAAAGGAATATCTGCCTTTCAGATGAGCTTGTTCTAGTAGGCTGTTGGCTATTTGAAACAGGTGAGTCTGTCTGCTGGTTTTTGTGATATTCATTGTAGTCTTGGTTCCCCTGCCATGTGAAAACACCTCAGCAATGTTTCAGGGAGAGAAAAACTACTATTTTTAAACTGATAACAGTACCACTTTTGTACAAGTGCACTATTTCATTCATTTTGTAACTGTATTTGTTATGTTGGCCATTCTGGTGAAGATTGTAGATATATGCTACAGCTGGAAGGCATAGTCTCAGCTTTGCAAATCCCCACCTGAGGAGCTTTACCATCTAGTGAAACTTGCAGCCCAAAGTACTGTGTAGGATTTCTGTGCAGCTGGTAGCAGATTGCAGGATTTCCAGCCTAACAAACACAAAACCAACTGCATGCCAGAAAAAATTGGCAAGGGGAAGAACAAAGCAGCCCCTCCAAAGAGCTAGATATCTACAACTGAGCTTGGAGTTGCCCCGATTCAAAGATTTGAAACTTCTCCCTGAAGAGAGCCCCTGGAACCAGCCCTGCTCTCTTTTGCAAAACACACTGCTGGAAAAACTATTTCTTTTAAAAACCTGTCGGAGCTATTCAGCAGTCCCTGCTGTGCTGTAAAATATAACCGCTATGTTCAAACATCCCCTTTAAGAGACTGGATAGTATTTCTTGCCTCCCTGAAGAGCAGACTTGTGAGCGGTCTCAGTCTGTTTTACTGAAGGTATTCCGCATTGTGCAAGCCCATAAATACTATTTGCAACAGAGGCTGAACCCTGACTACCTGCCTCCAAGATGAATATCCTAACCAGTGGGCTACTGGCTCAAGATCTCTCCTCTTTCACCTTCCTAGGGAACATTTAGTTGTGTCCAAAGTGAAAATTCTTACAAAAGAAACTTGATTTCACCAAAACTGATTAAAGTGTTTTTGCTTGCTTACGTATTGGCAAAGCATAAAAAATATTATTCTAAAGAAAGGGAGTGCATTCTTCACAGCATACAGTTTTCCTCTGTTCAAGCTATATCTGGAATTTGTATGCATTACAGTCCTATTAAGCCAATGTCCTTAATGAACGACATTTTTCAAACCCTGTCTTTTATCTTCTAATATACTGAAGAACTAATGAATGCTTATCCAATTACTCTAGCTTAAGGAGTGGGTGGGTTAAACCCAATGATTCGGGTCAAGAGTGTTAACATCCCAGGTGAATGATTTATTCCTTGAATGATGAATAAAAGGGTGCCTCCTATTTCAGGTAGATTAGACATATTCAGGGAACACCTAACAAACTAAACTCAAGTGAGTCTTTCTTCCAAATCCTAATGTGGCTGAGGTGTGAGATAGACACCAAGGCATTGCACATTGTTAGGTTGCAGTGAGCCTGGTAACAGAAGGAAATTTAGTTGCTATGTGGTATTTGCTGGAAGAAAAAGATAAGAGGAGAGTTTAGGCATCAACAGTTCAGTGCATACAGACCTTCTTTGAAGGCTTTCAAAAGCTTTTTCTTCTTTCCCCTGTCTAGATAGGGGATGTGGATTTAAAGTAGGGCTGCTTGAGCAGGCAACAAAATATGAGCAAAAACTGGACTGGCTGCACTCAAAGCGTTGTATCTTTGGTTACTTACTAGTTTCAGCCTTGTACATCGGAAGACAAAATGGCCATTCATGAAATTTGTATATATGCCTATTTTAGAATTAAGTCTTTTTTTCTCTTAAAAAAGGCAGGAAAGCCTTGGGGATTTCATTTATTTTTTGCCACCTTGCCTTATGCATGACCTTCCCTTTCCTTTTCCCACTTTTGACAGTGATGTTATCTCACAGGACCAGGCCTCAGGGAGGCTGCAGATAACCTTTCTCCAAGTCTGAGAACAATGATATTACTAAAATTCAGCACTACCTGCTTTTTAATAAGAACAATGTAAAGTCCAAAGAAGAAAATCTTTAGGAACTTTTAAGCCACCTTTCACTTGAGCACCATAATTAGGAGCAATTAATCAGATTAAGCATTTTTCAAGTCTGACATTTCACTGGAAATCAGTCTGAATACCTTTTAAACAGTCCCAGAACAATTGGTTTTAGTGAATTCAGTGTTAATTCCTTTTCTGTTTTATAGATAACCAAACTTGACTAATGATTTCTTTTCTTAATGTGTGTAACTACTGATGTTATTATAGATTGTGTCATTACTACCAGCTATTGCATATTTAGCATCTTGTTCACTCCACTTGAAAACAAGCCATATCGTGCTCCGCTCTGGATTAAGGGACAGTCCCTGAAGCTGAGAACCTCAACAGAGGACGGAGGAGGGGACGCACTGTGTAAAGGGGTAAAATGTCCTTCTCCAAGACATATAATCAGTCACTGACAAAGTCCTGAGGGTGTCCACATCATCTGCATCCCAGTCAATGCCCTCACCAAATGCCCAAACCACTTTCATGATTAATCATCAGCTTAGTTCAAAAATTGGATGAAATTGGGACTAAATGTATCATATCACCCTTAGATAGAAATGCAGCAACATGATAAGGACAAACTATCAGCTTAAACTGCAAATTTCCATGCTTTTGTGAAGGGGAAAGAAAACCACCATTATCCTAACATAACTGTAGTTAATTTGTAAAGCCGTCAGACTGAAATGTGCTGGAAGAATATCCTAAAATGATTGCTTCTGATTAACCATCATGTGGCTGTTATACATAATTGTTACACTGTGCTATATATTAAAAAAAAGAAACTCTCTTAGAACAAGTTTAAAGTTTTTTTTCTATTTTGTCTTCATAACAAAGGCTTATTTAAGATGATTTGTTGTAGTAAAAGGTGAGCAATACATGGAATACCCAGAAAAAAATACTTATGATGACAAAGACTTATACTTTAAATAGTAGACAATCCTCATATAATCTGCTGATGCATATCCTTTAGGTGCAACTGGATAGCTCATGCAGAAAAACCCACATTCTTCTCACTTATCTCCTGGCATTAGAAAAGAAGTATAGCTGTTACATTTTGAGATTGAATTAAAAGTAACAATCAGTGAATGACTCCATGTCTATTTCATAAAGGTAATTTTGATTTGAAATAGCATCTATTCACATTTTTGTCAAGCCAGATCAAGTAAACTGTCCTTTCTAAAAGCGAATTATTGATTCAGGTTTGAAAGATCTCAATCTCATTTTTATTATGACACCAATTCCATTTTTAGTGATGTTTTCATAGGTGCCTAAGTTAAAGACTTTCGATTCACTCTTCAAGTCTATGTTAAACTGGATATTTAATTCATATCAGTTCTCCAACTTCTCTATTCTTCTATTAGCAGCTTTAAGTGAGCTCGTGACAGTATGGCATAACTGGTGATATTGTTAGTAAATGACTTGTCTGATGAATTAAATGAAATGTTACAGGAACATGCTTCATGATTCCAGTTTGATTTTTAAGAGTGAACACTGAATTTTAACAAGTACCTAGCAACTTGACTGAAAAAATAGAATGAATTATAATTTTGGCACACTAGAAGTATTTAGTCACTTAAACAAAACTAAATAGTGCAAAATGTTATGATTAGGCGGAGGTATTCAGACATCAGATCTTACAATATAGGAACTGGTCTGGGTAATACAGCTTTTTTATTGTGCAGAAGACAATTTGCTAAATGAACTTAGTGAATAAATAAGCTGAAGTCACTGAGATTAATATCCATGCTTTTTCATGAATAGACGAGGTTAAATTCTTTAGAGACATGGAGGGAGAAAGGGTGGGGGAGAGCACGTGAATGCATCAATATTTACTTTTCTATATATTCTATAATATTTCTGCTATTTCCAGAAATATTTCTGTAAATGGGAGGCATTTTCTAGGCATTCAGGGAAAGATGGTCTCAGCTTAAGCCAGACTGATGAATAGAAAAAGGAAACACATTTTTAGCAACTTAACTTTCAGAGATTTAGAAGTGTGATCTTCATAATGGGTTCAGCCAGCGCTGTAAATGTGACAGAAAGCAGAAATGGATCACCTGTAATCAATTTCTTCCTTTATGTTTCCCCAGAGTATGACCTACTCTGTTGCTTTTCATTAACACGAATATAATACATTCTGTATTAATTGAGGAAAACAGAGCCAATGATCCCATTTGGGTGAATATACTGAAATCATGCAGCTTGGTATCCAGTACCGCCCTTTACCCAACATATTTGCCTTTTGCAGTCAAGACAGTTACTGATTTACAGTTTCTGATTGACAGTTACTTACTGATAAAATTTGAGAATGATCTAGATAAACATTATACTTTGGAAAACCAGCCTAATGAGGAACAAAAGTAAAAATACAAGTAGGAGTACATCAGCATGGTCAGAATAAAAATATGTTTGCTTTCAGCAATCTGGATGCTGAAAATATGCTGACTTTTCCTCTGTTGACTGGGGAATGGCAGAACAGGTCTTTCTCAATTATTGGCAAAAGCCTGATATGCCTTAGAGTTTTCATGTTCGAGACTGCTCTCATTATTTTTCTATTCATTGCCTGCTTATTGCAACATTTTTCACTCCTGAATTCTTGCAGAAGAATCTTCTCAAACATCACACATCTACATACATACACTGAGTGCATGCAGTGCTAGCTAGAGCTCTATCCATTCAACTGTTCTCGTTGCCAGCATTTTTTCTTAATATTCATTTTATATTTTGGTGGCATACAGTCCTTCTGTTCTGAGTATTAATAAGGATGAAACAACATTCTTTGACATAGAATTATCAATAGCCAATAATTTTGACCCAGTGCCTCTAAAGAACAAGATATACTGGTCGATATAAGCATGAATTATGATTATTATTGTACTATCTCTTCAGTGTGCTAGATAACAGCCAAGATCATTATACCAAAACTTAATTCATAATTCCTTATCTGACTTCTGCTTTTACAGAGATCCTATGAAATACTTTAGCCAGCTATCAAAAACAAGCTGTTTTAGTATGACAAGCAAATAAATAGGATATTGATATTGGTTTGGACCAGCAGGCTATCTTGTTGAATTTGCTTTCATTGACAGGGACAAGTCGAAAGTGTTTCATGGGATGCTTATGAAAGACATGCAGTGAGCAAGTTTGAAGAAAGTCAGAAAGTCAGAGATATGTATAAATCCTGAAAGTCACACTGTAAAACAGAAGAGAAAACTGAGACCCCCAAAGTACAGTCCCTGGGAGATATTAAAAGGCCACATCCTATCAATTTGAAGGGAATGATTTAAGTTTCAAAAATAAATGGGCTCATACAAAGTATGTAAGAGCATTTATTTGTAGGTATTGATGTTGGACAAATAAGAGTTTAAGAGTTTAATATTTTAATCCTGTTAAAAGTATCTTCTCATTTATAAACAAGGAAGACATTCCAGGGGCAAATTTAATTTTGATACTATTCCACTTAATTGAAGGCTGCCTCATATTTCTAAATAGTTAAGACTTATGATATAATCTTGTCATCTAAATTTAGCCATCTAAAAAGATAACTATCTAGTCCAAGTCAATCAGCTGGGCTTCCACTAGAGTCAGGAGAGAGACAGAGAAATGTTTCCACTTAAATGATTATTTAGTCCACCTTATTACAGTATTATGTGAACAGACTTCAGAAAGGGTCTCTTTCTGTCTGCGCTATGTAGAGAACTCAAGTGGTTCTCTTCGTCTAGACATCTACCTTTTAGCTATCTAAAATGCATGGGAATAAACCTAACTCAGTATAATTAAAAGCTTTAAACTACTTTCTTTCTTTATGCATCAATGCATGAGTATCTGTATATAATCAAACAGGAAATAGGTTATCAGATCCAACAATCTTTTCAGTCCCCCATTTTTATCTTTCCACAATGAAGTTTTAACATCACTGGTAGAAGCTCCTTCTCGCCCCCTGTTAAACAACAGGCTGAAAGTTTCCCAGTGCAAACTCAATGGTTATCTCAATGAGCATCATAACATTCACTATTGTCTGAAACTTCTTTGTTATGCTTTGGATCTTTCCTCAGTTCAAAGTCACTTTTCACGTACTGAGATTTGGGCCCCTGGGACATTTGTAGCCTGGAAGGGAGAAGGGGATATGGAGGATTTGTCTTGCTTTACTGCTTCCCTCTCATTTATTTCAAAAAGGCTCACAACTCGCTGCCTTCCCTGTTTGCTCATTGTAGTGTATTGCTCTTGAAATATGTGCCAGTGCCACAGATTTTTGAGCATCAGACTTTGATTTGTGCCTATATATTGTATTCAACGCTCTGTGCTTTGGCCCTGTGCAATCCTTTCATCACCCTCCCCCTCCAGTACACTTCTGCTTTTTTCCTAGAGTGTGTTAACTCGTATGCTAGTGAAGCATTTCAGATCTGGTCCTCGACCATTCCTCTCTGAAGAAAAACTACGAACTAGGAAAGCATAAACTCACTTTTTCCACATCACAGTTCGAGGGAATATGAATTATAATGCCTGCTCTTTAGAAAAGGCAATTCATGTAACATCTAGGAAGTAACAGACAATAATAGTGAGATAGATGTAGGATTACATAGAAATTTGACATTTTGATCCTTTTTTTTTAAATTCCTTTTTTGGAGGCTAGTCTCAAAATAGTTATCAGTTTTTGTGCTAAGTTTCTACTCAAAAAAGAAGAGAGAGAGAGAAAAGAAAAAAAACCCTCTATCATTACTTATTCTACCACTGTTATTCACATTGATTAGTAGTACCTCCATTCTACACACCATAACAGAATTATGTGCCAAAAAAAGAGTAGCAAAATCAGACTGCTATTCCAGGAACAAAGTCTCCATCCTTTTAAGCGAACTCTTTCAGTGTATCCTTGTCCCCTTTGTCGTGGCAGTGAGATATGTCATCCATATTCAACATCATCTTCTTGACAGAGAGCTGACTCCCTGATAGGAAATGCAGCGCTTGGAAAGAAACTGCTTTACTGCCCTCATGGCTGAAACTTAACTGATAAAGAAAGAACGACGTAAGCCTCTGTCCCGATCCAATATTGGGGGGGTTTCGTTACAATCCCAAGGACGAGATTAAGACGCTAAAACCAGTCAAATATCGTACAACCTTTTCACTTTATTTTCCACGGAGTGGGGAGAAAAGGTGGGGAAAGGCAAAGGGGAGGAGAGAGAGAAAAAAGGGAGAGAGAGAGAGAGAGAGAGAGAGAGAGAGAGAGAGAGAGAGAGAGAGAGAGAGAGAGAGAGAGAGAAAGGGATATCACCACCCATGAATCCGGCGGTGTCCTGTTGGTCCTCTTCACCCTGGGTGTAAATTTTAGTGATGCGCGTGCAGTAATTACAACTCGAGCAGGGTCCGACCCTAGGTTCCTGCTGAAAAGTTCAGAGCCAAATCAAGGCAAACTAAAAAAATAAATTGTAATGACACGCGTGCAGTAGTTACAGCTCGAGTTGGGTGCCTCCGAAGAGGGACCCCGAACAAAGAAATCCCTGGGCAATTATACTTTCCAATCTAAGCTCTCCACCCTTCATGCAGTAGTTTGGACCAATAGTAATATTTAGGTCTGGGGTCTCCTGCTCCTTATTGGGTCCCTAGGTAGGTTGTTTACTGTTGTTTCTGCTGACAGATGCGTTTTCATTCTTCGGGTCTTGCCCTTATCTCTCAAAGCCCTGACAATTTATTACTTCCCCAGCAGTGACGGTAGGTGTTATTTCCCAAGGTCCAGACAAAGGGAATATGATCTGGACCCCAAGATAGCCCAGACCCCCCAGTCAGCATTGTTTCCGCAGCGAGAGGAGGCCCTACTCCCCAGGGTCCCGGTACCCAAGCAGGCCTCACTTCAATGCCTTGACATCCTTCCTCCCGGAGCGTGAAGCACGGGAATGCAAACTGCTGGTAACTCCCTTGTCTTTCCTGCCTGCACCAGCTCTGGGGCCCTTTCTCACTGAACTAGGGAGCGCAGCCTAAGGCTTCAGCAAATTTAGCTACTCATGCCAAGCAAGTTTTATAGAAGTTGTGCTAAGCAGCAGTAATTTACACTCCAGGTCCCAAAGTCTCTGCCCGATCGTGGTCTGGTTCAGCGCAGGCTTGGTGTGTCCTGAATGGTTGCAGGGAGACCATTTCGGGGGTCGCAGCAGCTCAGTCCTGTTCCCGCCAGGAACAGATGGCTTGTTCGGGGTTATGGTTTGCTTGCACCTTATGTACCAAGAAATGTTGAAGGCAAAAGTTCACTCATCTGTCCGCCACAGCCTCAGAAGTGAAAACTTGTATCAATATCCTATCATCTCTGTCTTGGAGAGATAAGAAAGTTGGTCAGGTTGTTTATACAAAGGCTTTAACAATAATGCCATAGAGGTATAACAACAGACACCAACTAGGCTTTTTGGAAGATGTAATTAAATATTAGTTCATTTCTGTAGAAAAAAACAGACTATTTGACTTATCATAACTGCATGCAGGATTTTAGACAGAAGTGTAGAATGTTTTACCTTTAATAATAACAACAATGCACTTCTCTGTAATAGAGAATGAGGTAACTTAACTCTGGAGAATATCTGCCAGTGAGGTTCAAAATGTTTGTAAATTGGTTGATAAGGTTGTTTCAACATCAAATGTAACACATGATGAAGTCTAGCAGTTTTTCAAGGTACTTTCTTATAATGTGTGTGTAATTCCCAGGGCTTCTTGGTGTTACTGTCTTAACCACACTGGGCCTGCAGGACATTGACCAAAACCATTCTTTAGAAAGGAGACATTAAAAAAGAAAGAAATTACAAGCAATGCTGCTTATTTAAAATTTCAGTTTTCAGGGACAGTTTGCTAAAAAATGTTCCGCTAACCCTAAATCTTTCCTGTTCTTTTCCAATACAAACTGCAGTATCTACTCAGCATTGAAAACACTTGAGAACAAACCAAACTATGCTAATTTACATTTTCCAAGATTTTTTTCCACAGCAGCATCCAACAACCTATAAATTATAAGACCAAGGTGACTTCTGTTCTTGGTATCATGATCTTGTCTTTACCTAGGACCCACCCTTTCTAAATCAATTAACATCATCACAACCACTTCGCTGCTATATAAGAGACCTCCTGAAACTTTTCTCTGATTGAAAGATAAATGTAATTCAAATTGTTTTGAAGCTACATATAGGTTTCATCTGTACAGCTCTCAATTTGTTTGTCAACTTCTAAGAGCAAGTAAAAGAAGTCAGCTTCTCAGATTGATAGGCCAAATCGTAAGAGCCTACAGTTCTTCTGTTTGGACTTTCATAAATTTGACAGAGGTAAAAATTGGGCGCCAAAGGATGGTTTAAAACTATAAAACTGGTGCTTAAAAACCTGAAAGAACAAAAAATGTTGCTGAAGTACTGTATGAAAATCTTGAAAATACTTGATAAAAATCATATTGTTTTTAATAGCAGCAGACTTGCATTTTTCTTTTACCATGCATGAACTATACATTTACTAATATTTATTTTGATTTAGTCATAAATTTACAGTACTGAATTCTTCAGGTGGTATAATGTAGACCTGATGTTTTAAGAGAATTTAGAAGAATTTTGCAACTTATCCTACCTGAGGATCTGGCCTAAAATTAATTGACCTTATTTTGTAACTATTAGGCTGTGTATTAATAAAGCTGAAAGATCATTACTTTACGGAAAACACCACTTTCTCGTCTTTGACCTAGCATCTGCTAAATGTGATGCTTGTCTTGTCCCATGATTTTTTAAATTTAAATTATGTATACGTATAGCTTATGCTTTTGGTTTTAGTATCAACACAACTTTTAAGTGCTATACAGGTCCTATTTGTCTCTATTCACCAGATAAAGTTCACAGAGAAAACAAATATTACATACTTCTCAGGACTGGTGCACTAGCCTATCTATAACCCAGTAGAATCCTTTTTCATTTAAAATCTGTTCATTATCACAATATTCCACAGGCACAGATTTTACTGAATATAAAATTCCCTTTCAAAGGCATCATCTTGCCCTATGGATGGAAAATTAAATGCCATGGTCAGTCTTGTCTTATTATATTTTCCATTTTAGATTCAATTAAGTATGGCTTTTGAATGAGAAAACTTATTTTCAGTACTGAGTATCAGCTGAGACCATAGAGATAACATCACTGTTACCAATACCAATGGTACTAAGATTACTATTTTTGCGTGTGTTACAATACCACCAAGAATACCAACTGATAAAAAGATATGTCATTAGTAACTGCAGGTCCTTAAAGTGAAAGACAACTTATGTCTCCAGAGTGTTTTAAGGCTAAACAAACAAGGATGGAAGTCTCCTACACCAGGTGAAATTCTGGCATCACTCATCTCAAAGCCACTAGGCTTAGTGAAATAACTAACACAAGTCGAGCCGTTTTGGCAGGAATAAGCACTAAACACAGCTAAACCCCAGAACAGCATATGTCTCAGAAAGTGCTTATCTCAGGCAATGGGCTGAGAACACACAGAAGCAAAGCACTGTTTTTGGCATGAAGAATGTCTTTTAGAACTTTTTCTTTTCTTTCTTAGGTTGCTTGTTGTGAAAACCAAGGATCTGTGGGCTCTTTCTCAGAATTTTTCAGAAACAGAGTCTATGATCTAACCACAATCAGGAAATGATTTAAGCATTTATTTAACTGGAGGGATATGAGTCCATCCACTAAGATATAAGCACATGTTTAGATGCTTTCTTTAAGTGGGGTTACAAAAACTAGGTATACAGTGGAAAATAAGACATGCCCATGCAAAAAAACAAACAGACAAAACAACACTTTGCACAATAATTTTTAATCACTTGTTTAGTTCAAACAAGGTAGAAAACAGTGGCTCTTCTAACACTGTGCTGTAATTTGGAAAAGACTGAAAGTATACGACTGAATCACACAGGGCAGTTAATACTGCTTATTAAAACAAGAAAATGTGTTTTTCTACCTCTGGCTGTAATTATCTTCTGAAATGCTCTATCCAAACCAAGTTACAGTGTAAAGTTTGTTATGACTGCTACATTTACAGCAGAAGATCATAATCAAGAGAAAGGAAAGGACAAAATAAAACCTACTGCAGTGGCACTTTGATTACTCCCCTGGCAGATAATAAAACATCAGATACAGGAGTACCTTCAGAGCAGTCAATAAATAGATAATGAAGCCAAACGGGCTACCTTTAAACAAGTAAAAATTGAAAGAAAGGAAAAAAATACTTTATCTTTAAAGTTCTGAATTGTTCTGACTATGAGGCCCAATCTGTGGCTTAACATACACTAATGGCACGCTGAGGCATCACCTCTGCCAAGCTTCTCCTCCAGCACCCATAAGCACTGAGAGCAGAGAGGACTGCTTACAGTGACTTT
Organism: Dromaius novaehollandiae; assembly: GCF_036370855.1. Taxonomy (NCBI): domain Eukaryota; kingdom Metazoa; phylum Chordata; class Aves; order Casuariiformes; family Dromaiidae; genus Dromaius; species Dromaius novaehollandiae. The sequence goes on along the minus strand of NC_088099.1, from coordinate 65,708,548 downwards.
GCGTGTGTTTATGACAGCAGTGAACTTGTGTCCGATTCTTTATTCAAAGATAACTGTCCACATAATCTGAATATTCTAAGCAAACATGATTGCTTCCTGGAACAGAGACTGATTGTATCTAGCCACATCAGTTTTATGAGGAAAAATACATGGGTATAACACACCATTCCCTGGGAAACTGCACTTACTGTTACCAGGTTTAACTTTGTACTGCATAGCACTGTAATTTTAAAAAGTTTTATATCTTAAGGGTCTGGCCTATGTACCGTGGACATTCACATCTCATCAGCAATTCCTTTCCAAGTATGGCATGAAAAAGAGGCCTCAGCTCCTAGCCATTCTTCATAGCCTATAGAGTTTAGTCTAAAACTCAGCTGACAGAGGTTTATTAGGGACTAAGGAGTTTGTGTACATTATTTTTTCTGCTACTATACGCAGGAGTGGTCAGAGAGACAGGTCAGACAGACATTTGGTGGCAAAATGGTGACCTCAAACTGCCTTATCTAATTTGCCAAAACCTATTTATTAGAGACATTAAGCCTCTGTATGTAAAGACTTTCATTAGTACAGATGCATCTTTTGAAGCACCTTCACTAGAGATTTGTCTGTTTAAACAGTTGCACAAGTGAAATTTATTACGGCATAGATTAGGAAAACTAAAATCAGCTTCAGCGTTGTTTGTTGCTCACCGTTATATTATATCTTCCTGTTCTTTGCTTTTGAAATGAAAGAGTTTTGGAGCAGCAAATGGCTCTTCAATTTGTATTTATGAAGTAGTGGTTGAGGTGGGCAACTGTTGTCATCGTATCACAAATACATATATGAGAATCAGACAGTATCTTACAATGCACATTTCCTATAGAGAGGACCATAGCAGGCCACCTACTGCCCATAAATTCCATTTGAAGTATTCAGATGCAATTTTAGTCTATTCCAATGTGCACAAAAATGTCTTTTGGGGAGTTCTATATTTATCATCTCTCAGTGAAGAGGCACACTTTAGTTTACCTATAAACCTTAGCTTACAGCTAAAAAAATTAGCAGCTATTGCAAACTTAACTGGAAATCTGAAAAATCAAAACATTTCTAAGTTCTTTTCTCTTTCCTCCCCTTTTCACCTCACAGATAAAAATGAATTTGCCTCAAGTCATATTACATCCCCAGAGATACATGAGCTTTCTGGCTGCCTCTGAATGCAGAGAGAAGCAGAAAGGCTTGCAGGAATAGTACAGAGCTCAGAGTCCAGGCTGAAGACAAAGGGAGCCTAAAATTGCTGTGAACTAATTTTTATAATGTCTCCATTCTCCAAAAATGTTCAGGAGTTGGAGTGATCTGTAGTAAAAAAGAAAAAATATGATGATGATGAATTTGAATTAAATTCAATACACTACCTTCTACTAAAAATAAAGGTTTTCCAAATGTTGTAATGCATCATTTTAGTGTTTTAAAATGAAATATTTTCATTTTTGTTTTGAAATGGTATTTGTCACTTCAAAATCAAAATCATTACCAAAGAAAAAGGTTAATAAAATGGAGCTTAATAAAACACTTCTTTTTGATCAAATGGAATGTTTCTCCCTACTGAGTGTCCCAGTCACCAGACTGAGGAGTATTTTGGGCTACAGTACTCCCAACATCTCCTGAGGTGCTTTGCATGGCCTGTCTAAATGTTAATTTGTGAGAGGAAAAAAAAAATGTGATTCATCTGCCTTATGGTTAGTACACTTACTTTGAAGGAGAAGGAACTGGGTATTTGTCCCAATCCAACATCGGGAAGGTTTCATTACGATCCCAAGGATGAGATTAAGACCCTAAAACACATCAAATGTCATATAACCTTTTAACTTTATTTTCAACAGAGTGGGGAGAAAAGGTGGGGAAAGTCAATGGGGAGAGGGGAACAAGGGTAAGGGGAAAAGATAGAGAAAGTTGGAACAGGAGAAAAGAAACTAGCTACCACCACTCCCAGCCCAATGATGTTCCACTGCCTCTGCCAGAGACCTTCAGCCATCACAAACAAACACCCCCACCCAATTTACACAGTCTGCAGTTTTTATAGGTTCTTGCCCCGCCTCCGGGGGGTGCTTCCTCACTTCCCATGCAGATTAGCTGTCATGCACAGTCCGCCCTCTCGGAACCTTCCAGAAACAGGCTGGGGGCATCTGGGGGTCTCCTGCTCATGCACAGATGGCAAATGAGTACGTGCGGTTCGTGCCAGACGTGCTGTTCCCCTAGAGGCGACCTTCCGCCCTTTTCGCGCCCTTTTTCCCCCATGCAGGTGCACGAGGTTGTTGACCTCGCGGACGGCTCCTGGGGGCGCTGCCGCGGCATTGCCCGACACACCTTGGCAGTGGCAGCTCTGCAGCAGCAGTGTCGAGACAAAACCGCATTTAGTACCAGTTCTCTACAGTACTGAAAAACATTAAGTGGAATTCAGCACACTGGTGTCTTGGCCACCAAGATATGCAGAAGACTTTAAAACTGAAATCAAGTCTTACAAAAATCTTGAAGTGACCCATTTTTAAGTATGCCCCAATGCAGTTCATGCATTAAAAAGATACTTGTATCGTAGTGACAAAAGCATAGGCAGCTAAAGATTTCATGTGTCTCCAATACTAGACAACAGATTTTGAAGCTCAGCACCCAAACTGGGAAATAATTTCCTAAATTTCACCTAATTCCCTTTGTAGATCTAGCCTTTATAGATTTTGTAAGGGTATGTGGAATGTGAGAGCATCTGGTTGGTAATTTGGTTAAGGACTATTCAATATAAAAGAAATAACAAATAGCAAGAAAAGTGATAAATTAAACACACAAACATCAAGGAGTGGGGGATAACCGAAACAGTAGCAAAGACCAAAGCTCTTTCTGCACCGACTGATGGACCATTAAAGAAAATAACGAGGCATAGCCTTGAAGAGGGTCAACCTGAACTTTGTAACTCCTAAGAAGGGAGGAACATGATTTCTCATGAGTATATGTGATATTTGAGGAGGCTTGTAGGACCCTGTGAAACTTTTTATAGGATATCAGAGGGGCTTGTGGGATCATGTAAAACTTATTATGGGATGTTTACAGGAAGGGACAAAGGCCTGGAAAGGGTAAGACTGCTCCACCTGCAGCAGTGTGTGTGGCTGGCTGTGCTGGTGCCCTCTGGGAGCACGTATGTATGTGTGCCTGGGATACACGCTGAGCCCCGCTACTGGCCAAAACTGCAAATGGGAACAGCAGCAGCCACATCCATCGGGCTGGGATGGAGAGACCTCCTGGGTCTTGGAGTCCCCCAACCAGCTGGGTTTCATGGCTGGGGAGGAGGGACCCACCGTTCCATTCTGCTGGATTCGGCGGCCCTCTTAACATCCTTAACAGACATAGATTTAGCCTTTCTTAGGCACTTCTGATTTTTTTTTTCTGAAATCTCTATGGATAATGAGAATATCTGCATATCCATCACATCAAATAAAAATGCATACAGAATGGAAATTTTCCAAATGCAAGATGTAAATCCAACGAAAAAAACTGAAATCAATTAACACAAAATTGCTTATTACAGGGCTTCTTAGACCAGTACCAAAGATATAGATTCTATAGCCTTAAGATCACTCTGAGCACAATGTAGCTTTTTTGAAATGCTGGGTACTTCCATTTAATCTATCAGTTATTCATTATCAATTACTCTAGTTTATTCAAGCTTAACTCTATCATCCCAGTAAGCAACATTCAGAAGTAGGTTAAGGAAAAAGTCACTAACTACTTACTTCTGGAAATAAAAGTGGCATTTTTTGGAACTATATGAATGTTCTGCATTCCCAGTTGATTCGGGCAGGTTTGAGCACTTAAAAAATAAATCTAGTTGCCTGTGATAAATATTAAATTCTTGGGCATCCATAGCATACTCAAGGATTCATAACATTTCATTCTGAAGTAGCATTCTAAAGAAAACCAGCATTGTGTAGCTCATCCTGATGTGATTTTGACCATTTAAAAGTGGAACTTTAAAGGATCAAGTCTCTCAGCGGCAGAGTACACTACTTCATTTAAGTTAAAGACATTTGTCAAGTAGAGTAATTCCTAACTGATATTTTGAGCACTCCATATATTAATTGCAGGGCACTAGTTCAGACATCAACTGACAATACTTTGATTAACTTTTTGAGAAATACAGTCATTTTATACAGTATATTAAATCAATTGTTTCATTGTGAGAAGGAACAAAATGTCATAGTGAAACAATTAGGTTGTAAGTGATGAAATCAATTGATCAAGAATGTATTTGATCATAAAGCCTCATCTTTCATAATATATTGATGAATTATTGTCAGTGGCCATACTTATTCAATATGGACATGGTATTAGTTTGGATTTGGGAAGTATTGTATCATATCCTTAGAATTTTACATTTTTCTAGAAAGGTCAAATAACTTGGATTGATTTGTGTTCTCTTGGGATTACACTTAGCATATTTTGAGTAATATGATTTATTTATTCAATTAATTTAGTTAAGCAAAGCAGTTTCCATTTTACAAAAGAGGTTGGGACGTAGTACTCATTAACATCAAAAATAAATCAGTCATTTCAAAAAAGATATTTTAAATTATCACTTTCAGATCTCTTGAGGTATCGACTTCAAAGAATACACATCAGATAAACTTCTTTGTGTGGATATTGGGGTTCGGTGCTGTGATGTTTACAAGTCAGTCCTGGTGAACAGTGAGCCCCAGCTTCAAAGGTCACCTCTGCCTCTAGACAGTGAGTGCTAGAGCTCTGCCTGCTCCTGCACAATCAATGTTAAAATACAAAACGGCAATATATAGTAGATGTACTATGGAATATAGGAGATCCTTGAAGAGTATCCTTGCCTCTTTCTTGTGTAGTTTCTGTCCAGCCTAGTCTCCCTACATAGGATAAAAGGGGTCTTTATTCCTCTCCAGGCCTAACTGTGTTTAAAAGAAATACATCCCGAAGTGGAAATGATAATCTTACTTTTCGTATTTGTCCTGAACAGTTATCAGTTACAGAATATTAATAAGTTATACTTATATTCCTCCTTAAATTTAGTCTCTTGATTAATGCAGAATCAAGCCACAGTCATTTATATCTATTAATCAGCAATACCATATTATTTGTAATTTCCTAGGAGTTACTGCAATGCCACTTTCAACTCGCACTTTCAATCCAAGTATCTCAAATGTCTTTGTGAACACTGTGCTGTTTAGATTCAGCTAGCTTTATATTTTTGAAGTTTAGAGCTAGCAAGAGGTAAATTGAAAAGGTTAAACATTTCTTGCCAGAATTCCCTCGTAAGATTACTGCTAGCCTTCACACTTGAGCTGAGCCGTGTCAGCGAGCAGTGCTTAGGATGCTGCCGTGCCTGTGTGTTCGGCAAAAAGGGTCAAAAGCTCCTGGCACCGAACCAATCGACTCACATTGCTCTTGAGGAATGTAAAATAATGAAAGAAGTCCATATAACATTGGATTTCTTTTATATCCCAGAACAAGGGGCACTACAAAAATTATAGAAATATAGGAAGAAATAGGAGACAAAGTTTGGACTTTAATAGAGAGGCTGAACACAGTCCAAATGTGAATGTAGGGGCTAAATTCAAGTGTCTTGCCACATCAGCTCATTCAATAGCAGTCTGAACCCTGGCTCTAGGGACAGAGGCAGTCTTGAGGATACAAAAGGAAAGAAGCCCATGATTCCCAGTTTTGCATAACCTCATATCTTTCTTCTTATTATTATGTGACATTAGCGAGTCATGTGACATCAGAGCATGCACACCAGAGTGTTGCACTGGAAACATGCTACAGTGACGGTAGCAGAGGAACAGAAGACAACCACTTGTGGAGGTATCACATTTTGTTTATGACAGAACCATGCTAGAATTATTAGCATAGAATTAGAAAGGTCATCAAGACCCATACCCTAGTGTTGCCTGTAGCCATGTTATACAGTCAGTTTCATAAACTGAGCAAGTCCTATTTTTAAAATACATCATTTTTTTGTATCACCTGTTCCTTCTGGAAAGCTGTTCCCCACCCTGAACATCTTTTTGACTAAATAACTAAATTACATCCTAAATTAACATCACATTTTTCACTCTTTTTTTAAGAGTCACTCTGATTAATCAGACTTAACATTCCATGAAGATTTAAACACTGAGAGCTGAGTTTAAGATGTTTTAAGTGTATGCTAGTTTTTATTTTAATTCTTTAGCTCTACAGACACTGTTCACAATATCACATTTTTCTTTACCACACCAAGTAACACAATGTGATTCACAGATTTTGGTGCAATATGTAACTCATTAGGGTTAGCCCAAAGAGATGGGGGGGGGGGGTGTTCCGAAACACATCCTTAAAAAGAGTTCACATTTCTAGTTGAATATGAACAAAAACTGTTTTAAAGTTTTCATAACTCTGAAAGATTTAGATCTAGCTAGAACTGCATTAGCTGTTAGCAGTGATAATGGTCACAATAAGAAGAGATCAGTTAATTTGTAATCTTGTGCTTACAGAAATGTTTCTGCTGAGGAAACAGCAATGTAACGAATGTACACACTAATATTCCATATACTGCTAGTCAATTTAGCATCTTTTCATCTAATAGTCCACAAGTTAACCTGTATCTGTGTGTACGAACCACACTTCTAACTGCTGTGACACAGAATTGCATCAATTACCATTCACAACAAACTTGGCAAAAAAATCTGGACAATTCCTGTAGGTACATACTGCACGCTCTAATCAAATGCAGCTGGCAATACCTTTAAGCTACTTCGACAACAGAAAGTAGACATACTACTGACAGTAATGAAAAGTAGTGATAGGGTTTCAGTTCAGTGCTACCAGCTTCCAACATTTTACAGAGATAAAAGGCAGGTAAATACAAAATCCTTAAAGGGAAATAAAACAATTCATTTTATTGTAGAAGCCTGCAATTAAGGCTAAAAAAAAAAAAGGTTTTACTTCATGCAAACCTCTTCCAAAACCAGCCAGAACTGAGCTGGAGCTGAGAAGGAACAGTCATTCACAAATACAGAGACAGGTTTCCTGCTCCCTCAGTGTGACACCAAGTGATTTGAAGAAGCTGTAGTTCATAGATGGAAAATTTGTTCAGCTCTTACATGAATGGTGCCAAATTTATCTAGCTCTCAGGAACACAATTTAGAACCAGGATATCAATATATCCTGGGGATATGGTGCTGACACAGCCTTCCTAGCTGTCAGCTGGGCATAAGGAAGAGCAGCCCAAAATCCCTCGGTATTTTAAATTTGCCAAGTTATCCAAATGCCTGCTCATATCCCCTTCAACTGTTTCACAACTGTTTCTGTTTTCATCTGTGATCACGCTTTTGTAGACTTAGAAGTTACTTTTCCCAGTCAGCTGCTGATCCTCACTTGTTACTGTCCCAGAACTAGCATTGAGGACAATTAGGGCTGTTTGGCAAACCAATCCTAGTGACAATGGGCTTCATTAGCATGAAAGCAATGGTGATGTCATGAGCATTGACTATGAACATCATTGATGTCTGAAATCAGACAAAACACAGAGATATTTAATCAGCAATGAGGGGCAAAGCAATTCAGAAAGAGATACAAAAGTATAGTGGAGTATAGCACTACCCATTAAACACAAATCCAGGGGACACATCCCCTGCAGTTGATATGTGCATACAAGTAAAAACAGTACAGTCTGACAATGAATTTCTAATCAGTGACCTGTTTCTTACTTCTCGCAGATGTTATGTGTAGCATTTTCTGCATATTGAAGACGAGCTGTGTCTGTGTTTTTGAATGTATTAATAAAAAGTATTTAGCCTATTGTACTTAACAATGGAACTTCTAAAGGAGGAGTAAAGATGTGTGACAGGGAGACTAAACATAAACCTATTGCTTTTCCACATGTCTTTTCCTATATTACTTATTGAAAATAAACCAGCTCTCTTTTATATAATTGTCTGTACCTGCCTTTTACTCTTCTATTATGTGAAACTTTTTTCAGTCAGGAGGACAAAGCTAAAACTTCTACTTGCAGTGAGCTAGTTCCCATTCCTGGTTTAGCAAGGAAGTCTCTAGAGATTTATCTAACATAAATCCAGACCTGTAGCTCTGTTGGCTTCCTTTAAGCCTGAAATATTAAAAAACCTTCCAGCATAAAGAATATACCTGTCCCTATGAGACTCCAGAGCACATTATAAGTAAAGGATCACCCAAAAGCAATTAGGTAGCCATCTGAGTTCATACTGCAGTGCTGTCTGGGCACAGCTGAGGTGACGATGGTATCACTAGAGGCCACAACAGGAAGAGGAAGGAGAACAGTTTTGCATATGCTAAATTACCGCGGTTCAGATCCTGGAAAGAATCTGTTCCCCAAAGCTTCTCTGTTTTTCTTTTCAAGAGAACAGGTTGCTCCAAAAAAAAAAAAAATCCCACTTCTCCCAACGAACCATACTTCTCTTAAATTTGTAGACCTCCATATACAATAATACCACTACCATATCACATTTCGAACACAGAGTTAGATTCAAAAGAATGATCTATTAACTAATTGTTTCTTTAAATGAAAACATGTAATCATTAGGGTACAGTGTCATCTGCAAAAAATCCAGACTAACTGTCACAGTGCCTGCAGTCTATCTTAGTTTTTCTAACAAAGTTCCCATAGCTTTTAAATTTCTTCTAGTGAGAACAAACACAATAAGCTTTTCATAATCATGGCTATTTAAAGCTTATATCCTGTATGATTCATGGACATCTTCTGTCTTACCTTGTACGACAAGATCAGGCATGCATACTAAAGCTAGTAGTCCTTAGCTTAATAGAAAAGTGTCAAAACTAAGTTGACATGTGGAAGAACTAGCTAGATGTAAGTCTCTCTTCCAGTGTTAACTGATAACCTCTCAGGTGAGTGCAAACTATTCAGCAGATTATTAGGTAATCTTGAATGGGGCTTCTCTGTTTTTTTTTCTTTGGAAGAAATGATTCCTCATCCATTTTTGAAAGAGCACTGAATTTCAGGGTGAGATTTATCAGTCTCAGGCAGAAATAGGAATCCCCAAAAGTCTAGATTTAGCTGCTTTTGCCCTAAAGGCAAAGACAAAACCCTTCCTCTTGGATTGCCATTTCTTACTGCTTGCTATTCAGCAGTTCTCTGCACTTCTTACTAGCTTTTGTGAATCTCATTCTCCAGCTGTAAGAAATTCCAGGAAAGGAAAAGGAAATAAGACAGTGAGAACTCAAGGAGCATAGAATAAACTTAAAAGAGTCCAGCTGGGGGCTCTCTTCTGCAGGAAACAGTTTTAGAGCATGCTACAATCGTTAAAGGCCACTTAACCCCTGAAAATAATCTCTTTATATGCGTTTGCATTATACATTCAGTTGATTCACTGCACTCAAGATCCTTCAACCACACTCTGAAAGTAAGCTGCAGTAGTGAGTTGTAGGAGAACTGAGTTGTGCAGTTTCAAAGATCTGTATTTCAAAACTGGGAGTAGTTTCACATGGGATAGGTACAGTGGTTTCTTTACCCTGTCCCCATTGCAGCAGTTACCCCACTGATCACAAAACAGAAGCTGAATTGTCACAATATATTGCTGACTGTTTTAAGGTAAGTTGAAAATCTTGTCAATTTACCTTCACATGCCATTGTGTCACAGGGAGTTTGTTCTTGCTTTTCAATTGGATCCTGTATTGCACTTTGTGAACTGTTACTTTATTCTTAAAATTTATATGACACTTTGACCACACCTCTACCATCTGTTTTTGTCGCACTAAACAGCTCCCCATGGTTTCTCAGACAAGTGGTGCAGAAAGTTCACGGCCATGCTGGTTAAGTCCATGCCCTTCAAGATAGACCACATTCATACTTAATATTGCAAGAGCGCTCCATAGTGCAAGAAGTATCCTTTCATCCTTTTTACTTAGACAGCACAAGCCCTGACAGCATGAATCTCAACCCCCAGCTCAACTGGGAAGTCCTGAGCCCTGCTAAGATAATTTTGGCTAATTGCAACAAGTGAAAAGATTCAAACCCAGCATGGATCACGTTCATACTCTATTTAGAACTTGTATCAGTCAAGGAGAGTGCTCTGGTCTGGCTTCAATTTCTCTGCCTTGAACCTGCTTGGTTCATACTTGGCACAGAGCTTGGATATGGAGTTAGACAGTAAGTTCTGAAACATCAGGAGGGAAATGTACAGTAATTAATGAGGTTCAGACAGTTCTGAAGAAGAACTATTCGCCTTTCTCTTCCAGTAGAGAGGGGCTGCAGAAGTTGCAATGTCAGGGTTGCAGTGGGAACAGCGATGTCTCTCAATTGCCATTTTTCATGAGCAGCAAGGACACAGTTTTTGAGTAAAATGAAGGGCTAAAGGTCTTCAGCCAAATTATTTTGTTAGACCATAAACCAAATGTAAACTAAACTGTAAAAGAACGGTTGATTTGTTAGACATGGTCAACATAAGTCTCAGTAAGGATCTGTTAAAGATGAAGCAGGCAAAAATACAAAACAGTTTAAGTTGCTAAGCTTGCTTTTGAAATAACCATTACAGATCAGTAGCTCAGAAACTCAATATTTAAAAACAATCCACCATAACAGCATAAAGTTCCTAAATCTCATCACTGAAAACTGTCACTGAAATCTCTGAATGCCTTAGGTCAAAAAAATAAGCGATAAAAGCAGTAGAATGGAACAAGTAATAAACTTCATTTCCATTTAAAGTCAAAGTCACAGAACGAAATACTCAACAGTAGAAAAAATCCCTGTGAGACAGCAGAATAAACCAAAGCATCTCAACACCAACCAGTGTATCTGGACAGAACTGTATTGAATAAAAGCTGTATCAAACTGAAGCAAAATACAAAGTTCTAATGAATGACTGTGAAACAGAACTATTTAGACTGTCTGTTTACTGTTTATGTACTTCTTCATGAGTGAAAAGACATCTAGAATTATTAAAACACAGCTGTAATTTTTATACCATTTCAGAAAAAAAAATTTGAGCTTTGCCAGCAAGTTACTATGCAAAGAATTTTACCGAAGATCAGTAACTGATTTTTTAATTAGTGAATTATGATTTTTGTCCTGAATGTACTCCTTGGTTTTTAAACACTTGCATGCTTTTAAATATAAGTATATTTAAAAATAGATTTAGGAATGTACTTTTCAATTAGATGGTATTATCCAATTCATCTCCAAGGCCCTGATTAAACAAGGAATTTAGGAACCTGCCGGTGAGATAAGCTTAAGATATGTACACACTTAAATACCTTGCTGAACTAGCATTTCAGTTGATACACATCAGTAAACATTAGCAAATCAGCTACTACACTTTATTATGGAGCTGACTCCTTTCAGTGTTGGGACAAAGTGATTTTTTGGTCCCAAGCATGATGCTGTACACAATTAAGTAACCTCACTATGAGCCGAATGCTTGAACAAGCAGTGAAACATGAGCAGTCTTGCACAGCACGCTGGCCCGGGAGCCTTAAATAGAGAGAGCCATTTATATCCTTGACTTACAACCTTAAGCAATGTAACTCCTTACTCCCACTACAGCCTTATCACAGGATGATACCCCTTATGTCATCAGACCTACGCAAGTGTTTCAGTGCTAAAAGCAAGCAGCTGGTGCTCACCTCGGGCAGCTTTGCTCAGGGAACACAGAGCTCCAGCTCCTGCATGCCGAACCCACAAACTAACGGCCCTCACAGTCTCCTCGGGTAGACAAAAAATATGATGTTGGGAAACTGTGATGTTCTGAGCATCACCTACCCTCAGAGTAAACACAGAAGCCTAACCTAAGATGAAGTGTTAAGGTCCCAGCTGTTTGGTCATACCATAAAGTTGCCCATTACACTAAGCTCCTCACATTTCTCCTGCTGATCATACCCATATTATTTCTTCATAAGTTAGCATTCTAGTTATTATTTGCATTTTTAAGTGTGTACTCTTTTTCTGCCAGTAACTTTATATCCTAAGCAGATTGCTTGAATTTAACTGTAATTAAGGTGACTAACTTCTAAATAACATGGCAAAACATGAAATTATTAACAAGAAGTAACTTATGAGAGAAAAGTAAGGCAAAATAGTATATAATAGGTATGCAAAATTAGAGGTGATTATAAAGCTATTCATTCTGCTTTTTCCAGACTACATGAAAAATTAATCAGTGAAAATGTCTTATCACATAAATGATGCTATTGTTCTGCTATATATTCTCTTCTGCTCTTTCTAAAGGTGTGCACAATGTATTTGTACTGTGTTATTTCTAAAAGTTTTAGGATCAATGGAAAAACATAAAAACAGACTTTTTCTAGTGAGGTTAGACTTGCAGAAAATTTGTTAATGTATCCAACTGCAAGGTTTCTCTGATAGCAAAGAAAATGTTCATGCTTGCATAGAGAATGTAACAGATTTCTACCATTTGAACTTACTGAAACAACAGCAAAATTGACAGATACTAACATGAATAATCCTTTTATAGTGATCTCTTACAGCAACAGAAAGGCTGTTAAGTGTATATGTGGAATTTGCAAATGTGCACATGCGAGTGCTGTGGTTTTGCTTGCCCAGAGAAAAAGTTTCAGGGATCTCTCAAAGTGTTCCAATTTCGCCAGTGTATACTGTGAGTCTTTTAATCTTTGACATCTCAGTGGATGTTCAATACTTGCATGAATTATGGACAGAAAGGCAAAAAATCGAATACTTTTTTTTTTTAATTCAAGTCAAAAAGCAGGGCAGAAAAAAGATCAGACATAAGGAATCTTTCATATAAGCACTGTGCAGAATATGTATCCTGATCTCTACACATATTTTTCTTGGACCTGATCCAGAGTCTATCATATTTAGAGGAGAGACAACTATTACTTTCTTTGGACACATTTATCTGACATTAGATTATGTTTTAACTTGAAATAAACTTGCAGTGACACAAGTCATCACCAGGCTAGGGCTTTTGTCATAGACCTTGTCAGAGGAAAGCTGGAATTGCTGACATCTAAATAAAGGGTAGGTGTGGACTCTAATGCTTGGGAAGAACAGGAGGCAGCCGGAATAACTGTGATTGATGGATGTTTCTGTTAGAACAGTCATTAGTGAAATTAGAAGTGCCACTGACATTTAGTCTGTCATCATTAGGTTTTCAAACCAATAACTTAATAAAGTATACGTTTGGTATTTTTTTATTTTTCACCACCTGCAAGCTCAGGACAACATCTTCATACCCATTTGTAATCTTGTTTTTGAAGTTGCCTTCATGGCCTTTTTTCCCCCCCTTTTAGATCAAAGTTCAGATCACAAGCCTCAATTCTTCTAGAAGAAATAATAAGAGAGAAATTCTGTGGCCATAAAATATTCTGAATTCTGAACATAAGAAAGATATTTGCACTTTCCTCCTGTTCCTTCATCCATATTGATTTTAGTGACGACATGCATTTTATTATTTATGTCCTGTCTTTGTCAAGCATAAAAGCATCCAGCATCAGTAGTTTTCACAGTGAAGAATGTTAAGGTCAACATGCAACTTTACAGTAATATCCCAAAACAAAACTAGAACGAAAAAAAAGTGAAAGTCTGGAAGAAAAGTCTTGTGTAAAACTTTTCCAAAGTTTTGGGGAAGTTTAGGAACATTTCCAAAGTTGTTTTCCTTTTATATCACCAAAGCACTGTAGTACATGCATGGATCAGGTGTAAAAGGAACATGAACTCCAGCAGGTAGTGACAGATTTGCCTTGGGGTTAGTGCAGAAGTGCCATCATTGCTCTGAGGGCAGCGCAAGGAGTGTGGAGGAGGACTGGAGGACTGAGATGAGAGTTTGGAGCCAGTCAATTTTGAACTGTAAAGGAGATCTTCCTCATGAGACAACAATGGCAAGACAAGGTTAAGTCATCATCACAGAAGGAGGGAAGAATGATCAAAAACTATCTGACAATCCAGTGTCATTGCATGGACTTCTATAACCGCCTCCCCAAGCCCAGTCCCAACTTTTTGTCCCTGCTATCTCAAGCCCAGCTGTTGAAATTCCCACACACCAGGCTGTAGCTTATTACAGAGTGATGGCAGCATATGAGGTAAGGCCAGTGAATAAGAAATAGGAAACACCTGCTGTGCTCAGTAAGTGAAAAGTAAAGAGGTAAGAAGAACAAAAGCAGCTTACGAATCAGCTTTAATTCTACCATCTGGATCAACCAAACTGGACCAAGCCTCCTGCAGCTCGGCTCTGTACCCATCCTTTCTTTCTGTGCCTGCTCAGATTTACTTATTACTGTTTCTTAAGTGGCATTTGCACAAGCCTAAAAAGCCATTTGTTCTGCTAAAACTTCTGGTATGTTTTCAGTGGTTTGGGGATCATTATCTAGAATACAGTTTAAAAAATAATTTCACAAGGTCTTGTGATTTCACCAGTGAGACATGGGCATTTTCAGGCAACTCAGGCACAGTCTGGTCACGCTCAGCACATGATGTCCTCCCTTCTAGGGCATCAACCCTGACTCACCCCAGAAGGTCCTTTATTCTCACCTTTGATGCTCTTCAGCCATATGAAGCAGCACTTCCTGCAGTCCTCCTCAGTTTATAATTGACTTTGGGTCTCTCTGACCCCTCTTCTTTTCTTGTCACTCATGTAACCTTCAATCTGTGGAGACTTAACTAATAGACTGGCACCTAGGAGCCATTTATATTTGCAGCAGAGAGAAAGTAGCCAAGCTGCATCTATACTTAAGCCATTTGCAGCAGTTTCATGCCTCTGCCTCCACTGTTCATATTAGAAAATGTTCCCATCTGCCAGCATGTAAGTGACAACTAGGAGCTTAGATATTTTAGATATTATCAGTCCAATCATAGCACAAAACAATTTGTATTCACGGTCCCTCCTCTTCCAAGACTCAAAGTTAATAGCAGGAAATCCTCATGACATTTTGTTGTTATTTCTAATTTTCTTCCTACATTAGATTTCTTCCCACCTTACATTTCTTCCTTTTTCATTCCTTCCCACAGGTACATTATGATAGCAGGGCATGCTCACAACATTTGATGAGGGCCTAACTCCACTTGTAATTAGGCTGTAGATTTTATCTTTGCATCTGATTCAAAGCTCATTGAAACCAACAGAGAATCCAATTGTCAATTTCTACTGCAGAACCATGTTCCAGATTATTTTTCCTCTGCTGTATTATAAGGCATTTTTCTATAATGAGAATTTATTGCAGTTTCCTTTCCACACATCATTCAGAAGGGTTGTGATTCATCAGAGAACCATAGATGTTCCAATTATAGTATTCTTATGCCCTCTATAACACAAGAAAATCAGAAGGAGTTTGTAACACATACAAAACCTCACACAGAGTAAAAGCCATTTCAAAATATACCTGACAAGGAATTAGAAAGGTAGGGCAGAAATAAAACTGAGTGAACTATTCAGTAATGATGATGGGGCTGCAATTTAAAATCCGCCCACTGACACAAAAAATACAGTTCGTATATAAATCTGTAAATCTGTATACAAGACTATAAACAAATATAAGCCTGTAGAATATAAGAATGAAAATTTCATTTTGAAAAAGTCAGAGACGTTGCCCATATTTGTAGACTCTTCGGAAACTGAGAATGCTCCTGACTGGTTGCTGTAGCCTGAAACAGGGAATGCTTTCCCACCTTACGTGCTACAGGACAGAGGCATCTACCATAATTTTCTGAACTGAGGCCAGTATAATGTTTTCTTGTTTCCTTAACAGTCAAAAAACAAGAGAACCATTGCCAAATACCCTGAAAAACAACTCTGGACCTGCAACCTTCATTGACTTTGAGTTGAGAAATGTTAAAGTTGTATATTTAAATGTTTTCAGTAAATGAAAGCAATTTTTCAGCATTTTGAATAGTGCTTTGGTACCTTCTCAATGAGGTTTTATTTTTCTTTATGCATCTGGATATCGGTTCTTAAATATGGAGAAACTATATAAAGAAAAGATATGTTAAAATCCATCTGGTATCAGTTCAGTGTGCAAGACTGTAACAAATAATGAAATTATTAACTAATTTCCAAGGGGACAATTACCTTTTCTTACCTCTTTTGTACCACTGATAGCTCATAGAAGCAGGATTTGGCATCTCACTTTGGGGTTTGAAGCATATTTTAGTTCTTCCCAAAGCATTTTCTATCTTCAGCAATTCAACATTTCTATGTACCCAGAACTTACTGCTTTTACTGTATTACACAAGTAACTATCACACACACACACACACACACACAAAATCAGGGCCTCACAGTCTTGCATGATCTATGAATATATTACAGTATGCAGTTTTGGACCTAAATAGACATGACAAAATCAAAAACGGAGGAGAGAAAACAAGAAAACTGAGTTATGGAGAAATTAAGATTACTCTGTATAATAGTTCCCAGTCAAGACCCATATCTATTCCTTAGTTTTTCCAGTCCCAGAAGGTCCTATGGTTTGAATAATTATCTTTTCTCTCTACATGTTTTTTTTTTCTTCTTTTTCCTTGTGAGCCTTTCTCTCTTTGACCTCTGTTTCTCCAGTGCAAACAGGAAAAGTCAGTTCTCATAGTTGTTGCTATTAAATGGGAAGACAAAGACTAATGTTTAGATTCAAGATGTCCAGATAAATTTCTTTCCATCTCTCCTGCCCTGCTTCTTCATCACTTGTCTTTTTCTCCTATTTAGACATGCCTATTCAAACCGTAATTCCTATTTTGATCAAAACAGGAGCTTTCACCTCTATTTCTGCTGCCACAGAAAAACATCCCCAGGAAAACCTCCCCGATCTCATCATTGCATGTTAAAGCATAGGCTTCAAGCCAAGAGCTTGTTCAAAGGCTGCAAAAACAATAAGCAAAGAGACGAGCAAATGGTGACAGCTTCTAAAGCTGCTCCTCCGCTATAAACTGCTGCTTGTGTCATCTGCACTGCTTCTGGCAGCAACATGCAGCAGTTCAAAAGTGCCCATCGTGTTGCAAAGAAAAACAATGCTCTTTTGAAAATGGCCAGAATAAAGCTCTTCATTTGACATCACCTTTAATGAAATCACTCTTCTTTTTCATTTTTAACATAACATTGTGCTTTGTGCAGTGCGTAGCTTTTATCAGTTCTTATTTGTATTAAAATAATCTGTTAGTACTATTTTATGCTCAGAGCATGTTTTATTCTCAAGAGCTACTTTATGCTCAGACGCTGATGTGACGCAAAAACTGTCTTTCATTAGAACTGTAGCTTTGTGTGCTACTGTGTATTCCGTTTTTATTTTTTAACTAAAAAAAGTTCAGAGAAAGCAAATTTTTCAAATAAAAATTACCCTAAAAATTATTAAAATGCAGTTCTGACCAAAAATTTATCAACAAAGCACTAATATCCTAGGAAGATAATTGCACTGTTTTGCCTCTGCTCCTTTTCTTTCCCTGGCCCTGATGCTGAAAACCTTTATGTGCACAGGAACAGCTACTTATTTGCTGTCAGTCTGACTACTTACCAGGTTAAATTAAACATATTTGAAGTATTAAGTGAAGTTTACAATGCAATGATAGGCTTAGAGTAGAAAAATATTCCTGAGTTAACCTGAAGTAGTCCTCTTGTGACAGAGTCAACACCAAAAAAAAAAAAAAAAAAAAAAAAAAGTAGCAGAACTCTTCACAAAAACATTCCTCTTGGAAATTGGCTTCTGAACACAGTTTGACATGTGTTTCTACCTGTTAAAGCTAAACAAAGACATTGAAAGCAATGTTTTTCTTTCATTTTTTAGCATTCATTTGGTATGGGTTTAAAACAACCTTTGACATATTTATAAATTACAGCATTGACTGTATTAAGATATATTATAGAACAGGAGCTCAACAGCAGAGTCAGGATCAAGACCGGAGTTCAGGTAGATATCGATTACATGGAAATAGTTTGATTTTCTTGTATTCATCTGAACCTGGAGAACTTATGCTGATCTTAGCTAAAGTAGTCTTTGTGTAAATGCTGCAGGAATCTGTCATTACCTGTTTCTCTTTTATCTACTTTCCTAAATGACTTGCTTTTCATGTATGTCACATCCTGGGCATTGCACTGCACACCAGAAATAGGTAGGCCTTCAATAGGCAGCAGGCAGAGAACTTGAATAATTATTATCAAAGTTATGGCTACTTTTCTAAACTACATGTACATCTGAAGTCTTTCAAAATTAGACTGAGAATATTATTCTTCATGATTTTTCTGTTAAACTGAATGCTAGTATTTCTATCAACTTCAGGAGAAACTGGGACTGTTCAGCATCACTGAAAGTCTCTCCATTTTTCCGTAGGAGTTTATGAAAGAAATCAGGATCTAGGAGTTGAAGGATTGTAAGCTTGAAAATGTTAGTCTTGACTAAGATGTATTTCAGTTTCCATCTAGAATACAAGAATATCAATATTTTCTTTTCCAAGTAGTTTTCCCCTTCAGACCGCAATCTCTTCAGGGCAGGATACAGCAGTAAGAGAAGGTTTGTATCTTGCCTATGCATTCTTGTAAAGCAAATAATTAATTAGATTTCAACTGGAAGAAACACCATAACCAGTATATTGACTACTGTAATTTTCATCTCTGGGAAAGAATATATTATGATGATCAGAATAGCTATTACAGTCCTCTCCCACATAGTTCCTATCGGTCCCCAAAACCACCTAGGTTTAAGCAGTTCACATCTTTTCTTCTCTTTCTTTTTTTAAGCATATTCATTTTGTACAGATTTTTCTATATAAAGCTGTTCTCTCCAATGTCACAAATACTATACCTGGATCTATAGCAAAAGACAAAAGATGACAAAGTAAGTATTTAATCACTACAGTTTTAAACAACATGTAAATGAAGCATCTTTTATGGTACTTAAAGAGTTTCACACTGATGAAGTAGAAAATAGATGTCTAAATGTAAAAGAAATGACCCCAGTAAATCAGTGAAACTTCAGCTGGATTAAATATAAATCAAGCACAAGCGAAAAATGTCTGTTGTTATAAATAAGATTGTGATGAATACCTCATCCGAAGCTGCCTTATATATGAATCTAGGTAAGTTGCACAGTTCATTTATATGATTCATACCACTAACCAGGCCAGATTTGCAATTGATAAAATTACTGCCATTACATACCAGAGGTTATTTTAAGCAGGTCTACCCTTCTCTTCCAATTTTGTTCCATATTCCCCTTCACTACTTCCTTAAGCAAAAGCTTTACAAAATCTACTGTTGTGCATCATTGCCACTTGGGATGTTGTCCTGCCATACTCTTTAAGAGAGCTTAGCAGCTGCTGCCCCTTTACCTAGTCCCACAAATCCTACACAGCCTTTCTCTCTCTCTCTCTTTTTTTTTTTTTTTTTTTTTTTGTTGTTGTTGTTGTTTAATTGAAGCACTATCTTACCCATCTGGTGTCATTAATAAATGGGGTCCTTGCATGGACAAATCTAGACCTCTGAGTTTATGTGCATATGCTGTTGCCCTCAGAAGTGATTTCAAGGGAAAATGGTATTCTCAGAACGACATACATAGTCTGGATATAAACGATACCTTCCAAATACGGGAAACTAGGGAGGAAAGTTTATAGGGAAAAGTAGAACTAATAAAGAGTAATATTTTATATCACAACAAAAGTCAATACTTGACATCTGAACAACCAAAACTTTCATGAAACTGTTTTCAGCCACTAGCAGCTTTTCAGTTTAAACTCTATGTCATCCAAAACACCTCACTGATCTGAAAACCTCACAGACTAAGAGTGACCATTAAAGGCTGATAGTACAGAACACCTGCAGTTATTTTTCTTTCTTTAAAAGTACAGAGAACTGAACTATATTTTTCAGTATATATCTATTTTCCTCAAAAATGATCATCTAAAAACTAATGTTCACTTTGTATCGATGCTATCTCTTGCTGTTCTGCCAATATTAAAAGCATGTCTTATATACTAGTGTGTCTTCTATTCCAGGAAGTGTGGTAATAACATAAGACTGCGCTATTGAAACAGCAAGTAGTAAAGACATTCAAAAAAAATATAGTATTCTATCAACACAATTGCACAGCATGTTCGGAGGACTTTCTGGGGTTTTTGTCTGTTTGTTTGTTTTTTAACTGAATGTGTAGGTCTATACACTATTCTTTTGTCCACTGCACATGCTGCATATACATATCCCAAAATATTATATGCATCGCAGTGTCTGTAAATTTGACCAAGTCATCATTGCTTTTGATGCTTACTCTTCCTACATTTCCCCAATTTTGCAGTGAAAGAATATTACATTAATGTATTTTGTATTAAGCACAAATCAAGAGGAATTACTCTTTGTAATACTGTTTAGAACACTTCTGAACCTATTATAAAGCTATTAAAATAATACAAAATTAGCATAACTGAGTTAATAAAGTTTTAATGGAATGGAACTAGCACTACTCTCTCTTGGCTGGAAACTTGTTCTATTTAGAAATACATACGCAACCCACAGATACGCAATGCTCAACGCCAACAGTATTTATATTGCATTAAAATTATCAGTTGCATAAAAATAGGAACTTGCTATAAATTGGCTGACAGTTTAATCAACAACAACAAATTAGTGCTTCATTGGTAATTATAAAATCTTAATTTTTGCCCTCTTTGGAATTCTGCTTGTCATTGGATAATTCATTTGCAATGTATATTGCTTTGCAAAGTAAATATATCCATATTCATACTAGGAGTGAGGAAAACTGCACAACCATTTGCTGAAAACCAATATTTAAATGATAAGTTTAGTTTCATAAGTAGCTCCAGAGAACTACATCAAACACTTATTTTTCACAGAGAAGATCAATACAATATTGTAGAAGAATTATAGCTGAACAGCATTTATTTATCTGAAGAGCTAAAGATGGAACTGAAGATATGAGTAATTAGTCTTTGAGTTCTTTATTAAGCAGAGCTAAATTGTATGAGATATCGAGCACCGATGCCCACTGGTGACCAAGGTCTCCCAGGAGGTGTTCAGTGCCTACTCCCAAGGGACTAGGACACTACATTACCAGTACCATGAGAGAGAAGAAGCAGGGCCTCTGATGGGCTACGTATGGAGGAGTAACAAAGTTTTTAGGCAGAAGTGATCTCTTTTATTAAGTCAGTGGATAACAGTGGAAAAAGAGAACACATTTGCAGGAGCATAATTCCTGCTGAAGGTTAACAACGTATCTTGAAACCCTGCATTTCTTATGGCTATGAAGAAAAGAATATTCCTATGCTTTCAGCAGGTAAAACTTATTTTTTGTGTGTAACAACAGACCTGCAGCATTCTGGCCTGTGACAAGACCTGATGCCAAAGAGCGAGTGTATTTCTCTTCCTCCAGATGCTCTGCACTTTGTGGTAGTAATCTCTGTCTTGGTGCCAAGCAGCGTACATGCCAGGTCCTTCCCTCAGGCTGGGTGGCCCTGCTCTCCTGTCAGCTTCACATGCTTCCTGTACATTGAATAGTCAGGTTAAAGCGCATGAGCCTCGGCAGATGGGCAAGTTTCCTTAGATTAATGATAACTTCCTCAGCTTTGTCATTGTTTGCATTTGGGAATAGAGCTGTAATATGTTCTGCAAGATGTGCAAAATTACATAAGTGTTCAGAATATAAGCTAAAGATGGCATGAGAACCCAGGTTTTACAAGGGCTATGGTTTTGACTTATTCAATTGGTATCTTTGGAGTGCTTTAATTCTGTTTTTAAACAAATAAACAACATTTTAAGATCCCCTTCTACAAACTAACAGAAAGTAAATGGTATGTAAACACTACCCTTTTTCTGTCCATAGGTCTATCAAATAAGTCCAAAATTTTTTATGATTGAAAATATTTTATGTTTAAAAAAAATATTAATATCACCTTGTTGAGTCCTTTAAGCTTGTTTCATTTCCCACAGAAGAATATAATTACTTTCTGTTTGGCAAAGATGAGATTTTTCAAGGTAGTGATTGCCATAGGTTTTATTCACCAGAGATATCTTTATGGTCTTGTAGAAGCGAATGACAGGACCTGAACTGTAACACTGTGATGGAGAGGAGTAAACTGCTTCACCAAGAGGTCCTACTTTCCCCTTCCCCAGCCCAATTCCAGTCACCTCAGCCATAATAAATCAGCTCTGTGCTCATTTCAGCAACAGCGAACAATAAATCACAATAATTCTCCTACTGTTCAGAGAGATTTCAATTCTTAGGAGATTTTTAATCACAGCAGAGTGGCAAGGGTGTTAATGAGGTCTATAAATTACCTTAAAGGAGGGTAATTATGTCCAGTGTTGTAATAAAAGCTGAGACAGCTAATATCATTAAAGCAATTAAACACTTTTTTTTAGATTGTGAAGATAAATTAGAATTAAAATATTACTGTAAACAAGGGGGCCATTTATTATTAAGCGATTAATTAGATAGTGGACTCAGCTAATATTGCACTGGCTTAAACAGGTTCTGAGAACTCCATTCAGATTTTGTAGAGTAACAACGAGGCTACATATCACAAGTAGATTGTTATTACATTATCATCACATGAATCAATGAATAGCATCTTTACTTGCACTCTTAATTAGATTCTGTTTCATGCAATTATTATAATTTCTTCTTAACTAGCTTCTGCTCATCTTTTTTCTTCACTTAATATTGTCATTACCTTACAGCTTTGTTTTCTGTGGTCTCTATTTCTAAAATAAAAAGAATCTCATCGTGAGAAATAAATACATTCATCACAAAAACATTAGCACCAGAAGAATTTGTCATGATCAGTGTCATAAAATCTGAAGAGTAAAGGAACTAGTAATGATTTACACTCTTCTTTTTAAGCTATATTCAGTGGTACCCGTAGACATAAGCTGAAATCAAAACCTCAGTATTGAATACCTAACCACCTTGGATTTCTGTCCAAAATCCAAATAAAATGTCTTTTTCTGATTCTATGCTTCTTTAGTACAATATAACATACTGCTTCTTTCAGTACAGTGGTGGACTTCATCAGGGAAAGTGAAAAATGCTCCTACACTAATTTAACTTATAGCTTTGTGGTAAGGACACTCTTTTCGGATGAAAATACAGAATTAGACCTTCAACAGCCTAAGGATGGCATAAAATACAATTTACTCGGTAGCTGATCTACTAACTCCAGGCTAACAAAGTGTTTGATTGTGGGAAGCAGATACCTAGGAGGTGCAAGGGCCTAACAATAGTCCAAGAGACTGCCCTAATCCACCATCTGTTGGCTACTTTGGAAAAAAGATGAAGGGAAAGAGTGTGATAGCATCATGCTATGTGAATTCCCTTCTGAGGTTCCTAACTTCCCACCTGCACTGTTTAGAGAACACAGAAATATACCCTCTGTGCCCAGTTCCACTAAAAGGACTCAGTGTTCAAGCCCGTAACACAGAAGAAACAAGAACTGAATAAGGATCTACTGAATCTCTGAAAATACCTATGACCCTAGTTAAACAATAGATATCTGCTTTTTTCGCCTGTTATTTGCCAAGATCATATCCAGATTCTGTCAACATACTAGAAGATTTAAATCTTTTAGATCTTTTTAACTCCTTTTTTTTTTTTTTTGTTATACAAAGTAAACAGGATCGTGGCTGACTTTTCTCTATTTCCAAAACTGCATTTTGTTTGTATTGTAAAAATAAATAAATGCCATTTTGAGCTGATATCTACATTTCAGTCCACAACAGTGTTTAATAGTTCTTCTACACTCTATAACAACAGGATTATAAAAAAAACAAACAAACAAAAAAATGCTACAAGTGCATCCAAGCCAGTTAATCCATGACTATATATCTATCAACAGAATTTTGATAAAAAAGTAGTTTTTAAATGATTGCCACAAGATGCAATCAAGGAAACAGTGAAAGCTGTACCTCAAAGACATAATACTAGCAAACACAGTTGGTAGTAAAAGTACAGGATGAAAACAAAGGTCTACATCTAGCTCACCTAATGTTAGTCCCTTAAGTGCAGTGCCCAAGGAACCTAGGACCCGCTCTATAGATGATGGAGAGAAATACATTTAAAAGTAAATGATTTCCTAACTGGAGCCAACTACTTTCTCTATTCATTGCCTACAGAGCTGAATAATGTAAATAGGCTCCAAGTTTAAAACCTCAGCAAAATAGGAATGAATCTGGCTCTAAATAACCAAATCAAGAGGAATCTAATTTCAACCCCAAAGTATTTTCTCAATAGCAAAGAAAAACAGGTGAGAGGAAATTAGTGAGGAAACCTACTTAAATTTGTATTAAAATTATGTATACTTTTATGTAATTTTCCAGAATTGCAATAAAGCAAAATAGAGCAAATCTCAGAAGACTAGATAAAATGTTTTAAATATATGTTCCTTTTACTATGCAACAGAGGAAAAATAAATATAGTCTCATTAGCAAGGTTGGCTAACAGGTGTTGCAATCTTGTTTGACATCCTCCCCAGTACAAAGCTAATGCCGGTTTTCAGCTCTATTATCTGTGTACATCAAAGGTTAGCAAGCACTCTTCTCCAAACCTCCCTGAATATTTTCCTGCATCATATAACCCAAATAGACACTTATTGTATAAGACTGCTGAGCCCATCCAACAGCTCACCAGCACTTCTCTCTTTTCCCTAGACTTCCTCCACCTCTGAGCCAGGGCTTTCAACCCTCCCTTTTTTTGTATCATTTCAGGCGTCACCATTTATCACACCCATTCCAGAGCTGATAATGTGACCAACCCATGGGAACTGAACAAGCCAGTAGTTTCTTTTTATACTAGTGAGTTAATTTGGTTGAGCCAGTGAGAGGAAAGGGGTGGAATGTACACCCGAGGGAGGAGAGGGAACAGGGGGATGCTCTGGTGTAGCATCAAGCTATCAGGAGG
This sequence comes from Dromaius novaehollandiae, assembly GCF_036370855.1. Classification (NCBI taxonomy): domain Eukaryota; kingdom Metazoa; phylum Chordata; class Aves; order Casuariiformes; family Dromaiidae; genus Dromaius; species Dromaius novaehollandiae. The sequence goes on along the minus strand of NC_088099.1, from coordinate 65,683,678 downwards.
TCTGAGATCAGTTCGTGTAACTTCACCCATGTGACAGGTGGTTGCTGCAACAAATTCAGTTATTTACCTTTTTCCTGCCTTGTGAAAAAAGCCAGAGGACAGACCAATATTTGAATTATAGAATAGGGACACTGGGATACATAATATTGCTAGTGCAACAGATGCTAAGCAAAGTGAACTGTTATTTTGACTGTGTTTCAGGTTGAAGCGTTAGCAGGTTGAGGGGGTACAGGAAACTCTCTAATCAAGAAGGAAGGGGTTGTGATGTCTTACAACAGGAAATTGTGCCATGTCTGACTGCTGCTTGGTGAGTGATTTGAGGATGTAAATACTGTGTGAGAGACAAGGTAATTACAGGAGTTTTTTCTGTTAGTGTTTGTTAATTGCTAACAGCTATCAGATGCAGCCTGTCTGAGTGTTGTAATGAATATAACCCTAGCTGAACGCCAGTGTAACCCTACGTGGTCCTCTTCCTGTTGGTGTATATTTATCTCGCTCAGATTTCAAGAGAGATAAATATTGGGGTGGGGGAGTGCTTAATTAAAACACTAAATTTATGAAGGAGATCATATATAGTGCTTGCCAGTGCAATGCAAGGAGACTGGACTCAGTAACTCCAAATGTCCCTCCCATTTCTGTGTTTTTAAGACTAAAGGTATTGGTATTTTTTTTTATCAGCTAAAAATTCTTCTTATCCAGGAACTACGACTGAAAATCATCACTGGGTGTTTAACTGGAAGTAATCTTAAACACCCAAGTGACATGTTTCCTTCTAGCCACTTCGTATGGTTAGAGAATGGCTTGTGTTCTAAAATTTGAATCTTCAACTCCTTTACAGTACTCCTTATTTTGGTAAAATATTCAATGGTATAATTCTAAACATAACTGATTTTTTTATTCTGATAATTTTTAACCCTCGTTTATGTTCTGTGGCAATGAATTCCAGAGAGTCATTGCACATTTCACAAAAATAATTTTCATTGACTACATATTTACACATATATGTATTACAGATACATAAATATAATATACATTAACTACGTTTTCTACTTTTCACTATTAATACATCTGCTATTAATGTTATGAAGAGAAGAACTGGATAGCCTACTCTGTTTATTCATCAATCACTTATAAAACATTTTTTGCAGTATAGTATGAGAAGGAAGGAAAGGAAAACCTTCCGATATGGAACAAATTCCTAAATCGACTTTCATTTTGATTGTGGAATTAGATATTTTTTGCAGGCAAAATACAACATGATTTGGCTAAAATCCACTGAAACATAATTGGATAGATTAAGATGATCATATAAAACAATATAAAGTCACTGATGTGTACTTAACATTTTAATACGCACTGAAGGTATAAGCAGTAACTGAATGTTGTCTGTGTATTAGTGAGTAGTTACTGAAGTAGTTACTTCACACCAGCTTCAAAACCTAACAATCCTATATTCTTTTTAAATGACATTTAAATAGAAACAATAGGGTTTACAGTTATCAAACTGTAGACAGACTTATTTTTCTGACATAACTACACTAAAAAGGAGGACATTTGGTGTGCAGAAAAAATTGCTGCCTAGGATTTTCCAAATGAAGTCTGGCAATTCATCCATCTTGTCCTGTATCCTGCCAAAAGTAGTTACTAGTACCTTGTAGTATACTCCTAGGGCAGGGAGGGAGGGAGGGACGGATGGAAGAACGAATGAACGAACTTCTTGGGACACAATCTATTGGCCAATAACATACTTTCAGTTAGATCCAGAGTGAGGTTTTACATGTTTCATTTGCTGTTAAGATGCCTCCCATTTTTAGTTTACAGAACTTGTGCAAACTAATCTAAGGCCACTTATAATGTATAAAAAATAGTGTGATCAAACAATACTGACTCTGTCTACTTCAATACGTCTTCAATGATAGCCATGCTACGAATTCATTTCAGTGGTTGTCTGCTGTCAGACATGGACCTAGTCTAGTGCTCGCCTTGACTAATGCTCAGCAGTAGTTCTCCTGGTTATTAATTTCAGCTCTGTGATATAGCAGATGCCCCATGCATCTCACCCCATTTATATTTTGGCAGACGAGTATACCAAAAACAATGTTCATTCTCATAGGAACACAGCACCAAAGCAATTACTGCTTAAAAGCAGGTGTATTATTCATCATACTATGAAAAGCTCCTTTTCTGGTAGAGAGGTAATGAGTACTTGAAAAGACTAATCTTTAAAAATATTCTGTTAACAGATCACCTGTTAGAAATACTGATTACACGCTGAATGCCAGATCCACATTTGGTACTCGTCTGCGCAGCTCCACTGAAATCAATAACCGTACAGAGGACTCTTAAGTATCCGAGTAAAAAGTGCAACCCCTTTAAGTCTGACTCTTTGATCTCTGATCATCTGAGAAACCTGCACGAGTTTTCAGCTCTCTTTGAAAATGCAACACAGATGAAACCTAGACGTAGATGCGACAATTCTAGAACAATCGTGGTTCTTTGGATGCAGTGTTTTGGTTTGAGTAAGTTTTAGAGAGAGGAGGAAATGGATAATTACAGTTTAGAGAACATCCCATCTCTAGATGAGGCTTACCTCAAAGGTCAGGTAAATTTAGATACCCACCTTGGTTCTGCTCCACTTCTATGTCTGTAACGAAACACTGAAACTCTAGAGGGATCTAAACCATATCCTGACTAAGACCATGAGTTTCAGTAAGATTCTCTGAGATGTGAGGATCTGACAGTGCTCGATGTCAGGGCTTTGGTTTTCATTTGAATGGCTTGTGGAGCAGGATATCAAGGTAAAAACAACTTCAGTTCAGGAGTGTTATTGCCTGTATTCCAGATGTCTTACTTTTGAATTACCGAAATAGATGGTATCTTATTTTTCAGAGGCTTCCCTTCAATAACTGACAGGTTAGATCTCTCTATGAGCATATACTTAGAATAAAAAGGGGACACTCCTTACTAGTACCCCTATGGAAATGGAAAAACATATATATACAAAAGTAGCCAAACCTGTCAAAAAAAAGAAAAAGTAGAAAAATTCTGTAGAAAATGTTAGCATCAAACAGAAGGACTGCTCAACGGATAGCAGGAACAGTCAGAAGCTAACAAAAACTGCTAAAAAGGGATAATATAGAGTGTTCTTCCAGTTCCTAAAGAACTATATTTGAATTCTTAGTGAGCTATATTCATAGCTTTATTTTTGGCTAGTATATTCTAATATGACTATAGATAAAAAATCTAATGGAGAGCTGGACAGATTCTTACATTTTCTGTATTCAGTTCTAAATTATAAGCATCTTAAAATTTCAGAACCATAAGATAACACAAATATTTCTTGCAGAAAGGATAGCATTATTGCTATGTTTCAGGTCAGGCTAAGGATTAAATTATAAATCCAATGAATGGTTGATGTACATCTAATTCATTTTACCTGCCATCTTTCACTAATTTTTCAGGTAGCTATCGAGGTATGATGGAGGTAAGTAACTGCTTGTTTACCAGAATTAAGTTAGAGACCTAGACTTAGAAAGGTGTGTGTCTGCATTTATGTGAAAGAGGGAGAGATTCTTTCACCAATTTAAAACAGAAACATTTTCAAAGTTGACTGCATTCCTTCCTGCTCCGGTGAACTCAAGGGGAAATACCTGAATTTTCCAATTTTCTTTCTTATTCTCTTTCCAGGGGGAATTGAAGAGACATAAATCATTTTTGTATGCGTTTCTGCAGCTTGTTGGTCAATGCCAAGGGAGTTTAAGATGGTATAAATCATTTTGTGGGTATTGATGCTGTTTATTTTTTAAAGTCCAGAATTTTGTACAAGTTTTACCGGCGACCTTCAAACAGGATAGGTTTTCATGGCAGATATTAGGGGTAATGTGAAGTAGCTGACAGTGTTCCTTCATGCAGGAAATATAAACAAATACCCAATGTAGTCCTGGGGATGCAAATGTTTTAAAACACTGATTGGGACTACTCATGTGAGAAAAGTTATGCACACATTGATACAGCTAAGGATGGGGAGCTATTTATTAGGCCCTCACATTTACAAGTACTGTGGTTCAGCCAACATTCGCTCGTCATTTCTGATGAATGAGACAATGAAAATAATTATTTATGAATCAATGTGAACTCCTTCAGAAATTTCTGCAGATATCATAATTTTTCACACATATTTGTAAATGGTTCATGTCACTTTATAAACTATTGTATAAAATATGGAAGATAAATATTATAATTGATTATCAGATTTATATTATTTGTTTAACATTAGCCAGTTTTCTTCCATCAGAACTACACAAAATCCAAATTCAGATGAGTCTGTACATCTAAAGACCTTTTGGCCATTCCACTGCCAGGTTAAGGCTGAGGAGGTCTATTCAGAGTTCCTCAGTTCTGCATCACTACACAAAGGCTAAAGCCTCTAGCATCTCTACAGATAAGAAGATTTTTCCTTACCTTGTCGCCATGCAGTGGAATGGCTATAGAGAACTATCAGAATTTTTTAGAATAGAAATTCAGCCATCTGAAGTGACAGAAGAGAGAAAAAAAGAAAGCAGGAAAGAAAGAGGGAAAACCTTGCAATACTTTAAAGGCAAAGGCAGTAAGCATAAAAAAAAAAAAAAAAAAAAGGCTTTAGAAGAAAATGTAAAAGAGTGATGGAGAAAGGAAAAGAATAGCACATAGAAAAAAGAGGGATCAGACCAGAGCATAGGAACAGTTCTTCTTCCTGGTCTTCCTTTATGTTTAAGGTAAAAATTACTTTTAAAATTCCTGTTCTGTGAACATGGGTCAAGACTGCACCCCAAGGTGGAGATACTGCTGAGTCAAGTGTAATAATCATTTGATGCTGCTTTGGGAATTTGAATGCGCAGAGCAAGCAATAGAGAATGAAAAAAAATTATTTTGTGCAAAACACTTGGCAAGGCCATGGGGCTAATCTGTTCCTCAGTTTCCTCTTAATTCATTGCAACTCTGAATATTTAGAAACTGAGATTATTAGTCTGTCACACCAACAAGCGACAGTGTGCATAACTGAATCACTGTGCTTATGGATCTTGAAGGAGATGGTTAATTTTCTTCCCTTATATTTCTTCTTTACATATAAATATTCAGATGTCAGGGTGGCTGACACTACTGACCTTCTGGACTCTCTATCTATTCTGCACCAAACTTTGATCATGACATAGCAGCCTCACTGTGCAGGTATTGAAGAAGACCCCTTCTGCAGTTTCCAGGTGGTCTCACAGCTGGTCTTATTTAGCTTCCAAGGAACTGAGAGCAGCCTTCACCTACAGGGAAAAAGCAGACGGGACGTAACTTGGCTGCCACCAGCCAGGGAGAGCTAAAAAGATATATAGCTCGTGAGTGTAATTTACTGAAGACAATTCTCAATGGTTTATACTAAAATTCTTTGTTTAACCATAATTAATGCTGAAACCACAGATTTCATATAGGTGGATGCTGCTGCAGCTATTAACATTATTATTTTAAAACACCAAGGGTGTAACACAGTGCTCTGGAAGGAATGATGCATCTTTCTTACAGTCCTTAATTCCAGCATTTCAAGATACTAGTGATCGCATTTAGGTACCTTAATGACGTAGGCAGATTTTCAACAAGTCTCAGTGGGAGCTGCAGGTTGCTGACAGAGCCGCTGAAAATCTGGCAACCTTTGTGTGGGAATTCCACAGAAAATAAGGTCCTTTGAGAAACAGCTACTAAATTTCAAATCCTGCATTTCTCTGAGAAGTTCGGAGTCATTATGCAAGCAGGAAGTTTGAAAATCAAAGACCAAATAAAATCACAAGTGTTGCATGTCCTATGTCTGTGACAGGTTTGCCCTTTCTCTTCCATAGTTATTCTTGCAGTAGTTCCAGCAACAGCCACTCTGGAGGTGGCTGTCCAAGAGGACTTCCCTTCACCACCACTGTAGTTAAAGCCTCTAATATCCTACACTGAGTGGGGTGAGGCAGGGTTACCCACCATGAGTAAAAGCCCAAGGTTTAAATCGGAAGGAGAAACAAGACCTGGAAAGACCCAAAACAAGACCCACGGTCAGAAACATGACTGCTAGAGAGTCTCTGGGAAGAAAAGATGCTTAGCACTTTGCTCAAGGCCACAGAGGAGAAGTGAGAGTAAAAATCTGGAACAAGAAGCATCTATCTATAAAAACAAGCCTGACTAACTGTCCCTTTGCCTGTCCCTTTCTGTGTCATCAGAGGCCATCTGTGGCATAAGGCAGGTTGCTTTAACACCCACTTGGAAGGCCAGAAGCAGAAGAATAACGAGTAATACTCTATTTGCTCTTATAAAGAACCAAACTCCTCCAAAGCATTTTAAAACACTATTTGATTAATGTTTGTAACAGCCCTGTAAATCAGACAAGAAAGTAATACCATGCTCATCATTTTACTCATGCTACATGATTTTCTCTGTGCCACAGAGGGGAAGTTTGTACCTGGGTTAGGAAAACAAAACCTTGTTTCCCTTTTGCTTTGTCACCTTCTATGCAGTTCATTGTATGAAATAATGCTAAATTTTGAAGTTCTTAAACTTTATAAGCCTCATCAGGTAATGACACTCTTCCAAATCCAAACTGGATGTTGTATTAGCAATGAACGTTTAGCCATGAACAAGGAATATTCCTATTGACTTCTGAAGACTCTAAATTCAGCTCTTTGAGAGGAATAGTCCATGAGGCAGCTCAGATTATGACCATATTGTGTAGCTTAGATAGTATTAGAAAACAGAAAATGAGACTATTACAGAAGATGTGCTGGTAGTCCTGGTTACATCCCTTTGTGGGGCTATTTCTTCAAGCCATCATGAATTCCTTTAAGATCATCCCCTTCCCTGTTTTTTTCTCACTCTTTTCTTTTCCCGCAAGGGACTCTTATTAATACTACTGCAGTCATAAGCCTTTCTTTTCTCACTTGTCTTTTAAAGCTTTGTCTTCTCTAGACTACTTGGTGTATATCTCATTACACCTTTGTGTACTGAAATTAAGGAATGATGGATCACAGAAAGCTCATAAAATGCTACATTGCCGGCTTTTCACAAGGCATAATGTGTGGTGTATTCATTCAGGAATAACATAAACTTTAAATGTCAACATTGACTATTGTAGGAAAGAGATTTCAACATTTATTATTATTATTATTATTATTATTATTATTATTATTCAGTGGAGCACTATCTTTTTTCCTTTCCTTCCCCTCACCCCCTTCAAGTTTATGGTGCTGTTTCCTAAGTAATAATCAACTTTTTGCCTCTCTTCAGAGACTGCTAACACTTCACATTTGAAACATTTACATTACAGATAGTGAACCAATGTTGCTAAAACAACAAAGATTGTTTATCTTTCTAAGTTGAGAAAAGGTTTCCCACCTTTTTCACTGCATTATTTTTCATTTCTGAAATGATAGTTCACATTCAGGGTCAGAATCTGCAGATTTATTGCAATAAAAAGTGCATCCAGCCCTGAAACAGCCATTATTTCTGATGGTATTTCCTGGAAAGAAAAGAAATTTCACAGGAAAGCTTATTCCTGTAATTTTTCCAATTCAATACTGGAGGCCCACAATGCCCCCAAACAAGCTTCAGATACATGTTCTTTTTGTGAAACGTCTTTATAAAAAAAAGTCTTTGTAGTAAACAGAAACAAGGATATTGTGAGGTGTATAGACAGAATGAAAAGCAAAACAAAAGTCTGATAATATCAGTAGCTACCAAAGAAAAAAGGAGTATTATTCACATTACTAATAGTCACACCAGAACAAATTTCCCTAAACTGCCGTGTAACAGCCCATCAGGTGATGGCTAGTGGAATTAAAAGGAATCCATTGAACAATACATTTTAAATTTGGGAAGTATCATTTCAAAATGTAAAATGAAAAAGTGGTGAAAAGAAAGACTTGACCTGCCTGTAGCTATCTGCTATTTCGGTGAAAGACTAGAGGCAGTACAGGGTAGCAATGTGGAAACACGCTTCAAAGGAACACACTTGCAGGCTGGGCTCCAGGCAGTCAGTTGATCTTGCTTCCCCAAGCTTTAGGTTCAAGGGCGAGAAAATTTTCTCCACCTGAAGATATTATATGAACACGAACCCAGGAAAAACCTTCCAATTTAATGCTCTCATCTTCTGTTTACAGATTCTCTCTTCTTCATGCCTTTATAAAACTAAAACACAACACCCCTTTAAGGGAATAGGACAATAAAAGTACATAGATGCGCTCTGCAAAGATCCTACTGCAGCCCTCCCCAAACTTTGATTATAACGGAAACCTACTGACAAAGACAAACCAAGGAAACTCTAATACATGTTTCTCTGCTTTCATTTTTCCTGAGCTCATGAATCTTGTTGAGATTAGGTTAGCATCCACTAGAGCAGTATAGCTGAATCAAATTAAACTGTAATTCACTGAGAACCAATTAGCACTTCATCATAGCAAAAAGCTCAGAGAGTAAAAGGTGCTTTGCACTCTGTTTGGGGTTGTCTGTGCACTTCACTGCTAGCATGTGCTTTGTAGTCAGAAACTATGCTCTAAAAAATCCAGAAGACTCTGTTACAAGATACAGTTTCATCTCTGATGCCTACCCATTAGTGCTAACTAATTTGGTCTCTATTCTTTGAAAAAAGAGCTCTATTCTTCCAAGCCATGTGGATCCACCAGTCAACATAGCTCCCCTTACTCGGTCCCCGTTACTCAGTTATATAGATCTGTGCACACTGAAGAGGGTTGTGGTCACAAATGTGCTGCGAAAGGGTTCTAGGGCAGTCCAAAAGTTCTCACACTAGCCAGTGTCACAGAAGCAAAGGAACATTTTAACTAGATCCCATGGAGCAACTGGGCTGCCACCAGCTATGGAAGATACTGAGTTGTTCTTTGGCTCTCAAAAGCACTTGCATCAGGAATTACCAACCTCACTCCCCAGTCTGGGGCAGAATGAGCTGCCACCAGCAGTGAGCTGTTCCCTAATCACCACAGACTGTTGCAGCTGTCATGGGACTAGATATAAATCCCCAAAGAGGTTATGTTTATAGACCAAAAAAGGGGGGGGCGAGAGGGGAAGAAAAAAATGGTCTTTGTTAGAAAAAAAAAGATTTGTTCTGGTTTATGATACCAGCTGGTATTTTAGATGAGTAATAATTAAAGAACAAGATAAAATTTAAAGAAGCTTTGGGGATGAATATTTCCAAACAACTCAAGCTCAGAATCATGCACACATGCACAAGTCATTTTTGTGAGAACTCAGCAGCCATTTAGGTTTCTGTGTAAGAGGAAGACACTGAAACTAAAACAAAAATACAGACACAAACTCCTTATTATTAAACACTGTGAGATCCTTTATAGAATAAAAATCAAAGCAACCAACTCCTGGTTGTGTGAGAGTTTGTGCAGCAAACCTGTAAACTTGTCATCCATTCTGTGATAATGAGACCATTCCTCATTATAAACTGAGATGCAACATTATGCTATGTTTAATATAAAATTCTATTTCTACTTTTTCTCCTTTCTTTTTTTGTTGTTCTTTTTATTTAAAAAACCTTATATTTTCTTTATATTTGAGACACAGTAAGTAGGACAAGTTGTTAAAAGAGTATGACAAATAAATGTCATTGTGTCTAGCATCCTCATTTGTGAAGGAATGAAAGAGTATTGATTACGGAGCTGCAAGAGCATTCACTCTTTTTCTTTCTCCTTTCAACATGTCTTTAACAAGAAGATGCCTTTGATGGGCTTCTTCACTGTGTAATTTATTGATAAAGGTTCCTAGTTCCTCTGATCTAGATTTGAAAGTTTATGACAACATGTATTTTCCTGCTTCATCTCAAGCTCTTCATAAATACAGTAATAGCCATTTTTCTAACACTCTCAGGAATTATTTTTATTATTTTTAATATGGCTTAGGCAAAAATCTTGAATCAGAAGGGAAAAAAAGTATTGCAAGATTGAGTTAGAAAGCCTGGGATAAAAAGATATATTAACAAAACAGGATTCCTTGCCCTCCCTGTTTTTTCAGTCTTTTAGGCACACATGTTTCTCTGTGACCATGAAGACTACAACTTCACTACAGAATGAATTTTTCCCTTTATTATACAAATTCCAGAAGCTGCAGCATCAAGTAGAACAATGAGCAGGACTTTCGCACTACAGTTAATTAAACATTTAATTTCATAAAGACTATTACATCATCATGGGGAAAGGAAATCAGAATTCCTGTAGTTTCAGGTTAATTGTGAAAAATTTTAGAAACATTTAGCCTATTTCTCTGATCTCTCATCAAAACCCCACTTTGGAAGGGAAATGAATACCTATGCCAGATACTTATGAATATGCTGACTCAAATAAGTAAGTGTGCCTTGCTCTTAAAAACTAGTTTGATTGTAACCCAACAGTTTAATCTCTCAGTTCAAATATCTTTTCCTCCAAGTATTCTTTTCTTTTCACAGAAATTCACTGAAAATATTCTGGTTCTACAGAATAGATGCAAGACCAGATTAGGAGGCCAGCAACCAGATGAGAAAGCCTACTATTGTTTGCTTTGGCAGTAACTAGAAGGCAGGTTTTGCAGGAAGAAAAAAAAAAATCATTTCCATAATTTTCAAATCTCCAGCCAAGGCCTGCCTAGAAATCAAAGCTTTAAAACTGTACATTGTACTACTTCTTAAAACTTCTACATTGCATTTGGATTCTCTTTGTTACATAAAGCTATAAAAAGGCAGAATATTGTCTCAGCTAATGCTGGTAACCATCTTTTTCACAGGCTCTCGGGTGAGCTGGTTTGAAGAGGTTGTTGAGGTCCCTTTATGGTTCCCCATCAGTGTAATTCTCAGCACAAAATGAAGCAGACTTCTGCTGGCCTGCTTGCCTCCAGGCGTTTTCTGCATACAAAACAGCCTGAGAGGAAACGAGTGAAAGCCCCACAAACAACGAAGCCCTCTGAAATGATAAAAGGCAGATAGAAAAAGTGTAATTGCTGCTCCATGCTCATCTCTAATGGCTGATTCAGGGTGCAAGGGTGATAAGAAGTTTATTTTAAGGAACTCTGAGGAACATCTTTTTTTAGTCTAAAAATAGACCACCCCCAACGCTGTTTCTAAAAGGAAAGAAAAATAAGACAGTAATAAAAAAACAAAATTATTTAAAAAAAATACCTTTACAGGCCCAAAAGACCAATATTATCTTTCCGGAAGAAGAGGAGGAAATTACTAAGATACTGGATAACAAGCAGAATCTGAAAGAAAATAGAGAGAGAAACAACTGGACATTTAATGACATAGATGTGGAGTAACATACAGCACAGAGAGGGGAACACTGAGACAGACGTAAAGGGGAGAACAAAATCTCTCACTTAGGAAAAATGCAGGAACTGCTTTTATTTCATACTATACCATATTATATATAAATTAATAGACTTCATTTATATCACCAGTAAAGCAAATTTCTATTTAAAAAAGGAAAATAATAAAATCTTAATATGCTTCCACTAAAGTAGAAGACTAAACGCATCAGGCACTGAAAACCATTTACATTATTTTTTATTTTTCCTAAAGGTAAAGTAGGAAACAAATATCAGGGAGTACAAAGTATTATTATTAAATAGTAAACAAGGCTAGGAAGAGGGGAGCCCATTCATCTAATTTATAATGCTTAAATTACAGATGTGCTCATCTGAGCTAATTGTTCCACTGAGGCCAGTGGAAAGGAAGAGGCACTACTGAAGTGTCCATCTGACATATTTGAGACCTTTACCTTTGCATGAGATGAGATGAATCTCTGTTGGCTGTATAAGGAGACTATTAAACTGGTTGTCATGTAGGCATCAGCAGCATATGTAGCAAATGCATAGAGTCCTACTCACAGTGCTTCATACATTTTTCTCTAGGTGTTGTTCGGATAGATCGTGTGTGTGTGGATTAAGCCCTATCCTCACCATGTGTAACTACATATAGCTGCATGTAAATTCTGGGTTATATGACACAACAGCATGCCAGCGGCTGCTCACTGACCGCTACTGCATCAACCCCACGTGTTGGGTGTCTTCTGGTAACAAGGAGGAAAACAACAGCTCTCTTTCCTTGAGCTTCGGTTTATCAGCACTTCAGAAGGTCTTAAGACACACTCATTTGCATCAGCAGAATAATCTGATTGCCTTTGCAAAGCATGGGCTTTTGTGCCCTAGACTCTCTCTCAGCCTGCAGCAACAAATTGGCTGGTCACTCCTCCAGTGATCCAAATGTATTTGCACATCCTTTCAGGACAGCACTCACTATTTTTGCTTGTGTTAACATCATGGCTTATATCTCATAATCTTAGAAGACTTTGCAGCACCTATTAGACACTATCTATCTCTAACCTAAAAGTCAAAGACAGAGGATCCTGCCAGCACCCTAACTAATCTTTGCATTGAAGTCCCTGTACATGCAAACATTTAGCTCTGTGATGCTGTGTTTCATTGACAAAAATGAGAAGCAAATGGTATGAAGTTGTTCTACCAACAACATAAACACTTTAATTCATTCCTGAGATATACAAACTAGATACATATATACAAACTATACTATACAAACATAGATAAATGATTTTCAGGAAGAATCTCTAGTTTTGCCTCCAAAACTGCTAATAAACAAACTACAGATCTGGTAATTAATTTTAAAAGTAATGTTCTTCCTGCACACTGTGATGACTGGGGTGATAACTGTTCGTCATATGTCATTTCCTATAAACTGGGGAAATCTGCTGTGTGACCAGCATAATGACATGTCAAATTTCTAACCTCCAAAAAGAAAGAAAGAAAAAAGATCTCTCAGGCTGCCAGAGAACTATCATAATTAAATCATATGACTTTCCAAAATATTTAAAAATGTTTCTTTTTAAAAATGATTCAATTAACAGGCAAAAAATTATTCCATAGAAATTACAAGAGCAGCCTACACTTTTTTAAAAAAGCAAATCAGTTATCAAACAAGCTTTAACTGTCTTTCTGACATAACAATGTCCTATCTCACCCACTTAGTGATAATTATCATTATGATTCCATCCCTTTCTTCTTTTAAGATAAATAGAACAAAACTTGCATGAGAAAAAGGAAGACCACATAACTAGTCAAACAGCAAAAATTATTTACTTTGCATGGGAAAAGAAAGATTTGCTCCTAAAGCAAGTTATAACCGAGAAGCATATCATCACTTAAAAATAATTCTCTTGAGAAAAAACTCAAGGCAATCTTGGAGGCAGAGGTTTCCAGAAAAGTCTGAGCCATTTTCCAGTCTGTTGGGATTTATTTTTCTGAACAGGTCTGATTTCACTTCTCTGTATAAAAACTTTATCAATAAACAAACATCATTATCTGAGTCTCTGAGGTGCCCAAGTTTTATTTCAAAAAACCTGACAACTTCGTGGGGTAGTTCCAAATAGAATTAAGTTTGTAGAAAATTAAGGCTGCTATTTCATTTGCTACCCAAATTAAAGTCACCAGTAAACCCAGGTTAGTCATTGCCACTACCTCATTTGACTTTGGAAGATCAAGAAATCAAGAAACAAGCAAACACATATAACAAAAACCTTAGCCAGCACAGATTTTGCAAAAATCTTTTCTCACTTTTCCCAGAGTCCCAGTCTTCTCTCAGTTAAAAGTCCTTAACATATGTATTATAAACCAAAGAGGACTAAAATACTATCCCTCATCCCCATGCCCTTATCTGACCACGGAATTGCATGCAAATATCACAAACAATGTTCATTTTCTTTAGGGCCTTTAATTCAGCATGATGCTTTTGTAGAAATTAATATGAAAGAGGGATCTACTATTTTTTGACTGTTAAAGTAGATGCTTGGAAACCTTAGATGATAATTGGAAACATCAGGGTTACAAACGACTAGGCCACTGTGTAATACCACAGAATATCAGTTTTTGCCCCCTTAACTTTTTTCCCCCTTCTTCCCTTACCTCTTATTCTCTTGCTTCTCCACAATTTCTTCTGCCAAAGCCATATGCATTTTTCCCCTTTCACCTTTCCTGAATCACACTAACTGTAAGATAAGCCACTAATTATTTTTTCTACCTTTTAAATTGTCCATCTTCTTGTTCTTCCTCCTAAGGTGAACAGTCCCAGCCCTCAATTTTGTGAGGGATCATACAAAGCTCTTTTCATTGCAATAAATGATTTTGATTCCTGAAAGTCCTGCCACTGTAAAATTGCACTGTTTTTGTGGCTTACCCATATTCAAGAACCAGCAACAATAAACTACAAAGGAAATGCTATGCTCATTATGTTAAGATTAAGGCAACCAATTATAGATCACTGAACAGAAAATAAATATTTGGGTCGAAGTCAGATATAGCTATCAATCTCCTTTAAGGATGTTCCCACTTATCAATGGGCTGAAAACATGTGCTTGATCCTTCGTAAAGCAAATGCTTGCTTCGATTACAATTAAGAAGTTTCTTATTCACAAATTAAAGAAATTCCCTATGCAAGCACACAGGCACACACTTATGCGGAATCCAAAGTAGTCAGTTCTCTCAAGTCTTTTAATTGGTTAAGTTAAATACCCTTCAGATTAAGGTCAGTGTCAGAAGTTGCTTCTTTGGATCTTATTTTAAATGAATAATTTCAATTAACAGTGACAAAATTATAATAAACATCTCTGGAAATTTCAGGGCCCTAGACATTGCATTTTCTGAGTTTGTCTCTACTGCCTCTTTTCTAGTGGTAATTATTTCCAAATTTCTTTCAAGGAAAAAAATTAAATTCTGAGAGGAAAATAAAAGGAATACTAAACTGGAGAGAAGAATTTAGCACCCCCAACGACTTGGGTAAGCTATGCATTTCTTTATGCAAGATCTTCATATTAAGTAGAAATAAATTTAAAAATATATATTTTTTTCTTTTTCTTAAAAAGAAAATATTTGTGAAGATAGAACTTAGGTAATAGGTTTTTAAGCAGGTATGGAAGATCCCAGAGTAATGTATCCAGCAATAAAAAAGTTTCCTCAACATTATATGATGTAACCCAGTTTTTGAGATATAAAATTGCCTGCATTGACCTGCACAGTAAATGTCCATAGTGACAGTCTGTTATGTTACCTTCTGGTCATCAATTGTGGCAAAATAAAACCTGTCTGCTCATGAACAAAGTCTACATTTTATCAGAGCGGGTGTACTGATTCCCATGGAATAAGGAGTGTGAAGTATATTTAGGACTTGGACTTCATAACAGGATAACCTATTTATTTACTCCACATGAAGATGTAAAGTTTTCCCCCTGCCCTCATCCTGAAGCCAGTTTCTCACTTCAGATGAAATTTATTTTTTATAAAAAAATTTTTTTTTGCTTATTTAATTGGTGCTAACTGAATGAAATGTGGGAAAATTTTGAAATCCTCATTTGCTTCTCTGAAACAACTGGGATCTATGTGAAACAAAGTTCTGATATGAAGATATGAGTAAATCAAGTATTTTATGGCTCTTCAAAACTTGATCATGATTGTCTCTTAGTTTTTATGGTTGTTCTTCATTAAATCATCATGATTCTTCATTCACTTGTTATCTTCCATCTGACAGGTTGTTCCAAGTAATCGCTGCAGTGATCTGCTTTCAGTAGGAAGCTCTAGAGTTATGAGCAGGGAACGGACTCCTCTTTGCTGCACAAAACATGATAAAGGTGCTCAGCACGAGCCCCAACACAGCCTTTAGATGAATGTCAGTGATATCAAACTCTTCTCATGGCTAAAGCATTAATATGTGCCGCAGATCCTCACGGACAGCCTTCATTCTTCTCATCACCACAGCCCAAACCAGGGCTAGGCCACATAACATGAAATATTTACCAAACAGAAGAGAATGAGAACTATTCCCACTATGCACAGCTTTAACCCCCCTACCCTTTTTTTAATTTCCTTCAGATGCCTTGCTCTCACAGGGCCACTACAGCAGCCAGGGCAACAAATTCCCTCCACTCCCACCCCAGAACGTTGTGTAATTTCACCCAGAAAGCAGCAGACTTGTTCTTGCTCGCCAAAGTCTCCAGAGATCCTAGGCGAACTACTTTTTATTATCTTTCATTTTCTTCAGTTTTTCAAGCCCATTTTAACACTCAAATGTATGAAGCAGTTAGAGCAATGCTGGCAGTTTCAAAAAGCAAACACCGCTTTTGCTGTAAAGTTGCAGAAAAGGTGATTGTGGGCAGATTTTTCCATCTCTAATGCCTTTGGAGCCACATCGTTCCTGTGACAACACTAGCAAATCCTGGCTCAACCTGTCATTAAATTAGACCCAGCTATGAGAATGGAAAAGCAGTTGCAAGTCACAAATCCCAACAGATAACTACTGCTACCTGGAATATCATATATTATACATTTGTGAGTTATGTATCTCATTTCTCCACAACGTGCTCATTTGCAGCCAATGAAGTCTGCATGTTGAGATGAGAACATATTTTATGTCACCAGCATAACATTCATTTTCTGAAGTGGGGAGGGTAAAAAATAATTTTCTTTATAAAACAGGGGCTGAGCCAATCCAATCAATGGCTATGCTGGCACATACCATAAAACTTGGCTAATGACATACATGCCTTGTGCTGTAAACTATCTTTTATAACATTATTATCTTTCATATGCACTATGGGGGCAAGAAATGAAAATGATGGTAAAGAAGAGTAGGAGTCAACATTTTCTTTAAAAATCTATAACTGCAGTTAATCTCATTAGGTCAGCACCTAGTACCTCCCCAAAGTACTGATGCAATAAATTACCTGTCTTCCTTTGTACAGAATTTACAGAGAATAAATGAGTGTAATAAATTATCTGATGGTATTTGACATTGCAAAGTCTATATTAGCGGTATACTATTCTCACCAGACTTCATGTCCATCAGTGCCTAAAATGCTTGTTCATGTTCTTCCCCCAAATCAGAATGTAATTTTTCATTCCCTTAATGCTGTTTTCTTCCTATTTTGTCATTCAATATATATACATAATATATTTAAATCTCTAAGTTATACAGTAGTCTTTAATAGCATACTTCTGTGAGACCTTAAAGAATATCCCTATCATAGAAACATAGGAAATATTTTTTGCATAAATAAAGACATTTATGGCCTATTTGTAAATTCTCTAGTGTAACAGACGCAAATAAATGCATGGAAAAAGTGATAAAACACTGCACAATACTTGTTTTAGTGATATTTGTGTCATTCCTGCAGTTACATAACTGTTTTTCCTTCTTCTGTATTACAAGGGACCAGTGTTCAAAAGGGCAAAGAGATGATTTACTTAGCCTCTGTTCATAAAGCAGTGTGAAAAAAAGAGAAGCATTATTTAAGTACTTTCTAGTACTTAAGTCTTTTCATTGGGTGTCAAAAATGGATGGGGTGGCTTGTAAGACTGAAATCTCTGACTAAGATCCAGAAAGGAGCATAGTTTTATTTCTTTTATCACATTCATAGAATATCCTATAGAAATTGCTTTTGACTGAAAAATTAAGAGTTCAGCAACATGATACTTTCATTAAGAATGTTTAAATTCTAAAAGAACTTTTCAAGATTTTCTTCCCTCAGAGAAACAAATAATTGAAAGAAAATGTTTATTCATTCAGAAACAAAAAAAAGGTTCTTGTTTGGAAATGAAATTTTGAGCAATCTGCCTTTGTGCATTTCTTTTCGCCTTGCTAAACTTAACTCTGAAAACTACCACCAGCAGGAACTGTAAACTTTGGAATACAATAAATCATGAGTGTAACAGTGGTTTCACAGCTTGAACATGGAAAATTATGTCAACCAGATAATGTAAATAGATTGAAAATAGCACCAGACTCGAGGAAGATCCCTGCAGGATAGTAGTTATCATTTTAAAGGGCAGAGATGCATTATTTCTGCTGGAGGCAAGAACCTGAAAGTGATCTGTCAATATAAAGAACAAATAAGAAAGATTGTTATTTTTCCCTCCATCAAAAAGCTGGTTGAAACAATTGCCACTGAATTGGTAGCAAATTGTCCTGCAGGGAGATGTCAGCAGTGGGTTTTGAACCTGAGACCTCTGGCTCTAAAAACGTGAGATTTTAATTTCTGACATAAAAAATTCTGCGGGCAAAAATATGTGTCTATACGCACACTCATAGTTAGCAACTTTACCAGTTGGAATACTTATGTAAAAAGAGAGACAAAGTAAAACCAGCAGCAAATTTACGCTGTCATCAAGTCTGTTTATATAATAACTACCTTGCAGCCACACTCCCGGTCACGTCTCTCTGAAGATGGGGAGATTACACCAGAGCTGAAGGTGAAAGTGAGGCCTATGCTACAGAGCATTAAAAGAAGACAGACAGAATGGAAAATGGCAAGGTGATGAAGAAAATTACAGCTTGGCACCTGTCTTCACATGAATGCAATAGACCAATATGCTGCCTTTATGCATCAAGGGATATTTTTTTGTTTTAGGAGAGAGAAAAAATTATATATTATCCGTAGTAAATAAGAAAAAGAGGCCTTGGATCTCTTCTGTAACATATAGGTATATATATCAATAATAATAATTTGGATCGTTTTTTCAAAAGGTGTTAAATTTATGCTATTCATATGGCATGACTAGTGGTGAGACATTCTACAATTAACTGAGAGAAGAATCAATTCAACATTTTAAAAACTTCTTGCATGATCATCTCCTTTACATACAAAGGCTGCATTTGTATGATTTGGAATTAATTCTGCCTAATTCACATAATACATTTTGCACTTTCTTTTTTTTCTTTTCCTTTTCTTTTTTTTTTTTTTTTTTTGGTTATTAAAACGGTTTGTGATGCAGACACCAAATCATTTTCATTCATTAGATCCAGCACTGTAAAAGAAATGTAACTATATCAGCCAGGGATAGTTCCAAGCAACTGCGCCTGGCCGCAGGGAGGTCTGAATAAAGGAAGGAACTGAGAACTGATGCCTACAGGAAAAATGCTCTTCTCCAGGCTGTTGTTGCTTCAGCTGACGTAGGAGGACTCAAAATATACAATTGCTCATGTATTGAATATTTTGCTACCCTAAAGAACAGGTCCCTGTGCTGAAAACCTGTAGGATGCACTCTGTGCCAGCTGGCACCATTCCCATTAGCAAGCACAGCAGGTCACCAAGAAAACTAGATTGATGGGGAAGGAACTTAAACAATGTCACTACCAAAAACTTTAAAAAAATGTTGTAAATCCCCCTGCCCATATTATTAAGTATTAACAATATTGTCCTTTCATATGCAGTTGTCAGAAAAAGAAAAATCTCCATTAACTCTGGCAGGCTTTTGGATCTGCCCTAGCTGTCCAAAAATGTTGTTCTTCTAACACAATAAAAATGTATGTAATATTGAAGAAAAGAAAAAAAAAAAGGATGTGGAAAAGACCCAACAAATGTAATAGACCGAAAATGCAATTAATGTAGTTAATATTTCCGTAAACAGCTGAAATGTTCGTCCTAGCAGGCCATGGAAATAATGTAACCGCAAAATTATCATTTCTAAAACCTGTGTCAGGGAATATTTTATACACATACAAATCAATAAAATAGAAAAAGACAGACTGTTGAAACTACTGGATGATGCATGATAAAATATTCATACATTAATTAAGCATAATTAGCATTTTAAAAATAGGCATCATTTGGATGTTAATTAATTCTTGTTTCCCATATCTTACAAGAGCATATGTGGCATATCTAGCAGCAAAAGATGTTATATATATAACGTCCTTTGGAAGGAAATACAAAAAAATACACACACATTCAGAGATGTATTTTCTAAATACATTGTCCATAATGAGAGCTCAAAAACTTAGCAAGTAATTGTTGTTATATTTGGAACAACGATAAATGTACATGGAAAAGGACAGGAACTTCAGACTGTAAGGGATCAAAGGAAAACCTGTCTATTCGATCCCCAGATACTGGTTTGCAGTGGTACCCTGACATTGTTTACAGCTTAACTCTTTTGTAAAAGCCATTTCTATTGCTGCCCTTTGTGCTGCCAGTCACAACGGAGTAGTGCTCACTAGGAAGTCAGGACTCAGGAAGCATTCACACTTTCTCCGCAAAAAAAAGCTGAAATAAACAGCTTTCCTTGAGCATTATCTTGGCCTTTCTCAGGGCAGAGTTTGGAAGGACTTTTCAAAAATTAATTAAAAATGCGATCTGTGAGTAAAGTGAATCATTGTTGAGCTTCTGCGCTTATCGCTATTCACTTAAAAAATAACAAATGGAGGCTAATAATATCTTAGAGCAAAACTCCTTTCCTTCCCCAGCCAGAAAAAACAAAAAGAAGAAGAAGAAAAAAAGAAAAGTGCACTGCTGTTTTTTGTAAACATATCCTTTGGGTCTAAATTTCCTTAAAGTTTTTGCACCGTCTTCTTCTGATTCTGATAGTCCTCAGTCCAGATGACCAGCTGGTCTATGCAAATAGGTGTCTTACAGTTTATGCTTCCAAATCTATACATATGCTAGAGATGGGCATAAAATATATATTTGTTTCATTTACTCCAGATTGTGAGGCACTCGAAGGAAGGAATGCTTGGAGCAAATTTAAAAGGTGAGACTCCTTTCTGTGTAGACATTCTTGGTAAATCTTAATTAGGCAGCTTTGCTAAATGTCAACAAGGACTTTGACTCAGCGATCACAACCTTAGTTGAGACAAGCTTCTCATCAGACCTTTATCTTTGATATCAGTGGGTTTGCTCCTATTCTTAAAGTTCAGCACATGTTTAAATGCTTCACTGAATCAGCTCGTACAGAAAACTCCTATAAGAATAGAAACATTTCTCTCATGGAAATTTTTAATTTGAAATTTCCAACCAGAATACTGCACAGGACTTTAGGGTGAAAACAAATAAATAAAATAGTCTTTAAGGATACTATAACTCAAAAATGGTTAACCTTGGGGGGGGGGGGCAGGGAGGAACCATATGTGCAGCAGTGCTGCAACGTAGTATATATTCAACATAGTTTTAATACATGAAATATAATCAGATGAAATATTTTTCTTAACCCTGAGGTCTGAAAAAACATAATTCCACTTGATTACCATTTCTCTGCACATTGTATTAGGCTACAAGCCAGGCATTTCATATTAAATGAGGCAAAATTTGCATAAAGTTGACAGGGTTTGAGGGAGGGGGTTTGGAGGTGCAAATTCATAGGAAATATTATGTATACAGAAAGGAACAAATGTATTTAACATTTCGAAAGTCTGTTTGTGTTTATAGCATGTGCTTTACACAGGCAAATAGTCTAAATAAAATGTCCTTTTTTTCACTACTACTAGACGCGTTCTAGTACTGTTTTCTTGTCTGGAATATTTGAAGTACAGATTTGGTGTGGCAATTTAGGCTGAAAAAAAAATGTCAGTGGTAAATGATACTTCTTTCTTTCCCGCTATCTCAAAACGATCTTTTCTTATCAGCCAGTGTTTCAGACGAACTGCTGTTTGATACCAAAGGGAGCCGAGAAAGTGATTTTAGACAAACGAATAAGGAAAGACAGTTATAAGTGCCACCGAATGAGCAGAGCATCTGAACACAATAGTGGCCTTTCTGATATAATTTATTACAGAGTACTTAGGAAAGTTAACATGAGGGAACACAAAAATTACTACAACTGAACAAACTAACAATCCAGTAAATGTAGCATTTTCTCCCTGACAGTAACCAGAAACAGAGTTGGAAGCACTATCTTTTTTCCCTTTTTTTTTTCTCTCCCTCACCAACTTTACTATCCTACTTTAATAAAGTAGTGCAAGTTTGGAAGCTGTTTCAAATTATTTTTAGCACTAGTTTAAAAGAAAAAAAATCACGTTCAATTCCCTTGGGCAGAGCCAGACATGAGGCTTATTATCATAGGAAATTTTAGGATGAAGGGATTGGTTATTTCAGATAATGATTTTTTTGTCAAAATCCGTATTTTTGAACCACTCCTATTTTATGTGCTTTTCAACTAGGGAAAACGCAGGAGAGGTTCAAAGATTTTTTAGTTGTTTTTCTTTAAAAAATTAAAAGATATTTACAAAACCTTTGTTTTCAATATTTACACAGATCATAATTAGTTAAAACTTACATGTTAAAACTACTAAATGGTAATCTTCTAATTGATTTGAAACATTTTTAGATTTCTCCATTTATGAATGAAGATTTTAACTTAATGTTCTGAAGAAACAGGGAAAGATGTTCTGAAACCTCAAAATACTTAAAAAATGGAAAAAATTGGTCTAAGGCTTTTTTCAATTCAGACTGAAGGCTTGAACTGATTTACAAATTGGAATTTAGTTTATATCTATTATATATTTCTCGCTTTACTACTTGTTAATAAGATCTTTGAGCAGTTCTGAATTAATTAATTTTTTGTCATGTTCTGTCCTCTGCAGAAATATTTATTTGTGTTTTACTAGTTCTGAGCACAACCACTTTTAACTTTTTTTTGTGTAGGGCCTAAGTTTTTGAATAGCCAAAAGGGAGTGACCTTGCTTCTGTCTTGAAGAGAAAGTAGAGTGAAGTGGAGAAAGTAGAGCCGCCCCAAAATATGCTGCTTCACTGATATCTACAAATATCTCAAAATGCATTTCAAAATTCTTTTCTTATCCTTCATACTTTTGTTTTTTCTGTAATGACTTTTCTGCTAATACCGAATTATTTGTGATTTCCAGCAAGTTAAAACCCTCTGGATGACACTATCTACATAAACAAATGATAGACGAAAAGCAGGGTAGGAGGGTGCAACATAAAAGAAAACCAACCCAGATATCACTTTTGAAACATTCCTTTGCTGGCTATACACAGATGACTGTCATTTCCTTCCAATTCCTCCTCATTCCAATTAATCTACAAAAGTGCTTAGCTGTATCTTCATTGCTTCTAAATCTTACTGCCTTTTCTTTCAGTTTAATCAACCATTTTATATACTGCACTCCTCTTTTGCCAAGAGTAAATACCAATTGTCCCCCATTTAGCTGTCCTTCCTTGGGTTGCTTCACTGCTGCTCTCTACCTATTTGTGAGAAATGTACTGTCAGGCCTTACAAGAATCACCTTATAAAATTCATGTACTGCCGTTCAATCTTAAGAGATAATGAACAGTAAAGAAGAAATAAAGAGGAACTGCCTTATCTCCAGGTTTTCCATTAAGAAGCTCAAAGACCTAAATCAATAGGCTGGACTGATAATGTAAACTGAAAATATTTATGCCATCGAAGGAAGAATGTTATAGTTAAGCAACAGAACTACTACCATGGATAAACACAGAGTGCTAATTCAGTAGCTCATTATTCTATGGAACAATTTGGCATATGCGTACTGATGATTAAAGACAAATGGACTAAAGCCCCAATTTCTGAATGTCTGATGGAAAAGGTCTTAAGGTCACCTGATCTTCATTGTATGAAACGATCACTTTGTAAACTTCTTGTCCAGTAAAGGACCTACAGTCGGGCACTCAGCAGTTGTCGCAACGCCAAAATCACTCATTGCGTGAGGAAATCTCAGCCCTTCTCCACGAGCAAGCCAAGCCTATGCAGAGGGCATGGGCTAGACTCTTCACAACAACTTGTGTCACCATCATATTAAGGACCATCAAAAGCTAAATGATAAAGGGAGATCTTTGTATCTAGAGTTTTTCATTCTGGAATCCCATAGGAAAATAAACATCACTCCATACAACACATCATAGTAGAAACTACTAAGCAGAAACAGGCATTTTTGAGTGAGAATATTAATAACATTGATTGAAGTGAGAAAATGAATTTTGGACTCATAGGACTGGACTTTCTAACTGAAAGAAAACACTTGGTAAAGAAGAAATACTGCACAAATAATACATACACATACATGAATGAGACTGCTAATGGGAAACCCACAGGTTAGGCCAGGCTGAGATTACTGAAAACCAGAGTAATTTCCTTTTAATTTACATTTCAATGGCTGGATTTTGTACGGTAAAAACTCAGATTTAGTTCAGTGAATCTTAAAGAAATAAATTAATTACCTATGTTTTTTCCAGTAAATAAACACAC
This sequence comes from Dromaius novaehollandiae, assembly GCF_036370855.1. Taxonomy (NCBI): domain Eukaryota; kingdom Metazoa; phylum Chordata; class Aves; order Casuariiformes; family Dromaiidae; genus Dromaius; species Dromaius novaehollandiae. The sequence goes on along the minus strand of NC_088099.1, from coordinate 65,659,639 downwards.
ACAATACCAAATTCAGATCCCACACTCTGGCTACAGTTTAATATTTACCATGTAGTTCAATAGAAATTCATTTTAGAACTATAAACAAAACATAACATTTATAACATAAAACTATAAAATACTTGCCCAAAAGAACTATTGCCCCCCACCCCTTGAAGAAGTAAATATGGTAGTTGAGAAAATATACACCTTAAATAAGTACATACCTTTAAGCTCAGATTTTATCCAAGTTGAAGATATGTACTTAGCACATATTACGTGATTTTACAGCAATTGAGCACTGCATATGAGTACAGGTTTGTGTTGTAAACTCATAGTAAATTTATGAAAGATTTGATTTACAGTTAATAGTAGGAGGGCAAACATTCTATTACAGAAAACAAGTCTGCAAAATCATGCTATTCCACAGAAACACTGCCTGGTAGAATACCCCAAATCCTATCATTTCCACTTCAATTTATCTATTCACTTAAGCATTTAAACATAAGAGTTAGAAAAGCCTAATGGAAAGTGTTAAAAAGAAATGCATTACATACATTACTTTGCTTCTCACCCTGCAAGAACAGCCCCAGAAGGACAACACAAGTTTTAATACAGGTGAACGTTTGTTGAAGACACTGATAACAACCTGCCAAATAAATTCAGACATAAAAACACATAATGATGATTTGGATAAGTAGAGTCTGACTGACAAAGCCACTGTCCTGGTTTACCATTAGCAACAATAGTCCTATGAACTACAGTTCACAGAGGACTTTAAAAAGCCTTTCTGTTAAGCGCTGCTGATGCAAATCGCATAGGGGCCTGCTCCTACCCGCTTCTCATTCTCTGCCTGCTGGTATAAAATAGCTTCAGAGACAGGAGCTGAAGACCTGCCTTCCAGGTACTAACGTCCAGATGGGTATCTAGGGAGAGTTTCAAAAACATCTAGCAGGAAAGTGTTTAAACCACATAAAAATCAGACCAGTTCCCTGTAGCCCCTCAGAACCTCTTGCAAAATCTTTATGCGCCTCTGAAGATTTGGCCACGGATCCCTCTCTAAAATCAACCACGAACAAATTAAATACATGACACCATCAAAATGGAAGGTTGTTTTTCAAACAGTTGTTTAATGTTAAGAATGGGCTTAACTTTGTACTAGCTGCTCCCATGCAGTCGTATTCTTGAAGCTAACAGGACACAGAAGCTAGTGAAAGAGAATTTAAAGTCTGAAACTACGAGGAGTGCGAGTGCTTTTCATATTGTTTCTACAGGCTTTATATTGTTTCTATAAGTTTTCAATCATAAGCATGAACAGTAATGGTAGTGGGAAAAAAGAATGTCTTTCTAAAGGTGAGCAAATTCTGTTGACACATTTTGACAGAAATTTCTACTCTGGTTTAGATTGTGTTTATGCTGCTTTCGTGTTTGTTTTCCTTCATCTATCTAAGGAATGTGTTTACTGGAAGGATTACTTCCAGATACAACAAACTTTAAAGTGTATTATAGAGAACAATCACAGATGTTAATTTTGAATTTGTAAATATGAACATTTGGACTTTTATGCTCCCTCAGCCTGGGAACAAACACATACCATATGACTTCTCAATCTAGCTAAAATCATGAATACTGAACACCAGGAAGGAGAAAAAACATGCTCGAATCTGTCTCAGAGACAAATATTCTTTTGCAGAATTATTTAGGTGGACTCTGTCTGTGAACTCCTTCTTCCTCAGTATGAAAAGATATACACATACTCTCACTGACTTGAAACAGGATTGTGTAGACAGAGAGCTATGCTGGCATTTTCAGAATATTCAAAACATATTAAAAATAATGGAAGTGTTTCTATGGACTATGGCAGACTTTGAATAAGACCTTAAATGTCTAGTTATTTTGAGGATTTAACAAACACTTGAACTTTTTGGTTCAAGAATCAACTTAGGGAATTGTGACACTCACAAAAAAAAGAGGTAAAATTTTTAACTAAATTACTTGCTATGAACTATTTGCCAAAATCAGTGTAATCCCTAGATCTCCATGGTTTCCCAGACATAATCACCACCTGTCAATTTTACACCTGTCTGTTTTTTTTTCCATCCCTCAAAAGCCTAGACCACTTTTTTTTACACCACCTGCTGCCTACTATTGAATATATTGTCACGTCCTCCAAATCATACACTAGGATGGCATAGTATGTTGTAATTCAAATTTTAAAAGTGTTAAAGAGCTCAGATCTCATGCACAGTTTGGGATCTGCATTTAACTACACACAGGACTGAACAGAGTCAAGGAATAGATTCTGAAAGGTTATCCGCCAAGATCCTTCATAAATAAGCAACTCTTGTTGCATCTGTATTGTCATCTGTACTGAAATGTATACTATATGGAGGGATACAAACACACCTTGGAAGCAGGGAAAAGTTGTTCCTTGCTTCAGATACCTGCGGTAGTCTTCAAGCTGTTATGTACAGTTCTGTTTTCAACTTTTTCTGATTGGTGGCTTCCTAAGAAATATTTAAATGTATGAGAGTTCTGTTTAGAAAATTCATCTTATGTATATTATTGTACAGCATACATTAAACTTTTTCTCCAAGTCAACTTTGCAGGTCCCTTAAAAGCCGTGGTAACTCCCAGGAGTGTGTGGAGGTCTAAAGCCACTGACCCATAGGACAGTGGGCATCGATCCATAAGGGGTTTCAGACTTGCTTCCTGCCACATCTCCTGCCCAAGAGGCCGGGCGCTCGTTGGGCATTTCCATTCCCCTTGCTGGCCATGCACTCTGCCCTGCTGCACAACTGCCTATGACCCTGCCATTGTGGCATTATGAGCCTGACAATTTCTTTGAAGTGCCAGCAAAACAGGCTAGGTTCTAAATTGTGTGGTTTTGTCTCTGAATCTGATTGGTAAATGTTATCCCAGTGTATCAGCAAAGCGGCAGAGCTGGCAAACCACTGCTTCATACTACAAAATGAAAAACCCTGTGCCTTCAGAAGAGAGCACAGTTTGGGTGTTTGGGGGTTTCTTTTTTGTTTTTTTTTTTATTTACTTTCTAGACAAAGACCAGCCTTCAACATCTCACCCTTGATATATTATTGAATGGAGTTATTAAAAATACAAGAAAGAGATTCTTAAATTGATGGCATACATTATAATAGACAAAATTAAAAAAATAAATTTAATTTAAAACAATAATAAAATAGATGTCTGGTGAACATGACAAGAACCTGTACCTTGGTAATAGGACAAAATCACTCATTTTTGCTTGTTAAAAATATTAGAAAATCCAGGTCACACAAAGCACTTTTAATCCAGTTCACTCAAAGGTCACAAAAATCCCCATTTAGTAATATAGATAAAACCCCACTTAGTTCCAGTGGGAATAAAAGAACTACATTTCTCTGCTATCTACTATAGAAAGAAATGAATGAGTTACCAGATGCGATAGCAACTGCAAAGCAGTGGGAAAATTTTAGAATATAAGGCCTCATCTAATTACCTTTGAAGCATTTCTGTTCCTTTCACAAGAACCTGGAGCAGATAACCTGTGAAGACAACCATATAGATTAAGGCTGTAGCCTGTTCCTCCTTCTGTCATCATGTAACAGATCATGGTGCAAGTCAGGGATATAAAAGAGCACCAGATTTTGAGAGCAACCCAGAGCCCAGCCTGTCCATCACGAACGTGGTTGTCACTGGAGCCCACTAAAAGTTTGTGCAAACACAGACACAACAGCGAGCCTCAGCTAATGCTGCATTTTGGGGATGTGTTGCTTCTTCTAAAGCTTGCAGAGAAAGCCATGAGCAAAAAGACAAAGCAAACGCAGAAGAAAAGTGCAGGCTGATACAATCCTTATGAATTCTACAATGGATACAAAAGACCACACAAAAATAATTTGGAAATTATATTCCTGAGCTATGTCTAAGAACATAATATTGTCTTTCATGTTGTATTTTTCTTCTATGACTAACAGATAGAAACAAACAGTGATTACCAGCAATACAATAGTCTTCTACTTTTTCATGTATTATGACACTTAGAGATTATAACTGTTCTTTCCACAACCACAATGGATGGCTGCAAAATGTCATTAAGTGCGTTCTTCAAAGCCATTCTCTTGAAGGAGGAGGATAATTGTAACTATAAAATACAAACACCCCATCTATTCTGTGACAAATGAATTTATCTGTGGTACACTGCCAAGGAGTGTCTTTCAGTGTCCTCTGGGCTTGCTTAATACTTGTATTGCATTGGAATGATCAGAGAGCTTCAACTCCATTTAAGCCCCAAAGTTTTAAAATCTGGGGTCACATACAAGTATTACCAGGTTCCCTTTCTGCTAGAAGAGATTCCATTTCCCTTTCCCTTCAAAAATGAATTCAGAAATATTCTGCTGGTTTACCTATTTTTCTAAAGAAATAACCCAGACCCAGATAGGATCGTATGGCAATTTAAACATTTCAAGGTCCAAAACACTGAAGTCCTTCTAAGATAAGTTCAATACCAGGCACAGTCAATTTAAAAAATGTGAGATTTCTACAGCAAATATTTTGAATTCTGGGCAGTTTATTTTCCCTGCTCAGGACTTTACCATGACAACATGAAAATAATATCTAATATTTTCTACTAAGAAATTAATACTGAAATGGGAATCAGGGCAACTGAGGGTACTACCCAGGAAAGTCCTGGCTCCCACTACTTCAGTCCTGATTTGCCAGTGGTTCTGTAGTCTGTCAGGGCTGTTTGGGGTCGACAGCTGCACAAGCAGACATCTCTGCTGACGAATAACTCAACCTGTCCCTCTTGTTTTTTGTTTTATTACCCCTGTAGTTCTCTTCTCTCCCAGACCCCCACCTCCAACCCTAAAAACTGATGGCATTAGCTCCGTTGGCAGTGTAGGTCTGACACTAACCATTCACCTCTACTCTTCCTTTAAGACTGGGCCTTAATAAGCATTGCTGTGTTCTTCCAGAGTTCCAAGGCTGCTGTGGTACACAGTTGGTGAGGTGTTTTAAAATGAATAAGTTACTATATAAATGCAGGATATTATTTACCTGTATTGCAGAATGTTTCTTGTCTAAGTCAAAACAGGACTTGTTTTGCTCTTGAAAGAGGCTTGCAGTACAACCACTGTTTCATGCAGAACATAGTATAATGAATGAGAACCAGGCTATAAATCTATCAAGAGGTTCTGATAATATGACCAATTTGGGAGAATCAGTTTGTTCTGAAGCTTTGAAAGTGGTTTATCTTGTATTTTGCTAGCTCTCTAAAACACACGGAAGGATTTCTCTCTAGGAAAAACTTAGCTTGTTGTTGTAACAAATGGAAAGGAAATGTTTGTTATGAAAAGAAGAAATTAAAGTCAATGGAAAACTTTACCTTGATGTCATAATATTTTTAAAGGTGAATCAGTAAGTAGGCAATCAACAGCACCTGCACAAGCAAGGGTGCTGATTCATGGATGAAGCTCAAAACTGAATGCCTTTGGGGAGAAATGCAAACAAGTATGAACCCGCAACCCCTGTGTCACCAAGGCTCAGGATTTCAGAAGAGGGCCTAAAACTGGGCAGCGTGGCTTCCCTCTAAACTTGGGCAACATGATTATGCTCCTTCTTCCTCCACAGAGGAAGCACTCCATTAAACACATTAAACAATCATCATCTAAAAAGTGAAATCAGACTGACAGGAAGCACGCATACTGTTCACGTTTTGGGTAATAGAGGTTACGTTCTTACAAAATCTCATTTTGTGTTGCTTAGCAATCAGTAGCAAAACAAAGATCTATGGTCTCTTAGAGCCATGCTAGAAAGAGTCAAGACAAAATACATGGTTCAGGGAAACCACCATGCTGATTTTAATGCTGAACAGACAAACCATAAGGACTAGGGATTAGCAGATAGAGAATAGGGGGGGGGAAAAGTGCATCCTTCATTACCAGTATCAAAGCAAACGTCTGTTGTGCCATATTCACTGCTGCCATCAAGTGGACCAATTCTGTGTCACAGAAGGTGACCCAGGCAGAATCACAGGAAAAGTTACATTTTTTCAGGACTGTTTATGGAATTTTATTAGAATGTAGGAAATAATACCGTCTCTAAAGACAGTCTATCTCTATTCCTCTGTCCAAAGAACTTGTCTCAGTTTGGGTTCCTGTAGCAAAACACCTCTCTTCTCCCTGAATCCAAAGGAAGGCAGATTTAAAACCTACTGAAAGAATCTTTAGGATTCTTACTGGAGGAGAAGACACCTTTATGGGAATACCTTCAAAAACCACAGCCAACCCCTTTTAATAAAAGAATGCCATCTGCTTCTTTTTTTGAGGGTTTTTTGTTCTTTCAAGGATGCACTTGACTTTTCAACAGGCATAAGCAGCTCTGCACATTCTGCAATGGCAGCCTTCATCAGGTATAACCTGTGCAATTGAGACATAAGCAACATTTCCCTAGGAACTTCCAGACAGCTGATACTGAACCTTATCAGTTTGCCGTGTATGTAGTCATAGAGCAAAATGCCAAAGCAAGGTAATGTGCATGATTAGCTTGGTTTTGCCGTGCTCACAGGTGTGGTTAGTAGAGAACTAGAGGACTGACATGTTTCCTTCTAAGACTTTCTCCGAGGTCAAATTCTGATAAGTTTTTATAGGAAGCACTACTAACACTTTGTGAAAAAGATAAATAACAGCATACTTTGGATTCCTGCTCCCATCTCTGTAAGCAATCTTGTACTGGTCCCTTTTAATGACCACTATGTTGCATGCTGAAACCAAATTTAGGATGTGGCAGAATGTAGTCAGAATAATTCCTGAGAACACTCAAATTTAACTCAAACTGTTCCTATAATGGCCAGCCTTTATGGCCTTTCCAGCCACCCACTGTTTCACCTGATTGGCATTTATTTTTCTCATGTTCTTTAAAGCTGCCTCCTTATTTATTCTGCACTTAATCAAAACCAAACAAGCCCTCTCTCTGTGGCTATTTTTTTTATTTGCAGCTCCCAGAATTTAGGGTGACATAAGCATATGCTGCTGCATGGTCTGAACGAGAGTCTGGAAGTCACTGGGGTGGAGTGAGCATAATCATCTTAGCAAGGCACTCAAGCAACACTGAGATTGGGCAACACATACAGAAAAACCTGGCAGAATATGGAGCATTCTCAGAACGCCAGAAGGGCCTAAAACTAAGGAGAGAGCCCCAGATTGCAAACAAAGTGGGAATAAAGTGGGGAAAGTATCAGAAAGGTGCTTGGATACATCAGAATTATTTGTCAATTCTTTACATGCCACTTGCAACGGGGAAACTGAAAGAATGGAAATAGGCTGCAAGACAAAACATAGTAGAAGGGCCATTGATAACAAAAACCTACAGATGGTTCCAGGCCATTTTCTCCTAAATTTGTTTGCTTTTTGAATTTCTTTCCATTTCAGTGGTAATTCTTAAATCTGCCCATCAAGACAGGTAATTTATTAGCATTTTTAAGTCATCCTATCCTTTATATGTATTCATATTGCAGCTTAAACTGTTCTAGGATTTTATCTCACACATTTGTAGCATTTTTAGTAGTAACCTTAATAGATGACCATACATCAAGTTTTATTTCCATTCCATTGCTTGATCTCTCAATTTTATCATGCAGCTATTATGAAAGTCTACTTGGTTCAGCCCTAGCTAGCATAACTTCCTCTTTGAAAGTTATACAAATCATAATTTACTTCTTCATCTATATGTGTTCCATAAAAAGAAATATAATGAACAAAACATCCATCTCGTAAATATAAGTAAGCATGAACAAGTCTTAAAAATGTTGTAACTAGTATAATGCATGATGGTTTCTAAAGCTATTTTCAACAGCAATTAACTCTATTGATGAGATCAAATTGAATTAACCTGGAAAATGGTGTTGGTATCCAAAGAGCTGTCAACACAAGGCCCACCGATGTTGCTAAGTGAATTCGGGTGAGCTGGATCTAGCCAGCTGCTGAGATGCCTGATCAGTCATATACCAGATACTGAGCTCAAAAAGTTTTATTTTCCCCCAAATTCCATAAGAATGTCTCAAGTCTTTTGGAAATTGAATGTGAGCAATATATATATAAAAAAAACCAAAAAATATTTGGGGGGATAGACTTTCTATTTCATTATAAAGATTCCTGAAATTAAGTTTGTTGTGAAGTAGAAAAACTTGATTCTGAAATTTTCTAGCAATAGCATCTTTAAAATCTTTTTCTTTGAAAAAGTGTAGTTTTGCCAGAATCAGAATATTTTGTTTCAGTTTATTTCATACCATATCACTTTAAAACAAACAACTTTGAATTGAAAAAAAACCTTCAATAGCTGAAACAGCATGTGTTGGAACTTTTTTCTTGGATCCTCTCTCAAGACAATTCCACCATACTTTACAAAGCAGTTCCGTTTTGACTGACCTATGTATTTCACAACATAGTTGCACTGAATTTTCTTATCCCAGTCCTAAATACTAGCTCTAAGTAGTTCAGAGCAATTCTATTTGATTATATATTTTGCCATTGTAAGTGATCTGGCTATTCTGCAATGCTCACACTTTTCAGTTTATCCATTACCAAATTCTTTTAAAGAAATGTTTCCATTTTCCAGCCACCAAACACTGCCAGGCAGGAACAAGTGCATGGTAAAACAGTTTAAAGTGCAAAAGAAGACAGCTATAGGATGCTTGGATGCCAAGTCAGGGTTTTCAGAGATCTACACAACAAGTTTCTTAAGAGCTTTTGGCTAATCTTCCGAGATGTTGAACCTTAGCTTAAAAAAGAAAAATGGAGATTTTGTAAGAGTCAGAGTATGGAAGACTGAAGAGTACACAGACTCTGCAAGAATAAGAGCCATACAGATTTCTTCAGTAATACGTGCAAATCCGACATTTTTTCCACAAGTGCTGGCAGGTACTTCTGTTGTAGTTCCAGTATTTAGCACAGGGAAATATCCTAGTGGAGATCTGTAGAAGAAGCTGAAACTTGATTCAGGTAGCTGAACCAAGAAGGAGAGCAAATGGGAAAAGGTCTCCAGGAGCATGATAAAATGAAGATGAGGAGAAAGAGAAAGAATATGAATAGGCAGATGATGTTACAAAGACAAAGCATACTAGTGACCTGAAAGTTCATGTTAGGCTTGCTCTCCTTGATCATTACAGTTGTACAGGTAAATCAGATATTTATATTTATATTTATAAAAATATAAAAGCAAACAAACAAAAATTCCAAGGGATATTAATTGTGGAAACTTTTATGACTTCTCTTGGCCTAATGTTATCCCTCTCTGAACAAAACAGAAAAGCAATAAGGTTAAGAGAGAGCAAGAATATCCTTTTCCTTATGCATGCATTTCAGAAGGAGTAAGCATTCACCATGCAAGCAGTACGCTTTCTAAGCATATGGAAGTCCACTTTCCTGGAAGTGACAGATGTCACAGTGTCTGTATCTTTGCCATACTCCTCGATGCTACCTGCAAAAACCTTTCCACTTGCCTTTCCTAACTTTAGGGTCTGTGTCAAATGCTTGTGTGGGGAGCTTCAGGGTGGAAAAAGAATCCTGTTCCCCATCTGAGCAAACACAGTCTGGGCCCTAGAAACACCAATGGCTTCTCTTGAAGTATGTTAATTGCATACAAAATTACAGTGTTTTCAGTTCATGCACTTCTCACTGCTGGAAGTTCCACTTCACTACATTTATCAGCCAAAAAAATCAGTCTGTGAGCCTGCATGTGCTCTTTTATTAGTAAATTCTAATGCACCATTGAAGGGAATGTGTAAATGAAAAACACAATTATTACAGTTCCAGTAACTCTTTACATGAGTATCTAGATAGCTCCTATGCACTATGATAATAATAATATATTTAAATAATATTTTTTGGTTAAGAAAGGATTATTAAAGTGATTTCTGCAGTTTTTAAAACCAATCATCATGGGTTTCTTGAGATGCTTCAACCACCTAAGGAACAACAGTCTGTGCGGAGAAACCTGGTTAATTGTTTACCAAGTTCAGCAACTCTACACCACAGTTTAGAAAACACAGAAAAAAGATCTCATGACTTTTGAAGTGGCTAAAATATAAAGGCAAAAGGAAACAGGCTTAGAATGCCTGCTTTATTTTGCTTAGAATTATACAGTTCAAGGTGTTCTTTGAAATCTTATCACAGAAAATTTGTGATGCTCTTTAAATAAGTTTCCAAAAGATACCTGAGGAAACCAATCTAAATGGATAAGCATTGACTGCAGGATATTTGGATTTATTCATTTGCTTTAAAACAAAAGCAAAGAAGCCAGACTCTACATTCTCAAAGGTACCTGAAGCTTTCACATTCCTATGCTGCCTAATCTTTTTGTCACCAGAATATGAAAATATACCTCACCTTGATTAATATTCTATTAATCCATGACAAAGTACCCATATCACTCACATACTTACGTTCTCGGCAAGTTCCTGAGATATGCCTCATTAAGTGGATTACTTGTCTCATCTGAATGCCGTCATGCCATCATGTTGACAGCTAGGGTGCCTTGTGCTAGACTGTGCAGTGAATGGTCTTTATTAATGCCAACCTCTTCATGTACCATCTTTCCGAGCCCTCCCCTCTGATGTACACAAGGCCGCCCAAGGTCAAATAGTCTGTGAGCAACTGTGAATGTAAATGCTGGTGCCTTGTCTGGGTTATTATAAAATTAATTTAAATAACCTCTGATCCACCTTTGAGATAAAGGAAACATGAAAAAGTCTATGTTGAATGAATATTTTCTGTCTTCACAGAGTAAAAAAACTATTTTCATCTATGCTGACTTTTTTTCCTTATAATTTCTGAAGGAATTCAGTGCTGCTTAGAGGTACTATTCTGACAGCCGTGAGACTAAAATTCTCAATTAGTCACAGATCAGAAACGGCATGGTCAATGGCAGTGCAATTTTTTTCTCACAGAGAGCAGCTCTTTGAAATAGAGACATATTTCTCTTTCCCTGAGGCAATCCGTTCTCTTCTGCAGTTTAGCAAGGACTCAGTCAACTTTAAAGCTACAGTGAGCTTTTTAACAGACTACGAGGACAGCAGGATCAGGACCCCAGAGAGCCTTCTTTTTAGCCTGCCTCTGAACTGCCTTTGAACTGTAATTGCTTAATGAGATATAGTTTTGGATATACTCACAGGTCTATTTTTAAGGGCAGTCCAATTCTAGAAGAGGGTTAGAAACTAATGTTCTTCCCTGTCTCTAAAGATGGAGGAAAAAAATCATTATCCAGAATGCCCTGACGTCTGGATATTTGACCTTTGGATCTAGGTGCAGGACTAAATGGTGACATTTTCACATAATCAATGGTTTGGGCGCATCCTGAAGAGGCCATCTACAGTCTGTCCTTTTTTCCAGACATAGCTAACCATACCCAGACAATTTTGGCAGGCCAGAAGCGTGTCTAGACTGTTTTTAAAGATCACCAGTGGCAGTAAACTCAAGCAGTCTAGTCTACTGCTTCACTATCCTTACCATCAGAAAGTGCTTCTTAATATTTAATCTGAATATACCTTGCTGCAGTTTAATCCCATTATTACTGGCCTTGTCTACTGTGAACATGGAGAGCAGATTACATCTTTCCTCTCTTCTGCAGTTTGTGTATCTTATATTTTAATCTATCTCTAAATTATCATTAGGAAAAATGGGGAAATGCCATTTATATTTACTATTTTATGATTCTGTTTAATTTAGAGCATTTTAGGCTATGAATAAATATTACTTTACTCATATTTTATAAATAACAATAAGTTCATTCAGAAAAGTAGTATCCAAGCCTAGTAGCCCCAGCATTCTTTGACACTGTATACAAATGTCAGTCTCACTAATTTTGGATCTATTTATCTATATCTGTTTGTCATCCAACATATTAAAGAATAAAAACTCTACTCCTCTTATCTCCTTTAAAGTCTTTTATCTTTTTCTTTCATTAAAGAAAAGAAAATTTCCTTGACTAGACAGGATAAGACTGATAACCAGCTGAATCCCTGATGTAAGCCCATTGAAGTCTGTGGTGGTGATGCAGTGTAAAACAGTAGAGATGTGGTTGTAAGCCAAACTGAAAGGACACTTCCCTGTTGCAGTGCACAAGCATGACTGGGAGCCTGACAATACTTCTTCTTCTGTTGTAAATTAGATTCAATTGGATCAAAGTCATAAGCACATAAAGCACCTAGGTATTTCTCTAAAAGAGGATCCATTTTTCATTCCATACTTCAAAGCAATAGTTGAGGACCTCCATCTGAACAAAATCTGTTCTGTACTGAAATGAAGTCACACATGGAAAACTGCTCAACAATATGCACTGTGCTGTTAGTCAACAGCATTCTCACTCCATAATGTAAAACTTAAATTTTACATGTCATAAAGCATTTTACAAACCTTGATAAATATCACTTTTACATATTCAAAATAAAAATAAACAAAGTGATCCAAGAAAACACGAGCTTCTACTTGAAACCAAGACCAAGGGAGCTCCTGGCTCCTTGAAGTCAACTCTAAAAGTCTTGGTGGTTTTGGCTAGGTCAGATTGGATTGACTTGGTTAACCATTCTGATCTCAAGGCGAGACCTGATGGAGCAGTATGTATGAACTATGTGAAATACACATGCATAGAGACAGATGGTCAGTCACCAGTTTGACTTTGATCCTAGCAAAGTGCTGCTGACAGCATAATAGGATTTGTTCTTTATTAATAACCAGCTGGATACAGAGGAGGTTTCTCATTTCTACCACACATTATATAGGTTAACCAACCTTGTAATAGCTATAGACACTTTCCTCCGCCAGAAAGAAAATTATCTTGGCTGGAGATCATACCCATAGAAGTCAGAAATGAATTGAATTTGACTTGCCTGCAGTATCTCAGGTAACATTGCTGATACCAGAAGAAGAATGCGACATAGAGCTTGTCACCAAGGGCCAGTTAGTACTATAAAGTGGCTGCTAAGCAAGCCCACTGGATATGACTATTTATTAATAGACTGTATTACTATTTATTAGTAGACTGGATCCAGCAGAGACAGAAATGTTTGTTTCAGTGTATGCAAAAAGAAAACAATACTGTAAAACTTCTCCAGTTTCAGTTAAGATTTAGCTGTATTGCTGCAGCATAGGCAAAGCTTGTAGTCCATGTAGGATGGTTTAAAGAATGGTTATAGAGGGAAAAAAAGCGTACAGAAACTTTTTAGGATAGATTAAAGTTTGCCATTGTGTGTGAAACTAAAATATCCTTAACAAAAAACACTTACCAGAAATCTTTATAATCATATACGAAGAGTCTAAACGTGACATGGAAAATCCATGTAACTCTCCATTATCTTAACCATGATATCCTTTAAATATTATATATTAGGCATCAGACAGTTAGTTGATAAACATTAGAAAAATAAATGAACATGATAAATTTTGTCTGCTGTCTTACTGAGCTGTATAGATTCGTAGGCTACTAAAGGTTCAATTTATTCCCAATAGAAGATCAGGATGTAAAGATAAGCTCTATCTCAATCAGATGATGTCATTATTATTTAAAAAAAATATCAAGAAATCGTATTTTATAAACCAGGAGTGACTATACTTTAAGAAAGAAAAATTACGTTGAAAGCCAATTTTTGTGAAGTGGATAGTTTAGTGTGTATATTTTGTTTGCAGCATGTTTTCCTAATCTTACAATGGCAAATCATTTGGTTTTCTATGAATAAACAAAAACAAGTCTGAATACTCGTGACACTATTTGCTCTTTGTTATACATAATAAAAGAAATTCTGTGTTTCTGCTTGTAGTACAAGTCATTAAATTAAACAGCAGTCTGGATACTTCTGTTCTTTCTACTCCCAAATCTCTTAAGGCTGAAGAGCAACCCCTTAGTTACTTGTTCCATCATTGCTATTCCATCTTCAAACAGTAACTGCCCCTGTGATGGTTTCATTTTATTATTGGGAGGACAGAAATTGGCCAGTGGATGTATAGTTTGTATACTCAGTGTCCAAATCTTTGGTGCTTTCTTGTAAGTCTTTGGAATACTGAGAGATTATCATGAAGCATGGATTAGCAATGATCTGGAAAGCATATAGTCTGCCTCGGTAGTCTGCATCCTTTCAAGACCATCCTGGTATGTTGAGGGTCAGTGTAGAGTATAACCAATAAGAGTCTTGGATAGATAAGTTCCATGTAATGACTGATAAAAACAAGTTTTCTTAAGCTGCTATTATTCTTAAACTAAATGTGAAATAAACATAGCTCTAAAAATAAATATGGGACAAAATGTCAAACAGACAGAACCAGCCTAAATTTCCACCCAAAAGCTGAAGCAAAACTACCAAAGAACCTTGATTCAGAGCACAAGCAGAAGCTATAAAGCAGATGATTGGTTATTTGTGAGCAGAAAGGGCTTTCCAATCTCAGGGAAATCTCATAAATCTCTGTGTAATCATCACAAAGTGTGAAGAAACTGATATTTTAGTAACTATAGAGATATAACAAAACTGCAGTTCCTAGATGTTATACTGTAAGGTTTCTAGGAGGAGAATAGTGTGCGGTGTAGCACTACTCTCTTTATGTACTCTAGTCTGCAAACAGCACAAAGCAGTATTTTTGTTCCAGAATCAGATTATACTAGAAAGTTGTTGAGGATTCATTCTTCTATAATTTCCATCCTAGATAATTAGGTAAAGATGTTTAACTACATGAGTAAACCTGCCCAGCTTGAGGGACTTACCTGAATTAAACTACACTCTGTAATTCTGAAAATAACTTTTCCTTATTGGCAATAACTGCAGAAGCCAACTCCTACTATTGTATCAGAAGCTATCAAAAGTGAATTTAGCATTCTTTTTGTGTTCTTTTTTCTAGTCGAAGAAAGCTTTCTATAAATACTGTGTTTCTTGTTTCTTATTTTTTACTTTTTAGGAAAGAAAGACTTTTTATTATGTATGTTCAAAATGAAATATGTCACTGGACTTTACAAAACATTCACTGCCTTTATATAAGCTTGCTGAGATGGCTAAAATGAATTCCTAAAGCTATATAAATATTTTAACAATCTGAATACTACAGTAGGGTTACTTTCTATTCCTTTCTTATGTTTCCTCTTTTATTCTTCCCTACAGTTTTTATCATTGAAATATGAGTAACATAATACATCCCATTTTCTTAAGTCTAAACATGTCCATTAAAAAATAGATACTTTTTCATCTGCGTAACTTGTAGTTCAGTTGTTACATACCTTGCAGTTCAGTACTACTGATGGTCCTAAGTGTGCACACATGCAGACAGTATTGAGGGCTAATAATTATAAAACACCTCATCTCACTGTAGCTTCTTTTTTCTCCCAGTAACCTCCTCTTTATTTTTTAGAAGTCCTGGGCATCTGAGGGGTGGCTGATATATATGAAGACGCAATAGCCCACACTGTCATTTATTTCAAAGTCTTATCCTCTGCTGAATCTCTCTTTCCTGCTTAAAGTGACCTATGTATGTCCTGCATTCTTACTTAACGGAAGTTCTCACTCAGTTGCACCACTGATCTTTCACTGCATAATTTTCCTGAGACATAATTGTGGCCCCTAAGATATCTGCATGGCTGAGAAGAAGATTTTTTGACATCTCATGCATACACTTTTAAAATCACTGCATAGAGTTCTTTCAAGTGCTGACTGAAATTTTTTCCTGCTTTTTTTCTCCCAGTTTTGAAAATGATTTTTAAAATTTTATTCTTCAAAGTTTGAAAAAAATCTTTCTTTAAAATTCTCTTTTAGTTTCTTAAAACAGGAAATAAAAGCCCCAAATTTTCTTAAAAATTAAAACCTTCCAAACAATCATGAAATTCTTCTTTAGGACAGTATCTGTTGTGAATGATGTAGCCTCTTTATAATATTTCTGTATGATCACACTCATGTACCTGCATCTTCTGCTTGACCCAAAGGCTACTTTTATACTTTTTATTTCATCTTACACATGGCAGAACTATTCAGATAGATGTTAAGGTAAGGTACCATTCTAGACATGGAATAATATATGACATGGGAACTGCAGCCCAGTCTTGGTTGATGGTTTGCGCCCTGTAAGACAGAAGATGCTCTAAGAACTGGGATATTAGGTAAGGGAAAATCAGTACTTCCTTGTATTTTGGGAGAGCTGGCCAAGACACCTAATTCTTGAGGTGAGTGCATCATTTCAAATTCTGGATGGATACAGACTGTCCTTCTGAAGCCTATGTTATTTGCTTTTTGAAGAACAGATCCATATCTATTACTTTGGCAGTTCTTACCGGCTGATTTAGCAAACGGAGCCTCTGATGTGCTGCTATTCATTTCATTTACAGGAACCTAACTCTCCTATATTCTCTGAATACATATATACACACACACACAAAATTGAATATATACAAAAGGAATTTGGGTGCCTAAATGGGGCAATAAATACCACTAACTGAGAAGCTGTTCAAGTCTTTTTATGTATCTAGCTAAAATACCTGCATTTCCCGCAATGTGATAACTGCTTCCTTTTAAACCCATATACGTGTAATACATTCAACCAAATTGCAAAGATGCTCTAGGCTGGATTTTAAATACCTTCTTGTGTAAGCTCTGCAGTGCCCCAAAATACACATAATTCCAAGCTGTAATAATTTTGACTGGCTACTCTCCCCTCTATGGCTTTCAGCCCAGAATTGTTCTCTGAGATGCCAAATTCGGAACACGTATATTTTCCCTTCTCAGTCTGTGCAAATCAGTTATTCTGCACAGCACTCACTCCTAACATTTAGTAAAGGTTTTTCTCTTTCCTGTTCTACAGCACAAGATTTTCATTCAGAGTAATTCTTTGGTTTATTAACCTTTTACTACCAACTTATTTGTCCATCAGGCATTTTACCCTGTAAAATAAATATTCAAAATAGAAGCTAGAACAAGTGAAACTGCTGGACCAGATATTATACAAAATCTAGGGATATCTAATCAGCCCATTCATCACTGTCACATGACTTTCCAGAAGCTACTTCAAAACTCCCAGCCTCCATGTACTCTCTCGGGAACTCTTTTTCATTGCTTTTTGCCAAAGTATCAGCAAAATAACTCAGTCGTAACATTTTTGAGTTGGGCTGAAGTTGATGATGTTGAAGAAATGAGGCCTGCCTAGTAGTTTCATATTATCAGTAGAACTGATTTGGAATTAAAGAATATCACTTCTTTTTGGAATGTATCACATGTTCTTTTTGGAAAAATGCATTTATAAAATAGTACATGACTGTCTTATATTTTCTCTCTCTCTGCACATACCCGAAATATTAATGCCCTCAGAAGGATACAGAAAATGTAAGAATACTTTGTTTCTTCTCCACTCTGTATTGGGTTCCAGCTTTCGTTTTCCTCCCATAAGAACAGATTTCTTTAGGTTAAAAAAAAAAAGAAATTTAACAGTTTCAATTTCCTTAATTACCACTTCTTTTGGTAAAATAGAGATTTTATTTTTTAAAAGATTCAGATTGGTGCACTGTAGAGATAGATGTCATGTAGAGTCACAAAACATCATTCTAAGCATTTCCAAGATTTATTTCTTTTAACATAATTCCGTGAACTTTAAAATCTCTGATACTTTTCTGCAAACAGAGGTGATGAATACAATCATATTTGAATTTTGACTCAACTTCATTTTGTAAGACAACTTAATGCACTTTTTTTTAAAAAATCAACTTTGCAGTTTAGCTTTGGTTTTAATTAAATATTAGTTACGAAAGTTTACCATTTTCAAAAAAGGTTTAAAAAAAATACTGTTGGATTCCAAATACTCAGTATCACTTATCCACTTGACCCAGCATTTTCTTAATAATGTGTTCTGAACTATGTTACTTAGTTGTCATAAGATTATTGATGCACTATACATTAAAAGCATAACATAGTTTGCTGAATCAGTACAGTAATCAGTGCATTCAATAGTCTTTATTATACCTTACACCATGCTATAGCCTATTTCTTATTTTATTCTTCATGCACTTTTTGCTAGGAATGTTAACAAATACGTGCTTCCATGTGTACTGACCACGCATGGTGTACTTCCTTAAGAGTTGCTTTATCCCATTTTAATTATGGACTGTATTTTTCAGGTGGTCCTAATATTGTACATATTGAGTCCCATGTGTTACATTTGCCCTCATAAACACATTTCTGTTGTTCTGATTTTGTGTAAGATACGTCATTCCCAGCAAAATAGGCCCAGCTTTCATAACTTCTAGACATTCAACATTGGCTTTGCAAAAGATCTCTGAACTAAGGGTACCCATACTGAGACATGCTTTCCCCAATAGTCTTTTTAATGCTCCAATTTAAAAATTGCACGTCATTTCAAGTACGCATTTCTTTCTCCATCAGTTATGTTTACTGCAAAGGAGACCAGACTTGCAGCATACTAGACAGTAAACAAGTACCTAAGTGTTGATCCATAAACAGTCTGGATCTACTCTATTCACATGATCATAATCTCTTTCCCAGTGGTCATAACTTTTGATTTATTTAATTAAAAAAAAAGAAACTTACTTAAAGAAAAAAAAAGCCCTTCTAGGATCATTCATCTGAGTCAATTCCTAAATCTACAAAAACTGCAAAAATGCCATGCGTCAGTTACTAATAAATGGAGTTTTGCGCATAAATATTAGATTATAGTACCTTCTCCTCTTCAGTTGAAAACAGGACGTGATTTACAATGTATAAGTATGTATACCTTAATACAGTTATGTTCCTGCAGGAGTGCATTCACTAAGTACTTTCTAATGTCTGCAGTAAATGAGATAGAGGAATGACAGATATTTGTCTTATTTCATATATCATTACAATTCATCCCCAAGCATTATTTATTATGTATGCTGCGAGAAACAGAGATCTGAGGAAACAACAGTATGAACTATTCGACTTTATATCAATGCATACTTAGGCTCACAACATTTCTCCAAACTATTTATTTTTTAAAGTGTGGGAAACTGAGAGGATCAAATAAGTATATAAGAACTCTGATCTAGTGCTAGAACGTAAGTACTCTATGCCAGCAAGAGGAAAAAAGCATACGCAGATGCAGTTAAACTCTCTGTGACAACCTATACCTTTATAAAACAAGCCTGTCTTTTCTTCTAAGCTTCTAGATAAGTTAGGAGGAGGAAAAACACCCATCCTGTAATAATTATAGCTGGAGGAAGCTTCTTAGATTCAGTTTGTAGCATGGTGAACACAGTAGGCTTGAAGTGCACACAATGTTTTTGATATTTTCTGGAAGGAAAATAGACATGAATAAAACATCTCTACAATGACATGGATGCTCAAAATAAGGCAAAGCATTGTTGAAAACAACTGAGTGCACTAAGATTAGTGGGTTAAAAAAAAGAAATAGAAACATTCAAAGCCAAAAATATATACATATATATATGTGTATATATATATATAAAAAAAAACTGCTTTGACTTCAGGGCTACAGTGATTATCTACAGCTTCACAGTTTGTGCACTGGAGAAGGCTCTTTTTTCAAAGCTGACCACGCATGCTACCAGAACAAAAGGACCCTGGAGATGAAAATAAAGAAAGTGCAACTGACTTGACCTTTTTTTTTTGGTTTTGTTATGCTATCATGCAAATTAATAGTCAAAAGCCATCCTGGAAACATAAGTAATTTACATATACATTTACATTTAATATATAATTTATATTAAAAGAACACTCCAAGACAGATGGGAACCTGGCTTTTGTACAGTAACTGTAGATGGAATACATAAGATGACACTTGTCTCTCCCAGTACTAGGATACTGAACATTCACAAAGTTTATCTAGTAAAATTCTGATTTGACTAAAATTTAAGGACCTCTGCTTCTGAGTAGTTTCCTGTCAGTTTTTACATATTTCAGAGTCACTGTCTAGCAGATGTTGACCCTTTTCTCTCCTCCTTATCATCTTTCACAGCCTTTCCAGCTCCTGAGGTAAGCCTCTCCCATAATTCTGGTAATACATGGTTAAAAATTATGCCCTCACCCTTGGTAAATGAGCTGCTACATACTGAGTTTTGCTGGCAGCAATCGCTCGTGCTGACGGTCAGGTACCTGGGGGAGATGTCTTTGCAATTTAAGCCACTGTATACTGAACTCCAACCAGAAATCCTTTTCACACATGTCCTCCAGAGGAAGAAGTGGCTCCAAGCAAGGTGGAGCACCCATGGCCTACCTTGACCAAATTAGGAAAGGCACAAATGTAGGCTAGGAAAAAATGCCAACAGATATCAGAAAAAATGAGAATTGTTGGCTTTAAAGGTAGTCTGCAACTCCATCTTCAATAAATGGCATTGAGGTAAACTGAACTCAGTGCATTTATAGAGGGTAGTGCCATGTAATACTGCGTCAGGGAAACCGAATTCTCTCAGTTCAGTTAGGAAGCATGGTGAGTAAGTCAGGACCCCCCCAGGCACATAGGGATCTTGGAGATCCCTATTCATCTCGTGAACCCAAAAGTCTATCAATTCATTCCCAATGTATTTTCTCCTACAGGCTGGCCTTTGATCCTATCCCATGGCCACCCAGCTGTTAGCTGACAACAATTTTTGAGAAATGCCCATCATCAATCATTGATCAATCAGACTGCATCACTAATCTGACTTCATGTCCCATCCTAAATATTATTCAGGATATGAAAAACTTTTTCTGATAGCTACTCCCCATCATCCTCGAATGGATCCAGAGCTCTGAAAGTTATACCGCCATCCTCAGTAAAACCATGTTCAACTTTCATACATGTTAGCAGTCTCCCAATTGAGCTTTCTGTGTATGTTGTTGATAGTTAGTAGATGCAACATCTCTATGTATTTTCTGATGCACAAAAAGAACTTTTTTCTAAAGAAATGCTTTCCTTTTCAAATAAGACAGAACTTGGGCAGCTATCCACCAGATGCTCAAGATTACATTAGCTTTGTGATCTCTGCCCATTGCAAAACTGCTTCAGCAAATCACTGTAATGGATTCCACCAGTGGGTTCAGCTCTTCTCCAGCTGCTCTACATAATGCTCTCTTGTAGTCTCACGTGCAGGACAATGTCTCTGAATCCACACCAAAACATCTGTGTAAGAAAGGGAACAAGAGGTGCTATGGGTTGTTTGGGGAAATTATTTTGTCTTCAATATCTAAGTACTATGCAAATAAGCTTCTGGATCTCAGCTGACCAAGTCCAAGCTTGCAAAGGAATCAGAAGCAGCTATTCCTTTTCTAAAGGATGTCACTAACTTCATAGCTAAATGCTATAAAATCCTTAAGTATTTAAAAAAGGCAGAATTTCTGCTAGGAAGACAATAAATTTTTCTCTCCTCTGATCAGCCTTACTCCCCCTTAAAGAATTCTTTATTGCTCCCAGAAAAAAAGAAAAATAGCCCTTGAACAACCTTGGAGCCCCACACTGTACCATGAAGATGTTAGAATCAGTCTGCTCACCCTGAAAGCTTGAAACAAAATAACTTCCTAATCTCAGGTACATATATATGCATCCAAGCCGTTTTATTAAAATATCTATAGCTCATGGATGCCTCTAGCTGAGCCTGTTCCCTGCCTCCTGCTGTCAACACCTCAATACCTAATCAGTACGCATCCCATTAAGCAGCTCCCATGTTCCAGCTAACCACCTGGCCATGGGAGACATGGCTAAGTCCTGATCTGCGAAATATTTTCATCTTGTAAATCCTTCTGTACTCTGAAGGAGCTCTTACAAGCTTGGGCTATTCCGCAGAGAGGATATCCTAGGACTCACGTGGTGGTAACCAGCCTTGCCTGTGAGCCAGTCATTATGCCCGAAGGGATATTGTCCCTCACTGGTGAGAGCTAAGACACAGCTATTCCAGCTCCTCAGAACGACAGTTATGTAGAGAACTGGTACTAAATGCGATTTTGTGTCGACATTGCTGCCGCACCGCCCTTTCCTGGCATTGAACATGCTACCTCTAACAAAAGAAACCATCTTCTTCACAGTTTAGAGGTAAACAACCTCATGCGCCTGCACAGAGAAAAAAGGCGCGAAAAGGGCAGAAGGCGGCTTCCAGGGGAACAGCACGTCTGGCATGAACCACACGTACACGGACTGTGCATGACAGCTAATCTGCACGGGAAGTGAGGAAGCACCTCCCAGAGGCGGGGCAAGAACCTATAAAAACTGCAAATTGTGTGAAGGGGGGGGTGGGGTGGGGGGGTGGGAAGAGCCCGGTGGAGTGGCAGCCTGTGTGCCAAACTCTGCACTCGTCGTGGCCGGGCCATGGCCGCTGCCGCCGCCAAGGGGCGCTTGTGACAACTGAAGATCTCGAACGGAGTCAGCGGAACGTCATTGGACTCGGAGTGGTGGTAGCTAGTTTCTTTTCTCCTTTTCCAACTTTCTCTGTCTTTTCCCCTTGCCCTTGTTCCCCTCTCCCCTTCACCTCCCTTTTGCCTTTCCCCCACTTTTTCTCCCCACTTCATGGAAAGTAAAATTAAAAGGTTGTACGATATTTGACCGGTTTTAGCGTCTTAATCTCGTCCTTGGGATCTAACGAAACCCTCCCGATATTGGATCAGGACAGGCTACAACATGCAGTTACTGTGGTCATCTGGGAGGAAGGGAGAGATGTGCCTGGGATTACTGCTAATGAGGCCAGACCTTCCAGGGAAGGGTAACACATCCCCAAATAACTGCTCAAGTCCTCAGTGTGAACGCTATTGCTATTGCCATTGCCTTATACACTGCCTCTGCATTTTCTTTGGGCATATAAAATTCCAGCTTCTCAGCTCACAGAAGCCGACGTAGAGGCTCTGAGGCTGTTACCTTCAGCCAGCTGGGGTGCACGTGCAGGCACTTGGTGCATCTTCACTGGCCCCTGTAGAGGCTCTGACAGCTCTGCCTTTGCAAAGGCTACAGATAAAGATGCTCGTCCTATACCCCAAGCATCTACAAAAGCCAAAATAGAAGACTTTGGGACGGAGACTGACTTTGTTTAACTGTTGTCTAATTGTTGCCTTCTTTTGTTTTTTTCTTAACAATAATCTCATCTATTATAGAGACCACTGCTTTCTCTTCTTATATTATTATATGTTAAATGTCAGTTACTGTAAGGCTTGAACAACATGTTTGCTATTGAATATTTTTAAAGTGTTAAATGAGCTCAATTTACTATGGAGCCCTGTAGATTTATCTGTATAAACTTCCTAGGGATGTGTAACTCATAATCTCTCTGGGTCTATGATAATTTAACATCTGCTGTTTTCTTATAATGCTCTAGAGTGCCAGCCTGTGTACCTAACAATATGTTTACATTTTTATGTACTCCAGAATAAGAAAATTGCCAGTTTTAATTCAGTTACATGTAGACACACAAAATAGCTGTAAGCACTTCTGTATCAAAGTTATCCATGTTTTTCAAATTAAAAAAAACGGAATTGGCATTTTTCTCCATTTCAAAAACCTGAAAAAGTTTGAAGCCACAACTGAATCACTTGAGCTGACATTAACCTATTAAACAAACATGCATCTGCACAGCAAGATGAGTGGTTTTGCTTTTATCAAAGTTCTATTACCACTAATAATTTACATGATACAGTAAACTATATAACCTTGCTGGATGTTGATATTGGATAATCTTTTTTTATAAGCTTCCCCCCCCAATAATTATAAATATTTTTGTTAAAAATTGAATATTTTCATTTGCTTTGGTTCTGTCCTCTGCCCACTTTTTATTCTTTCTTATCATTTTACTGTTGACTAGAAGCAGGGGTCTGAAAAAAACCCACAACAAACCACTTTGAAGTGGAATATTTTTGTTTTCAAATTATCATTAAAGATGAAACTTGAAAGACTATTATATTTTGAAAACATTTTGAAAAAAATAGAATATTTTGAAAAAATAGGTACTTTCAATTGAAAACTTGTTCCAAAAATCTTACCTAACTCAAGCAAAATTTAGCATATCTCATATCAAATTAACTTGTTGGGATAGTTAAGAAACCTAAAAAGTTTTTTGTTAAAGACAAGACTAAATATAAGAGTTTACGTATTTATAGATTTTTCGTGGACACACTTCTTGAAAGAGTTTCTTCTCTAATAAACTGTGAGGATGTTCCATTTATTGTTAGAATCTGTCAGAAGATTTTTTCCCTCCACAGGACAAAAGAAATAAAAGAATGAAAACTGCTTTTCACTTTCAAAAGCTGAAATATGATCACACTAGATAAATCCATTGTAAATTATGTGCATGTTTTATGCACACAGAGAGTTGCTTTGATTTCAGAAGAAATTCATGTACACAAAGCATCAAGCCCTCTTTTCAAAAATGAATGCCACTTGGGGACCTCTCCTCTTTAACTCATTGTTGAATACGGAGTCTAACCTATTTTTAAATTTAACCGTCAGTTTAATTCAAAGTGAGGAATACTGTAAAGGCAGTGAAGATGCTGGGAAAGTGTAAAGTAAGGAGAGGGAGCCTAGGGAGACTGCACTCCTTTGAGGACGGAAAATACCATTTATTTTCTGCTAACAGTCTACAAAGCAGATTTATAAAAAGCCACTGACGTAACTTTCCATGAGACCAATGAGCAAGAACTAACATGCCGACAAAACCCAGATGCCTCTGCATGGAGCTAGCAGGACTGCCTGTGGTGCCGCTCTACTCGGTAGTGGTGAGGAGATCAGACCCAGGACCTTTCTGTGCTCAGCACGTCTGGCTGCCTCCACCATCTGCAGGCCCACGGCTCTCTGCGAGTGGCTGCCACGTTACATCAGCAAAGCCTCTGATCTGGAAACCTCTCTTTTTGACTCCCATTGCTATCTAATATCTCAACCAAAGGCCAAAGCAGGCATGGCTGCTTTCTGCAACCGTTCTTTTCCATCTATGTGAGCTGCAATTTGCAAGCTCTACTTAAAAAAGTCAAAGAAATCCTTTGCTTTTACCAAAGGAAAAGGAAACACTTCACTACAAACCGAGTAAGATTTCTGGGTAAAATAAGAGGAGGCCATTCTCCCCTGGAGATCTAGTTAAAAAAAACATCCCTCGAGTGAAAAGCATTTCAATATTTTCATTACCAAAAAAAAAAAAAAAAAGGCTCTATTCACAGAGAAGACCTCTTCTCAAACTTAGCTCAAATCACGAATACCTGAAAGACTGTGTAATTATTAGTCATTGAGATACTGGGAGATACCATAACTGTAATACGATTGGATTTACCATTGCATAGCTAGTGTATCATCAATCCGAGAGTTCCCAGCCTATATACATATAAATTACTGTTATGAGTGATAAGCCAACAGGGAACATCTGCCGGGGCTGGTGAACCCGCTAATGGGAACCACCTGTCACAATCTAGGTCATTACATAGTGGTAATTGTCAATTGCTGTAATATTTCGGGCAAATATCCAAAACCCCAAGTTGCATTTTAACAGATTGAACTGGGGGTCCAAGATTAGCATGCCCCCCCCTCCCTTTTTTTAATCCAGTACACAAATTTAAAATACTCAGGAAGGTCTCCAGAAAAAAGGACACCAAGGACATTTCTTTCCACATGATTTTGCAGTCTTCTTTTCCATTAGAGGCATTTTTAAAGAAATGTCACTGTATTTGCTACAAATAAGACAAGTGTGGGAAGATAGCTGTCACAAAGTATTGGTGTAAGGATTGTTTAAGAGTGTTAGTTTCCACATTGTGTCTCCATATGTGTCTATTTATTCCCCCTCCCACTTTCTCTGTACCAGTCAGCCTAAAAAACTTGCTAAAATAAAATACTTTTAGCAGTAATGTCAAGACTCAGAACTTAATCTGAATTTTCTTATGAAATATTCAGGTAAGGCTCTAGCTGATGTTTTCCTGCCTATAGCAAAGTATATAGTCATTATGAGACTCTCTCTCAAAAAAAAGTGCAGTTTAGGATATTTATGCCAAACGCAGCTCTGAAAATGAAGATTCTCTTGCAAAGATGATGATCATGGTGCTTTTAAAAGATGAAAGCCTTTGTGTCTTACATTGTTCTCTTGAATACTCTCCCAAAAGCACTTAACACTTCTACAAATATAGGAAAATATTATTTCTAAGGAGATGGGTCTCATATCAGCGTGAACTTATTAACATCTTATAATCAGAACATTGATCTGAGAACTGGGACCTCTTTTCTCTTTTCCTGAATGTGTCCTGATTATTTATGTCCTAGTTTTAAAGAATTTTCAGCATCCCAAGGGCTTAGTTTCCCATTTGTGAATAAGACACCATACATTATGAAGACTGGGATTTTATCTGGCATAACCAGATGCTTGCTTGTGGTACTTAATCCACTAAAAAAATGTTCAAGCATAATCCAGAGAGAATTATTCCAAAGGTTTTATTATAGGACGCTGTAAGCTATCCTTGGGACGTATTTTAAGCCTTCCCTAGCTCTATAGGGTAGCAAACTGAATACTTGCTCCATATCAAAGTTAGGGCAAGGCAGATGCAAAAACAGAATTGCTGCTTCTTCTTGTGCACTCTTTTCTTTTTCTTCCAAAAACAAAACTCCCAAGTTTCTCTGTCATCTAAATTTCCAGCTGAGCAGCCCTTCCCTTTTATTCATTGGCACAGGAGAAGTGGAAAATTATCAAAGTAGAAGATTTTGTTCAAAGACAACCTAAAAGCAAGTTGAGCTACCCTAGGAAAATTAAGTTATACAATTAAGCTATGTAATATCTTCTTATGTCAAAACTTGCTCTTTTTTAACACAACAAATTCATTACTTGTTTTCTTCAGTATATCAGTTACACTAAACTTGTTAAAATAACTTTTCCATCTAACATTTTCTGATCCTTAACTAAGCAACTTCAGCTCTCTGCTATCCTATCATAAGAATTATTTTATTAAAGCACTAAAGTATGTGCCAAATGCATATCAGACAAACATTTCCATTGATTTCAGTGGGAATTTTCACAAATACATAGAAATAAATTGCTGAAAAATGCATGGTCATACACAAATACAAGCCCTAACTCATTGTAAATATATTCATTTTCATTTAAATGCTTTAATTCCTCCCTGCATGGCTATGTCATTGGTACTTATTTTTCTCCCAAATATCTTTCGTTTATAGTCCTAAACTATAGTACTTTCATGGAGTTCATCAACATTAGGGTTAATGAGTGCCAAAAGAACTGCCTGTGATGGCCAAAATAAATTCTTCTAATATTTTTTCTTATCTTTTTACACCATCATTCTTTTTAAACTACAAAGGTTTAAAGTTCTAAATTTAAAAATTCTAACACAAGAATTCTCAAATGTAATACTACTCAAATTTAATACAGCAGCATCACTTCTGTGGGCTGAGGTTCATAGCCCCTCACTTGCCTGAGTTCAGAGCCTAATCACCCTCCTATAGTTGAGCTAGAGGCACTTTGCAAACGAAGGGAATTCTAGACTTCTAATTTGGTATCTGCTTTTAAGCCTCTCAGATTCAGTGGGAGAGATCTTACAATACTATAATCTAACTCATGGATTTCTGCATGATAGAAATAGGGGTTTTTGAGGAGAGAGAAGTCCAAGTTTTACTTTAGGACTGAAGTTCTCCATTCAAAATAAAAGTGGGTTTTTAATCTCATGCCACACTTTTCTTCTTTGTTCTAAAGCATAAATATTACAAACCATGTTTCAACACAGGTGATACTGGGCTTATATTTCTTTTATACATTCATTCTGTTTTTATAAATTCATTACACAAATTATATACAACACAAGATACTTTTTCTCACTGGCCTGTCATGATGAATTTTTGTAATCTTATCATTTTCTGGCAATCTTCCATTTCCGACTCTAGAGTTTGGAAATATTTTATTTGACTTTCCCTGCAAAATCAATGAAAACATTGCTTTTCTAACATCTTAGCTCATACAAACCATTTTTAACCTTCTTAAGGTATTGCCAGAGTACTTACATTTTGTCTTCTCCTTGGAACTTAAATAGGCAATGACTTTTGTTTTGTTATGCAAGACTAAAAATGTTGTAATCTTATAGAAGTCTAGTTACAGTTATGAGAATGAAGTTGGTGTTGCAAGATAGAGAATTAAGCTCTTAAAATATTGAAACATTATTTGTTAGTTGAATGATAATTTTTAATCTAAGTCACAAAAATTCTCTTAGCAAGTTTTTCAGCTCCTCCCACAAAGATTAAGAGGCCATCTTCAAGAGACTTAAATGTCAAAATTAAGACCTTTGAAACTGTCATTGAACAGCCTTAAAGTTTTATCCCATGGATAATTTATGACAGTATAGTGGGAAAAACTATATGAGTACGAATATTAGCATTTCAGTATATTAAGAGCCTGACTGAACTCATGTAATTTACATTTTGTATAGATTTTTTTGCTGAAAAATGCTATAGTGCAGTTTTCTCCATTTTTCCATTCCATGACATATAATCAAACATGTTGGATATATATAACTTTAACAGGGACCCCTTATTATTATAATTGTAATGGTATTGATTTTTTTCTACTATTCTATTTTTTCCTAATGCATTTATTTTGTTGCTTTCCTAAAACATTCCAAACTGTTTAACCTTCTCAGTGAGTCACCAGGTAGAAAGTGACCCCTAAATCTCATCGTAGAAGATCATTTGATCTCAGAGAAGAATTTTCATGATTACTATTAATAAGCAAGACACTCTTAGATTTGGAGTGTAGATCCTAGTTTAATCAGGTAAAATGAACAAAATTGGTATATTACTAAGACTCACTATATGAAAATGAGATGATATTCTAGATCAGACCCTTCACTGTTTTAGTCATTTGGGTTCAGCACACCATGGGTGGATATGTCTAAAAACTAGGCAGAGATAAGTCAACAGTCATCTCCATCTAGTAACCACCTACTGTAAGAGCTCCCTGTTCTGATTTCTTCTTCTCTCCTTCTCCATGATAGCCCCATAGTCTCAAAATGTTTTGCTGCCCAAATTCCAGTGTCCTTCCCCACCTTTAATATTATACAGATATGGATGAAAGTGCTCTAAAAATTTCTAAAACCAAAAGAAAAAGGTGACAGATTAGGTCAACCAAGATGATATCATTTGTCATACCTTAATTAAAGTACGGGGAGAGGTTAAAACAAACTACTTTTACTGGAAAAGAAAAAAAGTTCAATGTCACCTAAAAAAAAGTCTATAATGTAACAGGGATCAATAAAGTTCATACCTTTACAACATATGTTTCACAGTGGTAAGAGCCTTAATATTTGCTAAAGACATTAAAGATCCTGAAAATCTCCCTTTATGTTTGAATGGAAGTCAATAGAAATAGTCCCAGGAAAGAGGATTATTAATATTAAGATTACATGCAGAGGTGAAAGTTGCAGGAACAGAAAAGAATCCTGGCAGAAGCAATATTATTTTGTCTCCATTTATTTCTGCAGTAATCAGTACTGAAAATCCACACATATTCCCTTGCCTAAGACCACAGTTAGCAGAAATACTGTGCAAACCAGTGTAATTAATGAAGGAAACAAAAATAATGGATAATGAGGCTGCATATGGTCTGGAAACTTTGGAAAGCATCTTTTACCCTCTCACAAATGAACAAGCAGTATATCTCTTTCCATCTAGGTGTCGTGGTAGGGCGTTATCTTCCTTTTTGGTGGCACAGTATGTGTGAGCCATTTAAACTCCATAACTTCCATGAAGGTAGATCAGCCTTTCTGCTTAACTGCTTCATTATATTGTGCATGCAAACAGCCCCTGAAGTATGCAAGTGAATTCAAGGTACGTTCCTGATTTGAAATATACTAATCAGTGTGCTAATTACACAAAAGCACTGGAAAGAAGGCTATTTCATCACAGGGGAGGCAGGGGGGAGTCCTTACCTGTCTGAAGTCTTGCATGTTCTGTGTTAAATCTCCTCATTGCTATTAATAAACTTATATACTACATAACATCAGTATATTGCTGAGGTACACGTGGTTCCTCTGAAGACCATCTCAGTTATGGCAGTGTCTTAGTTGTGATCTGTAGAAACTGCACTTAAATCCTACTGCATTTAATGTAGCCCTTCCAGTAGTTCTTACCGAGACCCTTTAAAAAAACTCTAATTCCTACAAAGAGAACACCTTGGACAGAAATCTACTGCTTTGTATCAGCAGTTCTTATCTGACAGTCTAGGTACCTCAGATGTCTGCTAATTAGAAAACCTAAAGGGTAACTGGGTAAGTCATAATTGCTACCATCAGAGTAGCAGAGCTGTTGATTTTTGAGAGAGATTCTATCAAGACTGAAAGCATTATTCAGGAGTGTACAGGGCTGTTTCTTCTTTAGCAACCCGAATTACATGATTTGAACTCTGTCTAAGCAAAAAGAGTAGATTTCTTATCTGAAGACTCCTATTCAAAGTTTTCTTATTCATTGGCCTTATTTTTATTACAGGTCTATTAAAAAAAGATTAATGCCTAGTTGCATAATGAAAACTATTAATTTTTCTCCCTCCACAATTCAATTATATAAATTAAATATTTAAACATCTTTATCACATTCTGTAACACTTGTAGGCATTGCCAAAACAGTTTTCTACCTTGATCCATCTGTATAACATCAAAGAACAGCAAAGAATAATTGTGAAGATATAAAATCAAAATCCAGGCAAGGATTCTTAGCGGTATATTTCTGTCCTCTGCTTAAGGAATTCTCATCTTTGCTAACTGATACATATGAAGTCCTCTGACTAGAATATTAGGCTGGATTTGATCCAGGATTGATGAGTTGCATTGACTCTACATACTAGACATTACTACAGAATATTTAGCTAAGTAGAATTTCTGGGTAGTGTCTTAATTGTTTTGAATGTACACGTTTTTATCGACTTTATCAAAGCATATTCTGCTGCACAGCGAGATACGCTATGACTGGTATACCGCAGACATATTTTCCACAGCACAAGAAGCTTTTGTAATCAAATGTTGAGATGAATAGATAGAAATACTGTACCTCAGTTGAAAACAATCAGGTAGTTCCGTAAGTCAGATGAAATAAATGCTTGTGATATTAGGAGTCTAAAACGTGCACTTAAACTAAAAAAAAATGTACATAAAGTTATAATATTTCCAAATAAAGTAAAATATATATATTTTAATCTCCCTTATTATTCTGAGCTGAGGTGCTCACAGCACATACATCTATTTCAAACAAGGTCTGAGTACCTTTGCTTTATAGCCCGATATATTTTATAACTGACAAGCCAAGGCTGTTTTATAGTGTAGACAGTAGGGAACAATGGCAACATTGACTTCTTGGGAAAATGGGGAAGGTTCAAAGAGGAAAAAGTTCTTTCTCAAATGCAGAGGGCTGCCATAAAGTTTGAGGAGGGGCAGAGGATCTGGGAGTCCTCAAAAAGGGGCAAATCTATAGAAATTGAACTGGAGAAGCTGAGAGGAAATGGATAATTCTTCATGTGAAGAAGATGCTTAGCATGCAATTTTTCTGGCAGGTAGCCTTCCAAAGTCAGAGGGAAATACCAGTCTGCTGCCTTCCTCTCATTGAAATTTTCTGTTCTCCAGTTTAGTATCTAAGCTGGTGCTTCATAATGCACAAGTAAAGACTTTTGTCGTATTATAATTGTGTTCTCAGTTACAAATGAAAAAATAAAGAGGCAGTCTACAGAACGTACTTGTGCACATAAGTTAACTCTGAAGGTAGGCAGGTGTCACATATTCATGCTGGAACAAAATGTATGTCCTCTGGGTTTCTGGCATTAATTGCTTTCATGCTATTGTGGTTATATCCTTGAATAGTAAGTAAATTTAACCTACTATTTAAGAATAAAACTGAATAAAAACTGGTAGACTAGTATGATATAGAAAACTGGGTCCTGTGAAACCATAGATTTAGAGTATCAGTCACACAAAAGGCAAGAAAATTCACAACACTGTTTCTTCTAGAACATAGTTTGACCATACTGTACGTCCTTTATTTATAATAATATAAATAATATAAAAATATATTAAACCTTGAAATTAAAATGGAAATTAAAAATGGAAAATGAGGAGAAAATAGTTATACAGGATATTGAAGTCATGCAATAAATGATTGCTGAATGACTTTCATAGTCCACTTAACTTCAGAATTGCAGGTTCTTTGATCTGGAGCTTTTCATCTTGCAGACCATCTCAGATGGCTTTTCAAAATTCTGTCTTATCTAACAAAACTATCATTAAGTGAGAAATCTGTAATTCACAGGGGAAAGATACTGCAAAGTACCTTAAAGTGTTTCAAGCTTTAAAAATATCTGACATATTTTTCACCAAAAATATTATATAGGTATGACTGTAAAATATATGACAACACGAGCTTTCTGATAATGGTGTTTCACATTATGAGTGCACAGGATATTTGATCACAGCACAAAAAAATTTCTTCTTAGATCTGAAGATGTGCTTTCAATATTATCTGAAACCACAGGTTTTTAATTTTTTCTATACAATGATCCTTTGATATTTCAAGAGTCTTGATAAAGAATATAATGACAGGAAAAGTGGAGAAAAAGACACTAAACTCTGTGTTCAAAAATGAATTTTTAGGAAGGTGCTTTTACTCAGATTCAAAGCTACCTTATAGAAAAATAATATGTACCAGCTCTGAATTTTAATAATGAATAGCTATGCCCAGAGGCTACTTTTGTCAATCCCTCTTGTTCCTGGCTACTTTACATTGTTCTGAGTGCTTCGGTACATCAAAGTGAGTATGAAATCTTGAAAAACAGTGCATAATCTCAGTGTCATTGCTTGATTTTAGAAATCGAAATACTTCAAGAGGTCATTTCTGTTCAACAAACATATAAGTAAAAAGAGATGTGGTCAAAGATGTTATGTCAGGGGCCAGAATGCTACAGCAGTGCATCATGGTTTCTTACCTATTTTTAAAAGTAAGTTTTAAAAGTTTTAAAGACTATTCTGTTGAGCATGAGTCATCCCCTCAGTTGCATGTTTGTTCATCATCACCTCTGTGGATTACAGTAAAGTAAAAAACCCCACAGTCTGAAACAACCAGCCCTGTAAAAAACTCATGACAGAGTATTCAGTGCTTCTTTGGCTATCAAAACTACCTGATCCCAACTGCCCATGCTAGCTTCTGCATAATCACTGAATCAGCTTTGAGGTTCAAGTTCAGCAGAGTATCACTTCATGTTCCAGTCTAAAGACATTGATCAACTCTTCAAGCAAAGTGGAAACTTCTTCCTCAGTGACAGAGGTCACTCCTAAACAGGAGACAAGAGGTGAGATTTTTGGGAGGGCAAGCCATGATTTCTTAAGGAACTTACGTATGAAGTGATCTTTTCAGATGGTCACTTTCCACTCTCATTGAAAAGTGCTTTTTTCAGTCTCTTCCAATACCAATGCAAAGCAGTATTATAGAAGGAAAAAAGACAGTGAACAATTTTTTGTGAAACCAAAATTTCCCCTCCATGGTCAGTGGCAGACAGGACAAGAAAGGTAACAAGCCACATGTGATAAATTTTTCTTATGTTATATGTAATGTAATTGAAGATGCTCAAACACTGAAATGTCAATAAATGAAACAGAATAATTTTACCAGTGAGCTCTGAGTTGACCAAACCTAGGGCTCTCAGTAGAACAAAAGAGGTTACTCAGCAATGACCAGAAATTGTTATTCCTGAATAATCACTTTGGTGGTTTATGCAAAACAAGCTCATGGTAATGTTGGACCTTTTCCCTCATTATAGAGTAATAGGCAGTATTTTTGCCTTCTCAGCATAAACCATGAGAAATGAACAAATTACTGTCCTATTCCTTCCTGTGGTTCAATATGTTTTTCCAGAGCTTATTTTTCTGAAATATATTTCTGAGGCTGGTAACTGGCCAGGCCATTGCTAACACTAAAGCTAAATTTATGATAGGTTCATTCTAGCACTCGAAAACTCACTTCAAAATGATGTTGAAACTTTCCTAAGATCAATGTTACAAGAGTAGAAAGCTAATGTACAATGATTAGGAATTCCTTAGGAGGTATATTTAAGAGCCATACTGTAATAAAGTATGTGATCATCTTGGTAGATGGAAAGGAACATGACTTGGGTAGTTACAAAAATACCAACCCCATAAGCTTTCTAATTCTCTTATAACTGAATCCAAAAGACTATCATGGGGAGTTCTGAAGCATCCCTCAATAAATCAGAAACTAGCTTCTGGCTAGTTCCAGTGAAAAGTTATGTTTCATTACATGGGGGCCTATAATTTTTTTTAGGGACAAACCATTAGCTATTTGTGAAAGCAAAGAAATAATCAAAAGAACGAAGTGAACTTGGAGAAAGCAGAATTGTTTTAAACTGAATAAGATTTAGAAACTAATAAAGAGATCTGTGGAGCCATACTGCCAGCACCTTCGCAGAAATTATTGTAACATCATTTAAACTCAATATTTGGCAAAACCTGGATAAAATTCCGTGGCAACATACTGCATCTTAGTCAGAACTGTCCAAATCCCCAAGCCTAAATGCTAAGGCATCTAAGTTCTGCTTAGGGGCTGTCGAGATTGATATAGGGAAAATTTGTTTATGTTTTGCAGCAGTTTATTCGTCCTGATTCGTCTTCCCCACTTTGCTTTTTACAAAACACTAGAAAAACTCTGATCAACCCCCCCAGTTGGAAATGCTCCTCCATGAAAGGGTCTCCCAAGACTATAAAGTTGCTAACATGATTTCTCATCTCTTTTTCTAACCGTCTATTCACAATGTCTGCTAGGGATTTCCAATCACCTGCAGCCAGTGTACTGCCCCCAGAGTGTTCGTATCATTTTAATTCTAACATGGATGAAAAAAGCAAAAAAGAAAGCTATTGCTAATTGTTGACTTTCATACACATTTTCTTTTCTCTAGCTCCAATAGTAGCTTTTTATCAGCGGCTGCTCTGAGCTCATTTGGAGTCAGTCAGGCCCTACAACATCATCCTCTAGTTACTAAAAGACAAAAGCAGCTGAGACAAGAAAGAGTCAATATAATCCTGATTCGCGTCAAAGCAATCCTATGGTTGCAAGAGAAGTGAGAATAGCAGCTGTGGAGGAAGAACTTCCTATCTTCTAGCTTTACTAATGGGACTTATTTAAAATTACAAGAAATATGATTTCAAATGCATTTAATTCATACCAGTTCATCACAATAACGCTCACTTTGTTCAGAATACAGTGCCCATTTAAGACCACAAGAGTTAGCCTCCAGGACCATTCAAGCCCTCAGGCTATCACTTGTCTTCTACTTGGATATTAGTGAACTGGAATTACTAAACCACAATAGTCCTCACTGGTCCCAAAACTATGACAACACTCAAATAATATCATGTTAAATAAAGCAAATCAGAACTCTCAGAAGGGCTCTATGTCCTTTAAATTGCCTAAAGTTTGTAAAAGAAAAGATCAAAGAAATAAAAGATACCTCGAAGTTAAGTAACAAAAAGAAACCTTCCACTTAGACTGTGATAGCTGTGGGTTTCTTGCTGTGCAAGCTCAGCATGAATCACATCATAATTTTATCTGCTGGCCTCACTCTCTTTCTTATATCACATGGCACTTTCAAGGCTAGCTTTCATTTAAAAGTTCAAGGCTTTGGTTCTGCATTAAACAATCAAAAGAAATGTTTCATGAGTTAAGGGAGGGGAATGGCATAAATGTTCTGATCAGCTCTTGGGGGGGGCTAAAGGCTTCACATCTACTCAGAGCATCCAGACTGAAGGTGCACACAGATGCGCCTTGTGTCTGTGCGTGCTTTGGTAGTGTAGTTTCCCTAACCATGCAGCATCTGCTTGGTGACAGATGCTTTCAATGGTAACAAACAGACCAAGAAAAAAAAATTCCCTGATTTCTTACTTACACAAACTGCAGCACAGCTGCATAACCAACTTACAGACAGGGCAAGTCATCAGATACAGGCTGACCGGAACCACTGTCCTGCAATAAAATTGCAGATGCTATAGCAACTGATACACAAACTCAGCAAAGCTGTGCAAAGATTTAAAAAATAAAGCCAAGTAAAGCAAACAAACAGAAGAAAAGAAACTTTGGCAATTTTCTGAGCACTGTATTAAGACTTCACAACCTAAAGCAAATTTAAACAGTGCAGAATGTCACTGCATATGGTTTGAAAATATTTTAAAATGTTCTGAGTTCCAATTAAACACTCGGCAACTTCTAGCAATATCTGTCCAGCTGCGGATGGAGAGTGAGGATGGAACCACAAGAGTGAACAAAAATTTCCAGCACGTATTCTGGAGGTGAGAGCAGTCATGATTTTAAAACACATGATGCTTACACAGATGCCTTTTTGTATACCGCAAAAATATCATCCCATATAAAAGTTATCTCTACTATTTGCAAGAACTGTGTTTTTATGTCTGATTGAGTGTACAGTAACTAAAATATTGACTAATATTGACTACAAAAGCGTTAGATTATAATTTCCATTCAATCCCTTTATAAACTTCTTCTAAAGTTTGGCCATGTGCATTGCTTTGTCTGGAAAAGTATCTCTACCTCAGCATTTTAACTATAATTAATGATGACACTCAACTTGATTACTGCCACATTTATATTCCCTAAGAAATGGAACAAAACACACAACGTGTGAATTATACTTCCATATGGAGGCTTATTGTTAATGCTTTCTCAATAATTCTTAAATGCTGGATCTTAATGAGAAAATGTAGATCACTGGTGCCTTTAGTTCAAAATATAAACAGAAGCATGTACCTAAAGAGATGAAAATGCCATTATACTCCAAAAATGAACAATGAAGAAACTTTTCTTCCTGCCAAAATTGTAGTGACAGCTTTCAGGGTATATCTATGCACAAACCTAGGTACTGTTCTCTGCTATATAATCTTCCTTTGAGCAATGACACACTGCCAATATTTTAACAAGGAGCACCTACAAGTTAACCAAAAAAAAACCATCCATTAGCTTACGGTATCCCTCAAATGCCAGGCAATCTATGATCTATGCCAGGGTGAAGGAATGAGGGAATGCATCTCTCTACTTTCCAGTTTAAATGGTTCTTACATTAAGAAGAGGAGAGAGAATACCACTTGGTATAGAAGCTTTAATTTATACATTGGACAGAACTGGTGCCGTATCATGATGTATGTTAATCTCAGGTGGGATTAGCAGCAGCTCAAATGTGCCTTGAACCTTCTGCAATTTGTACAGAGGGAGCACTGAACACACTAAGTACTGTGGACCACAACCTGCTAGGTATCAGTTCAAAATATTTGGCTTTAACTCTTAGATCAAAACATTAACTGATCTCTTCAAAGGTGTTATCAAGGTATTTGTCATTAGCTCACCTTGAAGTAGAGAAAAGATCAGAATTTTTTTTTCTGTATTTTTGTTTTTTTATATATATAAAAATATATATTATATATATATATATATTTGACTTCCTTCAAAATCTTGACAGCCCACAGTTTTCTCTGACTAAAAAGAAGCAGTTGTTTTTACCTACATTTTTCATTGGGGTTTCATTTCCATTGTTCTTAGATATTTGAAACCCAGAATAAAACAACACATAACTTCTATAAACCAACAATGCAGCATGTGAAGAGAACTGTGAGGTCTCTTTGAAGTCTTTGGAGAAGAACTGTCATTCATGGCACCTGTCTGTGTGAAAAATCACAGAAAAACACTTTGCACAACACAGACTTGCCATATTGTCTGGTTTCTTGCTAATGAGCTCTCTGTAGACCATCTATCTTTTAAAATACTCCAAATGATAGCAGGAAAAGGAAAATGGGACACATCAATTCTTCTCAGACTATAGAACAAACCAAAGCCACTTTCTCCTTCCTGTACTTTTCCCTGTCTGTATTGTTTGTATTTGCACAGTGTCACGCTCTCAGACCAGAACTCAGATGTTGAGAACCAAGACACTGTATATGAGTTTTCAGCATCTTTGCTGCTGTTAGGTGGGGCAAACTACAGGATTTACACACTCTTTGTCCATGCTTTTGCACCATGCATTGGAGAGATGCTAGAACCACACGACCCAGCCTAACTCTTCAGTTCACTTCTCTTGTGTAGACCCTAATAGTATTTATTGACAGTGGACTGCACACTTGCTCACCCAAGTGACTTCATTCACTCTGTCACAGCCATACATTCAATCTTTTTCTAGTTAACATGGGCAGGAGCATCATAGCCTGTAGCAGCCAGTGTGGAGAAGCTCTGCAAAGGGATGATGTTGTATTCCTTTTTTGTTCACCCTTTTCTCTACCAACATACTGAAAAGAAACAAGTAAGATGCAAAGCTTTCTGTAGATGCCAAATTCTGTTTGGCTTCCAACCACTATAAGGGTAGTTACTTGTTTTTTACCCTCTACATGTGATAAAATATGAGAACTGAGATCAACACGAGGTATCTTGTTGATCAGCATAAATACACATTAATATGAATGAATTTGTGTTACTTCAAATTTAGCAATAATCTGCTTCCACATTAAATGACTATGTCCCGGAGTGCTGTTTGAAAATTGACTTCGTCTCATGGTTTTAAATATCCATTTTTACTTTAATTCTTCTATATCTGTTTTACTAATTTAGTTATCATGAACAGGTGATCATTTACTGGTTGGTAGGCCCTTTATGGTGCAAGATGACGTTGAAAAGATGAAGTCTTGGCTCCCTGTTGAATCTCTAGAGATACATTGAAACTGTTACTCATTAATAAAATAATTTTCCATAATTTTCATTATGGAATCAACCAAACTTGCAAACATATTCTAGTCAGCATAGCAAAACCATTAATTCTAATCAGAAAATCCTATGTTAAAAACTAGCAAATTGTAGCTGATGTAAAATTAATATCACTGTACATTATATTCCCTAATCAGAAAGTCTAATGAAATACGGGGTAAGATTTTTCTTGGTCAAATTTAATTGACTTTAATATATTTATAAAAGAGGCAGAGGTTAGTCTTCACTGCATTTTACCAAGTTTCTAAGATCCCTAACTATTTATTACTAAGCTCATTTTAAAATATCTCGGCTGCTCTGTACTGCATATGGTTAACCCATGATCACCCTGCTAAAACCTTCACTTGAATTTGTGACAAGCCATGAGGGAAAAGTGATAATCACCAGGACCTCTATACTATACTGAATTACTGTTGCAAATGGCCATAAAATTAAGACAAACCTGTGTCAGTGTTTCTAAGGCTATTTCAAAATTCAGAAGTAGGAATGATATTTTAATTTTACAAACCACCATGTAATATATTCTCTCTTTTTTTCTATCTTCACCTTCTCCCACATTGTTCTCCTCAAAAGACCTTTCATTTTCCTCAGTTCTTTCCTTCTGTCCTAAGTGTGCGGCCCAGTCTTCTAAAGCAAGAGGTGCTGAATAAAAGCTTGCATGACCATTTAGATTATAAGGGGACTGACAAGAGAAGGACTGAGTGGTACTTTCTATTGATGACTGTCTATAAGTGAAAGCTGTGTATAGCACTGTATAAATCTCAGATTGAGAACAAAGCCAATAATGCCCTTAAAGGCAGCCATTCAGGCTCATGCTCAAGCTTGACTGAACCAAAGATTTAGGTGCATCTAAATTAGCATTTTCATTGAGATCAGAAGTGCATTTTTTATGTGAATGCCCACTTACTGTACCTTAGTTTACTTTGAAAGAAGGCCTTGGAGAATACATACTGGACTATGAATGATGCAACTAAAAGGAAGATGCAATTTTGGAACATATCTACTGCTCCAACCAGTAACAGACAATCTATGCAAAGGAATTGGCCTAAAGTAAATGTCTGAAATGTAGTGTGGATTTCAGCTTTAAAAATTTCAAGATACTTCTAAGCTTGGTTACCGAAAACTATCCTTTAATTTTTAACATCTGATTTCACTTGTTCTTGAGACGTTGTTTGTTGAGACAAAACAAAAAGATCAATTAATTCCATTTTCTTGCCATTTCTGATTTGGTGTTTTCTAGTGTTTTGTGCTCAATTTAGTTTTAAAAGTTTTGAGATGGGAGACTACCACTACTTAGTATTTCAGCTGTTTTTCCACCACGTCTTTCCTTTTTCTCTTAATTTTATGTTCTGCCTTTTGTATTCTCTTTGCACCTGGAGTAATTCTTCTCAATCCAAAATGATGATCCCCTTTTGATATTTGCAGATAGTTATCTTCTACTTCTTTCTTTTAATACATTGCCATAAATCAAGCTTCTGTAATCTATAAGTTTTTCCATGCAGACTCACAGCTCTGAATGCAGTATTGCTTGTGTGATCTCATCCATTGCATTAAGCATTATAGAGCAGTGATTTATTAGAATAGGGAAGCCAAGTGAATTCCCTGTCTAGACTAATGTAATTGTTCCCTTGTTCCAAATGTTCAATGATTTCACGGTTAGTCATTCTATCTCTTTTTCCCTACAAATGTATGTAAGGTACCCACAAATACATCAGCCTCACACAACATATATTTAACTTAATGGAAAGATTTTCTTGACTCAGTATGAGCAAATCTTTAAATCCTGATTCATTCAACAAATACATGTATTCTACATGTGTATGCCTTCCCGTGTGTATACCTAGAAGACTGAATGCATAAATATGAGAGAAAATAACCACAATCCAAAGGCAAGGGTTATATTAACACAACTTCGGCAACTCAGCATGGCTAGAGACACAACATATCACACTGAAAGCAGGCTGACAGAATCTGACCTTTATAGTTATGTATCTTTGCTATTAAGACCAGTTTCCAAAAGCTAGCTGATAAATTCCTTATACACTGAGACCAAACTGTCTTAAAACAAGTACTTTGTGTTCAAAGTGAGTTTGGACCAACTCAATGATGTTGAAGACAAAGAGCTAAAACTACTGCAGATATATGTGATTTAGTAGTACAGCTAAGTCGCATAAATCCCAGTTAGCCTTTTAGATGTGTGGTAAAACTATGTCTGCTTTCACAAAGAACGCAGTTTGTAATGTCCAGAGCTCCTTCAGCTCATCAAAAATAAATTAAAATTGGGAATACCAAAAAAATTCATAGGAGACTCCTAGCATCTTATCAGACCTGCAAGGGTCAAAGGATGATCACAGATTATAGCAGATAGAACATGAATTCAGATGTTATTAAATCTTCTCCAGCTACATCAAATTTTTAGGTTGGAAGAGACCTCTGAATGTCATCTAGTCCAACTTTCTGCTTAACACAGGGCTAACATCCAAGTTAGAGCTGTTTGCTGAGGACCCTGACCAGAGCCATTCTGAAAACCTCCCAGGATGGAAACTCCACAGCCTTTCTGGGTAACCTGCTCCAGTGCTTAGTCATCCTCACTGCAAATTTTCTTTGCTGCAACATGTAACTTGTGTCTTATTCATTCATTGTGCACATCTAGGAGGAGTCTGGCTCAGTTTATCTCTCTTGTCTCCCTCTCTCCTTTTTTTGAAGATGGGACTAATGTTTGCTTTGCTAAAATCATGCTTTAATTCAGTCATCTTTTCAGCCTATGTGCTCCTCTGAAGCCTTATGAAAATGAAATTGTGATTCTGGCTTTACAGTCATGATACTTACAATTAGGATATATTCCCAGGGATTTTTTTTGTATCTGTCCTAAATCATAAATTTCTGAAAATGTTATCATCTTAGGTTCTAAAAAGAATGACAGACTGATTAAAATGATTATTAAAATGCACTCATTTCATTCCTTTCTGCCATGATTTTCTTGTGATCCTATGTAAATCAGCTGGACTCCTTGTATTTCTCTTCTCCTTTTCTGTCTTGTGTATTTATGTTTAAAAAAGTCTTCAAGGACCTCCAATCTCACAGGCCAGCACTGAACAAAATTTTTAGCTTGGGATCCAAATATATTTTATTTACTTTCTGGTGGCCACACATCAGCTAGTGCTTTGCCTGTCCTATGACCTGGCTCTCCACAGCTGGCTGCCTATACCCTCTGCTCCT
The DNA here is from genome assembly GCF_036370855.1 of Dromaius novaehollandiae. Lineage (NCBI taxonomy): Eukaryota > Metazoa > Chordata > Aves > Casuariiformes > Dromaiidae > Dromaius > Dromaius novaehollandiae. Next base: position 65,617,703 of record NC_088099.1, on the reverse strand, counting down.
TACCCTCTGCCCCCAAAACTAACATTCGTGCCCAACACCTTGCATCTCACCTGACATGTGCTACCAACATCCTGCTACATCCTCCTCCAGCATTATGGCATTTTACAGCCTCCCCTTCCAATGCTACCCTAATAAATAGCATAATGGGGATCTTTCAGCAAATTATCCTTCTCTACTAGAATACCCATCTTGTTTATAAAGTGGTGTACACTTTCTTATTCAAGTACTATGAGACTGATAAGGAGATCCAGCCTGAATTCAACACCCTTCAGCTGGATACTATTTATCTAAAACAAAATGTGTCAACAAATCTCCAATTCTTATTTTTTTAAGGGAAAAAAGAGCACACTTCATTCACCGCAATCTCAAATACTGCCTCATTATTTTATCTTAGGAGTTATGTCATTGCATTGATGAAACTCAATGATGGCACTGAGTCCCAGTGCTCAAAACATATACCTGTAGAGCTCATTCATAGACTACTGTATTTAACCCTTCATTTTCTTATTAAGGTTCAGATGTTTTCACACAAAGTATAACTATCCCAGAAGGCCTTTATCCATGAAGGTAAAAGACTGGAGAGATTTGCAAGGTAAGAGCCTCAAGCATTACTTTTCTGTAATTTGTGTTGAAGTGAGTTCCTATGAACTGTGCTGACAGTCATACTGATAATATAATTTCAAGTATTAGAGATACCAGGTATTTATTTTACAGGAGTATTTTTCATTTACAATAATCAAAAATGCAAAATAAGGAGTATTTCAGATAATAGTTAAAATGCATCTATAACAAGACATTTATTATTCAGATTTTCCATACCATCCAATGCTCAGCTTATGTATTACACAATGTTACACAGAGGGAGACTGTAACCCTGCTTAGCTTTATGTATTCCAAGTATTCTCATCATTAACAGTAAGGCTGCTTATATGTGTGAAGTTAGCAATAGATGTTTGCTAGACAAAGACTCAGAAAACCAGGAGAGTAAATGAGGAGTGACTCAAAAAACTTATCCTGACATTCCCAGTTTTTGTCTTTTCATTTCAGCACAGTCCATTTCTGTTGAATAAGTGGAAGTGTCCTAGATATGCAACAAGGGAAAAAGCAGAATTTACATTTATGCAGTCAAATTCTGCTGCACACTGCTGTAATCTGAGAGTCAGTAACTCCCTGAAGTAAATTCATCATGTAAACTCTCAGCTGAGCAGCATTACAGTTTAATCAGATCATTATAGTTTTGAACTTTGTTTTCATCAAACAAATATACATTGAAAGATGCCCCAGCTATGGCCTACAATCTCTGTTCAACTTCAGCTCATGCACTCCAAATGCATCTGTTTCAGTTTTAGCAGTTTAGGTGGGCCATTGATGCAGGCTGTCTTCCCCATAACCTTACAGGGAAGTTAGGCAATCAGTGGAAGTAACAACAGTGAGATTCTTCAGTTTTCTAGTAATGTATTAACCTTCTCATACCAAATATTAAGAAACCCAAGTGCATCACAGGCTCTTATTAGCAAATAAGCTAAATAAGAAGACAACATCTAGAATCCCTTCAGTCTTGTAGAGAATTTAGATTCATTAATAGGAATACACAGAGCCAACCAACTACCAGTATCTTCAAAACTAGACAATGCTTAGAGTCACCACAGTGGCTTCCATAGAGTACTTTTCAGAGCACAACAAATACAGTATATGATAATTAATTCAGTTGAAAAGAAAAGGTGAATTTTACAATGCATTTTATTTTTCTCTCTTTTATGCTTCAGCCTACCAGAAAACTGAAATCTCTATCTTTGGCAGCGCTGTGGCAGACTTCCAGCTTTATCTTAATGAAGAAAGAATTATTTTTGACAGAGTTCTGGTTTCCAAGTATCCTGAAAAGGGGAAAAAGAGAGGATGGAAGGAAGAGCAGTGAAGCATACAAATATTACTCAAAAATAACATTGGAAAGTGTTCTATGGGATAGAAGACATGGGTATTTTATAGCACAAAAGTACTTCACTCACATTTGTAGATTTTATCCCCCCCGAATATAATTCGGTCATCCGTGCTCACACAGGACTATATAGATCTAAAAAAGCCCAGAACGAAAAAAAAAAGCTCAAAGAAATTATCCCTGGACTTTGAACTTCTCTTACTTTCATTAATGTTTTTGCCTATGTACTGGCCTGGTAATGATGGAACATATTCAGAGAGTTAAGCTTTAATGTTGACAATGATCACTTCAATGTCAAGGAAGCAGTGACACAAACCCAGACCTCTTTTGCTTTTTTTTTCTGAATTTTCAATGGATGAGACTGTCTATTGGGGAAGGAAAGGTCAGGTTGTTCTCCAGTCATTCAGGAAATGTGTTTATACAGCTCATTTTCCAAGTAGCTGACACCAGAAACATTCCTATTTGCTTATAAGACAGTTAAAATGACAAAAGGAATCAATGGCAGTAGCACATCTCTTCTGCAAGGTCTGTGGTTTATTTACTACCCAAGTCCACCTTAAGTAGGAGATACTCATTAAAACAAACAATTTAACTACAGGTGATTTCTAATGTACTTCTCTACAGTTCCAGCATGAGCTTTCTTCCTTGTTTACCAAGTTGATATGGAAAGTTCTAAGGTATGCAAAGCCATCCTATGTGGAGGGGAAGGTTTGGCAAAACTAAATGTTACCTTTGCATCCATGCGCTTTGGTATCCTGCAAAGATTCCTTTGATCTGTTCTAATGAGCTTTTTAGGATTGTGGTATGTTATAGATCAAAGAACTTTTTGTATGACACTTCACATCACTAGTAAATGGTAATTAAGCATTGAGAACCTAATTCATCTCCTCTGATGTCAAATGAAAAATTTTCCTGTGATTTCAACAGAAGAAAATCCAAATCTGTCTTCACAAGGCTCAACTAATCACTTTATGACAGTTTCCATATAATGAATTCTAGATTCAGAATCATTTGTAAAATCTGATACCACATATTTCTATTTCAGATTTGTTCCCATTGTTTAAATTATTAACAGAACAAACCCTACCACCATTGCAGTCTCATTAATCCTACTTTTACGTTCACTGAACAGCACAGAGAAGCGTCCTGTCCTTAAGCACTCTGATTCTTAATCTCTGGGTTAGAATCATGACATATGATTAATCATGGATTCATTTTCTGTTATGTTTGGTATGGTTCAATGGAAACAAATTCTGGTTAAAGATCAAGATTCAAGGATATTGTCCTTATTCACCATTCCCCTAGCAAATTGGATATCTTCTCTCATTGCTTCAAAATGCATACAATAAATTACATAGGCTTAAATACTGCTGAGCATATCCACACAAATGTATATCTACACACAGGAAATGAAAAAGATAAAATATTATAGTTTGCCTTCTGCAAGCTTAGCAGGAACCCAACAAGATAGCTCAGGTTATATTTGTAGGCATTTGCTATTTCAAAAGATTGAAAATGAACTTCTTATTTTCAAAATCATCATTTGTTTCTATTTTATTCTGTTGAAGCATCTACTTTTGATTTAACTAGGACAGTAGGAACATTATTAAAGTGTGAATACAACATTTGAATCTGCCCATATAACAGAAAAGAGTCACAGAGAGGTTAACACAAATAGCAAGTATGACATTGATTGTCATAATTTACAACTCTTTTCAAATTATTTGACAGATTATCATGGAAAAATATGCAAATTTATTAATGTTTATGCAAATTGCTTTACTTTCAGACTTAAATAAAACCATGGAGCCCCTACCCTTGGATACTTGTAGTGAAAAGCAAAGGATATGCATTTCACTTAAACATATTTGAATTAATCATGGTAAAAATAAAATAATCTTATTTCTAAAATTGCATTGATTGGAAAATGTTCCTGACTCATGCAAACTGAGCAATTAATCTTGTAAAGTATTATGCAGGCAGAGGGAGTTCACTTTGGATGTGATCATGGACATATTATGACTTAAGATCAGGAACTCTTCAGAATGCAGAAAAATGAAGTAGTTAATGAAGGGAAATTGGAGAAGGATGTTATGCTGTACTTTCTGACTGTATTAAGTCTTCTGATTGCTTGTAAATTTTGATTTAAAGTGCTTTATGTAATCATGTAAATACTCAGCAGGCTTTACCCAAAGGCAAGTTACTTCTACAGCTGCCCTGAAGATTCAGAGAGGAAGACGCATTAGACTGCATTTGAGATTTGACCATTAGCTTTTTTTGCAACTGAACAGCTTGTTCATTGACAACTTTTTCCTATGAACTCATAAAGAAAGAATTGTTGATTTATAAACTTTTTAATTGCGATCAAAAAGAAAAAGGGAAGATCTTGTCCAATGCACCAATGAGCCACATCTACGGAAGCTGCTTCTGCCAGCACAAGCTGGCAGAAACTTCACTAATTTCACTATTAAACAGAAACATGCTCACTCTATTGTAGGTTTAGATATTTAGTAACTTCAGAGAAAACCTTATTCACTCAGCATCTAAAACAATAAAAAAGTGAGTAGTCACAATAAAACTAAACTACGTGAGGCTTGTTTACACTGGTAAGGAATGAGAAGCAGTGAGAATAATCAAAGATATCTGCTATCTTTGTATGTCTTCAGAGAACATCTGAGGTTTCTTTATTCTTTGTCCCTTCATGTCTTCATCAAGAAAAGGTGATGTTACTTCATCACCTCTAACCATCCCTGTTGTCAGGGCTCCTTTCGGAGCTGGTCAGGCTTAAAGGATGTGGTGTTTAGCTTAATGGTCCCTCTACCACCACCCAAAAGATTTATCTCCTGTTGGCACTCTTTCAGCAGAGCCATGTGACAGTTCAGGACAAAGTTGTAATGAAATATTTAATAATTCAAAGTACATAAAGTAAAACCACCAAGGACGATAACTGACAATTGAGGATTTTCTTTTTTCTTTTTGTTATATGAAGCAGGTGCATCAGAAAAAATTGAAGTGAATGTTATCAGCTTATAACTTGGTAAGCCAAAAATATAAAAGATCATAATCTGCAGAGTAATTATCTTTGCTTTTCATTTTAAATTTAATTTCAAACTTTTGCTTATCATTATTAAAGGAAAAGCACATCTGAAGAGTAGAGTCAATTAGCTTTTATTTTGATTTCTCTGTCACCACTTATTATTCATTATGGGTATACTTAGAAGTCTCAGCTATATTCTGAATCCTAATTTCTCAGTATCAAAAGGCTGAATATCAAAAGGTAGTCAGAAAAGTCTACTTCTTGAGGAGCCTAGAATCTTTAATGTGGGAAAGGTTTGGAATTCCTTACAGTCCAAGATAGTAAAATTATCAGGAATCTCTACATAGGGGAATTAATAGGAAAAAGAGGATAAAAATTTTCCCAAAAAAAGTGTTTCAGGTTAACTGAATGCATGGGTATCTTGGGAAAGATTTATATATAGGCAGAAAAAAAGATTGATTAGCAAGGAAAATTGTATTTTAGGAATCAAGAAATAGACTATCTAGAAGACAAGCGAGTCAGACCTAGGAAAGGATATTAGAATGAACATAAGGCTTTTCATCTATACAAAAACAAAAGCAAACTGGGAAAAAATAGTACAGTCACTATGTAGAAAGCTCTGGGTAGAGATTAAGGATAAACTTAATATGCCTTCTTCACGATTTCCACAATGAAGGAGGTGCTGAACAGACTAGAGGCATGACGCTAGGAAAACATAATCCGCAACAATGAAACTGGAAGAAAAATCTGAATGGTTTAATTACTTCAAAACAGTTGGGACCAGTGATGTCCCCCACAAGTTATTCCATATATGTACATGGGAAACGCTAACGAAGCTGGAAAAGAATGTAATAGAGATGGACAAGAAACTACTAAAGGACTGGTAGCAACCACTAATCTTGAGAGGTAAAATACTGTGCTGGAATGAGATTTTGAGTAAAGTTATTATTTTAAATAATGGGACTGATCAAATAGACTGTTTTCACCATAGTTTTTCTTTAAATAAAAAAGTCTGGATAGCATCATCTGTTTAGAGGAGATTAGCATATCAAATAAAAAAACCAGGCTACCTCAGTGACCAAAATCATACCAACTATGGGATGAGATTCAAGACAAAAAACTCAGAGAGGTTTACAAGGATCTTCAGTGGAAAGGGAAGCCTTATCCTGCGAAGAGAGCCTAAATGAGAATTTTTGGCACCATAAAAAGAAACATGAGATATTACAACTATCCATAAATACATGAGGGTGAAAAATATAAATACCAGGCAGTGCTGGAATGAGAGCAAATTTAGGAGCATGATTAAATTTAGGAAAGGAGAAGATTTCTTCTAACTGCAACAGGAGCGAACTTTCAGTCAGAGGCGGAGGAGGAAAAGACATAATTGCTCTAAAAGGGAGCTTCATACACCACACTGTGCTACCAAGGGATAACGCAAAAGGTCTCTTTTAATCTAATGCTATATAGTTATGGACATATACTGAAATCCTTCCTTGAAAGAAATTAAGGTGATTTACCTAAACTCATAAAGCTAGGGAAACTGGAAAGATGGGAAACTATTTTTTAGTTTTTAATACATTTTAGCAGATTAGTATCATGCCTTTGCTTTAATCAATGCTCTCTAAAAATTTCAGATCTCTTTAGTATTGGTATCTTAGCTGCTCAGTCAGCTCTGCCCAGAAGAACAGAAGAGTTACATGTTTCTCGGTTATTTTGAAATGCCCAGCTAGTTGCACATTCTCCTGATAGTGCTCATCTGTTGTTTTTTTTCTCTATCCATTCTTTCATATAGCTAATCTATTCTTTTCTCCTATTTTGTCTAGTTTAATTGTTGTCTTTTGTCACAGACAGGCTTCTGACTTGTTCTTTCTCCTCTGTTGCTATTCTCATCAAGTGGACAAAGCGGAGCTGCAAGGCTGCTGGAGCTGCAGTGAAACACCTCCCCCAAATGGCACTGCGTGGTACAAAATTTGGCACGTAAATCACTAAGAAAATGCAGTTTAAGTTCATCGTTAAGAGCAGCAGGGATTCTTAAACGTTTTGGAAAAACTGACTTTCATAATATCTTGCAGTACCCTATGCACTTTTCTTAGCAAGGTTTTACCGAAAACCCTTTTTCCATCAAGCATTCCCCCCACCCCCCAGACTTGCTGCTGACCAGCTATTATAGTCTTTTGGCTACAGATCATACTTTGAGGACTATGGTGCTATGTGGTATTTATCAAAGCTAAGATTTTTTGGAACTCTAAAGGAATTTGGATACTTTTGCACCTTAGAGGGCAGGTGGATTACCTCCTGTATGAAGAAACATTTGTGGCTAAGGATGAGTCCTTTCTTTGACACAGCAGTAATCAATCAGATCAGAGGAAATCTGAAGTAAAACAGAGGAGGATCACAGGGTAGCAAGGAAGTTTTCTGGTACCTCAAAGACTGTGATCTTCAACCAGTGCAGACAACACAGCAAAGTGAAAAAGTATCTTGACCTGTCTATGGGATACACTCATTCAGCAATAATTTTGACAGCAACAAAGTCAGCTTTGACTTCTTAAAATAAGCGAGTCAGGATTCTTCATATTGCTCTTCAAGCTCATCAATAAGTTCCCTTTTTTAATGCTGATTTGTTAAAAGCCTAATTAGTTCAAAATAAGTTCACTTGAAGTTTCTGGAGAAAATAAAAATGAGAAGGGTTATCACATTTAATTCTTAAACAATTTACCATGGATTTTCCACTCAGAACAATGAAAGTCAGGCCTACAAAACTCTTGGACATGATGTAAAAATGTAGAGTGATCAATTTCTATATAAAGATATTATTTTATGTTTTTGAGCTTGTAGGCATCGCATTTTCCAGATTTTTTCCAGCAATAAGGAAAAAAACCACAGATGCACACACACACACCCCTATATATATTTTAAAAAACAAAACAAAACAAAACTAGGCTTCTTACATAACCACGTGCCTCCAGGGACTAAGACTTAAAGAAGGCTATCAAATGACATATGACTCATGACAAAACTCTGGCATCACTGTGCTTTGGTCCTTTCTGTTTTCCATTTTTAGCAAACTATATAGTAACTCACTGCAAAAGTGGGTAAAATACTTCTTCAAAGAGAAAATATCAAGATATAGCCTGAGATTACTAATTTATACCTAAGAGGAATTTCTTTATGAAAGCCCAAAACAACTGTGATCATCATTATTTATTTATTTTTTAAAAAAGGTGCCAATTGCTAACTTTAATAGTTAAACAGAAATTTCACTTGCTCTGATGGATCTTGTTTCAGAAATGTGCCCATGGGTATATTTTATTTGAATAGCAGGAGGAAGGGTTTATTTAAAATTACCTGTTTGGAGATATCTACAACTATTTTGTGCAGTAAATAGGCAATTAATGGAAAATAATAATGAAAATTGGAAACCCTGGGTGGAGAGCCAAGATCACATGCCCATGTTAAAATCATAACATTAGAGGAACCTACAGTGCTGAATGTCCCTGCCAAAAAAATTATCAGCTTTACCTCTCTTTGATATCAGAGGGCTTTGAAAGTATCCCATTACCATGCAGAATCAGGCTCTGGATTCATCAGTTTTTGGAATTTCAGTGGCTGCATTAGACATGTTTGATAACACTGTGGTTCACATCCAGCAAATGTCAGTTACATGAATGGCAATAGAAAGATAATCCTTTCTAAAAGACCCTGAAAATGCAAATACTGAAAAGCAAACATCCACTGTGTGGATGTCATTTGTCTTTAAAGCTGGCAACATTTTGCATTTTGAGGAAGGTTATTTTTCCCAATAGTTCCATCCTGACCAAAATGGTGTTGGCAAACAAACACTGAGCCAATAGCATCAGAAGGAAAGGCTGGTGATAATTTTAATTGTTTCTTCCCCAAGGAGTAGAGACCAAATGAGGAAATGACCAAAACAACTGAAAACCATATTTATCAGTGTCAGTACTGAACAAAAGATTGCCTTGTGTTTCATAACAGACATTATTAACTCACTGGTAAGGAACAATATTAAGTGCAGTACAGGCTGCTCAGCTTTAATGCCTTGGCAAATATGCAATCTCTTCTCTGTATATCAGTCACGCACATCCAGCAGTCGTTGGTAAGAAGAATATAGTGAATTAGTCTTACAATAATGAGAATTTGTATATGTCTTCAAAGGGAAAAATAAATAGTAAAAACAAAAGGATTAAAACGTTAAGTTGTAAGAAGTTAATTAAATTATATTCTCAAAACCCCCACACATTCAGGAAGAGACTTTCACTACAGCAAAGTGTGACATGAGTTGTTAAGGCAGGCAAAACTATTACTGATTATATGCTGCCTTTTCAGGTCATGGAATGCCAAGACAATATAACTGCAAGCATGTCACTAGACTATAGTCATCATCATAAGAAGAAAGGACGCTACCTTGATACCTAAATGCAAACTGGAACCTTTTGAAAATGAGGTCTTGACCACAGGTATCGAACACTTCAAAGCCTAACCTTGAGTTGTTCTGAAAATCTGATCGATTTCACAGGAAAAGCTGAACCAGAAAAATAAGACTGTTCCTACATAACTTTGGCAACATACTATCACTACTATACATAAACAAGCCCTATTTTCCTCTCTGCTCTGCTTCCGAGTATTTCAACTGTGACCAGTTTATTGGAACTTTTTTTTCCCTACATTTAAACATTTCTGTATCGCTTCTAAAATACAATATTTCCCCAGAGAGCATACTACACAACACCTCTCTTAAAAAATACATCAGAACCCTGTCACTTATGAAAGAATTTTTTCCTCCTGATGACAGCGCCAAAGAAGCTGTAATGATTAGCAAGATATTCTCCACTTAGAGTCATCTTCAAAATTGCTTTTTCTCATCTTGGCACATGAAGGCCTGGATCATACCCTCTGGCTTACGACTCAAGGTTGTGCAGTTACGCAAGCAGTTTTCAGGCTATCAGAAGTGGTAACTAGGGAAGCACAGCAAAACAGTAATGAGCCAAAGGAAGTATGAGACCTAAGCCAGGATTTTCCAGCCTCCGAGTAAAGACGTGCAGGAAGCGGTAGCCAGCCAGCTGGGCTGGGCTGCCACCTTCTCACTGCCGACCCTACAACGGGCACAGCCCTCCCTGCAGCACAGAGCCGAAAAGCTACACCAACCAGTTGGGCTGCCCAAGCACACGGCTAGTCTGTTTGAACTTGCACAGGATGAAACGCCTTTAGAGGTACTGGTTTGGGGTCAGAACACTAAAAGAAACTATAAGAGAAAACTAAGCTCCGTAACACCTAGTTGGCTAAGTAGAAAACCTTCTCCCAGTTCCTTAATGAAACAAAAATCACACTGATAAATTGAAGAGCAGCTGCTGAGAGCTCAGCACTCATACAAATGACTGAAGAAAACATTGAGACCTGGTTTCCAGGCATGTCAACAGAAGTGAGTTACTAACAGGATGGGCTATTTCATCCCTTGTATTTTGTCCTCTTGTATGTCTGAGGTATAACAACTGTGCTTCTGACCAATGATATTTTTCTATTTATTGATTATAATTCACTGTACCCTTTCTCTTTTAATAAGTGGTCTCTGAAATGTTATGAATTGCATACAGAGCTGTTTTGAGCTTAATTCATTTTTAATTAAGTAACTGAACAGAATTTATCCACTTTAGGAAAGGTTTCTAGAAATAGCCATTCCACTGCCTACAGGAAAGGCCCACTATCAACAAATCTTATAATCCTCTTCAGCCATGGCCAAGGGAAAGCAGATCTAGCCAAAACCTAATTACAGGCCAAAGTCAGTTCTCCGCAGTGCCAGCAAAAGACACAGTGTGTTCCAGCCAAGTTCAGTGAATTTACAAATGGATAGTTAAAAATGTGATATTATTTTTTATATATATTAAAAAAAAAAAAAAACACACACAGTAAAACACTGTACACTCCAAAGCTCAACCGGGATCTTTCAGTATAAAGTAAGACAAAAACATTACATTATGGGTGATTTCATTTGAATCACAGACTTGATGGAAGATCCCTTCTCATTTGAAAATACGAAAAAAATAAACCAACAACAATACAAGCAATTACCCAAGATTTCTTCAACTTCCCTCAAAAAACAGATGCTTTGGAGATAAACTGTTTAATGTATTCATTTATGTATGCTTTAAGTTCCTTTGTGCATTGGGGATGCTAAGAGAAATTGAAGATTTTAGCTTGCATTTGTATCCACATACCTTTGTTTCACTTTTCTCTTTAAAGAAAAAAAAATAGAAAAAAGCAATTGTGTCTATGATAATCTTTGAAACTGTTCTTTAAAGTGTTGTCTAGTAGCAGTGTTTTGAAATTAAAACCTTGAACTCCAAATCTGTCAAATATGCACTGTAATACTGCATAGATCTTGGCGAGCTTGGACAAAATTAACAGCTTGACAAACGTCAGTGCTACATAACCTGAAACCATGTTCAAGTACTGTAGCATGCAGTGGACCAGAAGACGACATTTTATCATTCTTAGCATTTATTTTCTCTGTCAGGTTGTTGCACGTTAGATTTCTTTTTTATTCATCAAGTCCCAAAATCTGTCTCAAATGCTGTGATGCTGCTTCCTTACGATTTTCTTGAGCCTAAAGTAATCGGTTTTGATGATGAAGAATGCAGTTGGGAGAGCAAAACATTGAAGGAACTTTTTTTGTAATCATAGAGGCATTGAAATTTCCTAGGAGAACGAAATACTTTGAAGACTACAATCTCCACTTTACCCTGTTTCTAAGAGGGGAGGGTTTGAACCCTGCTTCAGGAATCCAAGTGAAGCACTGCCCTCCTTCATGCTAGTTTAGCAGCATTATCTGGGAGAGACGATAAAAGTCCTTCTGCTCCCATAGAAGTCAATGAGGCTAGAGGGGACTCGCACTTCCCAGCATCGGGACCTTGCTCAGGCTATCAGATGTTAACAGTTAGGTGAGGGAACCCACAGAAATGAAATAAAGATGAAGCAGTGAAATCAACAACTATTGCTAGCCCCCATGACAATGCTGTTAGCGTTACAATTGAGCAGAAGTAGCAGGGGGCACCTATGCTCTCACAGTCGAAAATCTGTGGTATCAGTTATCTCCTGGGAAACAAAGCATCCGCATCATAAAGTGGGATGAAAAGATTAAAAGGAAAGCAATATGCTGCTTCAATACTTTACCACACGGGAGTGTTGCCTTAACCTTCTGCAAAATGTAACTTGTTTCAAATGCTGTGAGCTACAGCTGCCTAGATACTGCATGTCCAGCCAGAGAGGTTAATTAAAACTTTCTGTCTCTGGAGCCTCACTAACTTGCTTTTCAGATGAAAGACTTTAAAAAAAAAAATAATCATACTGGTATATTTCATTGTCCAGCCAGGTATACAGAAATATGGGCAAGAAGTTCAATATTTCTATCAGGGCACTGATTTCAAAGCTAGCCAAGTTCCCACCCACCCGTCTTTCCCCCCCGCCTTCTACCATCTGTCTGACCTAAGAGCTTCAGCCTGATATTAGAGAAAAAAAAATATAGAAACATTCTCAATTCACTCAGCATTAAGTGTTCATCTCACTATGCCGGAACAATAAACAGTCAGGAGTGTATTTTAGAAAGAATAATGACAACCAAGTGGCCAAATTCAAAGAAATAGTTACTCATACTCTTGACTTTAGTGACTAGATTTCCAGGTGCACAAGATTTCTAGGACCACTTTCAGGTAGACTCCCAGACCTGTGTCTTAATCCATGAACTGAATCCAATCTCACATGTCTAGAACCTTACCAAGATCTTGATCTAGACCGAAGTCCACTATTTGAGGTAACTTTACTATATAAAATGTTCATTCCTTCACTTCAGGTCTTAATTTCTTAATGCAGGTCTTGGTGAAGGCTCATCCTTTGTCATCTATTTAGCCACATCATTGTGCTGCCCTTTGACAGAACATTCCCTATTCTGGGCAAATCTTTGCTTCATTGATTTCAGTGCCTTCAACCTAAATGAGGTCAAGATTTTATTCATGATTTTTAACACTTTCTGCTCCTAATCAGACTTGGATCAGAAAACAAATTGAGCAGGATAATACAGCTATATTAGAAGTTAAATATTTTAACCCATTTCAAATTTATGTAAAACCATACTTCTCTTAAGTACACAACACTGATATGCTGAATGAAAAGTTGTCTTTCCCACTGGGATTTTCCATTTTTCAATTGTCCACTGAATTTGGCTCAGAGATTTTTTTTATATTTTGCCTTTTGTAAAAAAGGATAGGAGCAGTTACTATATCAGTCGGAGAAGAACAGAACAATTTGTCAAAGACATACACATAGACATACTTTTTCTATTGCAACAACACATGCCACAAGAAGTGATTAATCCCTCTAAAAACTAAAACAACCAGAACAGATATACTTTACGCATATATTTTCATGAATGATGAAGAATGCAGTAAATATTTGTCCTGACATATTAATCAGATGTGTTATATTCAGATGCATCTAGATTAGTTATCTGAATTATGTTAATGATTCTCCTTCTACAGGACAGAATATTCTAATATTATACTATACAGTTAATGCTTTCATTGTTCATTGTTTAAAATTAATAAATATGAAACTACAAAGGGTGAAACTAAAACTGCACTTCTCTTGAAGGAGGATATTGAAATTATCTCATAAATCGTTTTAGTCATTTTATAAGTTGGAAAATCAATTTCCAACTATTGTTTCTTGAGAATGATCTCGAAGAAAAAATAAATAACCGAGTCTTTTAAATCTCTTACTACCAATTATCATTTGGATTTTTCCATGTTTACCGATGTTACCAACTATTCTCAACCTCTGCCTTCCTCTGTATAATCAAGTACTGGACAGGTCATCAAAATTGTATGCAGTGTGCTACTTTGGGCAAAGCAGATGCATTATTTGTTATTTGTTCTAACAGCCCCAGGCTGTAGTTTGACATTTCAAAATGTTTAGCAGCAGTAGTGATATGGGGTATTTCCATTCATTCCTGCACTGCAAACTGATCTGAAGAACAAATGAATCCATTCACCACACAGCCAGACAAACATCCCTTAGTGACTAAGGCTTTCTAAAAATAATAGCTTCAGTCTTAAATAAAACTTTTCCAGCTGAGGATCAGAATCAAAAATGTTGCAGGCCAGGCAAGCGCATGACATGCCCTGCTCCAGAATAGGCAATCACTATATATCATAGACATGCTGTACCTGAACACACATAGACAAAAAAAAGATATTTAGAGTCCACCAGAGACAATAGATATACATACAGAAAGATGGAAGAGAAGGAAGGAAGACTGAGACAATACTAACTATTTTATAAACAGTGGTAGTACTCCAGTGTTGTGCTAATATGAATTTTTGTATTGTTTTGTCATCTTTATTTTCCTTACTGGATTCGTAGGATAACATCAAAATTTTATGGATGTTTGAGGGATGAATGACAGGTCAGTGTTACAGTTTCCAGTGATAAAGTAGAGTGGGGTAATGAAAAAAGTGAGATATCATCACAGAGATGGAAGCTGAATTCATGTTTGCAAGAAAGTTGACCCAGAAATTTGCTGCAAAGGGAGAGAAGGAGACCAAGTAGAGCCACCTGGAATTGTCAGGCGGGTCCAGACAAAACAGTAACAAGCCAGGCACCAAAAAAGTCAATCTGTAGAAGCTTTCAGATTTGTTGCTAAGGAGATTTTCTTCAGGAGCTATAACTAGGTGCCTGTTATTGTTGTTCCTGATTCAGATATTACTGCTCTATTTCTGTTGTTATTTTCAAATTTTGAAATTAGATAGGTGACTGGCTACTTAACTGCAGAGATAACAGGCAGCTAGCAAATCCAGTGCACCACATTCACCATATACACACAGTGGATTTAACATCAAATTCACACGTCATTCATGAACCACTGGAGTGCCTTTGCACTCATGCAGTAGGTGGGCTCACTGCTCACACTGTGCCCAGGGTTTCCCTGGCTGTTAGGAGATCCCTGTCTCTTCAGTTCAGGGATTTAATGCTCTATTTCCCAGCACTGAAACACCAAGGCAGAATTCACAGGAAGACAAAGATCTTCATAAACTATGCCTACACTGTAATGAACACAAGTGTCTCAAGTTAAGGCTTTGAAATAAGTTTCTTGAAACAATTTGATTGGGAATTTATGGAGCCGTGAATTCTTACTTCCTGAGGTGCACTGCACAAGCTTTCAGAGTAGACTTTTGTTCTTGTATTGGGGGGAGGGGGGGTTAGGGTAAAATAATGCTTAGATACAGCAGGGAATGGTGTTGTTCAATCATTTATGCCAGCTTTTAAAAAAAAGTTCTGGAACAGATTAGTGACTACAAATTCCAAAATTGAGTGTTGATGACAGAATCTCTATCACACAGATTTTTCTGAGTGATGCTTCTCTCTAAAACAGAGGGGCAGCCTGATGTTGGGTGTTTCAAACCACTACACTCAAGCTACGCCTGGCTCAGGTTCTGTAATTCCAGTTATTTGTTTCAATATGAAAAGTTAATTTTTTTGGCAATCAGCAGAAAGCCTTCACCTAGTTATCAAGAAATCCTCACAAAATTCAAGCCAAAAAAAAAAAAAAGCTAGTAACAACCTATTCAAGCATCTTTATATCTAAGAACAGTAAGTTTTCCAGTTCAATCGTAACTCTTTCAATAATTATTCTTAAAAGGATATTTTGATAAGTAGATAAATAGAGGGGGGAAAAAATCACCAGTGAAATTACTAAGTCTCTTAATTTTGTACATTTGTTTTTGACAGCAAAAAACAGAATATGAGATTGGTTATGAGAAATACCCTTGACATCAATTTCAAATTATTATTTCTTATTATATAACTGAATTTAAAACAGGTATACAGGGGATGTTTGGTTTATAATTTTGTTTCTAGAATCTCAGACGTTGTATTTCATAACAGCATTTTATGCTGCATTAACACCATTTTAAAGCACAATGGAAAACAAATGGGTACAAAACAGAGGTAATAAGGAAAACAGACTGTGAAACTCCCCCCCCCCCCCCGGTTGGTTCCTGTGCTGTACAGTGATAATATTACAAACAAAATGACAATGTCTTTTAAACTATCTGCTACTTCCCTTTGAAATGAGCATTCACAGTATCATATTTTTACATGATTGTAAATAGGCAGGGTGAGGGTCCTCATTTTTAAGCTGGGATTTCTCCAACACAGACACTTCAGTTTTATAAATTAAGTTTGGTTTTATTTTAAATACAAAGTATGATATATTAGACAATTGAAAAATGCTAGCAATCCTATCAGAGAATCAAAGAAAAAGAAATAGATAATCATTTACAGTCTAGACGTGGAATTCACAAAGGAAGGAAAGGATTACTGTCTAGCAATTAAACGGAACCAGGTTTCCTGATTTGCTCTCTGATGTTGCTATTGACCTTTTACTCAGCATTGGTATGGTCTCAGCTGGAATCATGTACAGCTGTAGACTTTTCTCCTCCCCCCCCCCCCCCCCCCCCTGCTCCTGCTTCAAGAAAATAGGAGCTCAGAGAACTGTTTAGAGTAACAGGCAAAGAGGAAGATGTGAACAAACTGGGACTGTTTAGAGTTGCAAAGAGACAGTGGAGGGCAAATACAAGTCTTTAAATATAAAAGAAGAAAAGAATCATTAGTTCTCCATGTTGACAGTAAATAGGATAAGATAAAAAAGTTAATATCATGAAATAAATTTAGATCAGACATTCAGAAAAACTAATAGCAAAATAATTAACAAATTGAATAGTTCTTTGAAAGCATGGATAGCTCCATTTCAGGTCTTTAAGAACAAGTTCATGAAACATGTCGGGAATAAGTGTAGCTGCACCTTTATGATTAATTTCATTTTGTTCCCCACAAAACAAACAGAACTGAGTGCTGAACTTCCATCATTTTCATCCTGCTAGTTAGCTTTCAGCTCAACTAGCTCCTTGATTCAGCTCTCTGCACAGCCATTCAAACACTTGTGCCAGCCAAAGGGACAAGGTAGCATGGGGACAGGAACAAACAGCTGGAAGCAGAGAAAGTATGTGATCGCCTCTTTTGGTGGATCCACTTGGCTTATGCAGATGCCAGATATTTATAGAACTATGCCTATTATTTCTTGTATTATGCCACTATCTATTTGGAGAAGAGTTTTTTTGTTCTAAGTTTGTGCAGTGTAATGAGATCGTAATGGACTACGTCTGAAATTTTTAGGTACAATTACAATTTGAATAACAAAAGAATAAGGCACACTAGAATGACTGCACCTATGAAAATCCCAATATGACAACTGGTGAAAGATTAGGGGGGTTGCTTTGTTTTTAAAATTCCACACAGTAAACTGTAAACTCCACTGGTTTCACAGAATGAACAATGAAGGCAAGTGCTGTTTGTCAGATTCCTAATACGGGAATTTGGCAATAAAAGCAGCAGCACCAAATATGTATTTAGTGTTCTGACATGTAACGGCACTCTTCCATCAGAGCTTTTGCAACTCCATCCAGAAAAGCCTGGGTTGTATGAAAAACAATGAATCGCCTTGTATACCTGTATCTCTCACAAACTTTCAATAAGAACAATGATGTTTACTCAGGGCAGAGGAAGAGAATCAGAAAGATTTGAGACATTTAATTCCAATTTTTCGACAGTTTCCAAAAAAAGCAGGCGATGCTGTCCAACATTTAATTGTCATGCCAGCTCAGTTCCCAATGATTGATCTTTAATTTTCTTTAATAACAATAATCAAAAAAGGGGGTTAAAGCTTTTTCTCATGACACTAGAAACTAACAACAGCTTCTGCTGGTCAAGGAATTGCTCAAGCTGATGAAAGTAATATTCTGTGTGAAAAGAGTTATCTGCAGTAAGCTGTAAGACAACAGTCGGAGTCTCTGCTATGGTTGTTTTCTTGTGGGAAAGCTCTCTGCTCTCTCCCCTTTCCTTTCCTATTTAAATAGTGCTTATGTAAAAGAGACCTGTGACTTACATGTAGACTTAATGCTGTGGGCTAGGACACAGAAAATGGGTACACGGCTTGAGAAGTTTATTTGCTGTAGAGCTTGTCAGTTATTGATTTCAGTGCTCACTGGCAGCTGTCAAGACTTATGAACTTGTTTCTTCAGCTACTTCATTACTCTGCCTCTACACTCATCATTTTCCAGAAGTCTTTTTGGAAATCTTTCCTCTTTTCTCACAGACTAGATCATTCCACTTAGAAGGCTTTAAAGGTTATAACAGGGGGGCTGAAAACTAAGCATCTGAGTATTCACATTTTCGTCTGGCTTTGTTTCTCTTGTGTTGAATTTCCAAACTAGGTTGCTTTTGCATTTGACTACTTTCCGTATTAGTCAACTAATGTTAAAGAATATTGAGCTGAAACTGTCTAGAGGTAGCTGCATAGCACCACTTCTATAAAACTTGCTTAGCATGAGTAACTAAATTTGTTGAAGCCTTAGGCCACACTTAGATAAAATAATGAACTTTTACCTAGTTCAGTAAGAAAAGGGGCCTGAGAGCTGGTTCAAGCTGGAATGATAAGGGAGTTGCAAGCAGTTTGCATTCCTGTGCTTCGCACTCTGGGAGGGAGGATGTCAAGGCTTTGAAATAACGCCTACTTGAGCGCCAGGACCTTGGGAAACAAAGCCTCCTCTCACTGCTGAAACAGAGTTAATTAGGGGGTCTGGACTATCTTGGGGTTTGGATTACATTCCCTTTGTCAGGACCTTGGGAGATAACACCTACTGTCACTGCTGGGGCAGTGCTAATTGCTGGAACAACACCTGTTTGTCAGAGCCTTGAGAGACAAGGGTGGGACCCAAGGAATCAGAACACATCTGTCAGCAGAAACTGCAACAGTAAAGATAAACAGCCTACCTAGGGACAGTGATGAGACCCAATAAGGAGCAGAAGGCCCCAGCCCCAAAAATTACTATTGATCCAAACTGCCGCGTGAGGGGTGGAGAGCTTAGATTGGAAGGTATAATTGCCCAGGGATTTCTTTGCTCGGGGTCCCTCTTCGGAGGCACCCAGCTCGAGCTGCAATTACGGTACGCGTGTCATTAAAAATTAATTATTTAATTTGCTTTGATTTGACTACGAACTTTTCTGCGGGAACCTAGGGTCGGGCCCTGTTATGGTGGCTGACAAACCTAATTTCCATAACAACTAACTCCTGTCCTTTCAGAGTTACACTCCACAGTCTTTCACGTAGATGGTAGTGGCCTGTGGACCTTGAGGATTTTTCAAATAAACAATGAAATACCTCTGATGTGCCAAAATTATATTTCAGGAGGAAATTTCCAAGGCAATATTACCCAAATAAATGTCCCTATTGATAGTAAATTAAGGTGAAAAAAAAAATAAGGGGGGGAATCTTTTGGGAATCTACATGAACCATTGATTTGCCGGATACTAAATATCAGTCTTTTAAAGTTTTCTGGGACATTCTGTTCCTAATTTTCAGGCTAAGAATAGCAATAGGAAAGATGAATAGCTGAAAAAAAGAAATATACTGTTCTTAAGAGTCTTCAAGGACAATTTTGAAAATAGCAATACAAGGTATCTTACAACTTGCAGCCTGGTGAGAATTTTGCATATTCTAAGCATTATTAAAAGCATAATTTATTTCAACAGAAAAAGTAAAAATAAGAAGGCAAGAAATGAAATAGATTCAGAAGCAGAAACATAAGTGATCAGGGACATGAAAGAACTTCCACATGACAGAAATTAAAAGATCTGCACTGTAAATTTAGAAGACAAGAATTGATAAGTGTGTACAAAATAAAATTAGAGTATACTGAAGATAAATTAGGCACTTCCCTTTCCCATTTGTGCAGTGCAAGATCATAGGAACATTCAATGAAACTGAAAGTCAGAAAAGTTTAAATGTATAAATGGAAATATTTTTGTGCTACATTAAGTTACCCTATGAATTATCACGAAATGTTAAGTCAAGAACAATGCAAGTTTCAAAACCAGAATAAGTATTTCTACAAATAAACAAATACCTACATTTACAATAATAAAGACTGCAGAGAATCCTAAAACAATTTGTGCTGCAGGTTTCTAGATTGTACAGCTCTTTCTTTAATCTCCTTTTTCACCTTTCTCTTCACCTTACAATGAACCCGAGATGGGCAATTCCTCTTACAACACATGTATTAACTACATTTCATGGTTTAATCAAGGACAGCCAGATAGATAAACTTAACTAAAATGTGTTTAAATACACCAATCATAGGTTACTGAGGAAGCCTATCCACCTCTACAAAAAAATTACACTGGGATTTGAACAGGTTCAATTAATTTCATAATAGTAGGCAAACAAAATCCATTTCAAACCTCACTAGTAGGCTGCCAACATGAGGCAGACTTCTTGTGGAGTTGCTGCCTTAATTGCTCTAAAAAAGCCACACACGCACACGCAAACCTCCCCTTCTCTTCTAGTGACACAGTACATGCTCATGCAGAGAGCAGCCAACCCTATTCTTGAAAGTTCCTTCATGATGATTCATTCTACAACCTAAGAAAGAGACCTACATAATAAAAACACAACTTTTTTCTGTCATCATTACTGTTTTGACCTAGGATAGTGACAGTGCTTATTATGAAGAAGAAATTTCTTCTTCTGCAATTGTCTGAAAAAGATGCAACATTTCTGGATGGTGAAAGAATTTTGCTCAGATTCTAATGGAATTAAAAGGGAGTTTGAAAGGCAGATGGATTTTAAAATATTATTTTGATAAAAGTAATAATACTTTTTAAAGTAATGTATGCAATATCAATGAAAAAGATAATCATAGCAGCTTTTTTCATTTATTCTCAACTCCTCCTTTAGAACCCATCAGAAAATTAATGTAAAAAAGCCTACAGAAAAAGTGGTGTGCCTATCCTAATAAAACCAGAAAAAGACTATTAGCTTATAAAAAAAATCATAATGATATGAACTCCTAGATAAGAATTAAAATTAGCCTGATGAGCAGATTCATACAGCGGTATGAATTAAGACTGTAGGACTGCCAAAACTAGATTCCAGTTCAAACTCACAGGCTGACCAACATCCTCAAGCTTTCTACTAAAACAGTTATCCACTAATATTCTGATACCATACAAAACAAACTCTTGCATTTAGCCCAAATGCCTGAAGTTTATAACAACTTTCATCTAGACCAGTTCTAATACACAAAGTGGAGTTTCATTTGAATACAAAGATCTGCCAATAAGAAGCCTAAAAAAATGACTGGAGTCCAGGCTAGGTAATAGCAACAATGGTAATCTATAAATCGAAGAAGTCAGGAACAAACCACCAAAAAAGATAAAGTCACAAGTGACTACAGGAACAGACTTGTACAGCAACAAAAGTCCCTAGAATTTAAACAGAGAGGTTGTCTATGTAATTATTAAAGAATTATTTATTATTGACATTATTCTTCAAACTTTTAAAATATTCTTATATACTACTTTTAAAATCAGATAGATTGCATTTGTGAAAAAGGTAAAAGAAATACAGGAGAATGGTTGATTTATTTTACAGGTTTTCCAGAAGTGTTTATCACAGTTCTTTCAGCATAATTTAAATTGCTGTGAGGCAGGGTTAGGGCAATAAAATAGTGTCCCTAAATTAAAAAAGGGAGAACTTTAACAATTTGAATAATGAGGCATACTAAATGAATAATACATCTGAACAAATAATTTACAACACATTATTTACTGATCTAATTTAAAATTCTATTTCTATTCATGGAATGTCTACAAACAGCTTGTAATCTTATTTACCATACATTTTTATTATCTGAATTTAGTCAATGACATTATTTAAACCTGAAGTTTGGCATAAGATTATTAGGAGGGGACATTTTTACAAATCATTACTAGTTATTATTGTGCAAGAGGTAATTAGTTATCCCTCATACTTGTATTAATTTCATTGCTGGACAAGTCACAGGCTGTGGGACACAGCTTCGTTCCCTGACCGGACTACTATTATACTATTATGCTAGAATCTGCATTCATATATGAAGCTTGTAAAACTAGAAAGTGGCAATTTGCTTTCTCTCAATATACTTTATTCAGGCTTAGATTTCTGTGAAGAAGGTAATTCAATTAGAAAGTTCAATTAAGGTAGTTCAAAAATTCATGTGGGTGCTCATGGATCTAAGATACTGCATTTTTTCTTCTGTTACTCATCCTCTCATCATTTTTGAGTTAGGGCTCTGACCTCTACACCTGGACTGTAGCTATCCATTTGCAGGGCAGAGAGGGTTTTTCCACTCCTCCCCTTGGATCCATGTTTACCGTACACTTTCTCTCTTGCCCTTTATTTCACATGCATGCTGCTCGTTGTTGTTTGAGCTGTCTTACTAAGAAAATACTGTGAGCTCATTCTGTGCTACATAGCTGGCTTCAGCTACCACCCTTCCAGATCATAAGGACTGTAATTCCTGCTGAACTAAAGGCCTGTTGATCTTCAGGAGCAACAGCATATGGAGCTTTACACTGAAAACAGAGGCATCCTTTGCAGTGCTGAAGGTATTTTTCGTAAACAGCCTGAGAACGCTGCTGGCATTACTGTTCCACCCGAGCACACACCTTAATAGATCACATACAACAGACCATGTATGCGAGGTGGAAATTTTATGATGCATCTTAAATACGCTATTAGTTTTAACTTTGGAGAGGACACAACTTCAGTGAGCAGGTAATATTTTATATGTCTTTTTCCTAAGTTATAGACAGAATCACATAAACTCAGCTTCTTTTGAAATGAAGACTGGTGGGTCATTGTGTAGGGAAAGAACATTGGCATGGCAAAGAAAAACAATATTTTAAAGTCTCTTGTGAATGAGCTCCCACAAATTCATCTTTGTCTGAATGCCATGCTTACCCAGCTAATAACAATCTTTTGCCATACAGCTGTTTTATATTTACATTTTTACAGGCAAAAAAAGAATCCATTGTCAAACATGCACCAACAGCTCAGCTACAGGCACCATAAAGGTTGAACACATGACCACATGGCATTGAGAATTTTAATTTTCTGCTAGAACAATATCACTGGTAACATTTTTGCATTTTGAAAGCTTATAACATTATCCACAAAATTTTGTTAGTCCTAAAATTTGCTCCGAGTTTGACAGCGTTTTATATTTTCACTAAAGTCTACTATTGCAACATACCAGCACTTTCAACCCCTGTCTGACCAGGCCCAAGGCAACTCCCACAGAAAGCAAGGAATCACCCCAAACCTGAATGCATTTTCAGGCTATATTCCTGTGATCTGCTTTCTCCAACATAAACTAAGAGGAATACGTGCATGAGAGATGCAACATAAAACCACACAGTTTGTCAAATGTGTGCATCTATAGAGATATTTAAGTATAGATATATATGAATACATACACACATTTTACACATAGGCAAATTACAAAAGCAAAACCAAGCACTGTGCTGAACATGACTCCTAGGGAGAAGACAAGAAGAAAAAAATAAAAAAAGATGACAGATGTTAGTGATATTATCACAGTGTGTCTCATAAGACTAGTAAAGGAAGACACAGACAGTAAACTCACACCCCTGGATTCTTGTAGCATTCATTATCGTTGCAGCTGAGACTCAGCATAACATACTGCAACTCATTTTTCCTGGGGCTGGAAATAAACTAGACAAACAAGGGGAAGAAAGAAAAGGAATGTAAATAGAAATTAATTTTTGACCCAGACAAATGATGGAATTGGAAAATTAACTGCTTAACTCTGAGTTTTAGTATGGCTTAAGTGCACAATTCCATTTCATCTCTGATAAATGCACATGCATCTCTGGTAAGTTACAAATGGTTTAGTATACTAAATTTTAAAATGGTGACCACTTTTAGAAAGGTTAATCAAAAAAAAAAAAAAAAAAAAAAAAAGTGAAGCTATAACAGTAAAGGACTCCAGCTCACAGCTGAAGCTGACTGATATAGTCCAATGTAAATGTTCACATAACCATGACTTTAAAGTTTAGAGTGGTACTTGTGCATATTAACACGCACATGAAAAACTGCTCAGTTTTTAAAGGGAACCTATTAATTCAAGCAATATATCACATGTAAGCATTGAATGCATTCAGGTCAACATCTGATCACACCTTTGAACAAGTCAAAAGTGAGCTTTGCTGTTGTCAGCAATTTTACCACAGCAAAATCAATGCAAGATCAGAATCTCATTCATTCATCACAAACTGGGATACAGATAATGTTCTTATCAATGGTCACTGTGCCATGCAAGCTAAAGCTACTCTTAGAATATGATTGCTTCCCTGAAGTAATAAGAATATGGAAAATAAAACAACCTCACTTGACATAATTTAAAAATACCACCTAGCACCGAAGGCTATTTTAAAGATAAAAGGCAAGATGAAGATTCTTAAAGACAAAAACTGAAAATTTTCTACCTGATCTAGTTTGCATCACTGTTTAGTTAGGACAGAACAGATAAATGAAATATAAACTAGGGAATCTAGAGAACAAATATTACAGACATTTTTTCTAAACCTATTATTTCACACAGCAGACACCATGATCTTAAGATAACATGAAGAAGTCATGAAGACAAATTCAGAAAATTAAGATTGTCTGGAATATGGTTGCCAGTGCAGCCCTAATTCTGCCCTCTGTGTCTGCATTCTCATAAAGCTTTTGATTACCTGATCACACACATTTTTGCATAGGACGTCTGCCACAGCTAATGGATAACCTTCTCTAAAGGCAGAATAATTAATTTCCTCACAGATTTTTCAGTGGCACTTGTAACAGTAGGTGAAGGCTTCACAAAATTTAATCATCATCCCAACATCTCTATTTTTCCAGACTGCATTTTCCACAGCCTTGTTCCCGGAAACAGCTATACTGTTTTGGGTGAAACTAAGTAAGTTTAGCCTGAGGCAGACATGCAGCATGGAAAAATTTCAGCTCAAACTATTAAGGGTTGCAAAATTATAAACAACAGAAAACAGGGTCTGAGAGATGGAATTGTCATGAAACCTCCATAACAAGCAATTTTCCCATAGCATGTCCGTTTTCTCGACTGGCATCAATTAACTTCCATGTAACAATATCAATCTTGTTTGTGAGGTTTAAAATGTCTCTAAATGGGCTTGATTTGAATAAAGATGGGAGAAAAAAAGATCAGTGGTTGGAAAAACAGATTATGACTGAGAATCTAAAACAGAGAAGAACAAAATGTTGAATGAAAAATCCAGAAGTGGGAATCAGAAAAAGGAGATTTTTTACCTAGGCAAAAAACAGCAATCAGCCTGCAGGACACAATTACAGCTCTGAAAAGAGATGAGGAACAGTAAAGGAAGAACTGGGTTTATCTGGGAAATCACAGGAGAAATGGACTGGATGCTGACCTAGCTGAAGACAGAGTCAGGAATTCAAAAGTCAAATTAAGGAAGACTGAAGTTCAAAGGCCAGGGGATGCAGATGAACAGCCTAGAAGAGAAGGTACTAAACTCCACTGATAGAGGTCTTTGGACTTGAAGCAGAGAAAAAAATAATCAGGGAAGTATGACTGTTTTCAGGGAAATACTGGTATATGCTGCTCTCTTTACTGAGACATACAGCAAGCTTTTATTAAAGTTTGGCTATATTTGAATGCTGCCCTGAAAAAAGAGACTGGATTGAGTTATTGCCTCTGTTGTCAAACTTTATGCTAGACAAGTCACTAATATTACACTTTCCTTAGGTTGTTTTTCTGTATTCTTCATTTACTTACTTTTAAAACCCAGACATCTCATTAACTTCACATGCCACTGTAGCTGAAAGCTGTTTTGAACATAGGAAACACCACATAAAACTGAAGTCATGAAAACTTATCACCTGAATGTCTCATATTGACTTGAGTCTCTCTATGCCCCCGCTTGGTTACTACACCAACATTTAGACATGAGTATAAATAACAACATAAGTCCACAGTGCACAAGAAAAAAGAAAGCCAAAAGATTGCACAGCCACCTTAATTCTGCTGTCTTCTGACTTGAGAGTTCTTAACCTTATAGTAATAAAATTGTTCTTTTAACTTAGCTTTTCGTATGTAATTCATTCATTTAAGCTGTGGTCCAAACCAAGGCTGGATGTCTTCCAGCACCATAGGCTATTTACAGATATCTATAAAGGCTTTCATAATTAAAACTTGCCTTAAAACTATTTGACCTATACTTACTGTGCAGTTTGGCAGAGCTAAAAACAAAACCAAAAAACCTTAAATACCACACCAATTCAATTACTAATTCCAGGACCTTCTGTTACAACAGTCCCTCTTGAAAAAAAGTGTCACAGTTTCATTGGAGCAGGGTAAGTTAACCTAGAGCAGTGACAGCCATTAACACTGATGCCTTTGCTGGTACTCAAAGTAATTCTAAAAATTTCTCAATTGCTTACATAACAAAGTGATACAGAAGTGCAGTGATTTTTATGCTTATGACTGTTTTCTGAAATGATCAAACTCATTGCTCATTTACGTTGATTATACTTTTGTACTTTTTGCCTTTCTGTACTTTTTGTACTTTATTATTTATACATGTGTAATGGACTATCTTCAATTGACTTAAAACATGTATACTTTCTGTGTGACGTAGCTATTTCTACACCCTCCCCCCATCCATCATTAATTCATGTTAAGTTATAGAGGGGAAAAAGAATCTGGACAAATGTCCAGATTTTACCCCCACCCCAAACCCATCATTTTCTGTTCTGTAAACAAAAAGCTTTTATAAACCTTAAACAGCCATAACAGGTTTAGTTTTCAACATATTTGCATTTCTCTAAGGCAACTGCAAAGCAAACATCGGCTCACCAAGGATAAGAAAGTGGCTATCTATTGAAGTATATGCTTTATGGATTGCCACTGTCAGTTTCCAATGGGTTTAATTTTTAAACAAGCTCAGTAAATACATTTGCTTATAGCATACAGTTCGGATTTTTCATTATTAATGTTCCTAAACCTATGCACTAAATAGGCTGTGATTTGGGGCCCTCTGCTGTGAGCAACGTTCTGAAGTTTGAACTGCATCAGTAAAATTGAAGCTCTTAGAGGTTCATCACAATGTGGAAAGGGAAACAGTTTCCCTGTCCTACAAAGTCTTTCAGATGTTTAAGACAAGAACAGCAACAACAAAAAAAAATCAGATATAAACAAAAATCAAAATTCATGTCACCTACTTCAGATGCTTGGGTGAAGTTCCTTCTAGAAGCTTAATGCTCCTCAACATACTCTATAGAGAATAAAAAGGTATTGATACAGACTTGATCTGAAACATACAGTAGAGGTATCATTAAAGTAACCATCTTATTTCTTGCTGCATCAGTTATGACTAAATTAGGGATAACAGGTAAGTGCTCCAAGCTAGCAAGTAACCAATAAGCTATGCACACACAAACCGTGGGAGGGCAGCTTCTCCTCTGCCATCCAACATTCCTTTCTTACTGGGTTTTGGTATAAATATTACCGCAAACAGCTCAGGTCTCCTACCCCCCCACCCCAAATCAGTGCTTTCCAGTGAAAGGGTTTCTAATATGTTCCTCTTTTCCAATTGTAATACAATCCTGAAATAGGCACAGAGCAGAAATTTTTTTTCCTATAAAATACATTTGTATTTTTTACCTTATTGAACAATAAAGGCAGTAAGAACAACTGCAAAACAATAGAAGTCATCACAGTTTGCACAAACTTACAGAAAATGGAAAGGACTTTGATTAGGACTAAGGATCAAGACTAAGCAACTGTTAGTCTGACAATTATTTAGACATCTACAGATAAACAGCTAGAGTCCTTTAGTTTATTTGTATTATCCTGTAAAGGTGGTTCTTTCTACATGCTTTACATGTAGAGCATGCTTCTACATGCTTCACCTGGGCGGACACTGAGGGCTGGGGGGGAGTGTATATGTACACACACACACGCAACCTAAACTGTTATTTTTCAATGAATCAGCTGAGAAAGTACAGCTCTGGGGCTGTCATTCAGAATGACTATTCAATTAGTTATCAAATAAAAGTATTTTTCTTGAGGGCTAAGTAATTTAGACCAGATAATTTAGACACTACTCAGCTCTAACTAGCAGGCTTTATAATGAAGTTATGCAAGTATTTAAATATCTCCTACTAATTGTTCCCCATATAGTAAGAATTTGACTGTTTCTTAATAGATTAACTGTCATAACTGCCCTAATTAAGTGAAGTTAAGATTTCCCTACCTACCAGTGTGCATACGGTAGCTGCTGCAGAAGAGTAAGCAGAAACTCATGGAGAATTCTGATGCTTAGGGCCTAAGCCCTAAAGAAATAATGCAAGCAAAATTATCCATTCTGCTAGTTCCATTCAGCAAAATGAAACCCGCAGTCTACAAATATGAATGTGAAGTTACCTAACTTACCACTTCAATTTACAACAGTTATAACATATAATATGAATAAATTCTTTCAAATAGTATCTCTGAAATATAATATGTTTTCCCTGATCTCAGCATTTCTTTCTTTTGGTGCTGTGGACTTGAAGCCCTGAGACTTCTGTTATAATCATGTATACAAATGCTGCACATCGCCTAAAGTGAGTGACTGCAAGGGCCAAAGAAGATTTTCCAACCAGCTGCTTGCCTTTTGAAAGGCCTGCATGTCTGAGATTAGAATTAAGCATCAAACATATTCAACTGGGTTTTACAGTCCAACAGGCAGGAGTACCAGAGAAAAGAATGAGCTCCCAGAAAAACACTGCTCTATCTCTCTAAAACAAGAGTTTGCTTGCTTGTTTGTTTTTCCCAAGACAAAATGCTCATATGCTTTCATTATGGTAGTAAACATGTACAGGAGGCTACATTAAATATCCTTGTTTGCATTCAAATTCAAATGTGAGCAGTGGAAAAGGTAATTCAGTGGTTCAAGCCCCCACAATAGTAAGGTTTTTCAGTTAAGCAGTTTTCCTTCTTGCACAGGCCTTTATCTCAGAATCACAGAGAACTAGAATTTAAAGCAGATACCTTAGATATCAGTTTTAATCTTTCTCCCTGGGAAGGAAAGAAAATTCTTTTCCATTCCTTTTCTTTCCACCCCATATCATCTTGTTCTCAACCTCAGTTTTAGATAACATAACCAGCTCTTCCTTATCCCTACCAAAAAACAACAACAAAAACATAATACCTCTTGTACAGTTTGATTTCCCAAAAGAAATCTCATAGGCTTATGTAAGGTATTTACACCACCATCTTCCCCCCACCTTCTTTAAGGGGGGAGGGGGAAATATCAGCAAAGAAACACACAGTACCAAATGCTTCCATGCAATTGTCTCCCATGTTTGTAGAGATGCAAGTACCAACACTCAAAGAAACATCTCTTAGTACTTCTGTTATGCAGCTTTTTACCTTACATTAAACAAATTGTCTCTGAAATAACAAATGCCTTCTTGAGTGGAAGCATCCCAGAAAACTATAATATGAATTACTAATGCTTTACTCTGATAAAAGGTCAAATAAAAGTTTTCTTACAAAAGCCTATTTATTTGCTTCCTTTTCTACATTTTTCAGGGCAGCTCTCAGCTGGTGCAGGTTGCCCTAACTCCAGGGGTCCTGATAACTCACCTCAAACTCAGTAGTTGACCCTTAGTTTCTGAACACGATGCTTTCCAAATGGAAACAGATAACATTTATATTGAAGAACAGAAGGGATTTGAGAGAGTTAGAGTATGTCTGACATGACATTTTCATGCTGTTATATGAAATTTGCAATGGAAATAAAGCAAAGTAGCAGCTCTTCCTACCGTCAGCTCCATACCCACTGAATTTTATGCACCTCCTGCAAGCAGAGATGACACCTTTCTAGTAACTATCAGAAAATGATTCAAAGGGGAGGGGGAAAAAAAACCTGTGGCTTCAGAGACTTGTTTTGGATACTTCCATAGGAACCTCCTGCAGAGAATCAAATGGACAGTGGGACTACATCATGCCTTCCCTTTCCCCACTAGAGCAGCTCTGCTAATCTCTCTGAGCACACAGATTTCCAAGCAGCTCTTCCAGGTTGGACCATGGTGCTTAATAAATGTAGATAAACCATACAGCAATAATTTAGGAAACCTGGAAACTGGTGATAGGACATTGAGCATTTCAGCTACATACATATATTATTTTCATCTACTAATACTGGCAGAAAATTCTCATAAAAAAAAAAAAAAAAAGCTCGAAATGCAAGAAAGGAGGGGAAACTATAGCCTTTTTTTCTCCTCTCATGTTCTGGCTCATTTTACATAGGAGTTAACCATTTACAACTAAGGACGAGTAGTAATGTCTGAATAGTTGTTTGATGGTCTATGTCAAATGAATATGATTGTCCTACCCTAATTACTCACAGAAAGGAGGAGACATTAAAAATGGTATATACAACATTAATTGAAAACTGTTTTCGTATCCTCAGAAGATACATTTACAGTCCAATAATTGTAGCCATATTTAGATTAGGAGAAGACTCTGTAGATAATCACCCTCAGTTGATGCTTTTTAATGTAAAGTGCTAGAAATAAAGAATAGACCTGATAAAAGATGCAATTTCACAGTCCAGGATTTTGCATAGTCAAAACTCACAGAAGTCCTTTTCCTTTTTTCTTCTTCTGTTACCTATTTAGAGCATTTACTAGCTTTGCCTGTATGACAATTTTCACCCCAAAAGTCTAGACATTCAGAGAGAAAAGTTTGCTGTAGCAACATGACTGCATAGCTCCATCTTCAGAACTAGCAAACATTAGTCAGTGGAGACAGTGTCCCCAGAGACAGGACTCGGTGCTCTGCTGCGTGCTGGTCTCATCTATATTTTGTTCCCTTTTAGACAGAAAGGGCTCATGGAGCTTATGATCACCATTTCTGTTCAAAAAGGAAGCAACAGAGACAATATACTTGGGCATGACGGAAGGACAGGAATGAGAAGTGAAGCAAGAACTTTCCTGATATTTTTAGGTTGCTAGGCTGGCTAACAGCTTCATCAAATGAAATATTGATTTTTCTGATGACAACTCTAAGCACAATCTTATTTGAATTCAGCTCAACCTAATTGTTATTTATCTAGCTTTAAAAGGAAAAAATAGCAGAAAGGTTTTCCAGTTTAATGTACCATAGCACACAATGCTATTTTTAAGCTTGATTGTACATTGGGGATCCCTTATGCAAAGACAGACAGCTGCCTAAAAGAGATAGTAAATATTTAATTGGCTACTTCTATCTACTGCTTTCTCTCCAAACTCCACAATAAAGAAATAAATAA
This sequence comes from Dromaius novaehollandiae, assembly GCF_036370855.1. Taxonomy (NCBI): domain Eukaryota; kingdom Metazoa; phylum Chordata; class Aves; order Casuariiformes; family Dromaiidae; genus Dromaius; species Dromaius novaehollandiae. The sequence continues at coordinate 65,586,429 of NC_088099.1, read as the reverse complement.
ATAAAAACACAAACAGCTTTGGGCAGAGTACATAACTGAGTAATATTTTCTAAGAATGGCTTGTATATGTTATTGATGAAGGTATTCGCAGACTCTCATTTTGAGAAATGGTGCATGAAATGTACAGTATTCAATGAATGCTAGGAGGTATGTCCTACAGGTAGGGGGAAAATGCTTTTTTTCCTTAAATTTCTAATGTTTTGGAAGATTCCATGCAAATCTTAACTTGGAGATATAGAAACATGATCAAATTTAAAGGCTGAATAATTAACTTTGCAATGTTGATATTGAACTTGCACTGTCATAAGCCATAACAGTTAATAAATACAATATTTCATACATATTCATTATTTCTTATTGCAGGTCCAGAAGCCAAATACTATTTCTTATTACTTATCAGAAAGACAAAATATTTCAAGTAAAAGTTAAGTTATCTAATAAAAACAACTCAGGCTTGCAAACTGGCTGATAATTAAACACAAACAGTAAGAGAAGGATAGTACATCACAAAACAGACTGTATTAATTAATAAGATGAGTTTAGCTTTAGTAATTCATGCAAATATCTCAAAGTATATTCATTAGCATATTGCAGCACATTTTGCAAAATAAGCAATTTGTATGCAACTGTGATACAAATGTTCTTGAGGGCCAATATGGTTAAAATATACTCTGCATAGTGATAGCTGAATCATATTTCTCCTCAGTCAGCAATAGCTGTGAAAACTCGTAAGAAGGGATTCACAATGATAAGTAAGGCTACAATCTGAAGTTAGGGGTTGGCTAGGTTTATCTGCTCACTTTTTTTTTTTCTTTCCAAAAAGGAAGGTAAAAATTTCAGCCTTCTTAGTCTTGCATGACTTGGGGTGGGTGGGAGGAGAACACATTTGTAAACCAATTCCACTAAACATAAAATACTATTTCCACCTTTGAAAGCCACTTTTAACTTAGGTCATCATTGTAGGTGCTTCACACAGGCTAAATTATGTGCTCCTACCTTTAGCTTATGACCAGTTTTTTTCCTGCCTTACTAGACACTATAAAAACAGCAGCAAAAGAAATTCAGAAAAACTTTAGACTGAAGAGGAGGAATAAACATCCTGTGATGACAGCATGCAAATGATTTCTGAAGTCACTGTACTAAGAGCTATATCATCAAGTATGAAGGCAATTATTAAGATGAAAACACTTTTCTCTTTTGAAGAGCAGCCCCCAAGCTTTACTGTCCAGCAGAAAACATTACAGAGCAAGTCATACATGCTTAAATTTCATACTCAGCTCTTTTATAGACCCCGGTTGCAACTTTTTCATTTCTGTTGTAAAAATTCACATGAGATGATTACCTGCAAGCTTTGCCTAGAGGACCACAGATGTAGACCATGCTGTTTGTTAAAAATTACTGCTCTTCATACAATTTTTTAATATGATCACTGGCTATAGTCTAATATTCTTTCAGAATCCCGCATTTCATGAAAGCATGCATTTCAAAACCTGTTATTTACATTGAAAATGAATTAATAATCTGAATTTTAGGGGAACTATATAGAGAAATATCCATATGCATCTCTAACAATGTATCTTATGAATATGGTTAGACTTTCAGGTGAAACTGGTAAAAAACTCAACCAGTATAATTTTTTTATTATTACTATAACAGCATGGCAAACTCACTTAGCAAATTCTGTATAAAGGCCTGCCTCTCAGAAGAAATTATATATAAAATTACATAGCACTATCAGGAGTTATTTCAAAGTGTTTTCTTTTTTTTCCCTGAACTTTTCAAAATTACATCTTATTCCTAAAATTAAAGAAATTTGACTATGAAATTCAGCATGGTTTTCCATAAGAAAATTTTTTTTCTTATGCTAATCTCTCAGGTTGGTCTCAGAAGATTTGGTTTGGTGATATATTTTTTTTTTCTTCCAAAATCTTCCAAGCATTCAGTTCCAAGCTCACACTTGTGAATAAAGTCTTTGACCTAATCTAAACTGCTGTTAAATCTTAAGCCAAATTGCTGTTAAATCTTAAGCCAAGTAGAGTCAAGGTATAGTAGTGCTCATTGTCATTTATGACGGATTATCTCTACAGAAAACTAATACTCATTTAACACATGTACTTCCAAAACAAAGAATTCACAGAAATACTTGTATCAGCTGACACCTACTGTAATGTTTCTTAGAAGTCCAACCAACCACCCTATCTCTTCAGCTTCTTTCACGTTGCTCATACTACTTCTCATGGCCTCTATTAGATGGCAGAGAAGAAGGTGTTGTTAAGGGAAACAGAACCTAAAATCAATGCTTTGCCATTGATCCTAATATGACCATTTCTTTGCTACCTAATAGCACTTTTCTCATTTAGGCTTTTAAACAGATTTCTCTTAACCCTACAAAGAAAGAAGTGCTCATAATAGGTACAAACAGGGTCAGCTGAAAAACACTACCACGGAAGGCAAATTTTCTTGAGTGTGTATTTTAGCTATTTTCTGCTTAATGCATACTGCTAGGTAAGATGTTTTGTTTGGTTTTCCATTTACAAATTAAGAGATTAGAAGCAGTGGAAATGTTATTAAAAGTCACCTCTTTGGTCCCTTCACTACTGCAAGGATCAAAACTAAAATAAAGCAAAAACACTGAACTCTCTTTATCTCTACACCCATTTTACTTGTGAAGCTTTATATACTAACCAGGTCTTTCCATCTACATTCACCTCATTCAAAATCAATATATCACTCTCAAAAACTCTAATCATGAAAATTTAAAGAGCTTTAAATAAAGTTCTGTATCCATGAGAAGACAGCCCTACAGAAAGTCTCAAAGATTTGTTAAAAAAAAAAAAAAAAAAAAAAAAAAAGGAATATGCAGGAGAAAATATTTAAGGTATAAATATTTTCTAATAACTTAAAAACCAAACACAGTTTAAAAGCTGTTATGTGTCTATATTAATAGAAAAGTGTATGGCCTTTTGAATTAGCAACTCCAATGACAGTACTGGAGACAAGAGAAAGCTTTAAAATGATTGCATTACATTTTCATTCCAATATTTTCCTGTTTTTTCAAGGAAACCACTACTTATCCACATATGGTGGATATGTGACTAGGTCTGGAAAAACCATTAGTAGCAAATAATATATTCGAGTGTATTTTATTTGCTAGTCTGATTTTTAGACTGTTGCTTGTCATTAAAGATAAGCCCCCCCCCCCCAAAAAAAAAAATATATTTTGGGCCTTCGATTTCTCTCACAAACTACTTTCTTCTTATCTCTTCTCTCCAGGTAGTAATTTGAAAGGGCATGCTTCTTTCTCCATTCAATAGTTCCTTCATGACCTCTTCTACCATTATGAAGAAGGAAAGCCATCTTATTGAACTAGCTAGTAAGTCTAAAAAACTATTAAAGATCCTTAAAATCATTACAACTTTTATGCAAAAACTACTTCTCTTTTGACTGTTCTTTCTCATTTTAACTTGATATACACTTTTGAAGAATGGAAGATATGAAGAGTTTTCAAACACAACTGAGCAGCTTAAATTCCATAGATTTCTCCATTAAATTGAAGACTAAGCAGTCTAGAGGCCCAAGATGTTTTCAAAATGGAATAGCTGGTGTCATTTGAGTAAACTTTTTCATTAGAATTTTGGAATGACCTGTAACTTCTCCAGGATTATCACTTACAGTTATTGATGAGATTATTTAAACACTATGGTATAATAGCATCAGTTTTCACATTTGAAGCTTTGTGGAGAACAAGAATGATCATAAAAGAATACTTACATTTGAAAGATATACAAGTATTCCCAGTATTATTTATCAGACCCAATAATAATTTGTACTTTCATAAAGAAGAGTTTTAACTATAGGAAGTTTTAGAGTCACTTTGATAGAAGCCCCATACAAAGCCTATGCTAACAGAGTATGACAGTTCAGTGTACATCACACAGTTACTGCGACTATGACTCAACTCCATATTGTAGTTTGAGTTATATTTAACATAGCTTTTGTTTAGTATAAGAGCATTGCATTGCTGAGCTGTTTTAGGGTTTGGAACTCCAGATTAGATTAAACTGATTTTTAAAGACATTTGGTTTCCAACACTACATTCCATAACTTTGAATTTATTTCTTTTAAATTGAACCTGAATATTGCATTTTTCCAAGTTAATAGTTCCTGAGGTTCTGGGAACATTCCCATCAGTTTACCTAAAACTGCTGAAATGTCATTTCCATTTTATCACACTTTTTCTCAAAAATTTCCAGTAATCTCATTTTGATAAAGCCTTCAATAGAAATATAATGAGAAATCATATCATTTTCCTACAAACTATAAAGTATAAAGCAGCTACTCTATGTTTTCAAGCTATAGCTCTTCTGACCACATTCACTGATAGACTGATTACTTTTTATCCTTCTTATGCATCATGAATGGAGCTGTTGGAGTGTCATTCTGGATTTACAGCTACTTTGCATTGAAACTATACCAGATCACAGCAGTTTGCCTCCTAGACCTTTCCTCTTGCAATATCAGTTCTCCAAATTCCTTTGTACTTACTGCTCACATCTAATTAGCATAATATGCATTACACAGGTACCATATATATGTAATACATACATGTATTATAAACACTCAAGAAAAATCAATATTCAGGTTAAAAGTAATAAAAAATTAAAAATAGCTGAAAATTATTCAGTACTTTCCTCTGGTATTGGTCTCTTCCCTTCTTTCACATGTGTTTCCCTCCCCTCTCTTCCCATGTCAAATGTGGTTGCCTGCATTCACACCCCTTTTCACATCCAGCTTATTCCCATCTACACCTTTCTTTCCTCTCATGTGATCACAGTTGAATAAGTGTGGTGCATTAGGAAGCATTATAAAGAATACATTAGAGTAAATTTAATTTTATATTTCATAACTGGAAATACATTTTCCAGGGGCCTGAGCTTGTGTGTTTCCAGGGATACTAATGAAGATACACTTTAATAGTATCCCCCACACACTCCCAAAGGACTGAGGCCACGAGGAGCCCCTCAGTTAAGCCGCTTTCTTTCAACATTCCAGCACCTAATGTTTCATATAAAGCCAATTCATGTGGTATTTTTGCCAAGGGCAGTGAAAATGAGGAGGTAGATACCCCTAAGAAAATCTGTGGGGAAGTGGTGACCTCAGTTCTACACATCAGCCCAGGCTGAAGACAGGGAATGGGAGAATGCAAGTATCACAAAGTAGGGGAAGGCAAAGAGGTTTTTAAGGATAACATTCCCACAATATTGCAGTGAAAACTTCAGTTTTGGGAAGCATCTGTAAGATTTTTTTTTCTTAAGATATCTTAAGCAAATTGCTCAAACTTTTTTCCAGCATCTGATACTGCTGAATAATCAAAAAATATAAGTGAGTGTAAAGCATTAGTTGGAAGTGTTCTTTATTTTGGATAGATTCTGCAAAGGTGGACATGGAAAACTACAGAAATGACGTGACCCTTCTGAGACTGATCATGGTCTCTGGAGAAATACACTGTACAGGCAACTGAAGGTATACAGGTATTCAGCTGTTCAATCATTACAAAGAGTGATACTAGCTTCCATATATCCTGACTTCCACAGGATATTTACTGTCCCCTCCCTCCCCCTCAGCCCTCCCAGTCCAAGGGATTAGGCCTAGACTAAAGATTTTCACCACAGAAATGACTGGTAAGTTCAGATATCCATAAGAAACCTGCTATCCCAAAAGTAGCCACTTGCCCAAGTAGGAAAGGTAAATCTGTGGTCCCTTAAAATGATTTGAGAAAAAGCAAACAAAACAAGAAGTGGGAAGTTTCCCCCCCCTCTGTTTTTTCCAATTGTAGACCATGTTAACCTTCTGAAGTTTAATGAGATCATTGTCATGACCTTTAAGTGAAGCTGACTCATGAATTTTGAGCATTTGAAGTGGGTAGGAAAGCATAATAGTTATTTTACTATTGTATACATAACTTACTGTGAAGGCTGGGGGAAAAAAAAAACACAAACAAACAAGGAAGATGAAGCTTCATTTAAGGGCTGAACTGTAAACCCTGTAAGTATGAGGCTCATAGTCAGGTGGGTTATATCATTTTTCAGCCATGAAATAAGAGGTTATTTCATGCAAAAAGAACTGTCTCCATCTGCTCACACACCATAACTGATATTATCACCCTGATGACAGCACTCACCAATGAAATATATTTCCATAGGCTTTGAGAACACGCCAGGCACATCCAGTCTCCAGTTTCACCACCTCAGAAACAAAGGAAGGAAAGGTTGCGGGAGAAATCAGGAAGATGCCTGATTCCTTCAACAAAAAGCTGAGATGGAGGACCACTAAGACATATACAAAAAGCTTATTATTTCCCTCAAAAAGCTAAGATTTCTTTGGAACATCTTCCATTCCCTCAGAATATAAAGCTGGAAGAAATTGAGAGACAGCTTTAGCTGCCAGCAGATATCAGACACATAGTATCTGGTCATCAGGCAGTAACAGATCTGATATTTTTGTGCTGTATGTACTTTATTGCCTTCTCTCCAGTTTATTTCCAAAGTGTGAAGCCTGCTTTCAAAAACCAAGAGAAGATATCTTCCAGCAGAAGTCTCAACCTCAATCCTTAAGGAGAATTTTTTACCCTTTATATGATATTTTTCATATTCTTTTGTGTATTGAAAGCACCTAAAAGAATTAGCACAGCCGAGAGTTAATGAGAATTTTGTTGCAGTTATTCTGTTTCCCCCACACACACATCTACTCATTGTTCTCACCTTTGGGATTTCAGAAGAGTTATTTGGCCAGACTTTGCTACGGCCTATTTTTGATACTATTTGAGGACCTCCATCTGACAGCTTGCTGTAGTCTGCAACTTTCTCCAAGCTGGGACAGACCCTGATTTAATTCTTGTTCCAAAGAGAATAAGAATCTTCTATTTGGACTTTGAGATGCTTCAGCAGAACGCACTTTGGAGCTTCCCTCCACCCTACTCAGACAGTCATTTCCATTCTCATTATTCAAACAACTCCTGTGCTTCCCAAGTCTTTCTGGCTTCCCTTTCTTTTTTTTTTTTCCTCCATAATAGGGAAAGTCCTTTTGTGTTTATAATTGGAATAGGGGCATTATTTTCAGTCCGCAGCTACACATAAGAATCAGTTTTGTTAATTTCTTCTTTTCTCTCCCTCTTCCTTGTGGTGCCACTGAGGGAAAGATAGGGCTGTCTTAAAGTTGCTAAGGTTGCTTTCTACATTATTTTCCTACTTTTTTTCTTCTGATTATCACCAATTTTTTCCAGGGTAGACTTATCCTGGAATTTCTTCAGCTGACCCTTTGAAGTGTGAGATAACATCCTTATAATGAGCATTTTACCTTTCAGTCACTGCCATGTGTTCACGATTTCATTATTATTTCTAAACTCTCCAGCTGGGAATTCCCTCAGTTATTAAAAATTGTACAAAATGTCAAAAAACAGAAAACAACAAGCAACCCATATGATAACTCATGTGTTATGAAGATTTATAAAAAGTCAGCTGTTATTTTTCTGTTCAATGTTAAATTCCCAAGATAGTTCAGACTAGTACAAAGCACTCAGCACAGTCAGTTGGCTATAAGAAATCTTCTCTCTTGCAGTAATATCTAGGAAACCAGACTGAAATAGCTCCTCTCTCTGGCACATACTATTCAAAACTGTTGCACTGAATTTAAAGCTGCTTTGTATTGTCAGATGGCCAGAGAGCAGTCAACAGGTACTTAATGAACCCAACCTTTAATTGCAATTAACCTAGGTTATTTTGCAATTAGCCTATTAACAGCAGGCTTGTAGTGTTATGTTAATGAGAGAAGCATCATACACTGTGCTAAAAATAGATACACATCCTTTATTCTCCCTGGGTATATCTGCACAGTCTTCTGGAAGCAGAACTAGGTCTGTTCAAGATCAGACCAAGCATTTGAGGCACCTGGATGCACAGTCAAAATCCCGTCCCATTGCTGCTGAAGAATTAGCATGCCAGCAAATGAGCTCTGCTCAGAAGCATCCCAGAAACTGCTCCAGCAGAGCAGAGACAAGGCCAGTGCCTAAGGCTCTCCCTGTAGTGTCCTTCTGACAGGTCAAAAAAGGAACTATAAGAGTTAAGGTGTACTTCAGCATGCTCTGATGCCAGTCGTGTCAGCCACAGAAGTAGGAATTACTTGATCCACCTATGGGAACTCTCAGCATGGATCTTCAATATCTCACCTATCCATTCACCACAACTGCAGATCTATTGCATTATGGTATTAACCATTTAAATGCACCTGATAAATGCCTTTGAGTACCACTGCAAAGCAATTTGTGTTTGCCTACTAATCTGCTTTCTTCAGCTAACTGCTGTGCTGACAAACTGTCCACTCAGTTCAATGGATCATCTTGGGATGAGAGAAAAGTTAGGAACACAGCACCAAATATTTTAGACAGTTTTTCAGTATTAATTCCCATTGTCTTTAAATATCACTTAATAGGTGGATTACTGCTAATTTTCACGTATGTTATACCTAGTTTAAAATGGTGCAGTGATTTGTTTCATTGTTTGAGGTATCCATAAGCAATTGATGAAATGGCAGATAAATACTAATGAGATTAAGACCTCAGTAGGTTTAAGTGTGTGATATTACAACTTCATAATAAAAACAACTTGTAGCGACCTGAGTATAAGGGCACTTTAAACAAGACAACATTTGTTTATCCATTTCTAATTGTAAAATGGGACAGTGAAAAGTTATCATGTTATATCGACATGCTGCCAAAGAAAGTTTGAGAAACCAGGGTTAAAAAAGCAAAAGTCTTGGCCTTTCAAAGTTTAAATGCAAACTGTTTCAGACCCAACAAATTTATTAAAATGAATATGATGAAATTAGTCCCAGTTAAACCAAGCTGTTGGCTTATTTCTGCCTATGGCTTATAATAGCTAAATAAAGCCACTGTTAATAATTTACTTTCAGTTAAATATAAATACAAGGAAGTAATTAAGTTATTATTTTGATGCAAAGAAAAGATTAGCACAGGTGCTAAATTTCTTTAAAGGTAAGTATTATGGAGATATTAGATACTCCTCTAAAAATCTAACAGAGAGTAAGCAGATCTCCATTTCTCAAATTCCTTTGTTGTTGTCTTTATGCATAAAGCTCAAAGTAAGCTCAATATTACAGATTTTGAAGAGATGTCTCAAAATTACCCTCATGGTAAATAAGTCATGAAGGCTTACTACTATGTTTTAGAAGACTATAAATAGGAGAAGTTTTCTTGATCCAGGAATGTTATTCAAACAAGTTTAAGGAGACAGGAGAGAATCAGATCTCCAAACACTTTGCCATTATTATCCTTAACATCCATGCACATAAAATGAAACAAAGACAGGTATGAGAAATTCCTACCATCTTGAGCAAGGAAAAAGATATAGCTCAGACTTAGTGTACTTGATGACTCCAGCAACCATCTTTAGTCATAAAATTATGAAACGTGTCTAAGACACTCCAAAGCACACAAGCCTCACCAAAAATTGTAAAGGATAGCTAGGCAGGCTTACAAGCTGGCTTAGATGTTAAAACAAAGGAGAATCCTTATTATTAGTCACATTAACGTATTTGTTCCAACTTAAATACACATTTGTTCCATTAATGCAAACCTAGCCTTCCAAACACTGTTTTTCATCCTAAATCTTGTTTAGCACCAGTTCCAAACCAATCTAATGCATATGAAGCATAACTCTCCTACTTTATATCCTACAAATAACTAGCTTATATGCTCTGCATCATTTCTGTTGTTCTGTGCAATGTCTATGGGAATGCTACAGCCTCCCTTAAGTTCTTTGTTTCCTAGATGTATTTGTAAATTCTGTATGCAAAATAGCTATCAGGTGTGAGATATAGGGAACCCAGAGCCATGGCTGTACCTTACAGGCTGAGTTTCTACACAGAGCTCAGTCTCAGTATACGCCTTCCATTCTGTATCATTTTGCAACCAAAACTCCGCCAAGTTTTCATTTAACTCAAATCTGATACCTAGTCCATGTATCTTAAAAAGAAAGAGATTTGTTCCTCAAGGATTAGACTGTACTACTACTTAATTTTAAAAGTGCCCTACACCTCCTGGGTAGAATTGGTTAGTAAGCAAAGCTACTAAATATGAATGCACAGTCTAACAGCTTGCCTGATACTTGAGAAATAGTTTGCCTGCTGTGAAGGAAGTGATCCATGGAGGTTGTCAAACCAACGCTGGTTTGCTATAACCCTTTATGCACTTAAAGCTTATAACTTGTGTACTTGTAAACTGACAATCTTATGCAAACATATAAAATGAATGCCACCCACTTTCAGTTCTCAATAAATACTAAACACGCTAACAGCTTTGGGGTAGGAACAAACTAGGGTGAAGAAGCCCTAAAATTGGCTTCCTATACTTGAGGATAGCATAAGAGAAAAGCTAGAAATCTAATTTAGATTCATTTTAAGACACGAAAAAACTTCAGCTCCACTAGATTTACCTGCGTGAAATTGTTCTTTGGATGTTATTACAAACAGACACATTTCCTCCTGTGAAGGCTGAACATTCCCAAATCCCAATAATTTATGCATCACATTGCAAGAACAGTGCTGCCTTCCATTGCTGCCTATACCTAACAGTAAATATACCTGTCATTTTACCTACTGTCTCTAGGCAACAGAGTTCTAATGAAAGGCTATTTCTTAAAAAAGCAATTAGGCTTTTGAGTATAATATTCTCTGCTCTTGAAGGTAATTTTTCAGTCTTGAACAGTTAGACTGAATATGGCAAAAGGTTCTGATTCCAGGTTTGCATGCATTTCTCCTAAACATAAGATTTCTCTACTCTTTACAGTATCTATTTCCATAAAGTAAATGAACAGCTGAGTCCAATTCAAACTGAACAGGTGAACAAGTTATAATAGCACATTACACATTTATGAGCACCCATAACACCAATCTTAACAGACAAAGAACAGAAAGATGAAACCTAAGTGAGTCACAGCCTTAGGCTTTATCTTCAAGACAAAGAGATTATTAGGGAGGCAAGCTACAGAGTCTTACCTGCTGCACCCATTCTTTGGTTATGCTTTTGTTTCTTTTCTAACACGTGATCTTCACTTCAAAAAACTAACCTAGAGAGTTGAAGAGTCTGAACTGACCTGATCAGGGTGGGGCAGGGAATTCTTAGATTCTGATAGTCAATAAGCATCTGTAGATTACAGATATGCAGTATACGTACAAAATGGCTAAGATCTGTCAAAGAGCGAAGCCAGAGGCTCCTCTGATATGCTGTTAGATTCCAAACAATAAATTCTATTCAATGGTAAAAGTGTCCTTTTATGTTGTATGAGAGCCTTCTATGCAGGTCTGTAGAAGTAGACCTGTTTGAACAGAATCCTTTCTAATCTAGGACTTATAGCAGGCAATCTGCTAGACAGAGATCTCCCAAAACTATTCAGATAGCTCATTCTCATTGAAGTCAGCAAGGTCTCAGCAGTAAGGCAAAGCAATATTAGTGCTGAAGTGGACTCCGTAAGTCTTATGACAGACATTACTTGGTAGCTTTGCGAGAGAAGAGAGGCTGGAACCGTCTCCTTACACTGGCATTACCAAGGCAACAGCCAAATTATTCTCTCAGGCTGGACAGCAAGTGCCAAACTCAGAGGAGCATCAAGTTAATATCCTACAGACTGCAAAGGGGCTGCACTCTCCCTTTGAGATTTTGCTTGACTGTAGAGCTTTCTCCAATATGGTCTAAACTTCCTGCATGGCTTACAAGTTGATTAAACTCCCTTTCCACCCTCTGGCACTGACACCTCACTTGGCATGATCAGTGCCAGACTGAGAATCTAGAACCTACCTTCATTTCCAGACTCTGTGCCCTCAGATCCTTCTTTTTAGCTTTGTCCTCCTTTTTGCCTCAGCTTTCCCATCTGTAAAACAGGGATCTGTAGTGGACCCCACATGGCCCACTCTTGCCAAAACAGCCTGGTGATTAGTTCTAGAAGTTCAAGAAACTTGTTGTTTCAATAGGTGTCTAGCATTATGGTTTGTCTGTATACTCATACCAATCTTGAAAGTGTAGTTCACTGATTCACAGTTAATTACCTGTTAACAAACTCATAAATTGCTTCAATACTGATTTGATTTAAACTATATGAATAAAGCAGATTTTCCCCTGCTATAGGGCGTCTCTCTTCACCTTTCCTTCACCTTGTCACTTGAGATTACAACCATTAAGGCTTGGGTTTATCTCTTACTTTATCTTTTAACTGTGTCATAACCACAATACAAATTAAACTGAAATAACAAAACCACTGTGTTTTAGATATGCTTGTACAAAGCTATGTTCTAGCTTATGCTTGTGCAATAAGGGAGGCTAGTAGAAAGCAAATTGCCCAAGTTTCTCAGGTTCATCAATTGCTGGCTGAACTTGTTTATACAAGTTCAGCAATTAGGATGCATCTATTTGTTCTCCCCCTTTCCAGCTTCATATTTTTGCTTATATTAAGCACTTCAACTGTATTTATCCTTTTGTCCTATAAAACAGCATCCTCACTCTATTGCAGAATTAAGATGACAGAAATGAATCATTTAAATACAGACAAACCTCATCATCAACTCTGAATTAAAATAAAAAAAATAGCTGTTAAGTCATTGTGTTATACTTCTCATGTAAATTAAGTGTTATTATGCTAACGGGATAATGGCAATAGCCTTTTTCTTGCTTTCACATAGTTTCTATTCAATACCCAGTTCCGTTTTACAGAAGTTAGTATAAGCCCTAATATTCAGCAGATATAGCATAAATAAAAATAGGTCCAAAATTTTATAAAAAACATAGCTAAATGCTCATGTAATCCTCTCAAATACTAGAGACAGAAGAAATAGATTTGTTTAGATGACTGTACAGTTTAATCTTCATCTAATGATATAATACATATGTAAGATGACCATAGAAGTCCAAGACTATACATTTGTTTCATTAGCTGTTGGGGCGGGACAGACGAGGGAAGCAAGAGACGGCCCAATATGGGTGATAGGCAAGCTTCGACTTTATTTCTAAAAGGCACTGTTTTTATAGTTTACTCTATGCTTAGTTACATACTTGGCGCATACACATTGGATGAAAGTTTGCACACGCAAGCAATACATGATGTTCCCTTTTTGCATTTACTCCCTCATGATATTTCCTCTCTGGCCAACCACAATGGACATCACGTGTCCGCCAGCTGTGTGCTGTTTATCAGGTACACTGTGCTTTAGCTGAAGGTCAGGCCTCTGTATTTTTCCACAAACTAGCACTTATACAGCATCTCCATAGAATTGTGTCCCTGTTCCTCAAGCTATTCCTCAACAATTAGCCTGTGAACCAAGAACTGTAAATCTCCTTACTTCTTTCAGATTGCTTCAGGTCAAACACGTAAGGTCCACCAAGGGTTGCCCAGGGAAGACTTCACATTGCAACTAGGCCAATCTTAGGCTTATTACCATTCGACTCACTGTTTGCTCCTGATGTCAGTTTTGACATTTGTGATTTCACAGTCAGCAGCTTTAGCCAAAGTTGGTAGTTTTCTACTGGTTTTTCTTTTTAAGGTGTAAAGTGAGTACTGGAGCCAGCACAAGAGGAACAGTGAGACTGTGTGGCCAGATGCAAGGAACAAATCAATATAGGCTGGTCTAGCTGTAATGCAAAACCTTGTCCTCTGTCTTCCATACTTATTCTCTCAGCTTATGAAAAATAATCAGGAATAATAGAATTATTTTAAATAAACACTTTTTGTCCAATGCCACCATTTAGTGGACAAGTTTAGGATGTGCAGGTTCCAGAGATGTGAACAGGCCATCCCCCAGGGATGTGGGCTACTGCTTTCTAGGAACAAAAAAACATGGTGGGGGGAGGAAGGAAAGGGGAGAGGGGAAGGTCTTACATGGCAGGGAGTAAGCCACTCATCTTTGGAGACCTCAGTTATTCACCTCCTCCCAGTCAAAAGCAATAATAAAAAGAAAGAATCCAGCATCATGACATTCAGCTTGTAATAGCCAAGGAGTTTTGGAAGTGTTGAGTAAGGAAGGTCAACAAGGTATTTTTCTTTTTCTTTTCTTTTTCTTTGGGGGGGGGGGGTGTTAACATCTCCACTGAATCAACAAATGAATTCTAGGAGTCTTAAAATCCACCTTTCAAGGAAGAGACACTGAGGAGGCCAGAGGACCTTAAGCTATGGCTCACAGACAGCCTGTATCAGGAAAGATATGGACTTGGACTGGAGGAACTTCAGCTAGAAAACAGGGATCAGAGACCTTTGGATCCATCAGACCAGGTTTCTAGCTCTACAGTGATTGTCACCCCTTCCTCCCCCCCCCCCCCAAATATATCAAATGTGATCCATACAGCACCAGGCTCCAACATCCATACATGGACATGTGGCTATAAAAAGTTTTCTCTATTTCAATTTTATAAAATTATACATAAAGGACTTCCCCCTTATATTTGAAGCTTCATAATGATACATGCATTGCTTATAAATGAAATTGTGGGCTGTCATTTAAGCGCCCTCATCTGAGCCAGCGGTGGTGATGCACATTAGTTTGGACAGTCAAGTTTTTATGTTAGATTGAAAACTCTGCTTGGTTCTTAATAAAACTAAACACTGAAATGGGGAACAGACTAATAACAGTTTAGTCTTGTCCAGCGGAATTGGCAAAACAAAATAAACTATACACAGAAGCATGAGAGAGAGCGCATGAGAGAGCGAGAGACACTACAAGTGGCATCTGGTCAATTGGCTATAAGTTCTCTATCCTTAATTTAAGCTGTTTTTGGTAACTCCCTTTCAGACTCTGTTGAGTTGGCAATAAGCTTAACCCCAAAATACAAAACACTAGCAATTTTCTGAGAAACCACTGTTCAGCCCATTTTATAAGTTTCTTTCAAATAAACATAGGACCAGCTGTGTTTGACACCTAACGTACAAGAAACAAGACTAAAGCTTAATAACAACACGATGAAAGAGTAAATAGCCTGTGGGCATAACAATAAAAATGATTTATGTCTCAGCAAGCTATGATGAAATAGGGAAGAACAATGCATTGAAAGCCAGCACGAAAGGCTGTCTTGCAATGAAATGAAATGTGATAAAGTCATTTATACCAGAATAGGTAGAAGTCTCTCAGAATCAGGTCATGTCATCTCATTATGAACTGGGGTACTTCGGAATTAGAGCATCTGAAATTTTCAGTGATCCAAATTTCCTTCTAAGCTATTTGCCTCCCAGTCTTCTCTCTCATTGCACCTCATTGCTTGGACCCTTCCACCTGCTTAACCTGTTAGCATGTTGTTAAGTACTGCCATGCACCGAGGCACTCCCAGCACTTCTTGGCCTCAAGATCAGGTATCACAACCTCATCTCAAAGGTCAGGGCACAGCACTACTCCTCTATATCCCGCTTCTGCGGTTCATTTAGGAAAAAACATTACCATTACAAAATATAATTCTAAGATTTCAAACTCAAAACTATCAAGAGAATGGAGGTAGTGAAGTTTGAAGGTTAAAAAACCAAAATCTGGTTAAAGCATTTTAGTAGTACAGAGGAGAAAAAATCTTCATAAATAGAGGATAAAAAGATAATGAGGCAGAATATGGATATAAATGTATTTTCAAGGTGTAACAGCATCTGTTATTCTGCTAATATAGAATTCCAAAAGTACAAGAGAAGACCAATTTAATAATATGATGAACCTTTGAAGGGATTTTGCAAGTTATTACTATAAATAAAGTAAATTTCTGCATTGGGGTAAGACAAATTAAATGTCCATTTTACTTCTTTGACATACCAAGCACAACAAGGAACTATACAACCTTGGAGCAAGCTATTTGGAAATCCAGAGTTAGGTGCAATGCCAAAGGACAAGGTGGCAGCCATGTACATATAGGCATCTTTCTGTTCTCCTTGCTGCAGCTCATGAGCCATCTTTAAGGGAGCTGGCCACCTAAAGGTATAACAACCAGCCAGATAGCACCTGGCTCAGTGGCTGCATACAGCTTGCCTGACTGGATAAATAGCCAGTTCAGCAACACTGATGTCCATGTCATGGCAGTTTTACTGAAATCAATAGTCAATATAGGTAATCATAGCAAACGCAGGTATACTTGGTTAAAATTCAAGTTAAAAGTGTACTATTGATACATACTGCCTTAAAATAGGCTTAACCCTGCAGATATGCCAACAACATAAAGTGAAACACCTTTGAGTTTTCCCAGATTACAGTGCTAAATTTTGGAATAACTGCAAAATCTCAATAGTCTGATTTACCCTAAGAACAATGACAAATACATTTAATCTCATCCCTATCATGACATCGCTTAAAAGTATAGTTCTCTGACAAACTTTTTTAAACATACACAGCTACTAAGCAAGAAAGACAAAGAAAACTACTGTGATTATTCTTACTTCAAAGAGATATAGTATCAGCTTCTAAAACTATGCATCTTTTTTACTCATCTTTAAGATAGAGTCATCTGTACTGTGAGCTAGCACTAGACAGGCCAGGTACACTAGCTGTGTTATTAGTCATTTTCCTTGTCAGAGCAGTCTAACAGGATTTAATCAGTCTGTCTTTAAGCAGCAGTGGACTTACCAGTTGGGAGATCATCACTGTATGAAGGCAAAGCAGAAGAACTCAGCCCCTGAATGATTCTCTATTGCGCAGCTTTCCAATATTCTCTACTTTTCCCAGAAGCACCAAGTTTCTAGTGAAACCAAGACACAAGTGTTGCAGTGATCTTTTGTATGATGCAATAGCTCATACAACTCTAGAAAGAACAGGTAGGCTAGTTAGCTTGTGAAAAGAGAATGCACAACCATCACCCTTCAACAGTAAAAGGGAGACCAAATGTCAATACATATTTGCAAGAATATTTGCTGTACCAAAGAGGTGACAGTAGTTGATCAAGTCAGATATCGTAATTCAACTTAGAATTCATATGATTTAGTGTAATTAAGTGGTTTCTATCAGTATTCCGATTGCTAGATTAGGCAAAAAAAATCATTAACAACAAATTAATCTCTTTGAATATTGTCTATACATATCAATTTTAATATAGCCGTGTCATTTATAAAACATCTTTAAGATTGTATGGCATGCAGAAGAGTCTAGTATGTGAAGACAGTTTTTAAATTATATTTATGTTATAAATTAAAAATAACTAAATTAGTATGTTTATTAAGAATTAGAATGCTGGGGAAAAGGAAGATAGGTTCTATTTTTTAATGCAAGTCAAAAAACTCATCCCCTGCATACAGCATTTCTCTAAGGTTACTAAAATATCTGCTTGATCCTTCAAAGGGCACTAACACAGGGATCATTAAATCAACTGTAAGGCGGGGGGGGGGGGGTGGATGACACATCAGCTCACAGATTTACATCATAGGTCAAGTATCTTGTAAATTGTTGCTTCTGCTATACCTCTTTTAAGACCTGAATGTCTTTCATTCAAGAGGAAAGTAGCAGATTCACTGTTGGCCACTTGCACTTAAAGGCACAAAAATCCAGAAGGAAGCCATTAACAGCAAAGCTTGAATAGCATAAGGACAGCACTACCTATGCAATCTCACATTCATCTTTCAAATGCAAGGAGCTTTGCAGAAAGTTTGTTTTCCACGAGCTTCCTCAAATGAAAGCTTTGTTTCAGCAGGCACTGGTACCATGACAAAGGATTCAATCTATCAAGAGAACACAGGAAGTATATTGTCAGCATTCCTGAACCACCCGTTCTAGATGAAAAGAAACTTGGGCATAACTGGCAAGTTCCTAAAATGCAAAGCATCCCCCCCTATAGTACAAAAATCAGGGATTGAAGAGTAAAATAGAGATATTAAATAAATGCTTTCTTACATACAGAGACAGCTGTTTTGATTCACAGCATTTTAGTTACAGTGGATAGGATGTAGGAGAATGCTTCTCTACACAGTCACACATGAGGTTAAAGGATTTCAGTCCCTCAAGCAGAATGTGTGATATTTCTTCTATTTGATTTTGCCATAAATGCAAATCTCATCTTAGCCCTAAGTTGTACCAGTCTTCTCATAGCATGTAACTTCATTTTCAACCTTTTAAGAGAAGCAGTAGAATGAAGTGATCTAAATTCCAAGTTTTGCCAGTAGTTTAGTAACAGTATCTTTTTTTCAGACTCTGTAAATGGATAGTGTTCATTAAACTGATACTGTTGTGCAGTATTCCTTTATCCCAGCTACTTGGGTTAGATTCATTGACAAGTTGTGACAATGTTTTGTTTTGATAGAAATATATCATTTCCCTGCAAGTACATATTAAAGATTAACATTGCTTTTTCACTGAAAACAGTTTTCCTGTGTTCACACAGTTGAGCAAATCCACTATAATTATAATTCCACTGTTCTAGTTAAACAGACATAGCACACCTAGAACTCCACATGGTATCTTCCCTGACAGCACAGGGAACTGCAGAGGCTTGTCACCTGCGCTTGCAGGATATCAAGACTCTTGGAAGTATTTCAATATGTGCACCCCACCGTTATTAACTTGCACTAAGATACCCATACAAGAACATACTCTGTGATCAGGTTTATACTTGCTGGTGCTACCTGCTCATCAGCACCTCCAAGCTGAGCAGTCTAGACCTGTTTAAAGACTGCTTTCAGCAGCAGGTTGAATCCACAGTCCCTTCTCTCAACCATGATTTCCAAAACCATAAAAAACAACAAAAAAAACACCACCACAATGGTACTTAAGATTTTTATAAAGAGTTTTACCCGAGAAATTATTAAGACCTAGATGAGTCAGATTCTTAGGTCTTGGGGGGGGGGGGGGGAGAGAAACTGTAAAGGAAAAGAATAAATGAAAAAAGAAGCAAGTGCAAACATACAGTAGTCACCTGTGGACCTATCATCTATGATTTTCTCAAATCTTTGAATCCACAAACTTTTTTATCCAGAATATTCTATGACAATAAATTCTATAATGTAATTAAATACAAAGTGGAAAAATCTTAGTTGATCTTCAGCCTTTTAGAGATTACTTCACAAGGTTCTTTACTCTGGACTTTCCTCTAGTTCTACAGCATACTTCTTGAAGCAACTAAACCAGAGCTGCATGAAGAGTTCAGGTGTGGGAATGTTGTGCATTTTTAATGTCGCAGAGACATGGATTTTACTTTATTCACAGGCCCTCTCCTAACAAGCCCCAGCAATTTCACACTTTCACCACGACTGTCTACTGCCCTCAGTAATGTGGAGGGCACTTCACCATACACGGTGACAGCTAATTCCAAGCTTACCTTTTGCTAGAAAAGAAATAGGGTTTCTTCCCTCCCAAGCTTGTGTCCATTATTTTTCATTTAGCGATGCTTCATTTCACCTGCTATTTTATCACCATCATTCATTATCACCAGACCTTTGTGAGAGCTTTGCAATAAGCTTTCATTTAAACTATGCTGAATAACCTTATATCAACAACAAAACTTTCTCCTCTCCCACTTGCTTGTAAGGTTAGTTAGAAAGACGTTGAAAAGGCAAGCTCTGAACCTGACTCTGACATGTGACTAGCAGGTTTTTATAGGAAAGCAAAAAACCTTAAGACTTCATTCCTACTCCAGTTTCTATCTTCTAGCAACCTGTCAATATTTAGGACTGCCCTCCTTACCATATTATAATTTTCTTAAAAGGCTTAGGTGAGAGAAATTGTCAAAGTCTTTTTGAAAATCCATAGTATTGAACAGATCACTCTGCTCACATGTCAAGTTACACCTTCAGAGAAGTTCAAGAGTCAGTTTCCTTCTCCCAGAGCTATGCTAACTTCTGTTTATTCACCTCTACCAATTTATGTACTCTTCCCCCCCCCCCCCCCCCCCCCCCCAGTTTGCTTTAACCAGGTAGCCAAACTTATTGATCTATAGTTCCTTGACTCACACTTGGTAGGATTTATACAAAAAGTTTTCATGTTTATGACTTCCCATTTTGCTGGCAACAAGATTAATTGAAGCAATTGTGAATAACACTTTAGAAATTTAATATTTGATTTTTGCAGGCATATATCATATGGTCCTTGTAATTTCTCATTATTCATTCTGACAACTTTTTTTAAACAAAGCTTAAAATCAAGTCTGATAAGAACAAGAGTGAAGAATAGTCAGGCTTCCTGACCTCTTCTGTAGTGAGCACCAATGCAGAGAATTTAGAGACTCTCTTCGGTAGCACTGTTTTATTCAAATACTCTTTTTTTTTTTATCTCAACCATTTATTATCTCCATGAACTTACTGGCAGGCTTTCTTATCAGATACCTGTGAGAAATATTTTCAAAGTAATATTTAGATCACTAGCAAGATGTTCCTCAAAATTTTTTTTTTTTTTTGGGGGGGGGGGGGGTAAGATGGGACTTAAACTTTCCAAAGCTAACAGCATTTTCATTTAAACATGATTTAATTTTCTGAAGAATTACCTTTAATTACCACTTTGATACACCATTTTACTCTGCTGTTTAACTATAAGTTTACTTTTCTTCTTGATTTTGTTGTTTTATTTCTGAGTTTATGTTCCCTTTAGAGTCTCCAACAGGCACATATGAAGTCTAAGTCCATAAACCATTGCATTTAAACAGTTCTCATGTCAGCCGTATGCATTTTAGCCTTAGCTGACAATTTAAAAAATATATATATTTTTAAATATTTCTCCTCATTTTTACTATAGAAATAGCAGTTTTAGAAGGCAGCTATTCTGGTTGTTCTATTCTTTTTGAACCTACTAAGATGTTGAATTTAGATATATACTATGGCCTCTGTTATAGGATAGAACTTGTTATGGGGTAGGATGTGAAGAGCTGCATTTTCAATGCTGGCCTGTGTCCTGATGGTGACTAAATCAAGAATCTTTTCTCCTCTTGTAGGTTCTCTGACCAATTACTAGTTATGAATTTATCCAGTGTATTGTATTTTCCTTTGACACTTAATTAGTATAGCTGGTGATACAGCAAGTTTGAGTTTTGTGCCCCCTACCTTCAAACTTCCTTTATGTTTCTTAGCACTTTGTGATCTCTGAAGCCAGCTTAGTTAAGTGATTGATAATATGACCTAACACTACACCTTTTAATAAGGGATTTTATTCCATAATGAACCAGTAGCACAGAATAATTCATCCACCTTGTTTGAGACTGTGCTCTTTAACTGAGAGTGCTGCTCTGTGACAATGGGAAGGGAACCTATTCTTTTGTTATATATAAATATACAAATTGCACCAAATTATCATAAGTTATAGTTAAATATTATCCACCACATTTCCAAGATGTGTCTTCGCTCCATTTAAAATGAAGGTTTGTAAATGGGATTTTACACTTCTAGTATTTCTCTAGTTTTCATCTAATTCCTTGTATGAATTTCTATCTATTTCACTGTGCTTTTCAATTTGAAAGATGTTTCCCCTGCTTATAAGAAAATCAAAATGATGTTTAAGAAAAACCAAGAGGACCAAACTCCACGCCCAGATCATATAATTTCCTTCTGTCATCCTCTGTCCATAGAGCTATTTGATTTTTTTCCCCTTTGTGCTGGCACTCTTCTCCTTTGAAATATTAGCACTAGTTCCTCTTAAAGCATTTCTTATTGTCTAGGAAAGAAAAATTTATTTTGTAGAAGAATTCCTTGTATTTTCCAACTTTTCTGTATCTTTTCCTTCTCTTCTTTTGCTTTTTCATCCAACTCATATGCCACCTTTCCTGTTGCTTATAAAAATATATATATGATGCTTATGTTTTATACAAAATATACAGCCAATACAAACATATTAGGAATATTTCATTATATTAATTTCCAGTTAATTCTTTGTTTTAACTGCCAAAGCAAGGCTCTGGGCTTTTTGGCAAAGTATTAAGAAACAAAGCTATTTGAGGAAACAGTCTTTTTCAAAGAATGTTGTTAGATCAACATACAAAACTGTATAGGAAATCTGGTAAATAACCAAATAAGTAAAGCAATACTTGTTAGAATACTTCACTCACTACTTCATCTAGATGAAATGCATCTACTATACAAAATAGCTTTGAAATGCACTATTACACTATCATTTTTGTTTCATTCTTTCCTCCCCCATAATGTATTTTGTATTTCCTTGAAGAGAATGACAAGAAATTAAGATCAAAATGTGTTGAAGGGAGGAATCATCTGTTACAATTCTAAAATTATTTGCCATACTTGTTCAGAAGCCAGCATTGCACTTAAAAGTGACTGAGTATATGACTCCATAGTTGTCGCTTTTGTCAGATGAGGATAATGCACATATTTCCTAGGTCATGGATAAATTCTAGTATCACCCCTCTTTGAACATTTCCAGACAATCAGACAGAATTATTTGTGTGTTTTGTCTTATTCAATATATTTAACTAGATATTATTCTACATATTCTTTTCATTTTAAACTTTCCTTTCTAAAAGCAGTCCCTGTTTATTGTTATATTCTGAACAATTTCAAATCATTATATTTTCTATTTAAATGACTGATGCTGCAAAGTTTTATCCATCTAAATTTAAGATTAATGTCTTCAGCATTAAAAGATTTCTTCAAGAGATATCCAATGACTTCAGGGAGATTAGAGTACTCATTTCATTACAAGTTTGATCTTACATGCCTTTTCCTCTATAGGATGGCTCTAGATTTTGTAGCTGATACAGCTTACAAATTTAGTTATTCCAGATACCTTAGCTTTTGCATCTCTGAAATAGAATGTTATTGCACATAGAAGTATCATGTGATAAATACAGATCAGGACACATACAACATTGTTGCTAAAATTTGTTATGGAACAAATTATAAAAAAAGAGCTGTCTAAGCTCTAAGAAAATTTTACCAGACAACCTTTTCCTTTTGCTCCCAGAATATCCACACCAGTTTCTTGCACTGTATTTTTGATTTTCAGTTATTTACCATTTTATAAGGCTTCGTATGTTTGTTTTGATAGCACCATCACCAGTTTTCTCCAAAACTCAATGTTTCTTTTTATAGGTAGAGTTGAACAGATGCATCTTATCCTACAGATTTTAAATACTCTTCAGTGTACTGAATGAGTACACAGACATTTTTAGCAGGCATATTCAAGTATACCAATCTATAGGACTGTTTCTATAAACACATATGTGGTTATTTTAAAAATTTATCTCCCAGCCAGAAAACCTGATCAATTAAATGTGTGCAAAAATTAAATGCAGAAGAGGCACAAACATGGCTGCCATGAATTGATTTCAGAACTGTAATACATATTCATTGACATGTTTTACAATATTCAAACATCCTATCATTAGTCTTAATGTTGATGAGCTGACAGTCCATCTAAGATCCATAATCATAAATATGCTTATTTACATAGATGGTATCTTAAGCAGCCTAGGTATAAGACAGCACCTACATTTGCATATTTCAGACATCATCCAGATATCAAAAGCTGCTGCACTCAATAGTAATATAGGGAAAAATATACTCCAATCAACCAGGCTCCAGTTTTCTCTGAACCTACATACATTTTTTGAATTGTTATGTTATCATAGCTTGCCTCTAACATTCCACATCCAAAAAAATCCACAAGAAGTTTGTTGGGAGGCAACTGTTTCCCCAAGAACCTCAGAGGTCTCTAGCAACTCTATCTGGTTTATAATCAGGTGTTTTCTGTGAGCATCCAGGGAAAAGAAAACAAGTCTCACACACAGCAAAGGACGAGACAGACATCAGTTTACAGGTAAGACTCTGTCGTCCTTAATCCCATTAGCACGAGATTGTGAGAAACAGTTTGGGGCTGGTTCTACGCCTCTGGGCTCCAAAAAGGGACATAAGCTCAAAGCCTGTCAAGTGATACATATAGAAGGAAAGCAGCCTCATGATAGACAAAATGCAAGGCAGTAACTGCAGAGCCATTGCCAATAGCCATTAGAAAAGTAGCATGACAGTTGAAAGCAAGCCCAGGGCTCTTCCTGAGCACATACTGTTCATGGCAGCATCCTTTCTCAGGGTTCCTTTTGGTTTCTTACAATCCTCAAGACCACCTCTAAACAGTTAGCATGAAACACTTGGCTCATTGAAAGAAACTCAAAGCTAGCTCTCTTAAAAGGCTGCACATCCCAAGGACACCTTCTTTCAAGTCCTTAACTGTAATTGTTTCATGGCCAGCTTGGACTGAGTGGAAATCAAGGAGCAGAGTTTTAGGAAAATGGACCTCTAGCATGCCTACTTTGCTTATCCACAGCAATCAGACCCTAACTTTTGTGCCAAGATAGAAATAGCTGAGTTTCACTCCTTTAGCTATCTGTACAGTTACTATTGCTACTAACTGAAACAAGACAAAAAAATTCGTGCTAAACATTAGCAAGAAGGGGGGAAAAATCCTTAAAATTAGATTCTGCTTCTGATCGTGAAGAAAAGACAGAATTTTATCAGAGTTTCTTCTCCAATTACCAGCTTGCCAGGTTATCCCTAACCACCCCCAAGTCCAGCAGGACTATCCTGCATGGGTGCTTCCCAAGGTAGGGCGTCCATGTTCTCATTATGAGAGACTATGACTGCACACTCATGACCTGGCAAATTCAGCACATGTCAAGCAACAAATAAATAGTTTCAGTGCATTTGGTATCACTAAACTTTTGTGAATTAGATAAGCATTGAAAAATCTATTACGAAAAATAACCAAGTCACCCAAACAGCAATGCTCCAAGCTCACAGAAACAAGATTCAGCATCAAATTTCTGGATGCTGTTGAAAAACCAAACAACACACAAACGCACCCTCATCCCTTTTTAACCATATTACTTCCAACTAACAGACACTCTAATAAATAAAAACGTGTGTCTAACACATTTCTAATGACTTATTAGCTATTCTTGTTACTTGTCCCAATAACATTGGAAGGAAATATCCTTTAAATCTAGTAAGAGCTACTAGGCAAAAACGCTTCAAATGGCACTGTGTCTGAGCTTCAGGAAAAGAAACCTATGATCACATTATCTCCATCATGACACAAGCCAGAAGCAAGAATATTGTCTTTCACTCACATAGCGATAGGAAACAGTTAAGAGAGAAGGTGCCAATGTGACTCAGGTTTAGGCCTGCCAACTTATCGCTTTATTCCTCACCTGAGTCTTAGCAGATATCTACTGAAGAAGCTTCACCACTAGATTCAACTCCTCTCCCTATCTGGGAATAGCAATATACATAATCAGGAGTCATTTTTCTTCAGGTCACCAGTCTTTGTTCTGGAAGAGGAGTGGCTTTTTTGTATGTATTTGCAACTTGGAAAAAAAAGAACAAAAACAGACAATATTCAATGAGTTACTGCAAGTTTTGGATAACCCTCCAATAGAAGGCATGGGATGAACACCATGATATGGAATCATCAACCACTGCACTGCTGCCCCTGTTCTGCCCCTCACAAGCCAAATGGTACCAGACGCTTCAGGTTCAGAAGAAGCACTTGAAAACAACTTTCTGTTAACAGTATGGATGGATCTGCCAATACAGAGACATCCCAGAAGCTAAAGGTTAATACCTGAAGGGGGGTAGGGGGAAGAATAGCCATACTCCTTCAAAACCAACTTTGAGGCTTGCATCCACATTAACAATATTCCAAGTAGTCTCACATCTATTTAAGTGTCTCCTCTTTATGTAATCCTGCTATGTCCCTGATCTTGTGCAGACAGTTCTGCATTCTGATAGATCATAGCCCAGGAAAAAGTGCAAGGCTTGCTTATAATGGTTGTCAGATTGGTGGAGCTGTTTCCTCTATGCCTTAAAGCAGGAGATATAGGCCAGTTCCTGAGAGCCATCAGTTCTCCATCAGTCCAAGAGCTAGCCATTTACAAAGTTGACTATCAAATTTCAAGGAAAGCACAGCCCAAAAGTGAAAGTGCATTTTTCTCTATAATCAAAATAGGCCAGAGAATAACTGCATAGCCTTGCTGTTACTGGGAAAGTCACATTTTGAGTCAGATTCTCACCAACAATAGTTTTAATTCCAAGCATATAAGTAGAAGTGACATTTTCCCTTCCCCACAGTGATAGAAACAGCTATTAAAAGAGTTCCATGAAATATGTTCCTGAGATTTAATATCATATACGCTTCAGTTAAAATATTATTGATTCAAAAGTATGTGCTTGCACTTAAGAGGAGAAACTATTCCAGCTTTTTCATGTATAAAGATAACTGATCATTGATTTTGCAGCAGTGAAGAAAGGGTGATTACATTTTGCAAGATAATAATGTGTAGCTTCAAGCAACTCAAAAAAAAGTCAATTGATATTTATTTGTTTTCCAATGCTCTATATGTTCTACAGCCCTTTTTCTAAACTGAAGACTACTTACATCACCACCTGAAAACATAAACCTAATTCGAAAGATAAAAAGGAAATGGTGACATTTTTCTTTCAAGGTGGATTTTGTCTGATAGAACAGTCTTAATTTTCCAATAGCTGTTCTTAAGAGAAAATACATTAAAAGAGTGGGAATTCTGTGTAAATTCATGTATATATCTCCCTCCCCATTTCATATGTATGGCTGCTGCAACTTCACAAATAAGCCTGGCAGACGAGTCTTTCAGAGTAATCAAATCAAAAAAACCACACACACACTCTGAAGTGAAAATAGTATTTGTATGTGTAGATGTTTCCTGAGAGTACTTTGTCATATGACAATCCATACTCAGTTAAAGTCAATGGAAAGATTCCTTTGACTTCAGTGACTTTTGTGCAATCCAGATGTTTATTTTATAGCTAATGTACAGAAGCATTCAAGCGACTACCCATACAAGACAGGGGAAAACATACATCTCAGATGTTTCAAGGCTTCTGTCATTGTGTTGAATTGAGAGTATCAGGAGGTCAATATTTTAATACTATGGGCTTGAAAGACTAAAAACAATAGATTAGATATACTTATTTATTTTGGTCTATGTATCTCCTGATCTCATTACATAAATTCAGTAGTGCCACCTCTACCACTTTAGTCACAAAGGACTAGGCTCACAGGTCCCAGTTCCTCAAACACATCAACACATGTCATTTTCTCCACAAGGCTTTTTTTTTTTTTTTTGAAAGGTATGGATGTTTTCCTCCACTCCACTGTCCAGGTCTTACAGTATAACCATTTTACAGGAATAAAATGTGGTAGCTTGAGCTGGGTAGCTTTAGCACTATGGCTAACAGCACATGGAATGGAACTGGCTAACTTCCAATGGGCTCTCAGACAGGGTAAAATATATGTGCAGATTTCAACAAAACTTTCAGTTTTACCAATGTAATGCCCTGAATGAATGCTTAATACAGATTCTATATTCAAATACAGACTGTTGGACCCCGTTAATCCTTATTTTGTTCCAAGCCTTTTGTGAGGCCTACTTAGAGAAACAGATCTGAAGATTAGACACTAAGCTTCATGCCATAATAGCTACAACACTGCCACCTGCATTCTTTCCTTAGCCAAAATCCCCGTTCACTTCAAGGAAGAGTTTTCTTGCAGATATATGGGATAAATCCTTCTGCCTGTGGATGGTCTTCAATTGCATTCATTTTTTTGCTGCTATTTTTGCTCTTTTCCATTTTGTGAAATTATATATTACATAGAATAAACTAAGCATTGCACTATACAGAGAGATCAGAGCTTACAGAAATCCCTAAAGAAATGTCTGCATTCAACAAATAAGCAATCAGGTCTTCTTATAGATTCGTTATATACATAAGGGAAGTAGCTAAACTGCATTCATTTTATTCATGTAGGATATTGTACATACTTGCACAGGCGTAATGTGAACGATATTGAACACTTAACCAGAAAATTGAGTAGACAGTAAGCTTTTTTGTTTATGACTTAGTAAACTGGAGGAATTTAAAACTTACAAAGGCTTAGCAAGACTTCGTCATACTTGTACAGTAAGCAGACACTACCAGAAAATGCAGAACATACCGATAGAAATAAAGGTCAAGGCTTGCTTCCATTCATGTTGAAGGATGTGCCAAGTTCTTTGCATACTATAATTCATCAAATAATCTAACTAACTTGTTTTAAAATATAATTAAGTTAGGCATACTTAAGGTCATGCAATTACGGATCTGTGAAGAGACTTTTACACCAACAAAGCAGCTGCAATCCAGATGACAAATCACACATCCTCTAATAACTCCTCCATTCCCAGGGAGCTATTAATAATGTTTTCTTAAAGCCAAATGAAAAGAGTTATTTGTTACTGTAAGGGTGCTATCTAGTCATAAGATCATTAAGAATCAGTATAATTATTGACTCAGGATGGAAGTTCTTTACTGGAATCAGGAATCACCAGCTTCCCATGAAAGGCATGGTCAGGAGCTATTGGAGTTACCATTTCCTGCTTCACTAACGAATTCACCATGATTTCAGTGTTTCTTTCTTCTGATTGATCTTTTAACTTATGCACTTTCACATCATGAGAAATGTTTGTTATACTAGGTCATCTTGGGACCTGGTCCTCTCCAAAAACCTGAACAAGGAGAAAAAAGCTCCCAGTCCCTCTAATAGAAACAAAACCATCTGCCCAAGCATTCAGCTGGCCAGCTTCACTAATATCTGACACTTTATCCATGATGGAGGTCCACTGCAGTTCCCAAAAGGGTGGAGGTAAATAGCATGAAACTGTTTTGCCTAGTCATTTCTCTCAACAGGAAAAATTCACAGCAGGCTGAGTCAACTGAGCTACAGCACAGCAAGGCCACAACAAACAGGCTGCCTGACAACAGCAGATGTCTCTGGACACCCACATCTGTACAGGCTGGCTCAGAAATTAACAGACCTGGAAGAATGAATAGGTTGATCATGGTTTATAACTGTATTTGACAACTTACCATGTGTTTGTTAAAGGTTGGCTGGGTATGGAAGATAAAGAAAATTGTACCTTTAGAAGGGTCTAAAGACAGCTGGAACCACTCAGTCGTTAAGCAAACAACTTACATTAAACAATGCTGACAAATTAGAATTCAGATATTGAATGAAGCAGACCCAAAGAACACACTGCTACTCTCTAGCACGTTAGCAAAATAAAAGCAAGCATTTTTTTCCCCAGGAGAATGATTTCAGGAACATGGCAATCTTTTAAAGCTCCACTGAAAGGAAAAGGTAGGGTTGTTACCCAAGAAAGCTAACAGACTGGACACCACAGGTGTTTGGGGGCAGAGGAGGGACAAGAACAAACCACAACACATTGTCAAGGAGATAAGTGCAAACCCATACTTTTTAGGTCTCCGGTACTTCTAATTCATCCCAGATCTTCTCCAGAGCTATTATCGTTGATTCGTGATGTTATAATTCTAGCTGTCTGCCTTGCATCTCATCTGGAAATTACTAGTCCTGTTCCACAAATAGCCTGACCAAATATGAATCACTGGATCATACAAACAAAACAGTGCTGGTTTGCATTAAGTTTTCCAGCTGTAACTTGCAATTCAGGAACTATTTCATGAACCCACAGATAAGCCCACCATCCCAGCATAACCTAGAGTCCTCATGAATCTAACCACTAAACTTCTCCATTACAAGTTTCATACATAGGTAGCTGGATACCACCCAGTCTCAGAAGGAAACAGATCTTCACTTTTGTGAAAAGATGTGTTGGTTCCCAGCATAACATGACCTGTGCTGCTGATTTTTTTCCCCCACCTACTGCTGCCAAGTGGTGGCATGGTGAGGTGGGAGGTGAGCAGCTAGGCAGGACCTATCCCACCCCCCAGCTCCCCAGGCTGCAGCCCCATAGCACCCTGGCCAAGCAAGGGTGCAGAGCCAGCAATGGGGACTGGGGCCACTCAGAGCATGGCCAGCACTAGTTATAGCTGCAGGGATAAGGCTCAGCCAGACCCTCACAACAGCAAGACCCTCACAACAGCAAGGCAAGGGCAGAATCAGCAAGGTGCAAGGCTGGTCAAAACATATCTACAATGTCGCTCAGGCGAGTACCAATGCTTGAATGCCTAAGAGTGGTCCAAGGGCAGAGATCTGCAACACAGCTGCATCCTGGCCATCGGACCCAGGCCCCTGGGGCACCTGCCACCAACGACCATGCCAGCAAGGGGACAGGAAAGAAGAGGTGGCAGAGGAGGGTTTTGGAGAAGGATGCTACAGGCTGGTCAGACTTGTCGAAGCCTGCTGGGGAACTCAGCACCCTGGCACATTTCCTGGTAAAGCCAAGCTGGACCTCACAGAAGCAACTCAGTAATAGCCACAGAAGTTACCCAAAGGAAGATAATACCACAGTATCTGATGCTTCTCACATAGATATACGAGCAGCTATTCTTTTGCCCTCATCCCCCACCCTCAAATCACAGATATCAGCAGAAGTGTCTTTACATTAAGAGCAAGAGAGATGGCCAGGATGATGGAAATAGGGAGCATGATTAGAGCCATCACTGAGGGAGACAAATGTCAGGACTGTAGTAAAATGTGCAATTTAAATAAACTTTATCATGGCCAAAGCACCTTCTGTAGATAGCAGGGAGATTTAAATTCACTAATATTATTATTGATTAGGAAATATAATTATGGTAGCAGCAAGACTGTAAAGCTCAATTTTACCTACATATGATTTCCAACAAAACTAGATTTTGCTTTCTTACTTCTTTTGTTTGACATCAAAAGATTATTTTTCTCTTCTAAAGTGTCTCTAGCTGGTTTTTCCTCCCCCTGTATTTTGTCATATCATCAGAAGAAACATAACAGTATATTCATTCTGAAGGAAATGGAGACCCTGGATTCTTCCAAGTAGAAAGTTTCTAGTGAAGATGAGCGTGGGGACTGTGGTGAGACAAGGAGGGAAAAGATTAGACAAGCTGAGTAAGAACATCCTCGCAGTTATTTTTGAGAAGGTGACATTATGCTGGTTGTAATAGTAATTTTTCTAGAGCAAACCATCCCACAAGAAAGCAACCAGAGGAGCCATCAACGTTACTGGATGCCACAAGAAATAAAGTTCCAAAGTGTCTCTTTAGTAGATTAAAAAAATAAAAGTGAAAACTCATTTTTCAAAGATAAGCTGATCTTGCATTTTATAAAGCAGTAAATGAATTAGACTTATTTTCCTAATAGTGATGCCATGAACAGTTAAAATATTATATTTTTATTAAAACACTAATATTAATCAGAAATTAACTTAAAAATATAACCAACCAAATATAACCAACTGGTTAACAAACATTGCCGATTCTGGATCATTGCCTGATCTACTGGGAATACAGTCACAGCCAGAGTACCTTCCTTTAGATCAGCTTGTAACTCATGCTTTTATTACACTTTGCAGTGTGACAGCTAGGTGCAGATTTCCAATAAAGGGAAACACACCACATATTAACACCTCCTCAAGTAGCACATCCCACAATACAATTACCATCATCTGTAACTCTATCCAGGCTGTATGAAAGACATTTTGCTAACATTTCAATGACTTTCCTGGTGCTCCAGAAAAAGCCCATAATGCAAAACATTTTTGACTTGAAGTGTTGATTGATAAAACCTAGTTCTTCTCAGAATACTCATTTTCATGACTAGTAACAAAGTTATTAGTGGTACTTCTATGTCATAAACGGCCCTGCCAGTGTCACTGGAACTCTTACAGAGAGATCCTGTCCTTTGCCAATGCTTTCTGCAAAAGCTTTTGTCAGCAGAAAGCACTGTAAACTCCATTCACCTTCACAAACTCCAGGAAGCCATAAACAACTGTGTATTAAAGAATAAACAAAATTTGTTCTTGTCATTGGGACACCTCAATCTTTGTGTGCCTGCCTTATCCAGAAGGAATACTGGCCTCACTGAGGTCAACACCTCACTATCAGTATTACTAGGGTTTCTTTCAACTTATCTTAATGGCTTGCAGTTTACCCAGAGAGCCTACAAAAGTCTAACATGGAAATGCTTCAAGGACAGATCATATGAGACAAGTTGAGCTTCACCAGCATGTCAGGTGGTACAGGATTGTGACAAATTATGATTCTGCATCCAGAAATCACAGAGGGAGGCAGGCAGGAATGAAACCAAAGAAAACTATCAAGCCTGCACCCCATTTCTATTGCTTTCCACTAACAGTGCAATGATCCCACCTTCAGGGCAAAGGATCCAGGGAGCAGGTGCTGTTACAGGGCTGCAGCAGTTGGGAGGGAAGTTCCTGTGGAGAACCCAGAAAGAGCATTAGCAGCAAGCTTCATAGCCATAGCTCAAAATCGAAACATAGACGTTCTGACCTGCCCCCACAGCTTTCCCAAGGCCATAACCAGCTTGAAAAAAATCCCTATCCTGCTTCAAGAGTTCTGCAATGCTACCTCCTTTAAGCCGTCTTTTGTAGTTGGAAAATGGAAATTAATATAAACAAATTAAAACAATGAGCAAAATGCCATTTTCTACCCCATATGTTAGAATTATTTTTCTTCCTCCTGTTTTATCTTTCATTTGTACTTTGTCTCCCACCTCCAAATTTCCTTTAATTTTCCCTTTACCTGCCATTTGCCTTTTGTCACTTACACTTCAATTTCTCCTTCTCACCTTTGGTAACCAACATTGCAACACCTCCTCATAGCTGAAATTCTCCAAATGTGTGACATAGCTCAAATACAACCTCAAATCACTCCAGGAAATGAGAAAAACAGTATCCTCCATCTCTTTTTTCAGAAGTGAGACCTGGGATTATATGTTATGCATCAGCCAAGGTCAACCAAGATCATCACAGCAGGCCTGGGAATGGAACTAACATTCTAAGCTATATTTACCATAGGACAGTTCTTCACTGAACTGAAGAAAAAGAGCACTTTACAGCTTCTGATCTCTGAGCTTCATTGACCTAAAGTTAATACTTACAAGTCCACACCAGAATTTTTCAGAATTGTGTCACTGCATGCTTAAGACTTATTTTTTGATAAGTTTCTTTTCCATCTTTTATTTAATACAAACACTGATAATGATTTTTGATTATTTTAAGATTTTACTCATAGATTAGACACTAGGTATTTCATTACATATGCTTACTCTGTCATTGTTAGCAAACTGCATTTATTTAGACAGTTATTTGACTTTAACTTTAATAATACAATTATAACATTTAATAATAGAGAGTTTAGAATAGAAATGTCTTTTCCAGCATTCCTGAGTATATAAAGGTAGTATAAGGACTGTGTTCATTTGTGTACATGTAAACAAATGCACACACACATTTAAATTGCATATATATATTTTTTTTTACAGAAGTAAGTAACAATGAGCTTTCACAACTTTAAGCTTACTTCATAATGCTTTTATCATTCAATAGAAGAGCAAAGTGAAATAAATGTAAAATCTTTGAAGTATTTAAAAAAAAGGAAAGAAAGCATAGTCTTGTTCTGTATGTTCTTTCTTGTTAAGACTGGATATTTATCTCCAGGATTCCCAAAGATAAAACATGCACTCATGCATGGTAAACTTTATCCAGAAACACATACTGCTGAAAAGACGCTGCACAAGCAATCTAAACATAAATGGTATATATACACATCTCTGGGAAAGGCTCCATAATTAATGTTCTTTCTGTCTTATCACGGCTGCTTAGACATCTACCCCTTGCCCTCATGTGGCAGAGTGTGTGTGTGCGTGTGTGTTTAATATATATTTATATGAAATTATTATATATATGTATAATTCTTCCAAGGAAAGTTCAATATTCAATACATTCATGCAATACTAAGGGATAAACAAGTTTTCACTTAAAGATATACCACATATGTTTTCTTAGTTTGAATTTATGGCACGCACACACACTATAAAAAAGAAAATGAGTCACAGCTCATCTTTTAACAAAAACAAACCACCAAAAAAACCTCCTAAGAGCCAGCAGCACAGCAATACTTGAAGAGTTTATTACCACTTTTTTTTTTCCTGAGCACTGGTAATTTAGGCATTCAGCAGTCCCCAGAGCTCATTTAACATCAATAAAAATACATGTTATCTAAATGCAAGAGATAAAAGACAGCCAATTATGTTTAACAGTAAAACTCCAGGCTAACACTCCCAAATGGATGATTAGTCAGAGAGCAATAGGTTATTTTGTGAAAATTTGCAGAAAAAAAAATTACACTTTTTATGCCTATTAGATCAATCCTTCCCTTTAGTGTTATCATATCAATGCCTATTTGTAATTTTTGTGTTTGCTTATAAAACAAGTAGATGGAATCAAATAAGGTAAATTCTCCTATTTACTTATTTATTATCATGAGTAAGATAGATGAGTTGAATATTCATTACCTGTTATCAGTTCCTCTTTCTCCCCAATCCCAGAGTCTTAGTTATTCATCGAGTCATTTTCAGCCATAAGACAAAAGGATGCCACCTGCATATACTTTGCTGACAGAGTCAGCTTTAGAAATATAGAAATATTTCTGCTCTAGTGCATGCCTTCAAAAGATAAGAGAAATAGGATGGGCTCCAGGTTAGACAGGACCAAGAAAACCTTGGTTCATGCTGGGACCAGAAATGAAAGAAGGGGAATGACACAGGGGACAGGGAAAAGGTTTGTGTGTTTAATTCTCCTCTGACCAGGAGGCAAGAAATGTAGTTGAATTTCTGTAGATTCAGGAGGCTTGAGAAACCAGGCAATCTACTGCAAAAGGTGGCCGCATCTGGAGGAAGATGATACCTTTACTTTCCTCTTTACTGTCTTTTTTCCTGAAAAGCGGCAATCAGCCACTTCAATTTTAAAGTGGTTTTGGCACCTTTTATAATCAGTTTGTTAACTATTAATCAGAACATCTCCCAGTAACACAGCCAGGAACTGAGACACTTTCTTATTATGTGCTGGGGAGAACTCTTATCATTCACAGAATTGGCAAAGTGGTGAGCAAGCACTGGAGATTAACAGCCTCAAAAAAAAAGTCATAACAATCTTATCAGTTAACATTTCTGTACATAGGACAGACACAGGAGACGATGCCCAGCCATATATCAACTGGAACTACCTAAAAGTATGTTTTATCATTATGATCCACCCTAAAAGGTATGAAGTTTTCCAACACTTTTATCACATTAGCTAAATATTGCTTTTACTATACTCCTCCATGTATTATCCTGTAACTGAGATGCACCATGGTTCAAAGACTTGGTGACATTATTCATGCTCTTCACTTACCCACTGCAATACACCCCAAGAGCTGTCTCTCTGCCTATTTTCAAGGCAAACCCTGGGCTATGCTATAATTGATCCTAGGCAGGTATTTTGCACAGATGTTTTACATTCAACAGCATAAAGCATCAAAACACCATTGAATCAGAGCCCTGAGGGATCTGGAAAACTAGTTATTATCAAGATCTGTTAATCTAAGTAGAAGTGATCCCCTCCCTCATCATCTCATACCATTTATATTGAAAAAAAGCAAAAGAATGACAGTGACATTAGGTCTGCTACCACCCTCTTTTATCACTCTGTGGGACATCTCTAAGCAGGTCATCTGTTCTCACAGAAAACATGAATAAAAACTCACTATCCCTCAAAACTCACTCTGATGTATTGAGGCCTGCTTAAAGCATCATTTCCTCTGTATGAAAGAAAACCAAATTAGAATTGATTAAGCCTCACTGCCTTTCTGTATTTATAAATATATATCTCCTACATTTCTTTAATAGCTCTTTAATAATACCAAGGGCCTTGCAATTCAAACAGTACACAACTGATAGGGGCAAGATAGCCTTAAGCCTTGGCACTCAATGAAGAAGATCAACACTAGCTGTTAAATTCATATAGAGTAACCAAGAGGGAATAGAGCAGGTAGGAAAAGAAGATTTCACCATGGAAACAGATTCACCAAACTATCTAGTGTGACTGTGAAGTAGCTCGATTTAGTTAGAGTCTATCCATTTTGCCTTCTGCCTGTGAAGAAAGCAAAATTCTGTCTGTTATAATTGATTGCAAAATACTTACCGTCCTTAGTCCCTAAGTGAACGCTACTCCAATCTGCCATGAGGCCAACCTTACTGGAATCTACTCCATGAAGCCACCCCACGTAAGCACTTTGTGCTGTCACTGCCTATTCCCATATCAAAATGAACTTTCTGAAAACTAGGATATTTCATAGGCACAGCTCTGTCAAAATAAAATCACCTTCCAAAGCAGGTGATTAGAATAGAAGGGACAGATTATTCAAAGCCAAAAAGTTAACTTTATCTCACATTTTGCTCTCAGCACACCCAGCAACCTGCCCGCAAACACAACCCATATCACTAGGCACGTCAAAAGTAGATTAACACAACAAAACTAAGTTTGCCACAATCACACTAGCTGCCAAACCAGTGAAGATGTAAAGGCAGTTAAAGAAATATCTCATTTCTGAGAACCTTTGAGCCCAAGGAGGTACCCACAGATCAGAAAGAGCCAGCAGTTTTTAAGATCTTTCTAACCAGTTATGGACTGGGCATTCATATGTGTCACTTGAAATCTAGTTTTTAAATGCATTCCTAATAAAAAATTTCCAACTATTCTGTTATGATAACTTCTGAGTAGTAGTCTAGGCACCTGAAACTAAAATGGTTATGAAGTTGTTCTTCTCAACCCTATCTCAGCCGGTGGGCAAAGTAGCTGAAGAAGGAAACGCACCTGATTTATATCCCCTACGTTTTTTTTTTTGCTCTAGCAAGACCTTTCCTGGAAGTTACAGCAGAGAAACATCTCCCCTGAGCTTTTATACCTGCGAGCAGTACAAAAACAAACATGCTTTCACTGAACGTCCAGCACACTTTAATCCAAAGCCTGAGCCTCCAGGGAATGCTTCGCAGAACCAGGAGACCACTCACAGAATTAAACACTGGCACTAAACATATCAGGATCCAGTTATTTCCACCTCACTCCCGGACATACTGCTACCTGTTATCTACTTTTCTCATCGGAGCATGTACATCCTATATTCACAAATTCATGCTGACACTTTTAAGTGAGGCTGTTTTTCCTGCTAGATATTTGGCAGTGGGCCCTCCTGTTTGTATCATTTGTCAGATCAAGTCATCCTCACTTTCAGGGATTCCTGAATTGTTAGGGTTGTTTCTTTTTTTCATCTTTCTCAGCATTTACTCTAAAAAGCCATCAACATTTCTTTGTGCAGTAAACAAATGTTTCTTTCTACTTTCCTCTCCCTGTTTGTCCTTTACCAGTTTAGAAAACATATGTTCCTGTTGAAACTGCTTTTGACATGTTAGCACTCCCCTCCTCACCAGCTAAAGGGCTGTCCTCACTGCTTTTCCACAACCCCCCTTCCAGCATGAGGGCAGTCAGCCCATAATCACAGTTGTGCACACTCAGACCACTCTGACCACAACCTATTTATCCACTACCTGTTCTGTAACACTGAGGCAACACTAAGTATTTAGGGTGGCTCTGACACACCCTCTAATCCACAGGCTATTGGCCTCATAGTTCTTCATAAGGACTCAGGAATCTACATGAATTCCTGTGTGAGAAGCTCCTGATATAAAGAAAACCTTCCCAAGCAGCATCCAGCTCTACATCCCCACCCGGGGGCACCTGCCAGCCCAGCAGGTGCAGCCATGACCCCCTTCCCACACACCTGCTTGGTGCTCACAAATGCCAGAGACATCTTTCTCAAACCTTTGCAGCTGAAAGAGCCAGTTAGTTTTTGCATGGCCTTTTGCTAGATCTGCTAACCCAGACATAAGGCTAGGCTAATTATATAGTCCTCACTGCATTAAGGAGGCTGCAGTGATACTTCACATCAGTGAGCAGCAAGGACTTGGAAGGACCTCCAAGGAAGGGGTGGCAAGTAGGTGTAGGCAACACCAGGCCACCAGGCAGGACCTCCACTGACAAGGACATAGTCTCCCACTACATGAAACACAATACCTGAGCAACACTGGGTGGTGGCAGCAAGCACAGTCAGCCTAGCAATTGGCAATCACTGGGTACAGCCACAGCAAAGGAATCAAGCCAGGATGTCTGTCTGCAACAGGTCCCAGCAATGGCCTCAATATAGTGAGGGGAGGGAGTGAGTCCTAGGTCCAGGGCCTGTCTGTAGGGTACAGCCAGGAGCAGCAGAAGACAGAGTAGTAGACAAGGCTCCATCTAGGAAACAAGCTTCCTAGAGCTTAGGTCTAAGGCCCCTCCAAGAGGGGCAGAAAGTCCCAAGACCCCTTGTGCCACTGCTGGATCTGAAATAGAGCTGCCAGGCCTGTGGGTAGGGTGTGGGCAGAGGCCCCAGGTGGTGGTGGTGGTCAAGGCCATCTGGGCAGAGGCCTCAGGTGGGGCTGGTCAGGGCTGTTAAGGCTTGTTAGTGCCAATTAGTGCCCTGGCAGGTACAACACCAGGCAGAGCATGCATCTACAAAGCTGCTCAGGTAAAGCAAAGAACTTTAAGTCTAAATGTAGTTCCTAAGTAGAGGGGGGAGGTATGAGGATGCTCCTTGCAGCTCATTTCCTCCTGACTGTGGGGCCCAGGTCCTGTAGCAGTGCCTGCATGGGGCTGCACAGGGCATCTACTGCTGGATGTGGGGGGCTGCAGAGCCCCAGGGCACATAAGGCCCAGGTTCTTGCTTCCCTGCTTAAGGTAAAAGCTGGGTTTGACATCGGGCTGAGAATTCAAACAGTACTTTGGAACCTCTGTGGAGTCTCACAAGCTTTGTCACAACTTTTTTAGGTTCTGTGGAGATTCTCATGATGCTGAGTAAGGCTAAAAATAAGTTTTCTGGAATAAAATACACAGAAGTCTCAGTTGCATATTAAAGAGTTCTTGGCTTAGCAGCTATAGAAAGAAAATTTGAAACATGAATTCTAGTTGCCCAGACCCCAGACAGGTGAACTTACCATTACTTGAAAAGTCATGTTTATGGAGTAAATCTAACTCGGGGTAGCTGGGTTTTGGTTTTCTTACCAGCAGGAGGGATGGCACAAAGGGCTGAAGAAGAACTGACTCCTAGTTTCCTTCATTACTTTGACTTGTATATGAATAGCACATATAATCACATTCAAGCAACCTATGTAAATCTCCAGCTTCACTCTTACATCTCTAAAAATACCTCTTTTATTTTTTTTTCTTTCCCCTCTATGTCATGTGGATTAGGTAATCAGAAAGGACTCCTGGACAGAAAACATGCGAGTCTACAGTTCCAATCAATATCCTTGTTATCTTCCAAACAGCAGGGGACTAGGAGGGTTTTACATTTTCTAAACATGGTTTAGAAGTGTCTTCTTCTAAAGCATGGTTTCATTATAGTGAAAATATACTATCTTCATATCATTCTTTTGTGTCATCTCTATATTACAAGTTACTCGCTTCATTGTATTAAGCATTGCAAAGTTTTTGGAAGAAGTTATATAGAAAAATACAATGTAATATTTATACTTTTATTATCATCTAAGTGCAGGTTTGATGCAATCAGCCTTGCAAAAAACAAGAGACTCTCCTGAGAAAAAGTCAGTATTTGTCAGACATATTTCCTCAAAAAGCCAGAGTTGAGTTGATATTATTAGCAGTCTGTCCTTTTCCCTATCAGTCAGGAATTGCAATCAGTCACAAACACACCCTCTAGTTCTCCTTCAATCAGGCAAATAGTGCAGAAACTCAATTGCAACTATTTAATAAATTCATAAAGGAGGGAAAAAAATTACAAACTGCTGAGACCACACTGTGATACCTTCACTTAAACTGGGAATACTCTTTCTCTGTGAAGGGCCTTTTCATTTTCAGTGGGGCTTCATATGCAGCAGTGCTCTATGAGCCTTAAAATATAAGTCTGTGTGGTCTGGGAATTTTTTAGCTCAGTTACTGAGGAAAAAATGAATCAAAATGTTAAAACAGTTACTATTTAGCAGTGATAAAAAAGCATGTCTCTCTTCTTTAAGTGCTTTTTGGGAACGGGAAAGTAGGTTACCTGTCAGCTCTTCCAAAACAACTTTGGTAAGAAAGCACCAGAGCAGTCTCCCCATTTCCCAACAGTAAGGTATCATTAAAAAAAACACCATGCATATAAAACCAGGAAGCTTCTTTCTGAAGAGCTTAAGATATTAACAAAACAGATTGTTTCTCCCAGTGGTATGTTTAAGCAAGCAAGGTACCTTCAAAGTGTTACTGTAAAGAACAGAATTTCACTTATGCATGTATTTGCAATGCCAAATACAAGCTTCTGAAATACCTTGCAGATTATTGTTCATTGAAAAGGAGACACTTGCTAGGTATTGTTAAGCCTCCAGTCTCGATACCATATGGTTTAATTCCCCGATGGGAAATCTAATCCAGGGACAGAAAAGTCACAGCAGGTGGAAAATTATATGAAACTTTTGGCAGTTCTTCAGAAACAACACAAAATAGTTTGGGGGTTGGTTTTGTTGTTGTTGTTCTGTTTTGGTTTTGTTTTTTTCCCTTTCAGGAAGATGATCTTAGAGCACTGTGACAAACTCACACTCGATGCATTACATCCAGAATTAGGAGAGATATTTGTTCAGCTTAGCTGAATGTAAACTGCTTTGTGACCTTGACTTAAAGTTCACCGAAATCCTTGGGAATCTTTCTATTGACTCTAACTGGGTAAGGTCCACATCAATATTGACTGCATTGCAAAATTCTTGTAACAATCAGGAATATGAACATATTATTTATAGAATAGAAAAGCATTTTTAAGTTAACATAACAAAAAATTCCTTGGACGAAGTTCTTCAAAATAGCAATGTAGAAATATATTCTTTTTAAAATAGCACTGCTTATAACACATTTTTTTCCTTTAGTTGTGGCCTAGTGAATCCATCATCCCAGAAAAATGCATACAGTAACTGATATGTTTATATTAGCTCTGGAGCTATCACAAGATGTTATTCTTAAGTAAATTCATTTTACCAGTGACATTCATCAGAACAAGAACACAAGAGTTTGTTTTCAGGCTACAGGAGATGTTCTTTGGAAGCCCTGGAAGTAACAGTAAAAGGATCACTAAAGTCTGAAACTGTCCAAAATTGAGTACAGATAAACCATAGAAGATTAATTCTCCAGAGGAAATGTGGAAGAAGGACTTTAACACACACTGCACGCATGTGCATGAGTGTGCACACACACACCTCAGTAGAAGCATTGAAAGCTAAATATTTACATTACTTTCAATACTATCATGTAAAGTTTCTCCTGTTTAAACTAATGCAAAATAAACATCTTTCCCTGTCAGAAAACTTATATAATAAATAAATATATATAATATAATAAATATAAACAGTGCCTATACTTGGTACTTGTAGATACCAATGATCTTGCTACATGTTGTCTCTTTTGAGTACTGGTTAGATAAATATTTCAGGAAGAGGTTTGTTTTTTGTTTTTCTTTTCAGTATTTTTGAGTGAAAAAATACAAATGCACCACAGAATTACCATTACAGAATTGAAATACACTTACATGGGCAGGAACTCCAATGCAGGAAAAAGGAATTTTCCTCTGAAACTTTAGGCCCAAATAGAGCACATTATTCACATTTTAACAGTTAAGTGCTACATACCAAAGCATAAAATTACCAGACTAATGCTGCTTTGCTACAATATTAGTTAACAGAGTTGCTAAATTACTTCAGCCTATCTGTTGGTCAGAATATTTAGCATGCTCTTCAAATCATATAGATTCTTTACCTTATACACTAATAAAAATATCCTGCAAACTTAAATCAGCCATGCAGTTGTTCCAGTATGTTTTAATGGGTGTATTATTCTGAAAACACTATTTAAAAAATACAGTTCTTCAAAAGATTATCTTAGAGGGGTCATACAGGATGATTTGGTCTACTTTAAAGGTCTAGTATTTCAGGAAAGCATTAAGCTATTCTGCACTGGAATTTGTCTTTTATGTATATTTGTCATCCACTTTGCAGCACAGAAGAAAATGCGTCCTTCTCTCTGTCTTTGCTCTCCTCTTTGGCTCAGTGTCTCGCAACAATGTACCTGCTTACAATCATTTATCTTTAAATATTCAAAATGTTTTGACTGCATTTTGAGATGCAACATCTGAAGCATGCTGGAAAGTCTACAGTAAGACATAGGGCCACCGTCAGGATATATACCCTAGGCCTAAACTGGGAAAGAACCTGCAACCACCATTGGCACTGAAATGCTCCATCTTGATCATCGGATCAACAGTGGTGTGTATTAAGCTCTGTAATACTGGAATGCAAGAAAGTTTTCTTCTCAGAATGTTATATTATTCTGAGACAGCTAATGCCAGCTTGTTTAATCAAGCAATACAGAGAAGCCACGTGCGTATCAAGGTGATTTAACGCACCTTCAGCAACACCTGAATGTTTTTTATTCCTTTTATCTATATTTGCCTCAACATCACTTGGAAAATTCTAATACTTCTCTAGGTTTTAAAAAGTTTTATCATTTTCTGTAAATACTTTCCATAACATACGTGGTGCTCTTGAAGGACAATATTTTCAAAAGACACAGAATGCGAAATGAAACATGGTGATTGAAGTAAGAATCAAAGCCAGTGAAGTCCAGTAAAAAAGAATCTGAATTTAATTAAATAGGATTTCTCATTCTGGAGGGGAATGTTAAATAGCATTAGTGTATTTTACAATGCTTTAAAACATGACACATTCACATATTTATGTTATTATCAAGCATGTCTAGACATGGCTGCAATGAAGTTCTCTGCTTTACCCTTTTAATTTGGGATTTCTACTCTGCTTTTTTAACAGTTCTTGCAGGCATATCTTGCTATGATGAAAATTAAACTTTGTAAAAGTGCAATAAAAAATCCACCATTTCTGTGGGAATACAAACTCCCCATTTACTAATTACAGAACTGAATTTGACCTATTGTTTGTAATTTCTGTGAGAGTGTTCAAATTAAGTATCTACTGGAAAAGTTTCCAAGCTGGCAAACCAAGAAACTAATGACCGGTTTTCTGTGGAGTAAGTCCAGCAAAACATCTTGTACATGTAAAATTGCACAAGTATCTAGGGAGGCATTGAAAGTAAAGAAGAATTGGACTTTCCACAACTATTTGGGCTGGAATTTTAAGCCCCCTAGCAAAGAACTAGTTGACAAGTTTTTTTGAAACAGAATGGCTAAATAGCAGCTTTTTTTTTTTTTTGGTTCAGTTTAACCAAATTAATTGTGTTATTTTAAAAATGTTGAAGCCAAATGTTCTGATTTCTTCCTAAAAAAAACCCCCAAAACCAAAAAACAACAACAATGAAATAGTAAGTAAGTGTCTACCAAATCCACACCTTTCACTTTATAAAAACATCTATTTTATTTCATATATAAAATCTTCATACTGGAGATTAACAGCTATACACAGCTTTCTTATTTTTTCATCTCCTTCTAATTCCCAAAGCAGTCCAGAAATGCACTAAGCACATCTGTATCAACTTATTACTCCATCCTCCTTGTCTTGGACTGCAGATCCTGGGCAGCACCTTTGGATGCCCAGAACAGAATCTCTCCTTTGAGATGCAGACTGACCTCTCACACAAAATCTAGTGTCAATTAATGCTTCCAGTCTGTGAATACAGGGAATATATATCTATATCTGTATATATAAAAGGAAAGGACTGCTGGCAGGGAAAAATCTTAAGTTCCTTGTCTTCAAAGCCTGAGTCTTTTCAGATGAAGCTATTATA
Source organism: Dromaius novaehollandiae (assembly GCF_036370855.1). NCBI lineage: Eukaryota > Metazoa > Chordata > Aves > Casuariiformes > Dromaiidae > Dromaius > Dromaius novaehollandiae. Next base: position 65,542,790 of record NC_088099.1, on the reverse strand, counting down.
AAGAAATATTCATTTTAAAAATCATGCTTTATTAAGAGAGCTCTGTGGATTCTCTCAAGTAAAGAGAACCCAGATTTTTAGGGTAACATAGCTTTTCTGTTGTAACAAGAAAACAGAAGGCTTAAATAAGCTTGTTGAAATTATAAAAGCATATGTTACAGCCATTTTCTCCCAGATATTTAAAGCCCTGAACAAACAATGTGTACACGCACCTGGTGGCCAACAGTTTCAAAAGTGAGTAGCAGTCTAGAGGAGGTCAGTTTGTACTAAAAAGTTAAGCATCTGAAAATTGTGTGTGTGCTTGCACATGTGTGTATACCCACAATAGAGTGTGGTGGGGACGGAAATGAGAAAAGTGATCTTCCCTCTGAAATGGAAAGCAATGGAGCCCTGAAGCATGCAGCTGCCCCAGCCTTTGCAGCGTTCAGACAGCTGAAGGACATCTGAAGACTGTATGAGCAGGTGATCAGCTCTTTCCTTCTCTATCACAAGTGAGCTATAGGCTGCTAGCACTACTGCAGCTTTCAGTAAGTTTTCACCAGCAGTTTAGCTATCTAAACAGAGGTGTCCACATGTGAGCTCAGCACCTAGATGCTGAGTGTACTCGCTGGGGATTTAGTCAATGTAGATAATGCAGTTTAGGCATGACTTAACTAACCGGCCAGTAGATTCTTCTTTAGCGCAAGCTGAGATGAATTCCTCTTCAGTCTTCACTGACTGTAGTAGAGTTTAGAATGGAACTATATGGAATATATTAGAAGTTCAGGTGTCTCCCTCACATAGAAACACCTATATTTTTAAGTCTACATGTCACTGTCTCAGACTGAATCAATGTCCACATTGCCTCTTCCTCTGCATGGCTTTTGTCATTCCTAAAATATAAAATACACATCCAAGCCTGAAAATTTGGGGAAGCTTCTGCATATTTTAACTTATATGGATATATATATGCGCATTTGTGTGTGTGTGTATACATCTACAAAGAGATTGTAAAGGAAAGAATGGGTTTGGCTATCTTTCTTTATGTCATAAGCAGCACGTGATCTCCATTGCTATTTCCTTGTCTTTTTATTTGTAGGATATGTTGACCAACATTGAATGATAACTTGAACATAATGGATGTGATGCCTTTAAAAAGGCATGTGTCCTCATTTAGCTTATTTTGAAGCTACAAAACCATTTTTTATTCTAGGGCAGCTGTCTATAAAGCATACCAGTATGTTTCTGCCAAAAGGCTCAAGTTTTCTAGCCAAAAGTCTTCTGACTATGTAAGATGAGAACAGAAACTCTGTTGTAGCAACTTGAACCATGCATCTTTTCTGATGAGCAGGTTTAACTATAAGTAAGTTCTCTATCAATGTGTTATGAGCAGGTTGTTAGATGCAGAAAATTGCTCTTTTTTCTAAAAGAAAAACACATTCTTATTATTGTTACATATGGTTTAGATTATCCAAATCTTTAAGTTTCTGTATGAATCTTTAAACTATACATGGAACTGATCAAAATATGGAAAAGGTTCAGAGAAAATTTTAGGGGTTTCTGGTCCTTTCAATATGGGTTTGGGGAGTTTTCTAGTCAAGAAAAAAAGACAGCTGGTGAAACAGCATCATGGGATGAAGCCAAAAGCAATGCTCAGATAAGCAAAACCTTGAATACATCTGCCCAGCTCTAACTCATTTGATGATTCTGCTATGTGCTGGGAAAACATTCAAAGCACAGATAATGGCTGTGGGGAAGGCTCACTCAAAAGCTCTGTATATGCTCTAGTCTAATAGGTTAAGTATGCATGGGAAAGATGCACAGATGAACTTTTAACAACTTTACATCTTTATAATACGTTTAGTGATAATAACAGCTGATTGGTTTTAGCTGTGGCAAAAAAACAAGAAGATTGGTCTGGGGAGAGCAACAAGGCCATCGGCTGCTTATGCCAACCATCTAGGTTAGAAAGTAATAAATGCTGAAAACAACAGTCCCTCAGGGGAACACATCCACAGATGGATGTCCAGCAATGAGCAGAAGACTGAGCCCGCTCCACTATGCACAAAGGCCAGGCCGCCAGCCAGGATCAGCTTTGTAAGCCAGCTGGAGCGAGCATCCTGTTCCTCCACAGCGATGGTGCCCATCGGCTGCACCAGAGGCACTGCTTGGTGTGTCCTGTGAAGAGCATGCGTGTGTGTATCTGTGTTTTAAAATAGAAATCACTATTCACCCACAATACCCATCCCACTTCAAAAATTAATATTAGATTTGATGTTACTCAGTGGTATGGTTCTGTTCTTTTGGCTACTTCAGTCCTAACTTCCTCCAAGGCTGACTGAGGCCTTGATGTCTCCAGCTCTTTAGACCATTGGAACATTTACCCCTTGAGTCAGCATAAATGATTAACAATCATAATATTGACTCTAATTAAATATTTCATGTCTGTGCTCTATTAAAATATTGCCCTGGCACCAGACCTTTGTGTTCAAAATGCAAGCTTACCTCCTTCCTTAGTCTGATTTATAATATTTATAGCATGATACATGCTTGAAGATTAGATATATTTACAAGGACAGAATATGCATTCTATAATTATAAAGTGAAATGGATTTACAGAAGTGTGTAAAATACAATGGGAAAAAATCAGTTTTAATAATACATATACTTTTCTTGTTAGTTTGTAATTTATAATTCAGCAGGGTTAATTATTCTTCCATTGCCTCTGATAAGGCTGAATAAAGACTCTGAAGGAGTGCAAGGTGAAAACAAACTTTTGTGTAGAGCTGTTTGACTCTTCCGATTTTGCAGGCTGTATATCTTCAGACTAGTTCTTCATCCATGCAGAGTATATACTTTGCAGTATGTTTCTGCCAGTGCTTCTGTTTTGAAATTAAAAAGATTAACTAAGCAATTTATAATGCGCGAAGTTTTCAAGCTAAAGTGTATCCATATAAATTAATGGGTCAGAATTAAGTCTAAATACTCCCAAACACAATCAAATACATATTTTGCCATGTGTTGTTCATGAACACAGCTTGGGAGGCCAATTAGTTACTAATTTCTTTTGAAGAAACTTCCATATTTTTAGACAATCATGGTTTTTAAATCTCTCTCTCAGCAAACAGATGGTTTGGCCGAGTAATTCCAGTCTTTAATCTGTACCTGCCCCACCTTGAAATCTGGTTTCAAGGGGAATAAAAAAAGATTTTCAAGGGCTGGAAAATTTGTAGAGCTAATCCACTGACTGACTTGCATAGAGGCTCTCAGCATGTCTGTAATTCTATATTTTTTTTGTTAAAGACACTAAACCAAGGCGAGTTGTATCTCATGAGCTCAAAAGAAAGGCTACTTTACCCCCACCACAGATAAGGAGCAGGAGGGCAGGAGGAAAGGTAGTCAAACTGCTTCAGAATCCCTTACACAACATTAAAGTGCTCTGCTCTGTATCTCCCTGAAGTCTACGGAAGGACTGGAGAGAGAAGGAGACCCTAGGCTTCAGTTACTGCCAAACAAATATTACACAAATTCTAGGGCCACCATACAGTCTACAAATTACCATAGAAGTGCTGCAATAAGAGAAAGAATTTCTTCCTTTGATGGGGGTTCTGGAGGATTTCGATTATGCTGTTATGCAAACTCCTTTTAATAAAAACTACTACATTTGGGGTGGGAGTTGTCAAGGTCAGTTTCCATCTTTCCAGTACTTTCTGCCCAAACACAGGAAGCGGAAACAAATCATCTAGTCAGCTCCTTACAAAGATCCAAAGACCTAAAAGACTGAGAACTGAAGGAAATCACGACACAGCAATGCGTAAAGTAACAAACATTTGTTCCTGATGCAAGAAACATGACACCCAAGGTAGGACTCAGGTGGCTGAGAGAGAGCAGGAAGGCAGCCGTCTGACAGGAGGCTGTGAAGGAAGTGTTTTAAATGGGTTCATTACCAACTAGCTATGCAAGCCCTTTCTTCTTCTGCTACTTCAGACTCTTTGAACTGGATGAAGATTTGAAATAAGCATTTAACCAAACTGTAAAGAACATATATTCGTGGTACATCTTTATGCAGTAACCTCTCAGAAGCAGACACCAATAATCATTTACTTCTTTTGTAACAGTAGCACCAGGCCCCAATCAAGCGCAGAGCTCCATTGTATATACACATAATAAGGCACAACCCCTGCTCCACAGGGCCAACAACTTAAGCAAAAAAGAAAAGTGTGTTTCTTTCTTGCGTATGTTCAAGGTTACAATGCAAGCCAAGAACTGAACGTAATTCTTGAATTTCTGAATCCCAAGCAAGCTCCTTAACTATTGCAAAATTATACTTTTCTGACCATACATCTTGTGCCTATATGGATATCTGAGCAGAGAATTAGGAACAGAAAAAGGACAGAACGTAACTGCTTCTTCTGATATTTTCAAAATGTATCTTCTTCATCCCAGGCAACTGAGTCAAGTAATAACTCAATCCATAATTGGTAGAGCCATTCATGTCACATTTATGTTAAATTTTACAGCAAGTAGGGTTTTATTGTGCTGTTCTGTTATTCTAAAAAGAGCCTAAAGTATCTTAAGTACTGCTTCTGATATATTCAACAAGGAGGTACAGTCCATACTGAAAAGATGCAGTAGGATTTGCATATTGATATTCAACTCCCTTTCCTCCTCCTAGCACCACATGCTGTGCGTGCACAGTGCTGAAATTTCACAGCAATATGCCAAAGCATTACATTCCCCAGTAATTCCTTTGCAACAGTCAGATTTGCCTACTTACTTCTTTGGCATAAAGCTCTGACATTAATATTTGTTATAACAAAAGAAGCAGCAAGAAAAGAGCCAGTCTGAGCCTCTAAACATGATGCATTTCTGATGCAGAGTGAACTCATTTCTAACTCATCAAAACAGACATGGTGTGCAGGATCTGAAGGGTGTTTTTGCAAATGACATTCTCTGAAAGTTGAATTTGTGATAAGTTATTTATGAACTTGCCTCAGCAGAACAGCTCTTGTAGTAGCATGAACTGTGTTCTCAGTCAGAAAATTTTACTGTTACAGTTCTCCACAAGAAGCCTTTTAGTGCAAATGCCTTAGTCGGGGGGGGGGGGGGGGGGGGCGGGCAGGAAAAGAGGCATGTGACAGCCCCAGAGCCTTTAGTTATCACCGCTCTCAAGAGAAGCTTGGGAGGGAGAAGAGTTTGTACACAGCCAGCAAGAAGAAACAACTCAAGCATGCAGATTTCATGAAGATGTTACATACCTAACAGCAACACTGCAATTCCAAATAAATGGTATGTGAAAAGCATAAAGTTATGGTCAGAAGAAATAGATATACCAACACTATGCTTTGGTGCTTATACAAATATACCTACAGAAACATGTAAGTAAGAATACACCGACAGTTTGCATCAGATGTGACAGAGCTTAGTGCATTTGGCTTTCATTTTCCACTGAACTGCTTGGACTGCTATGCAGTTTAGTTTAGTGGGGCCCCAGTCTTGCTTACTCATTCCTAAAACCACTTCCAAAGGCATCACCATTCAGTGCTCTCAAAACCTGGCATTTTTGCTTAGCTCAAGTCAAGAGAACAGAATTTTTCCAAAATACATCCAAACAAACATTTACCTAAAAGAAACTCAGAGGCAACTTGCTTACCAAATCTTCTCCGGAAAAATGAGCATGAGCATTTCACATGAAAACTGCATGTAATGACAGCTGCTGGCAGCTACTGCTTCCTCACAGTTTTAGGGTAACATCACTGAGAGCTTATCAGAAACCTAATTAATCACAGCCACTCACAGGATTAAACCTCTCCTCCTTATAACTTCCATTCGTCACTTTAATCTCTGCAAACCAAAACAACTCTGTTATTATAGTGACAGCTCTTATTGTTCTGAACAGCTACAAATATGCCTTGGAACAGGGGAAAGAAAGGGGTTTCTCTCCCCTGAATTTCAAATAATTTTCTTTTTTAACATGTTTTGATTTGCAAAAGTTTGTGACTCTCTGGTTCTGACTCCCAATTTATAAAACCCAGTGATTAAACAGGATCAAATTTATCAAAGCAAGAAAGCAAGCTGATACCATATTTGCTAGCCCGGGGGCGCCAGGATTGCTATTACTCAGCCCCAGTAAAAGGAGGGAAAGTAATGAGCTCCATTTTCTTTAAAAATCCCAGAGATTATTCTAGAGTTTGGCTAACCTGGAAGCATAGTAAAACCTTCTAAACTAAAACAAGTAAGGTTTTGTGTTGTTTTTGTGAAACTGGGAGTTAATTTTGACTCTTTTTTTGTGAGTAGGAATATGGTATTTATGTAAGCATAACATTGTATCCAAGATTGTCAGCTAAAACAAACTGGAGAATTAAATAGAGCTTGCAAAACAACTATATATCAAGATGGAAAGACAAGTACAATCTAGCTGGCTCTTTTCTATTTGTGACTTTGCAGTAATAATATATATGCTTAGATAAAACCTTTTTCTTCTTTCTGTGCCTCATGTGTAGAATTCAGATGGTGATTCATAAACTTACTGTAACATCCTGATGCATAGGTATGAAAAACCAGTAAGCAGAAATTCTTGGTTTTATGTTTAGGTATTTCTTCAGATTAAAATGACCCTCATTTTGTGGTCACATTCCTTTTCTAACCATCTCTTACCATGAGCTATCCACTTTTGCTTATATCCAAAAAAAGGAGTCCAATTTTTTCCTCACAGTATTTCTTCTTTTTCCTCCTCTCTTTTTGCTATTATTGTATTGATTTACTGGGAAATTAATGGAATTTCTGTATCTATCTTCTCTTTACTTAGTATGCTACTAGCTCCTTCATCAACTTTTTCAATTTCTGTTAGTCCTCAGGTACTAGATCCCAGGCATCTCAGATTTTTGCTTTCATTGAATACCTACTTGAATGCAATCACAGTTGCTTATAACAAATGTTTCCCAGAATCTGTTTGGCCAGGTCTGCTTGACTGAAGAAGTAAAGTTTTCATAATGTGATCTTTATATCTTTTGCACAAATCCAATACCATAATTAACACAATCAATCTGCCCAAATAATTAACACTTTTCTGAAAGCCCATTTCTGAATGAAAATTTGTGGGACTATCTATAGCCAGCTGCCTTACCTGTTAAAGAATAAGTATATGCTAACAAAATCTGCAGGACTCTTGAAAGAGGGATTCAGCCCATGAAGGAGCAGACTGTACCTGCGAGGGAAAGGCACAACCTGCAGGGCAGGTTATATCTTCTCTTCAGATTCACAGCAACCTCCCCGGCCAATGTCACTCTGTGGGATTACTGTATGACCAAATCTCTTGGTTTCCATTTCACTAGATGCACTTAGAGACTGAAATTGTGTCTTTTTTGCTGTCAAAAATATTTTCACATCAGACTTTTTGCTACTATGATTACTGTATCTTGGAGTATGCTATTAATCGGGAATTATTATCTTCTGTCAGTCTAGGAATCAATAGGTCCTGCCATATCAGTTTATTACCAGATACAGTCTATTCCATCCAAAGCCAACTTTGCATATATCTGGTCTGTTATTCCATGTAGACCAAGGAAAGACAGAGTTAAGATTTCATGATTTATTTATTTCATTTACACCATAGGGAAAAAGACAATTTCAAGCACTGCCCTCTGGAAAAACTCTGCAAGACAGACGAGGGAAGTAAAAGCAAGCCTCTTCACTAGGTTCAATGCAAGATAAGAGATGCATATCAGAAAAGAAGTATGCAGAGTAGATTCATTGCACAGCAATACTACACTTAAAAATTAAAATTGATAGGCAAATCATGGTATGTCACACATCCTCAGAAGGACATGGACTCATTGAATGTCAGGTTATTTGTGTGTGTTTGTACAAAAGAGCCACAGCAAATCTCATTAACTTTCACCCGCAACAAAACCAGCTTTATTAGCTGATTTGAAATTCTATGCAAATACAGTCATATCCCTTTTAGTATAGCCATGAATTGAATATTCATCAAGATAAATGGTCAAAAAGAAAATTCACTTCCCACAAAAAATGTATTAAAGCTTTTTATGACTCACACAAATTCTCCCCTCATTAAATATTTTCCACTCTTTATATAGTGAGTAACACAGGTATGAAGTGTGTGTCTGTATAAAATGTTTGATAGAAATATATTCTTTGTGAGAAGTGTCTACTTTGTGAATAGCAGTTTGCTTTTCTGATGATGCCCTAAATAAGACAGCAATGCTTCCAAAACACAAATATATTAATTCAGCTCTTGTGCTACTGTGGCCCACAGAAAATCCCATTTAATTCCATCCTGTTCTTTTTCTTCTAAAAGCTAGCACATCCTTACCAAAATGCAGCAGCCTGCAGTGTCATTGGGAATGTGATCTGATCACAGAGAACTTGAGAAGAAAGGCAAAGTAAACATCCTGAATCATAGCTCTCAGGAAATGTTATGACAGCTTTCAAAAAGAGAGATGTATGTGTATTTAGAGACATTAGTTGGATTTTTCACATAAATTTTTACCTTTTGAGTGCTTACTTTATGATTCACTATTTGTCATTTGCTCTTTGAGCTTCTCAGTATTATTTCTGCTCTTTATCAGTGTTTAAAAGTTATAGGCATAGGAATATGGAGAATAATTAATATCAAATATTTAATTAAAAATCGTATCTACTAATAAAAGTACCTTTGTTTGTATGCTGAAACAATCAATCAGTACGCTAATGGGGAATATTTCTACTAAGACTATAATACCTGTATGGGAAAGTGTGGAAGAATGTCGAGGATATAGACGATGGAAGCTAGCCAGACTGTTCCGCGGGAAAAGGAGCATCAACAGGGCATGTTGACCCATAGTCACGTAGTTGAGCCTGGTGCCAGGGTGGCACTGCACCTGGGCTTTGGATCGGGAATAACAATGAGCTCAACATGCTTACTGCGCATGTGCATAGTACATAAAAACTTCATCTAGTGCCCCCCCACCACGGTGTTCCTCACCCTGGACCGACGCTCAGCGGTGCCAGGGATCCCCTGCTCCATTATTGCCTCGACCGGGAAAACGCCGGGGAACCCCCGTTCAGACGCAGAGGTAATAAATGCTCCATATCGACCATCGTACGCCTTGTGTTTGTGTATCCGTCCCTGCTGGGTGTCCAGGCGGTGCTGCCTCCTCGCCCTTACAATACCTCAACGAATTTTGCAATAAGAATTTGGTTGGTGATAAGTAATTGGCAACATCTCAAATGAGGAATCATTTTTTTCCCCATCCATTTCATCTCTGCTATTCTTGATCATTGAAAAGAAGCCCTTCCCTCCTAATAAGCTGCTTCTCATGCTGCTTGCTTGTGAATAACAACTGATCTGAGCAGCAATTAATTTTAAGGAACCTGTATAATTTTAAAATATCTAACCAATCTTCTCCATTTCTCAGGTCTGCATTTTCAAAGAACCACCAAACTTTTATGTCAGATAAACATTCTATAACACTGAACATATTTTTTTCCTTGCTCCCGGAAGAAAACCTTATTCAGCATTTTCCACTGGCCACTCCCTAAGTAAGTCCTCTTTCAGCATCCCATGAAGGACCAGCCCACCCCTCCCATAATTCTCCCTGGGTTACTTTGCTAGGGCCCATTAACCCACACATGAAGACACTCTTTAACCAAAATATACACACTGAGCGGTTATTTTCTAGTTAATGTGTACAAGGATAACCAGAACTTAACACATTCCTCGTATGTGCAGCACCCCAATCCGTACCAGAAGCTATGTGCTGGCCAGGAAAACATCTGTGAGGTGGGGACACGTCAGCTCCTGCTGCTTGCGGGCACAGATCCTCAGCACTGCTGAACTGCCATCTTCCCACTTCCCGTTTCTTCCCTTAGGATCGATACCTTTCCATATTTCAGTTTTTCTTCTTGTGTCCTTGAGCTGCTACCAGTCTCTATCTCAGCAATCCTACTTCTGTTGGTAATTTTACCTTTCTTATCTTGCGTGGCTCAGCCCTACAGACTTTCTCCCAGCTCTGCAATTTGCTCAGCAGTCTGAGCCGAGGGTACACAGCTGGGCCATGCACAGCTGGGCCTTGGATCCTGTGAACACAGACAGCTTGAGCCTTTCAGGGAGGGAGGTTACAGACAGGGTGACACAGAGAGGGGCTTGTGTGCTGAAGACTATAACATGCCAACAGGAAGGTCTACAAGGGGCTCTGCAAGCCAGTATGTGTCACAGCAGATGTTCTTCCATTCTTCATTCCACAGCATGCCTTGTCGTACTGACTTATTAATGACCCTTGTCCTGGTATAACAGCTCATAAGATGAAAGTTCATGTTATCACGGTACATACAAACTCTACAGGTCTTCAGAAATAAAAGCTCTTGTTTAAAGATACTTTAGTTTGTGCTATTTAGTGATTGAATGTCTTTTTCCATCAGTAATTACCATTATTTTGATCCTTAAATGTGACAACAATATATTCTCTCATTCTCTCTGAACACATGTGCTTTCTCTCCGTATTCAGAAGAAATTATTTGAAGGGCCTTTTTGTTGATTTTTTTCCTCTCATTTGCATGACATAGACTTATCCAGTGAATTTCACGCAATTGGGTTTTCAAGCAGCACCATATTAAAGTACTAGATTTGTGTGGTTATTATAATAAATTCCTTCCAGTCTTCTATTGAGTGTGTACAGGAATAAACAATTGCTCTATTACAGTCACAGAGGATGTGTATTCACTTCCATTTAAAAGCAAACAACAAAGATGCCTTTCAACTGATCTGAGTCAATTCTGACTGGCTATGTCCCCACATGTGCCCTTGTCAGAAAATGTTTGAAAAGATATTTAATTTCAAAGCCACATGATAAAAGATGAGCAATGACAGTCAAGTTTCCATGAATATTCCAATTTGCCAGTGAATACTGTCATTCTCCAATCCTTGAAAAGAATTTTACTGCATGTCATCTTCTAAGTAGGGGTCTCATCTGCATGTTAATGTGAACACATTTATTAACACCATAATATCTCATAAAATAGAGATCTGTGCACTCTATATTCTGACTTCAAAAAAATGACAGTGCATAAGAATATATGCACACAAACAGTGCATACAATCCCTCCACGATGGAGACTCTTAGGGTCTTTATATCGCCTGTAAACACAGCTGAAGGTTGATTTTGCCATTTTTCACATATATGTGGGGCACTAGGCTCTGTTTTATTACTGAGACTAGTTTTAACTTTCATAATGTGAGAGATATTTAAGTATGTAGACAACATGCAAACAAATGTATCAATCAATTCACCATTAACATCTTATCTTCTTGGCTTTTCACTCAGCAGTGAATTTGAGCAGATTGCTAGTCAGCTTAGATTAGAGGAAGACAGCATAATACTAATTTATGCTTTACAATACTTCAGTATTTTTTCCTGATTTCATGCTCAATAATGTTATGAAGTTGCTAGCTATTGATCTCCAAGGGCTCTGCACTGCTATTTGATTTTTTTAAAAAGTTCTCCTTTTAAAAATGCAAGCTTTATGACAATTTGTTTGGTTAGGATCACAGTGATGGTAAATTTGAGGAAGCTCTTGCTCCAAAGATCTAGAGCTGTTAACAAAAGAAGCTTCTGGTGTCCCTAGAGCTGTTAACAAAAGAAGCTTCTGGTGTCCCTCTCTCCCAGTCAGGCTAAAAACACTTTTCTATATCATCCTCTCTGGAATCATAGAATGATGAACTATTCAAAAAAATTCACACCGAGACAGACACTCAGCACGGCAATTTTCAGTCTGAACATTTGAAGTTTGGCAGTGTCACAAGCATTTGAAATCAAGCAAGAAATTAAGCATTTCCGTGCAATAAGGAAATGATACATCTTTTAAATAAAGTCATGTTTCTTTTAGACGCTAGCCACTTTTAGCCCTGATTATTTTTCACTATGGTATGCAGCAAGAAAACCCTTAGTGCCTGTGATATTGCAGAAATAGAAGCTAGTTTCATCAAGATTGAGTATAAAGGAATTTACTGCAAAAACATCTGGTGGTCAGTGTTAATAATGCATACAGCTGAAGAGAAATTTTGTAGTCTTTACATACCATGCATCTTATAGAGAGTGACCTTGTTCAAATCAACCTGTATACAAATGTGGAAGAGAAATGAGAAACAAGGTCTAGATAGTTTGCTGTCTGTTCATACTCACCTCTGTCCAGTGACCTTTGAACTTACTTGCCAATACCAAACACGTCGAGAAGAATGGCAGAAAATTAAAGATTATTATTTTCCACAAAAATTTGCAGTCAAGTAGAGAATAGAGATGCAGATTATCAAGAGAAACTCAGCCCTAATACATTCACTTTGACAGTGGTAAACTAGCTTATAGCACACTGGTTACACTTTGGGTGTAGGGATGTCAGGGTTTGTGCTCTCTCTTGCACAACAAAAGAACAAGAGGTTAGCTTATTCTGTGGGAAGATTTGAACAACAGAAACAGAATATCAAGCTCAATTTGTTTTGCTTCTCACATGCTTCTCATGCAGAAAGATGCGCTGCACAGAAGCCATATTCAGTGCATTTTTATTACTTTGTATGTATAGCTGCATCTCATTGACATCAACAAGATACTGTATCACACTACTTAGAGTTTCTGTAAATCAGACAGAAAATCTCATTCTCCCTCACTTAGACACTTTACTAAAAGGCAGTTTATCTGAACATGGATCTTTAAATAACTTGATATAACTTGAGAACTCCCTACAGTCTTGGGAGATAACTTTCCAGAACCACCCTTTATTTGAAACAAGCATGTTTGTATGTACTTTGAATCATGAGAAAAATAGGTCTTGTATCTACAAAATTTGCCATAAATACAGCTAAATTCACTTAGCATTCTATCTGGCAGAGGGCAGTAGAAGAGCAGCAGCAAAGGCTTTTGGGAGTAGGACATTGTTGCAGGATTTTTGGGAAGAAGAGAATTATGCAAAAACAAAGCAGCAGACTGGAAGATTCAGAAAGCCACTGTAAGCATAAAAATTTTTAGCATCCCATTCTGCAGAGTCCAAAGCAACTTCAGTGACCTTTGAATTCAGACAGACACAAGGGCCTTTGGACGGCTCTCAACAGAAGTTCACAGAACAACAGAGGATCAAAATCTATATGTTTTTTTAAGCCAGTACATGATTAGTCTGTCCTACATTCTTATATCACAGGCTAAGCAGCCCTTATTTGCCTGTTTCCCAAGTACATTCAAACATTTTCCTGGCTGAGACGCAAGTCTTATATAGCCATACTCTCTGATCTGAAGGTTGCTCTGTTACAGGTTAGTTTTTTATTTATTATCTTAAAAAGTCAGATTGTCATGCAGCTGGCAGGATTGCAGGGATATGTACTCTGACCAGTAAAGAAAATTAATCAATGTGTTTAGACTGACACCCTTTTAATTTCTTCAGTGCAAAACACATCTCTCCACCTATGCATATTGGAATAAGTAGCTGAAAATACAATAATGCACTTTGTTGTTTCCAAACTGCACCATCAACATTCTTTTGAGGGAGAAAAAAAAAAAAATCAATGCCCAGATCAAAGACATTAAGAAACCGGTTAAGAAAATTTATCAGGATAATCTACAGGGGTAATATAGTGTCAGCCTCTTCAGCTTGAGCCCATGATTTCCAGCTCCATGAATTTAAAGGTTACTTGCTACACAAATGTATCTACACATATTGACACAGTTATGAAAGCCATCAATTTTAAATAGCTGCCTGCTTGGAAAGACATATCTGCTAAAAATGGGCAGAGGCCTCTTCTAAAACTGCCCATCACAAAACCAAAACAAATATAGAATGAGATCTTCCATAGATCATACACAGTGCAGTCTATACATTTTTTCATTCATCAGCATCCAACATTAAAGCAAAGACTTATGCCACTATGCCTACAATTGCCAAGAGTTAGGTACATCCACTTAGCAGGAGATGGGCAGAGCAAAGGATCAAAGATACTATCTGTGAATATTAGAAGGAACAAGAACAAATAACCACAAGTGTGGTTCAGAGAATTTAAAGGCACTGATATCCTGTTGGGCTAAGTTTTTGTAGTGGCACACTGGAAGACTATCTGAACAAGAAAGCTGTGTGTCTCTCTTTGCTCAGAGAAACAAGAACATGTGCACACATTTTCCATAAACAGAATTTCTTCAAAAACTGTGGATTACTGGTTTCTAATCTAAGTAGGCATGGGAAGTCTAGTGCTGTCATTATGTCATTTAACAAAACAAAAACAAAAAGGAAAACTAATTCTTGCCTAATGTATGCCCTTTTTACTTTCATTCTTGAATGAATTGCATGGCTTTTGAGTATAAACAGATGGGAAATCAAATTGTACATCAATGACTTGTTAGCTCAAGCCTCCAGTGAACAGCTTGTTGCAGAAGTTTCCCATAAACGAAGAGAATCTTGCATGCTGCTTGCTTAATCCTTAATACTTGCTCTGCTTTAAACCCACAAAAAGCTCTGCCATCCGCCAACTGAAAAATTAGATACCCCTCCCAATCACCCTGAGAATGTCAAAGTGTGGCTGAGTAGACTGTGGATGCCACTTTGAAACAATTCCTTTCCTGTTTTTAAATACCATCCTTTCAGACTGCAACAACACAGAAACATGAAAAGTCCTGTGGTGTTTGTATTGTACAAAGAGATGAACGTGTGTGAATGGCTTCTTACCACACGAACTATAAATTGTGTGGAAAGTCTTCAGATACTCACTTCCTTTCTTCCCCCTCATCAGCTTCATAATTTCTTTATCTTTTTAATTTGCAGCAACATAAAGAAGAACAAATTATGTCCTTGTATTGGTACAGCCTTACTGATGTTAGCTGATTTAGAAAAGAGTAACTAAATGCAATATTAGAGACAATAATAATGAGATTGTGGAAAAGCTGAAGTGGAGGTGACTGTAACAGGAGGAAAGTTTGGGATTTTTTCCTCCTAAATTTGTGAAACCTATGTAGAAAAAGACTTATACATTTAACAGTTTTAGTAAATAAAACAAATTAAACCAGATACGAAGCCTAACAGAAACATGACAGTGACATTAGCAAGAGCCTTTTTTTTTCAAACAATAACTTGAGGTAAACGATGGATTTTGAAAGTTTTTCTTTTCAAAAAGTGACTTCTAAAAGCAGGTATGTTTCAGAATTGTACAGCGGTGCTCTTAAAATCTGACAATTGCAAAACATTAAAATACTAAGCCACAAAATTTCATAAAAGTCTGGAATATTTTTAAAAGTCACTGAAAGACTTAGATGGAACTACAATCTTTCCATAGACCCATGTATTTCTGAATTCTCCTCTCAGTCTGAATCTCAGGTATTTTCCTTCTTTTCATAAGAAGAGTTTCTTCTTTTGGGCTTCGTTGAGCCAGTCAGATTTTGCCTTACAAACCTATTTGCCTGTGTATTTCCTGATAGCCTATCTTCTTTGATATCAGATCTACTGCTCACTGCATTTCCTCACTTTAAAACTTCAGTTTTATGCTAAAAAATAAAATAAAATATTACAAAATAAAATAAAAAGCATCTGTTTGCAATAGGAAAAGAAATTAGCCAATTCCTAATTCTCCTACATTATGCAGTAAACCTGATAATGCAGGGATAGGCTGCAGCAGCTAAATTTTCAGACTCTACTTCTTCCCCTCCTTAAAGAGCTGATATAATATAATAGAGCTCAGGCAAAATGATTCTTAGCTGTGTGATGTGTCGTGCACAGCCTTTGCAAATTCGAGTGTGTAGGTCTGAGCATGTGATATTTCCCTCGCAAAGCAGAAGCCCTGGGGAGTTTTCAAATGACTCCTCCACCTATTTTTGTTCATGCTTTCCATAATGTAGCAATGGTGTAGAAATGAAGCAAGTTAATGTTTAACAGGTTATTATACAGCAGGACTTACATATATTTATTCACCCCTAAGTATGTGCAAATGCTCAATAATACTAAATTAATTACAGTAAGAGAGCATCTTCCTGTCATACAGACTATTTAAAACTGGCTTACCACATAACTGCACCTTGTCTTCTTTGTACTTTAACGCCTACTGGGCTCACGCTTTATAACTAGAATGTAAAAGGCGCTTTCTAACATCAGTATTTTACAATGGAAGAGAAACTGTTAAGTAAGGTTAAAAAAACATTTTTTAAATATATATTTTCATTTTATTTTATTTTGCCTATATACTATGAAGTAAATGGAACAGACATCAACAATAGCAGTACAGGTTGTATTGCAGAATCAGCCTGTATAGCCATTGATTTACAGTTCTGGATGAAAATATCAAATTACATTACACTGGACTAGAAAAACATAGAAAAATCAAGCATGTATTTTTCTAACAATTGGTGAAAGAAGTCTCATGGTAAATCTCTTGTGCATCTTTTGTCCGGTAAAAAAAAAAAAAAAAAAAAAAAAAAGTTGCAACAGCTGTCAATCAAAAGATAATTATAAAACTTGACTAGAATTCAAAAAAATTCTCAAAAGAAACAAGCTATAACAAACTCTTTTCCTGTTAAGTTCTCCTTAATATTCATGCAGAGTATACAACACTGAGAAAAATTTTTATTCATATTGTTTGAAGTATTTTTGGATTTAACTTAAACATGAGTTAAACGCAGATGGTCTTAGAAATCTATCAGCTATTTTTTTTTTAATTTCATTCTAGAGAGAGATGCAGACACATCCAAAAAGGGATTTGGAAGCAGTATGCCATAAGCTGGCTATGGATCTTTATTCAAGTTGGGAATAGATTATTTCCTTCCTGACCTGCAACCTCACCTGCCCCATTTGCCCAGGAAAATGCATTTCTTTGGCTCTCTGAAGAAGAAAAATATTTGAGCAGTGGTGTTTTCAGGAGAGCAAAGACAAGGATGTTATAGGAATGACTTTGGAGAATGATGAGACCCAATAGAGCAGGGGACAGAACACAGGGCTGCATGCAAAACAGATTGAAAAAGTAAGAGGAGCATAGGGATAATAACAGTTTTCTTTAATATCCAGGCAATCTGCCACCATTGTTGTTGATAAAAGAAATTTTCCTCAAAAAAAAATCTAATACAGATTTTGGTTCCCATGAAATTTTTTGCATACTGTTGATGACAATTCACGGTCACATACAGTCACCAGAGAAATAATTGTGCATTTTAAGATTATACAGTGCTAGTAGGTTAGAAACATCAACTAAACCTTCCTAAGCTCTATTCTATAGTAACAGAACAACCCAAGAGTGCTCTACCTGGTTTATGGGTTACCTCCTGTTCTGTTGGCCTGTTCTTGCCTACTGAGCATGCTCACAGGGTGTTGGAACAAAGAAAAAGGAAAAGATAGTGCCCTTCTTCTCTACAACTTCTTCAGAAATGCTATTTTTATTTCCTCTTCCTCTTACAGAATACAGAAGAAATACTGGCAGAATTTTTCTCCACACAATATAAATTCTGTCCAAAAAAAAGGTATACTAAAACATGAAGCATACTGATTTGTCCAGAATAAATCAGATTTCAAACAGAACAAAATTAAAAAAAAAAACACAAGCCAATAGCAAATTAATCAGTAAAGTACAATTAGAGATTATGAACAATACAACTTGTGTGCCAATCTGCACTTGAACAAAGACTATATAAAGATACCTCTAGAGAAGAATCTCCCACTCACCTTTTTAATAGCATTTTGACATTCAGTTTAAATTCACAGCTACTACATAGCATTTAAGAGAGTGGGAAAAGGGAATAGGATATCAGGTACTTTTCCTCCACCAACATCAGACTGTAACCTATAACATATTCTTTATGACTTGTGCCCAGATTGGCTTTAAACAATTCAAATATAGCAGCTGCTGACTCCTCCTTGAGTCTTTTATTTTCTAAAGATACAAGTGAGTTATGTTATGTCCTACCCTTTGCCTCATCCTCCCATTTGAAAGTTCTCTAGATAGGGTCATCGGAAATTAAAAAAAAAAAATCTGACATTTTTCTTGAAAGGAAAAGGTTCATTAGTTTTAAATCAAACTCTGATTAAAATAATCAAAAACAAAACATACTGAAAATTTTTGATGTTTTCCTGTAGGAAATTATTGATTTGCCATTCTGAAGTGACTTGCCAAACAAAGAACATTTATTTATTTGAGCTTGATTGCTAAGGAAATGATGCCAATGTGATTACACTGAAACTGCCTCTCTGCATTCATGAAAATCCTTGAATAACTTTTGAGACAGTGGCTGACTACAGAAAAATTTGACAAGAGCAGTAAGGAGCCCCAAAGTTTATCAAATCCTGCAACTTCATGGAAACAAACCACTGATAAAGCAGGAGAATCCTACACAGTTCCTGACTGCAAAAAAGTTCAAGTTCATCCTGCAGAAATACTAAAATAGTGAAAAAACACAGCTGAGAGCTCTAAGGCCCTAAGAGAGAAAAGCTTTATTTGCAGCTCTCATCTTAGACACCAAAGCCAAATTCTGAAACCAAAATCTATAGGAGTCATTAGGCAGCAGTAGCTCACTTATTTTTATGTCATAGGGTCTGACTTTGTTTTTAAAATGTCAAAACTGAAAAAATGTCTTTTGATTTTAGCATACAGAAATGCAGGATCCTGTCTTCCTGAGAACCATTCAAAATTTCAGTTTACTGACAATTTCATTTTTTTTCCTGTATTTAGAAACATAAGAAAAATGTGAAATACTAAAATTACCTTTAAAAAATGGAGGGAAAATCTAGGCCGCATTTTGGTCTACTCTTGATTCGGAGTTGCACAAAAAATGACAATAGGAAAGAATTTTAAAGCATAGGTGGTCACAACTGGTGGGAACCTCATTCTTGCTTTCGTATCAGCTCATCCATATAAGTCAGCTCAAAGAACTGAGGGAGCAGAGAGGTGGCATAAAGCCAGATGTAGCTTGAAACACCCCTCCCACGTGGCAGCTGGAATATCTAGTTGATGGATGAGATAGCTACAGCTCCGTGTAGATTTTATGCTGACATATTTTAAAAGTAGTAATAGCATTAGCAGTAAAGATTAGAAATATTCAAAATCACTAATGCCTGACAGGTTGCATCATAAATTGCTCCCACATCCTAAGGCACTATAACAACTGTGTCAATCAAAGAGTGAATATTTAACACATCAGATAAGAACTGACGCGTCAGACGTTTGTTTTAATTCAAAAGCGTGTTCTCAGCATTCATAGCTGTCAAGACACTGTGCTAAGAAAATTCTATTTCTAACCTTTTGCAATGCTAGAAAAAATTACAAAAAGAAACTGCATTTGTTGATACTGTCCTTTAGATGGAGATGATAGATGGCACAGTACTAAAGGGAATCTCAGGAATGCCAGATTGCTCCTACAAAGTTGTTAAAATTAAGTTAATTATCCATGTGCTTACCTATTTACAGCTCTTATGCTTACTAAGAGCCAAATGCTGCAATTTTTTTTAAACAAACAATAAGAACCTGTTTATACATAAATTATATAAATCAGATAAACTGGTAATTATTTTCTATTCAATTTTCAACTAACCTACATTTTGTTTTCAACTCTAGATGGTATAAAATCAATGGAACTTTTGCCCAAGTAGTGAGATAGATTTTACATAGATTAAAAGCATAGTGCTAACTGGTTTAGTTTTAAGTTCTGTTTATCAGTTATTTATGTCTCTAAGTGCACTTCACCTGTTCCTGACTGGGAAGGGCTATCTGCCAGGGAATAAAAGGTGAAGAAGGCAAAAAAGGTACCTGTTGATTAGGTAGCTGAATGGTGAGGAAACTTCAATCCAGAAAGCCACACAGCCCATTAGCAACACTTATTGTGTGTAGCATTTGCCGTTAAAATTTCAGTGACAGTTCTGTAAAGTTTAAAGTCACAGAGATGATAAGAGATTAAATTATTGGGAAGGATTATACACAGTATCTACAAAGCTTATTGCATTTAACAGCAGAAGTTAACAGTTCAGTAAATTCTCTTGGACAATGGTGTAGGATAGTGTAGCAGGGACCAAATTTCCTATTCAAGTCTTTTGATTTTGATTTTAAACCTGCAACTACTTTCCATTCTGAAAAAGTCAGAGATTTCTTGAGAAAACTGACTCTTTCTAAGGCTGAATAACTTGACAGAAAGATAATGGCGGACATATGTCTCAGAAATTTTAATTCCATAACTTCAGGAGTAAATCTGATAGCCAAAAGGTGGTGCATTTGAAACTGGGGGAAATGAGCAAACCTTGAAAATAGCCAACTTAAAACTATCTGAGAAATCAAGCCCTTGAAAGAAAAGGCTCAAGGGGCCTTTTTCAAATAATAGCATATTCTTAGCATGATTCCCTTAGAAGGAGCTAAGTCTTCTCATTTATGCCAGCATTCCAATCCATTTTGGAATAAACAATTTTCTGTAATTTAACCAATAGGCTGCAAATGAGCAATGTCTGAATGGTTAAATCATGTGGACAAAGAAAATGAATTTTCTAAACACCAAAAAATTTGGAAGCTAAAGAGCTCTGACATACAGTGAAAATTTGTTCATCGGTGGAACTAAATGCGAAAGGTGAAAGGACAGAAGGAAGTCAAGGTGATTTCTGGGAATAACATCCATACTCTTGAGACAGCCTAATGCCTTAATTTTTTTTTTTTTTTTTTTACTTTTGACAATACTTTGTATTTACTTCTGAGAGAAGCATTTGAGTGAAAAGATAAACTAGTTATTCTAGTATGCTTCACTATTACACATCATTTTCTCTTCCATTATCCAACCCGTAAGAAAACAAAAGTCTCTTTTGTGGTATTAAAATAATCTGAACTAGCTAAATTACAAGCACAGTCTCTATGTCTAGGACAGAAGTATGAAAAAAATTAAATTCTGTCCAGTTGGGTAAACAATTATGAGCACAGCTGTTGGGAAAAAAAAACAGAGAAAACTATGGGTATTCATTCAGATTTGAAGGCACAAACTATGTCACACTGGCACGTGTCAAATATTTGAGCACTACAGATTTAGTAATGCAGGATTTTCTTTTATTTTTAAATTTAACATATTTTGATTTAAATTTTCAATTTGGCATGTGTGCTATAAAAAGGCCTCTTATTTAAAAAGCTAAAATTAAGGTATTGTTTAAAAATAAAGAGGTCCGTATCTGCCCAGGCCAAAACAGGACAATGGAGCCATACTATAGCAATTACTGCAGCCTACGTGCTACCAGATTTAGCATAGTCTACCTGCAGAGCCTACTCATCTAAAGACATCATAATTACATATTCACCACTTACTGCACCGATAAATGAAATACATAAGTGGAATTACCAATACTCAACTTTCAAAGTGACGACAACTGTCAGAAAGCATTTTTCCTTAATGTCCTTGAGAGAACTAACTAAATTACGCTCAAGAAGCATATTGACTTTTTGCTTTTAAAAAACCGTTAAAGGTCTATGACAGACAGCTGTTCCCCCTTCTCATGGGCACTCAGATGTAGACCTTCGGAGCCTCAGTTCATTCCACACTCTCAGTTAAATTTTCATGCACAAGCATTAAGAACAATAAAATGCAAACTGTTATCTTTACCAGGGAAAGTCTAGAAAAATGCTGTGACACAGCACACAACCTTGTAATACTACCCAACTAGTGTTGGCTATTTTATGCAACATTATAGGCAATGCTGCACTTTCAATAATGCAAAAACAGAGCAATTCATTTACAGCAACACTTGTGTTGACCTGATCTGAGCGCATTACCTTGGCTCTCATTTGACACACACCTTTAAAGGTTTAACAGGATGATAATCTTCCTAGGATCTCTAGTATCTAGCATCTTTGATCCTTCAGCATGGTAAGACAAAAATGTTAAGAAGAGGCTAGGGGTTAGGAAGTAATCATCTCAAAAAAAGGGTTCAAGCATAGTTCAAAATAGAACAGTATTAGCTGAATGTCTCCATTTTTAAATTATCTTTTATAGTTTGGTTCTTTCTTGATCAAGAATCAAGTTCAAGAATCTAGAGTGGAAAATGAAACCAATCACTGAATAAAGATAAAATCACAGCCCTGATGCGTTTGGATATAGCAACCATTTATTTAGTAGAAATTCAGGTACAGATGTGACCACCTGTCCTGCACCACATAAAGAACTTATGTGCCTAACACAAGATATTAGAATCCACTTTTTACACCAAATATCTGAACGTTAGTTGCTGTAAAACTCAGCACAGGTGTCCCACATTCCACTTTGAAATAGAACAACTTTGCCTTGTTCCAGCCATGAGCATACCTCACCTCACCCAGAGAACAGCAGCCACATGGAGTTCCTTACAAACCAAGAAAAAGTAGAATTACAAAACAGCAAATACTTCCATATTATCCAATGACACTTGCCTTTTTTATTTGGAGTACAATTACATGTAGCTTTGGGGCTTTTAATAACTGTAACTGATAGAACTTAATGATATGAATGATTAATTTTAGGCCATTGATCACAAAAACATTTTGTATAACCCAAGTGGTTGTAGGAAAATTTTAGCATCAAGCTCTATCCTTTTGCAATCCTCTCAAGAAAAACTGTTCCTCTCGAAATTTGGAATAAGGAGAAAATATATATATGAGGGATAAAGCTGTGTGAGGAACAGGAAAGGCTGGATTTATTGGCCTACTGGAAAATCTGCTTCCATTTGTAATGCTTCTGCTCATATACAAGTTCTTTACTAGAATGATCCCGTAACTCTGCTTGGGTTGAAAAGCACAGTACTGCTCACGTGAATGAAAATGAAAACCTATTTTTTTTTCTAGACACTAGATGCCACTAGTAAAATACTTATTAAAGCACACACTATCTACTTCAGTGCTGTCTTTCACTCTCATAAATGCTTCAGAGCAGCAGAAGAGTAAGATATTTTTCACTCGCAGCTAAAGAATGAATACAGTAACTTCTGTAAGGCCTTAAAATTATTTCATAAGAATTTTACTTACATAAGGGAAGGAAAACATAAAGCAACTTTTTTTTTTAGCTTACGCTTTCCCAGAATTATGGAGCCAGTTTTTTTTTAATTAAGGGACAAGATATTTTCAGAATAGTTCATGCATCCATGACTGGAGGGATATTTTTGTGGAAATTTCAGGTGACAGATCACATAGCCAATAAACAGTTTTGGAATTGCTAATTGTAATGGCGATTTCTCAAGCGAGTTGTGAGTAAGGTAATGCCTGCATCAATAATCCACATAGAAATCACCAATATTACATTATTGATTTGACTGAATTTATTGTCATTCTGATCATTCAGATCCATTGCTTTTGAAAACAAATTTAAATTAATAGCAAGGATATATTCCAGGTAATGTGCTTCTTGGAGATTACTGTACTTTGCAGCTGGTTAAATCCACTCAGCCTTCAGTGTGGGACTGCAAACACTTCTAAATTGTGTAGCAGTCTCCCATGAAGAGTCATGTCTTATTGCTTTCATAAAATGTGGTTTACACCTCTCTGAATAATTGAATTTTGCTCGGGTTATGGGCAGGCTGAATATTTGTGTGCACCAAAATACGAGGCAGCCCTTGGGAAAAAGCAGTTATTTCTATTGCGTGAAGTCTAATCAAAGATTACTCTGTGAAATTTATGCAGGACATTTTTCACCCTTCTAAAATGTTAATTAACAAGGAGATGAGTCTGTCTAGGAGAAAGAAAAGTCCCATGGAATTATAACTGTTCTTAAAGAAGTCTAGAAAGGGTTCTTGGACATTTTTACATATATGTGAGTGTGTGTGTGTGTGTGTGTGTTTGTGTACATACATACACACACATATATAATGTCTATAATATATTCCATTACTAATGTAAAGCATCTATCTCTACTGCCAAAGAAGTTTAGTTCCTACACTCAAGTCAAAATTTGACACCAGATTAAGATTATAAATGAAGAACAAATTATGTCAAGTGCATTGGTGGTGTTTAAAGAAGCCATCAAATTATTCACAAGTATGAACAAACATATATTTGGGGGCAGGCATAATGAAAGATAGATAGATAGAGATCCATACACACACGTGCAAGTGGAGGAATGAATGAATGAACAAACAGGAAAGCTTACTCACACATGGTAGTGAGTGAAGGTAGAGTGAAATTATAGCCATCCTGTGCCACTCAGCAGTCCATACTTATCAATGGCATTTTGCTCATGGACTTTAACAAGTTATGGAGAAAACCTGAGTTCATTATTCTTCTCCTCAGATGTGAAAATAACAACACAGAACAATATTTGCTTGATACTTAATACTTCTGGAGCAGGAGGGAGGAGACTGAGTTCTTCACAGACAACCAAGAATAGCAGTAATAATGTCTGCTATTCAGAACAAGGAGCATCATATCTCCCCTTCTGAATACAGTGCATGTTTAAATTAACAAAGTCATTGAGTTATTTCATCCTCTCCTACATTATTATTAGTCCTGCTTTGCTTCTGTAAGAGCTTTAACAGGTTATTAAACAAAGTTCTGTTCAGCAAACAAAAAAGGTAAAAAGCTGCAATATCATTTCCTAAGTCTCTAGCGCAATCAAGACCAGCATGCTATGCATATTCTAAGAAAATCTTATGATTTCATATAGGTTTGATCTTTACATCACCTTGAGCATTATATTTCCCCATCAGTGGACAGGTGCTGCTGTTTAACATTTGTTAATGAGGGATCAGTTTGGTAAATCTTGGCACGGCACAGCTCTCAGCCACATCAGCTAGCAAACATGCAGAGAAACTATTTTATATCTGAGATGTTTCGTAATGCAAGAGCAGCCCAGTCAGGCCAACCCTTCCTCCTCACAGTCTTCAGGACTGTAGCATACAAGCACAACCTGCGAGCTCTCATTCCCGCAAGATATTCTCAAGCCAGCTAGATACAGCAAATACCACTCCTATCTGCCTTGAGACAAGGCTGCACTCCCTGGACAGTACAACAATCTCATCACCAGAATCCAGTGGAAAACCTAAGAATGTGAATTTGGTTAGTACCAGTTTATTACAGACGACAATGAAGCATTTCACACTGTCTTCAAAATGTCACCAAGTATTTTACAAATTTGAGTAGATTTTACAACTTGTTTGTAGACTGAGGCAGAAAAGCACTACCAACTTTGCTCATGCTCTTGAATGAAACAGTCAGATGTTTGTACAGTGTGAAAATGTTCAAACTTTCCACTTTGTTCCAATAAAAAGACCTTCCAAAGAATCTGGAAATGTTTAAGGAAATACTATCACACATTTACTTTCCTCTACTGCACTTCAGCACAGAGGCTAATACTAGGTCAGATTCTTGTTCCCATGGAAGTAAAAAAAAAAAAAAAAAATCCAATCTGATTCTTAAAACTGGAAAAAAATATTTTTAAAGGTAAGATTTATGATATTCCATTTCAGGAAACAAACCAGAACAGCATATTTTATTCCTGAGTAGGACTTTAATGTTTTATTTATTTACTGTAAACATGACAATCATTTGCTAAGTTGGCTGAAGCTCTGAAACACAAATGACCCACCTTTTTCTTAAAGTGAGCACATTAGAAGCACCCAGAGGCTTTCCACCTCTACCACTTTATTTTAGTAATGAAGAAACTAGAAGGTAACTTCTGAAATAGAAAAGTCTCAGATCTACTGTGTGCAACAGATTAAATCTAAAAGCAGTTGTAAACAAATCTCTCCCACGTTTGCTGAGACCTTAAAGGGTTACATGCTTCCTTCCACTTGTTTTCTCTATCTATTCACTTTTAACAATCTCCTAGACTGCAACAGTTTCCACCTAGTCTGATCCAAGTCCATAGGAAAATTTCTTTCTTCCCATCACCTAATGTCCATTCACTACTTTATTCAGTAATTCCCTAGACTCTGTTTATGCTGCCAGCTCCCAAGCCTGTTATGTTTTTAGTCTGTGTTGCACATTAGAAACTTCTTCCAACTGTACACACTCAATTGCTCTTTGGGAAGGCACATACTCTTCCAAATCCCTAAAATTTAACTTACTCCCCCATGCAGCCAGGACAGGGCAAAGAAAAGACCCTTTCACATTGTTGCCCAGTCACCTCTTTTGAGGAGAAAAGAAAATGCAGCAGCATCTATCAAAAAGGAGCATCTGTCAAATAATACTTTAATTCCTCTGTCACCACTCTGCCGTTCCTTAGTAAGTGAATGAAGCATCACTGGAGCAGGTTGAAAACAGACACACAATTTTATAGTTTTCAATTTCACTGTATTCCTTAGCGAACCAAGTTCATTAAGTGATTCACTGATGTTTTAATATAAGTCAACAGGAAGGTATCAATATAAGTAACTTTTTTTTTACATATATATATGAAGGGTGGCTCTTTTTAAAAACATCTGAGGTTGATGAAAAATATGACAGCTCTGACAATCCACAGATAATGAAGGAAATCCTTTCTCTTTGGTCACATTTTCAGGTCTTAGGGGAGATGCTGCAGTCCTTAGCAAGGAACACAGAAATGATGCAGGAGTTAACTGTTTTCACATTTTTTAATTTTTATCAAAATCTGGCTTTGGAAAACAAACATAATTCCCATGTTCTCTGTTGGCACCCTCAGACGCACCAAGTTCCACATTAGAGGCTCTTCTATGTTTCCTGTGTATTGGTGATGTTCTGGATGCAACCAGGCTTGTGAGACAGGGGCCCCTTTCAGCCAGGCAGCATACAAACACACGTTGAGGTTCAAAACAGTTGTAGTCTAACCAGATGGGCAAAAGGCAAAGAAGAAATGCAGGCACAGGGAAGGAGAAAAAGAACAACCCAAATGCCACATGTCACACCAGAGTCAAGAATTGGCCCCGTCTCCGGAGATCCCACAGGATGCTCTTTTCAGCAGTGCATGAGTAACTACCCCTCACCTGGGTTTCCCTGGGCAAGTTCTTCCACCTGGAAATTTTGTTTGAGTAGAATGAAGTTTGTTTTCACTGGTGTGGGTTTTTGTTTGTTTGTTAGCTTTTGGGGTTGCTTGTTTTTGCTGCTGCTGGGGCTTTTTGGCAAGGGGCACTTTTGAGCATTTGCCTGGGATTTTCTGATGCCTGGCAATTTGGTTAGAACTATTGCATAAAATGGGCAGTGAATCCAGACCTGCAGCGATATTACTAACTTCCTGGTCATATGCTAAGTTAATGTTTCCAGGAAGTCTCAGACGAGACTCTTCCTTACCCATGTAAATCAGCCAGATGAAAATATGTAAGAACATTCACACAAAAACCCATAAAGAAGCAAAATAATCAATAGAAGTAAGTTTACAGAGCAGAATACATCAAATGGATGCTCTGTCTTGAATGTAGGACAGCTGAGAGGAATTGCAGAATGCATTATGGCTGTGCAGAGCCCAGGTATGCATACCAAAGCCAAGTTTAAGTCTATGAGCTCAGATAACTACACTATGAGTGTCCATTTGGAGAAGCACTTGAAGAAAAACTCATTACACATTTTTACAGCTGAATCTATTGAGACAGTGGCTCTTAAATTCAGTTCAAATTTCTAACAGTTGCATATATTGTAATGCCCCAAGGAAATATAAAACTATCTTTTGTGTGTCATGATCTCCCCCAGAGGAATCCTGAAAAGCAGCCCCGTATAACGACAAAAACTTTATCCTTCACAATAACCTGGCCCGTAAGACATATCTGAGGATAGAAAGAAAACTAATTCTTACAGATTTAACTTTTTTTTAATAGCCCTTGCATAATGGTGCTAGTTTCAAAATAGGTCAGCTACAGTAATGTCTGCCCTTCCACAACTACCTGAAACTCTAAGGCACATTATGAAATAATCAAGTAATACAGTCAAAAAAGGTAACAAATCATCCATAGTTCCAGTCACTGCACACAAAAAAATCAGTTCCAACAATGTGATGGTAACATTGCCTATCTTTGTATATTCTCAAATACAAAGAGATACAACTGCTTATTTACATTTAATTTGTAAAGTTAGGTTTTCATCCTCTTTTAAAAGCAATTAACAAGACAAAAGTGAAAATGAGGTAGTTATTCACGCAGCAGGGCTGGTTAAAATCTCAATTCATTTGACAACTCCCCCCCCCCCCGCATAATCTTCAGTCCAGCTGTACACTTTTCTATAAATTATATTTCGAGTTCTAAGGATAAAGATAAGTCCCTGGATCCCTGTTTCCTCCTCTGGAGTCTGTGTTTGAAATTCATCTATAAAAAAGTTCACACTTTCAGAACGTGTGATCACATCTATTAATTCTACTGTTGAGTCTTGCCATTCTTTGGAGACACAGTTATTACAAGTTGAGGGTCATGTTCTGCACATATTTACACTGGAGTATATCTGGAACAATTTGGATCTACAGAATAAATATGGTGTAGATGACACAGGAAGTTTTCTAATAGAAAACTGGGAGAATTGATTTTAGAGTAAGTCTGTATAAAGAATAAAGAATAAAACATAATGCAGAACTGGAGATCAATTTCATCACTTCGGGTTGCAAACTGAGAAGTCTAACCAAATATATAGCATAGCCATGTCCTGAGCTGCACTAAGCCCTGTTTGTTATTTAACTAGAGATCCAGAGCCATATTCTAATATCCACTTAACCCAGTGTAAATCCAAAGCAGTTGTTTGTCTGTGAAGAGACAAATACTTTCTTACTATTTGGCCAGGAAAAAGGAGGTGAATGCTTCTGAACATGCAGAGAACTGGGGAAGAGGGTTTCAGTTTGAAGATGTTTATCCTCCACCACTAGACAACAATTTTATCAGTATATTCGAACCTTTTTCTGTCCATCCTTAACTGTGATAGTTGTCTCAGCACTTTGATTTCTTTTCCTCTGGCAATACCAGTGCCTCATTTTTCTCCCAAAACAGTGCTCCTATCTCTGCTTTCACAGAGCTCATGTACTACAGACTGTGGATCATTTTAGACTATCTCAGACTGAAGAGAATAGGCTTACTTGCCAAAGTGATGTTTAGGCACTTGGAAACAGCCTCCCTGTGGAAGATAAGGCACCCAATATTTCCAATAAAGCAAAATGTTACCACTAACATTTCTTCTGGGCTAGCCAGATCTTTCTTTCATTTCCTACAAGCCCCTACTTCTGCTGTCAGTTTGACTCCTCTCTAGCTCCGTCTGAGACATTGCCTCCTCGGGATACGTGCAAACATACTGCGCAGATGTTTACTCTTTGCCACTCTTACAGTATAAGAATGGCAAACAGCCCTCTGAAGAGTGCACAAGGGACAAGTATGGCCCTAGAAGGGAGTTTTCCTTTATCACTCCTTCTAACAATCACTCTTTGGCCATTAAGGTAAATGCTTCACATTCTTATGCTCGAGACATACCAGAACCTCAGTATCTTCCAACAAGCGTAGTCCCAATTCCAGGCATCAGCTTACCCATAAGACAGAGTTTTGCCTGAAGAAAAGTAGTACCTTTTTGAACATATGCAAAAAGAGGTTTCACTACCACCACTGTTGGACTTGAGGCAGAACTTTTATTTCTGTGAAGAACAGAGGACTTTGCTGTTTTCTCCAAGCAGTTCAATGGCAAGAAGCTAGGAGAGCAAGAGCAGCACAAAAGCACAGGAGAAGATGAGAATATTTAATGGATTAGTTCCAATACCCATAGAGGATGGTGACCATATACAGCAGTCACAGTAGGCAAATCCCTGTGGGCTGATTGGTGGGCATCAGTAAATCAAAAACTTGGCTTCTGCAGTTACAGCTACTTCCATTTTGTCTCTGTGAATTTCAAACAGGATCCAGCTGTGGAGCTTAATTTTCAGATAGATAGAACCCAATGTGTCCCCCAAAAATCCCTATAAAAACAAGGGTTCTTCCCACAAGATTTTTTTCAAAACACTTTCCTGAAAAGATGAGTATCTCATTGTGGAAATAATAGAAATCACAACATGCTGCTTTGTAAATGAAATTTACTATTCAAGAAAAACTAATCTTTCAGTAACAAAATTTGCAAATCAAAGGCTTCTATAAATATTTTTACATTGGAACTGCCTTTTAGTGCTTCATTGCTCTTTAGAAGCCACAATTCCTTCCTAAAGAAAATATTGCCTATATTATAAAAAAGTGCATATACAACATAGGAGTATATGTAGTATTACAGACATTTACCCAAGTATGTCTGCATTTATGAACTTCAGCTTTCTCTCCAGAGTAATTCAGCCAAATTCTATGCTGTTACTAAAACTCTCTAATCTTTTCTAATGTTAATTTGCTATTCCAAGTCTCTGTATATCACTGGATTGACTTTGTCCTCATGTCATTTTTTCTCTTAATGAACAAAGGCCACTTCTCTTCTCTGTAATGTCAGATTCACTAGATAAAGTACTGGCTAAGCACAAAAGAGTACCTAGAAAGTGGAAGTGATGGCACCTTTCCAAGGACTCTACCTCACACCATTTAACACAGTTCTGGGTAAAAATCTATTGCTCAGCATCAATCTCAAGAGCAAAATAACAGCAGTAATAACAACGTTACGAAGTAATTTACAGAACCCGTTCTGATCATCTTCTTCAAAAATGATAGACACACACTACTGAACTGTTTTGAATGATGTCTGGTTATTGCCCCACTTCCTTCTGTGTTTTGACAGTTTAAGTATCCTGAAATATACTACAAAGGGAAAGAAAAAAGATAAGATTGCTAATTTAGTTTCCCACATGCCCCAAATCCTAACCCTGAAGAAACTAAATCTTTTTCCCTCTTCTCCTTCCACTCAACTAAATCAATGTCATGATCGCTAAATTTTGGAAGACTCTCTCTTAGTATCTTAAGTGATTTCACACAAGTAAAATAGGAAAACAGTCCTAGCATTCATGTTTGATCATCACTTCTACTGGATCCTGCAGCATGCTCACGGAGATGCCACTACACATTAGAAATATTTCCTGTGTTGGTTATTATTTTATGAATATTATTTTATGAATATGGAAGAAAATGTAAAAAGAAATGTACAAAAGAATTTCTTTTAAGCAGTTAATAGAAAACATGATGGGGGGAAAGAAAGGTAATAGAAGATACTCCTGGAGTATTTCTACACTAAAATAGGGCAACAAGGAAGATATTTTGCAGATAAGAACATGGTAAGGAAGTTTATGGCAGGAAATAAAGAACATGTTTTCAAAGATTACAAGAACTTACAAGAACAACTGAAACATTCTTAGCTAATATTGTCTCATATGGCAAAAATTGGCTTTTCTTTGGATAAATGCTGTACTCTTAGGATGGCACTCTGCATATGAAGAAAGGTATGATACTTCAAGAGAGAAGAAAAAAAGTGGTCCGTAGAAATCATCAAAGACAACTGATTGGAGATAAATCAGCATTAACACAGAATTTACATCCTTCCAAATCTCTTTGTATAGCTGTAACCTCATAAACTCATCATCATCAAGATGTCTGCAACCTATGATCACAGATCACCTCTCTTATGTAAATACTGTGCCCTGTACTTTTTCATCTAGCAAGAGGCATCTATCCATATCCCTCCTTGTGATTGACCAATAAACCCCTACAATGGAAGAAGGCTCAGAAGACATGGGCAAGGGTGATCATCCATGAAGTTCAGGAAGGAATGTAGGGAGTGATCAACTACAGGTGTGGCACAGAAAGCTGATTTATCTCAACACAAAGGGGATGGGAGGGTAGACAGATAAACAGATAAACAGAAAACTGAACAACTAACAAAAGAATTTCAAAGAGAGAAAGGGGTTTGAGCTGGTTTCAACCCATGTACTCCTTCTTGGCAATTGGGGATGCCCAGCATCATGATGGTGAGCATATTATAATGGGTTTCACATTTGTATTGTCATTGAACTGTACATTACAGTATACTGCATACTGTATTTTGCTATGTGTAACTTACACTTGTATTGTGATTTCAGTATATTGCTGTATCACTCTGCTAAATCAGAAACCTGTGTAACTTCAAACATCTTCAAATAACTAAATCTGATATTAAACCCTATACCTCCATGCGTGGAATATCTAAAAGAACCTGGTTAGAGAGTATTGGACTCTGACACTGCTTTTCCCCACTGACAAACCAGCCACAGGTAATCATCCTCTGTTAGAGGTGAGGGAACGCAGCCTCACTTCCAAGATTGGTTGATTAACACTTTAGATAAGCACTTTAGTTACAGCTGTGAAATCAGCACATTCATTTCTAAATTCTTCACCTTCTTGTTCTTATGACACACTAAGTGCGGGCTCTAAAACACTGCAGTAATCCCACAAAAAAGCTGCACTAATCCCACAGAGTCTTACATTGCCTGAATCTCACCCTGGAAGTCCCATAGACTCTTAACTCCAAAGTCAACTCTGATTTTCAGTCTGAAAATGATTATATGCCTTCAGAAAATCCTATGCCAGTTTGAATGACATTCCAGGTAGAGAGCAGAGACTAATTCTGAAAAATAAAAATATACATAATAGCTCTGTGTTCCTTCAAGGAATAATCTATTCTGATCAATTTATTGCCAATTTTTGAAGACTCTGGGCTGCAAATCTTTTCTTTCTTAAAGTATTTGTAGAAATGAGGTCCTATATTTTTAGCCTCTACCACAGTATTATGTAATTAAGCATAAATGTGAGGGCACATCTATACATCCCTACAAAAGGGAACACAGAAAAATCTTTGTATTTTGCTTCTTGGAAAACCCTTCAGTATTTAACTGCCACATTGATGTTTAACTGTCCACACTGGTGATTTTTTTATGAGGAAAAAATTCAGCTTTTCCACAGTTTTGCTTTCCTGACAGCTTCTGCAACATGCTTTATTTTCACTAGGCCCAAGTAAATACGTGTTCAGCAAATTCCCCCTCATGGAACAGTTCTATTGCTATCAAAAACTTTAGGTTACCTCCACTGCACAGTGTGTAAAACACAGTAACTTTAAAATACCCTTTATTTAAATGAATACTTTTCTCTGCTAAGGAACTATTTTTATTGTCTGTCCCTCCTGACCATCTAACTGAAGCTGACTAGTGTCAAAAGTAACCTTTGCAGGAAGAACTGAAAAGTTGTACTGGAAAAGATTCAAAGAGGAATAAGTTAAAGTCTCTCAAAACACAATGGAAAACAAATGGGAACATTTAAAACAAGTAACAGAAAAGAAGGCAAGTAAGCTGATCAGAACTAAATTATGCATAGAAGAGCAGTCAGAAAAAGATGAAATAGGAGGAGAATGTTGTATTTCAGCAAGGGAAAAAAATCAATTTTATATTCCACTGATAAACAAACATTTAGGAAAATAATTGTCAGACTTAAAAATTTGATCAGACACTTTTGTTAAGAAAACGTACAAGGGGAAGTAGTTTAACAGAAAGCCCAAAGAATGAGAAATGTTTGACCGTACTGAGACTTCAGTGTGAAACCTATTGAAAATAGGCAGACAGAACTCTAAGATAGCCAGGTTTAGAATATGACACCTGCACAACTTCATACATAAATATACAGCAGAACTAGGGAAGATAGGTATCTAAAGTGGACAGCATTTCAAGAGCTTTCTGCATCAAGTGGATTTCTCCACTTGCTCTACAAGTGACTAATGAGAAAAAGCTCTCTTGATATTGCTGAACTAGCATCAAAATTAGTAATCCTGATTAAGGACAACCACTTGCTGTATGATTTATGGATATTTATGGGCATTCACCACCATGAGTTGGCCAGACTCCACTTTTAAACAAGGAAAGATAAAGAAAAAAAATTGTTTTTTTCAGAAGAGACAAAGAATACAAAAAAAAAGGCATATCTGGTATTAGTTTTCTGCAAAACTGGCAAGAGAGCAAGCTACAGTTGCCCATCTGGGACAGAACTTTAATTTATTGACTAAAGAAAGAAAGTCAGTCATTTTGAATAGATGTGGATTTCTCTGCAGATTGTTTCCCAAAAGGAGAGAAATGGTTTGTAAAGTTAAAAAAGGCACAAACCACTGCCTTGTTCTATGACAAAATGCTCTGCCTATCTGCTTATGAAATATGCAGATTATCAAATTAGTTATAAAAACATATTAGAAGATCTTTATATACATCACTGCTCACTACTTAATGTATACCTCTCCTGCAAAAACTAGAGCTTCAGTTGAATTTCCTTAGCTACCATACTTTGCTGGGTTTGACATTAATCAATCAAGAAACAGGTGTCCTTTCTTCTAGCTGGCAAGAGTTTAAACAAGAGACTAACCCTAGTAAGTAACAACAAAGCTGGGAAACAGACCAGTAACAGATAAGACAAAAATATCAGTTTCAAATAACTATTAATAGCCCTTTATTAACCTCAGCCTAACACTAAAAGAGAGACAACTCATCAATTTATAGTAAAAGGTAATCTGGGTGAAAACTATCATTTAAATTAGGATTACAAAAACATACCTCAGTTTAGTCAACCAAAGTATTGAACAAACTAGTAGTTTACACATCATTATGACAAGTATGCCTTTGGATAAGTTCTTGTAAGAGGGTTTATAAGTTCGGACCATGGGAATATTTTTAGCAGAAGTTGCTCTGTAATGAATTTCTACAGCTCCTATTTTCTTTTAGTACATCATACAAGGGAAGTTCTTGGTGGAGAAAAATTAATACAAAATTAGAACTTATTTTCTAAGTTCAACAAATGACAGCTTGCACTTTCTCTCATAAAAGTGGCAGTAGGTTAGGAGTTCTTGCATTAGTCACTGCAAGGTGCCTTTGTAGAAACAGAAAGATAAATAACTAGGTTGACAGGATCTTTGGAAAGGATCCCCAGAGGTCCTCCCCATCCATCCCCCACTGAAAGGAGAACTAATTTAGATCAGGTTGCTCAGGATTTTGTCCAGCTGAGTCTTAAACAACTGCAAGGATGGAATTTCCATGCAAAGATGGAGTTTCCACAATCTTTCTGGGCAATCTGCTCAAACTCCTACTATGTAATTGAAATTTCCCAAATTCCACTTTGTGTCTGTTGCCTCTTGTCCTACCACCAGGCACCTCCAAGAAGTGTCTGGCTCCACCTTCTCTATACTGACTAAGTAGTTGGAGAGCAGTAAGATCCCCCTTTAGCCTTCTTTTCTCAAGGCTGAACAAAGCCAGGTCCATCAGACTCTCCACACATGTCCTCTGCCAAAGCCCCCTGAACATCTGGTGGCCTTCCACTGGGCTTGCTTCAGTATGTCCATGTCTTTCTTGTACTGTTGTCCTTATTCTTGCCGTTGCTCTCATTAATAAAAAGAGGCTCTTGCACCCAAATGGTCTATTAAACTGTATATTCAGAACAGTTCAATAATAAATGATGCTTTAGCTTTATTAATAAGCAAATAGCTCAACAGGACAAATGAATCACCAAGGGAAGAAGGGAAGGGAAGAAGGAAAGAAAATCCTCAGTTAGTGGATTTCCAATTTTAGTTTTAGTTTTAAAATTACTGAAGGCTGTAACAGAGCTGTGACATTTATATTGGCTGAGGACTGATCCCTGGACAGATCTAAAGTGCAGTCAGAAGGCTGCCTTTAAAGCCAGACAAGAATCCAATAGCCGTACAAGCAATGCATTTTATACCATAGAAGTGATTTGTGGTCTTTTCAAGGATCCTTCATAGCCCTGTTATACCTGCTTAAGTTCCTAGTGAATACTGCATGTTTCCTCCAAGAACTAAACAAGCACCACAAACTGAAAAATACAAGTTTTCTTGCACCTTGTTATGAAGACTCCAATCTGTGTTGAAGCTC
Organism: Dromaius novaehollandiae; assembly: GCF_036370855.1. Classification (NCBI taxonomy): domain Eukaryota; kingdom Metazoa; phylum Chordata; class Aves; order Casuariiformes; family Dromaiidae; genus Dromaius; species Dromaius novaehollandiae. Next base: position 65,507,112 of record NC_088099.1, on the reverse strand, counting down.
AAGTACTGCTTGAACAAAAATTGTAAATAAACCTAGTAAAAACACAGACTATTTTTGCAATAAAGCAAGCTATTTCTCATAGATTTCAGTAAAATAAATGTGATTTGATGATGTTATGTAAAAATACTCAATCAGTAACAAAAAGGAAAATGAAATTTTGACAAAATAAAAATGAAATTATACAGGTCATTAGCAATCGGTTTCCTTAAGAAAAAATAAAGCCATTTAGTGCAGAGTCTGTCTCTGCCACTCCTAGATGTACAAAATATTCTGAGTCTCCCCCTCTACAGAAAAAAGTTTTCCAAAGATGAAAAATACATAACTGCCAAAATAATCTTTATTTTTGACATCTTAAACCAAATTTCTGAGAACTTTTATTTATTCCAGAACAGTTTATTCTTTTGATTTTTTAAATATTTTCTATTAGACATGATGGAACATTTTTGTAACATATCTTGTTATATCCAGTGCCAATCTGAGATGGAAACAAACTGATAATTTACCATCTTCTGGGGAAAAATAGACCTGGAACAGTCTCGAGGCAGAGTCTGAATTTTCACAATTCACTTTGAAGTTTTAAGTAATTCATCAGTCTAAGACCACTTTTTAAATGTGACTTCAGAAAACAGGAATCTAAATGTAGACCTTCCTCAAAGGCTGGCCAAAGGTATCTCCCCCCTCTGAGTACATGCTCAGAAGTCCCTCTATTCCAGTCAGTAGTGTTTACAGCACTTGCTCAGAAATAGTGATCCACATTCCTTCCCCTTCTTCCCTTAAGAGCATTCACACCCAGACTTCCCTCCCTAATAGTCCCTCAAAGGAGGAAAATAGTATACATTTACTCTTTAGAACCGTAACTATCAGTACAACATTATAGGGTCCTCACATCAATTGCAAGTAGAACATCTCTCTAGCCCAGACAGCTAGATCTCTTGAAGTATCCGGGGCCCAGCCCTTTCTCCCCATTTCAACAGAGGACTACCTGTTTTCTTTCATGCAGTCGCTCTCAGAGGACAGAGTATATATAACAGGTGTCCAAATGCCAGACTGAAAACTCTAACCACAAGGACACTGCAGAGGAGTAGATCTAATCCCCAAACCACTTTCAGTGAATGTGAAAGCAACTACCAGCTTTATGTTTTGAGAAGCCTATTCCTCTTGATACACGTGAGATGATTCGAGAATGCCTATGTCCTTCAATTGCAGAAGGATCCTTATCTGTTTGGACCTTGAACTAGCTAAATGAGAACTAGGAGCTCAGCTGCTCAGTTCTGTTATGACTGGGGTGTCTCTGAGCAAGCACAGAAGCACACCTATAATCACCTAAGAGACCTATAAATTAATGCAACTAACTTAAACGTCTCCAGCACGAATAGGCACAGAATGCTTCAGGCCAATACACAGCAGATAGAAGCCTTGATTTCCAGAGTACTTAAAGTGTGTTAAATTTAGATGACAAACGTTCAAATCATCTTAAGAAGCTCTTTAAGTGTCAAAATAGTCTTGAATTCTAGCTTTAAATACATATACCCTTCAAAAAACAATATCTCTTATGTTGTAGGAATATGGGGCATAGAACTAGAATGTCTATCATCTTGTCCAAGGCTATCATAAGCCATAAAGAGCAGTAATTATTCACTACTAAAGGTAATCGGCAGGAGTATTTTCCCTAACATACCCCCAAAAAGCCTGCTGGGGGTGGTGGAATAGAAAAGGAGAATAGATCACAGAAAGTGAGCAGGTTCACTTTCTTTCCCTGAATATTATCTTCCATCAGAGACAAAATAGCAGACATGGTGGACCACTGCTCTGATCCACAATGGAATTTTTCACTTTCTCCTCAGCTGACCAAACTTTCAAAATGTAAATTTTGTTTTCTCTTCTTAGTTCCCCCAAAAAGCTGTCTAAAAAGTCATGTCAACATTTCTGTGAAGTTGAAGTAGTTCAATACCTCACTGTTCCCTTTCCATATTTTGGAAACCATGTTTTGGTATGTGCATTTCAGCAACTCCTTTCATTAATGGAGGCTTTCTATTCATCTGATTATCCTAATAGCCCATTCCAACTCCCATTAAACAATGTGTGACAGAAACGTACACAGAATTCCAGATGAAGTCACATCAGTTTCTTATGCTATAGCCTTAAGAGTTCCCAGTCTTTACTAGAAAACCCTCACCTGATACATCCTAAAATTACATTTACTTTTTTCTTTATCCTGTCATGTTGGTTTCTCTTTTATTCTGTCATTGACTCTTATTTAAGTCTTTCTCCTCCTGCAGTTATTTCTGTCTTTAAAGACTAATAACAACACCTTGCGACTTTGCACTATTGAATATCATTATATTCTATTTCTATTCCTGTCTCCTCTAGGTGACCCTGTTCTCCTACATGATATTCTGATCCTCTTTATTGAGGAGCACTCACAGCTTTGTGTTACAAATAATGCTCTCTTCCCTTGTGCTCCAAGGTCCTTAACAAAATTAAATATTAAATTAAAACTCTCTTCAGATTCATCTCTTCCTTTTCGTATAATTGCTGAGATGCTTTTGAAGATTTTATCCAAGGATGTAAACATGTATTGATTTGGGACACATTCATTTTAACAAGAACTACAAGAGATTATAGCATTTTGGAGTAGCACCATAAATGCTGTAGAAAAAAAAATGCAACATCACTGGGAAGGCACTTTTAAAAGAAGTAACTAAACTGTTTATCCAGTCCAACACCCTCACAGTAATTTTTAAACCCAGAAATTATAGGGAGGAGTTGCAAAATATATTGCAATTTGATGACCAGGCCTTCACACGCACGCACAAATGGACAGAATAGTACTGAAGTTTCATCCATATATTTCTATGACAGAAAAAAAACACTTATGAATTCTTACCAATGTAGGACTGATAGGAATTGATTAAGCTTTTTTCCAGCAGAGGTCTATTAATAGGAGACATGGAAACTTATTCAAGCTTCAAATATTTGCCTCTGCATGAGCACTATCTTGGGGAGAGCTTGTGTATGACATCAAATTCACCTCTAATGTCACTCCTAGAGATGCTGAAATATGAGAGCTATCACTGCCGAATTGCCTCACTACCACAAGGTACTGACCCTAATAACAGAGTTCAGGAGATTTCCACTCTCCTGATTAGTGCACCCAGAGCATTACTTGCCTTTTCCTCTATCAGTAACATGCCCTCCCATGTCCTTGCACTCCTAATGTTCACAGCAACATTGTACTAACCAGCAATATAATCCCCTGCATGCCGCTGGCATGGAGAGACAGCTGGCATGTCTAGACACGTCTCTTCCCCATGCCATTCAATAGGAAGTTTTGTCAGCTGAAATCAGAAGAGAGAGAAGAAACCTGAAAGAAATTTGCACCAGGATTATAAACAAAGAGAATATTCTATTTTCTATTACTGCTAGTAAAGGACTCAGCTATCTACTTCCACACAGGCATAAGGGCTGTATGAGCTTCAGGGAGGCCAGTCACAGACAAACAGCAACAGGCAAGTAGGAAGCTCCAGGAGGGAGCTAGGGGATGAAGGATTGTCCCCACCTCACCTTTGAGTTTGACACTGGTTAGGCAGTACCTTTAATTTACAAATATCAGTTCCTCACTTTGGCGGGGTGGCTGGTGGGGTGAGGAGGTTCTCCCCAGCTCCAAATATTACAGGGAGGACTTACCTCCACTTTCCAATGAAAGAACAGGAACAAAAAGAGGCAGGCCAATTAAATGATTGCTTAGACACCCAGACTAAGAAATGAAATCCAGGTTTTCTCTCAAGACAGCAGACATGGCTGTTTCTCCATGAAGATGTCATGATATCTCTGACCAACTTTAATATTTAGTCATGATTTTGTTCCATGACCTCTGCAGAGCAGCTTGTTAAAAGGAAAGCTAAAAATAACTGAACTCTGCATTATGTCCTTATCATCTATTAATACAGAATCTCTCATGAAAATGTTCCTTCCCATTGCAATCAGGCTAAAAGAGAGATTGACGTGTCTTGCATTCCATTTAGCGTGCATAATCAGAATAATATTAAATTCATAAATCATTCTACTAAACACAGAAAAATTCTACTGTAGATTTGAAATACTAATACCTAATATGTTAGAAAGAATAGTTAAGGAGAGTTTCAGGCCGTGCAAATATTGCTTTTACTCCTGCAAGATTTAATAAAAAATGTTTGCAAGTGAAAACAACTGCTGAATTGGCCTATTTCCCATATCCTAATAGACAGAAAAATGGGCATAAGATTCAGGAATTTAGAGATCTTTTCCTATCTCTCCCACTGTCTTTTTTCCTGCTCTTGAATAAACCATATGAAGTGACTACAGTATTGATAGCCACAGACATTCACAAGTATAATTATGCAAAGCCCTGTCAGCAAGGAAATGACCGGTTGTTTAAACAGAAATAAAGCTGAGTAGAAGTGTCATAGAAAAAAAACAAGGTAAGTGGAGGCATGGGGACTGGCTGGTAGGAGGATAGTGACACTGGAGATAAATATGCCTGAGGCTTACTGGGTGCTGCCACCACAAAAAAAGAGGCAGAATAAGCATGGAGTGAGCAGGAGGTGAGGAAACTAGTACTTCATAGCTGGTTATAAGGATTTAATCACAAATGCAGAACTTGAGAGAGGAAAAGTTACACCAGTAAAATAAAAAGGTCTGATCTAAATTCGTATCAACAGCAAGACCACTTGAAAAAAGGAAGAATTCACAGGTAGACATCATGCAAACAACATCCATTACAATTCTGAAAACATTCTTGTTTCTGTTAATCATTTCAGAAGTGCCTATCACCTTAATATTTAGGCCACAAGATAAGATACAAAGCATGGAGCAAAACAGGAGGCATGAACGAAAGCCAAGGAATATGATCCTGCCCTGTAAGATTAAAGTAATTTTGATAGAAATCACTAATTCAATGTATTATGTCTCACAGTGCAAGATTTAGAAAACTAACAGGAAGAGATTTTCCAGCTCTCATCACTGTCAAGTCAGAAGGAAATTAAACAGGAAAAAAATGTAACACCTACTTACACACACACATTTCTACTGTATAAATTAAACATCACATGTGAAGGGAGGGTGTCCCCTGCCTCCATTATGTATGCATTTCAAGATGAAAATAACAGGTTTGCATCATCATTAACCTGAGAAGAAATCAGGCACAGCAACAGATCAGACAACTAATTTATAATGAAATCTTGTCACAGCCTTGTTGTACTGCAAGTCTGCAACATTAAGAATGCAGATAAGGTCTCTTCCTATCAAAAAATATCACAGGACACATTTTTTAAGGTCACAAAAGCCTAAATTTTATTTCAGTTTTTACAATTACTATCACTTGTCACTTTGTGACTTAGAGTTTTGGGGAAAAAAATTAGAGTGCACTATATTTCTGGGGAGTCTGATGCATGAGAGAGACAAGGGTTTCACTCTTGCCCACATACCTCTCTCATTCCTAATGCCCTGCTGCAAAGTGGTAATGTTAAAGGAATTAGAAACAGCTTTGGACCTCTGAATAAAGATAAAACACTTAAGGACACGTCAAAGCAGCCAGGTTTCAATCTGAATCTTAAATCCTCCTATGTTCACCATATACGCTTTGAGTGCAGACCTCTTTTAGCTTTACATTAACACAAAACTGTTCAGATCGAGTGTCTGCTTTTGGTTTGTACAGGACAGCCTTGAGGCATATCGACAACACTACTGATGGGATCTCTTTTGCATAGAAAGCTTTAAATGAAACAAAACAAAGCTGCTGAATCAATCGCACTTCATCAGTGGCTGGGTACAAATTCTCTTGTGATTCAAGCTGTCCATTAAATGAAAGACAAACCAACGAATCATCAAGCATCTCTAGAAATCACTGGCACCAACAGGAGCTGCAGCAACTTGGCCTCTCTGAGGAATTGTCCCAGAGAACCTAACGTATGGGCCAGTGGCTAGATTACAAGGCATTACTAGGCATCTGGAGACGTGGCCTCTATTTCTTGATCTTGTGCTGACTCACTGCCTGACAGCATGACAGAGCGTCACTGCGCCCTGAGAAAAGGAGGTATCTCATTTCCCTGACCTTCTAACATTATTTGAAAATGATGAAGCACAACAAATGCCAATTTTAGATGCAACAGGGCCCAGATACTTTTAACATATAGTCAGTTAATCGAACAGGGCATTACACAATCAGAAAAATTACTAGAAATAGAGACCGGGTTTGAGATTAAATAGCTTTCTTGGGTTAAAATAAATGCATGAAATTACCAAAACAGAATTTATATCATTCAGTATACTTAAAATTCAAGTATTTTTCTCATTATTTGCATTCCATTTTTTCCCCCTTTTGCTTTCTTGTTACTGTGAAACAGCTTTAGATTTTAGAGGTAGGGTCATTGCCTCATTGTAGTCACCTAAAGCAATTTCCTACCAGCCCAGCCTGAGGGTCGTTTCTAGATAAACTGGCACATGTGCAGTTACCTGTTGCTCACAGGCTTTTGTTCATGTACTCAGACCTTAGCTATTTTGAGAACAAAATCTGTCATTGTGTGCATTGCACTTGTGCATGTAATGACAAACACTGTAGATTACTTACAAATTAAGTAGAGACATTACTTTCTTGTAAAGCATTTTTTTGCCAAATACAGGTGCAGAATCACTGGATGATCTTAAAAAAAAAAAAAAAGAGAGCGTGCGCAAGAGCGAGCATCTTGCTCATAGTTGATTTCTTACGTTCCCTATTAGGTCAAAGAAAACCACTGATCAGGAAAATGTAGTTCAGGGAATTGAAAAGTAAAAGCTGTTGCCTGTAAATGCATTGCTCTTTTAAAGGAATGGATTTTTTTCTGTTTTTGATTTTCTTTTCTTTTTTTCTTGTCTGACATACATCATTTATACCAACATTCAAATAATATGATTTGCAGAGAAAAGCCTTTCTGAACAACATGCCTGGAACTGATTACTTATATTGATGCCAGTCAAATATCTGATCTATCGAGAGTTTTCCAAACACCCTCATATTTTAGAAGTCTTTAGGTTCAGATTCAGCTCTTACAACTGCTGAACTGACTGATCTCTTTGGCAGAACCTTCAATTCTGCTTCATGAGCCAGTATGAGAAATGAGATAGATTTGATTATGAATAAAGAGAAGAGAGTTGGACAGACATTTAAGGAAACTAGCCAGCTAGAAATGAGTCTGGCATAATTAGCTGAAAATAAAACTAGCATTAATAAAAATGAAAATAATCAGAAGATCCACACATTTTTAATATTTATTAAAATTCTCTGGCAACATATTACCTTTCTTCTTAATTTTAGTAATAGCCTGTCCTGACTGAAAGATGAAAGCACTTTTATAATGGACTGAAAGGTTTTCCAGTCCTATTTCAATTTCAGAAAGCATCTATCTAACCTCTGCTGAACTTCCATTTCTGCTACACTGACCAGAGATCAACAGTGAAGCCCCAGCATTCTGTGCTAAATCTTGACATTCAGAGGTTTCCTGTGCTTTCCTGCTATTTCCATAAAAAGAACAGAGGGTGATGTTTCCTCTTGTAGTTTCTCCTGTTATAAATGTGATTTCACCACTCCTTCAGTGGGAGCACAGTAGCAGTGAAGAAATGCAAGCATGTCTGGGACTCAGTTTGCATGATCTTTAATTTTTGCTCTCAAAGATGTAAATGTGCTGTTTTCTCTGAACTGACAGAAACTGAGAACTATTTGGGCTCCAGTGTAAGCCTCCCCCCAGGGATAAACATTAGCCCAGGATTGCATTCACCCCCTTCAACAAGGTCTCCTCTGAAGAGGCTGTTGGCATGCTCTAGTGACAAAGGACCTTTTTCAAAACCAAGGGAAGAATAGCAACACATTCTTTTTCAATTAAATCTTAATTAGCACACCTAGATGGCTGATAGGCAGCAACATAAGTCATTTGTAGTGCTACATAGTCCTATGTTCTTTGCTCTTTGAGTGACTCAGTCTCCATGTCAGTCTGTCTTTGGTTGCTCTGGAGAAATCACCTGCCCCATGGCCAAATTACAAAGATTTTTGTGAAGAGAAGGAACAGAACGCATCTCTGAACTGAGTTTCTAAGCCTTATAGCTTCATCATTTGCACACCGGAAAACTGAGCTTTAAACCTGCGCGATACATCAGAATCACCACCTACATTTGTAGACAAATAAATAGCTTCTTTTAACTTCTTGCTGCTTACATTTTTCCTGTTTCTTTGATGTTCCTCTCTAGATAGGAACACATTTATGTCAGATTCTTTGCCCTACCAAGTCTTTCCATTTCAAAAAACAGTAATATCTTGTTAAATGTTACTTAATTACATCTTTGGACAGACATCCTAGTTCTATATAATGATGTTTCACTGCATATTTTTGGGCACAGGGTAGAGTTTTCCACCAGAGTTTTCCACCAGAGTTAAGAAGTCATGACAGTGAAATAAGATGTTAGAGCAAGTTGTTTGCTATTGTTAATTCAACGCCTGCCTACCAAGCAGAGGTAAAGGGGACAAAAGGATTGTCAGCTACTTCTGATAAGAAATCCTGTCACTGTTAAGTAAAAGGACTGCTTAAACTTGTTACTTACTCCTCTTGCCTTTCATTTGTTTCTCATGCTACACTCTCTGTCATCCTCTTACTGAAGTTTTTTTTATACTTTCATAATAAAGTGGCCCCAGTATAGTTCTATGAAAATGAGATTTAGGCAAAAGGCCTCAGATGTGTGTCATTAGAAGCAATGCTTTCAGAAAGTCTGCATTGTTCGTCTGGATGAGCACAAATTCTTCAGCTACATGACAGTAATGACAGAAAAGCCACAAGGAAGTAGTGAGTCCCTGCCCTCCAGGGACCTTAGTTATCTGCTATGGCAGAAAGACCATCAGCTGCTTCTGTGGAGCCTACAACAGAAAATGAAAAATAAAGAAAAAGCCTCTAAAACAGCAGTCCTTTAGACAGCTGAAGTATTTCCCCATCAGTCTGATCGCAGTGGGAGTTCCTCCCAGGCTCAGAGCCTGCTTCGCCCAGCTGTCCCCCAGCCCAGGGATACAAGAGGAGGGTCTGCCTCTGGCACAAGAGTAGGAGAGGCAGCAGTTAGAGGAGTCTGCCCTGAGATTTCACACAGATGTAGGCCCACATAAGCTGCAGTCTGTTAGAACCTACTCCACATGTCAGGGAGGCCAAGCCTGTTCCTTGAAGTAAGTCAGAGTTTCAAAACTTCATTTCTATAATCCTACTGTTTCATTCAGACTGCCCTGCACTGTTGATAAAGGCTCAGTTTGGATTCGCAGGAAGAATTCAACTTTATACTGTCCTTCGCCAAGCACCTAGGAGACGATTAAGCAGCACTGACAGTCTATCATGTCTTACTGATTAATTGCAACAACACTTCTAAAAGTTGATTGCTCCCTTTCAATTACTATTTCTTTCTTTTCACACAGCGCTACTTCTGGGGGTGTGATATACAAGTTGATTTCATAAAGCAGGTGCACTGTTTATCATGTGAACATCATGAACTACATATATCAGCACTGCTCATAAAAGAAAACATAGCAGTGAAATACTTTTTTAAAACAACAGCACCATTTCTTGTAGCTTCCCTACCTGACAGCTACTATTATTTTTATATGGGAGATGGCTAGCAGACAGAAACTTACATTTATATTATTTGTGATGGCAACAGGCTTCAGTCCCTTTTCTCATTATCTTGTCATTCTCAGTTCACCCCGACATTGCTCAAAGAGTAGATTTTTCATCACACACAGAATCCATCCAAACACACATAACTAGAGGGTCTGGACAAGTCAGCGTTCTGCCTGCTCAATTTCTTTGAGGAAAATTGTGGCCAAGACTGTCAGAAGTATGTCATGATGATAGTGCTCCAATAGGTCCCTTTAAAAGTCAGAATATGAGAAAATACCAACCTTTTAGCTTTTGAAAATCCTATCACTTTTAGGAGTCTACAAGGCTAGACTCCAAAAACACAAGTACTCCTCATCAATTCTGGTAACTTCAAAAACATTTATTTTCTTTCTACTAGAGAGGAAAAAAAGAAAAAAAAAAGCAACTAGGCTGCTTGCAAGTTGTAACACAACTTTGGTCTGCTTTGTGACATTTCTGACCAGCTATCTTTGTGACCAGGAATCTCTTTCTGTAAGTTTACAGTAGGTATCAAGCATATACTCTGTTAGACTCTTGGACTTTACCAGTTATTTTGTAAATGTAATTTAAAAATCAATATAAACTTAGGACTGTTAACACAATTAACATTAAATTGCTGAGTTATCCCCATCTATTTTCTAGAGGATTGATCATTATAATTATTTATGCGTAAATTAGTCAGATGGAGCAAATTACTCTTATTATAATGGACAATCAGTATGCTTCATTCAACTTGCATCTCTAAGAGATGGATAATGCACCTGGTGTTCAGTTAAACTTAAAAATGGAATGCATTTCTGCAATCCTTTCAAGTCTGTCTCAGAAAAATAATGATTTTTTTCTCCAACACTTCAAGATTGGGGTAAAATTCTATTGATCATAGGGGAAGAATAGCTTTCTTCTCATCTATAGTTTTAACAGACTATTTTAGGCAAACAAATTTATAGATTTTAAAAAAAGTTTGGCAACCTAAAAATCAAAATAAATTTATAATTTGTGCCATTTGAGTTGCAGTTTCTTTAATAGCTTGGGAGGGTGGGGAGCAGAGAAGGGGATAGGTAATAAAAGAGAAAAACAGAAATTTTTTTTGTTTTCCTCTTGTATTTTTCTTTATATCTTCCTTCATTTCGTACTTTATTTTTCCAGGTGAAAACTGGAGAAATGACTTACTGAAAAAAAACAGATGTCTCCAATCAGATATGAACAAAGAATCAAAACTAAATATTTTCCTCAAAAGAGATTCTGACTGTTCATTTTGTTTCCACTTTCTTAATCAAAAATTCATCAAAAATCATTCCATAAAAATTCTGCTTGACAAAAAGAAGTTAATCTTTGCATCTGCCTAGAGTACTGCATGAAGTTTCAACCAAGTTTACCAGTTAAATGCACAAAATTCAGGAAGCAAGGAGTCAAAGTAAAGGCTTGTTTTTTCATATAGCAGAGCAGGCCTTCATACTTATCCAGGCTGAAATGGAAAGCATGACTGCAATACAGGAAGCTGCACTAACACTAGTTCTTCACTCAGCTTAGGAATGACAGCAGCGAAGGTGTCTCAGTACATTGTCAGGCTTGGCCTGCACAGAACACAGTGAAACACGTACCACACTTTCACAACTGTTTTGTTGTGCTAGCTAGAACAAATGCCAGCCCTGACTATGCTTACATGTGCAGTAACTACACCTTAAAATAAGAGGCTAGTTTAATCTTTTCCTATATAAGAAAACAGCCCTTTTTCTCTGTGGTTTGAGAAGAAATTGAGTTAAAGACATCTATAAATAATACATCCACCAAGAATCCTTTGAGAATCTTTCTGCTGCTAAAGCATACAGCACTCATTATACTTTGAACTGAAATACAAGAGTTACTACCTTGACCTGCCTGTCTGTGTTCAGTAAGCAAAAGAACAGAAATATCAACGAAATATCAACCACATGCACAAATTCTGGGTCACATAGTGGGGACACTAGCTGTAAGGGAAAGGGAGACAAGCTGGCAGGGTGAGTAACAACACAGTTATCACAGTCAGAATGTCATTTAAGAGAACAATCATAAAAGTTTCCTGGAGGGTCCTGACAACTCCACTATAAATAAGAAACGAGTATTACAGCCTAGTTATGGAGTTTATCCTTTCTCAAAACTGGGGCCTAGGTTATATTCTAAGGATCAAAAAAGAAGCAAGGGACATAAAAAAAAATTCTGACATTTTTGAGTTGTTAACAGAGCAATGCAACACTGAAGAACGTAGTACTGTATAGTCTTGAAATTACCTTTCTTGTAACTAGGTTGATAGTAGTTTAGAACCTCTATGGTTTTATTTAGTAACAGATGCAAGGGCAATCCAAAGAACTGTATTTTTAATGGCAAAGCCAAATTTTAATTTCATTAAAAAATGAAAAAGAAAATGCCATGACCCTGGTTGAGTTCGACGGAGAGATGAAGTATCTTCCAAATGCCTCTGTTACTAGTAAGACATGAAAGAGTTTTTGGCCTCAATTTCTTCAATTTTCCTTCAATACATTCATTGCTCTAAGGCCTCCGAACATCTTGATTTTAGCAATTATAACTATCCACTTGGAAATCTTATTTTTGGTGAATTTAAGAGCTTTGACAAGGACATCAGAAGGTGCTGTGCTGTTGCTGGCAGACAATAGTCTCTCCAACCAGGCTGCAAGATATCCAGAAATCCCAACAAAACGGCCTCTGTGAATGATTAAATCAATTGTACATTGTGTATAAAATAATCCAACGCATCCAGTTTAATTTGCTTGAGTTACACAGACAGTTCACAACTATTCTGGATGAATCAATTGCTTTTAATGCACTTGCACACACAGGTAATCTGAGTAGATTCATACAGAACAGATACACATTTTTATCTGAGAAGTCTTTTCTGCAGCTCCACTTCATTCCACAGCCTACATCTCTGCTTTTGCCTTCTCTAGAAGAAAGAAAATGAAAAAAAAACAACCTAAGACAAATCAAGACAAAATCAATAAAAATAAAAGACAAGATAAATCACTAAAAGAGAAAATAGTTACTTGCCAATCTGCAACACCATTTCATTAAAACATTAAAAATATTAGATTTAAAAATTGAATATATACATATTCTATATTACTGTTGAATCAGTTTCGATCTGAATTCATACCAAATATTTATTGGAAATCCCCATGGTCTAGCCATCCTCTCCATCTCTCCCACCTCAAAGTCTTTGAAAGATTCAAGGTAAATAAAAATGAATACACAGGTGTTGACCATTTATTTCAGTTTTCAAGTAGTGGGTTTTTGTTTTATTTTGTTTTGTTTTTTGGTTCTGGGCAGAGTTTTGAAAGCCCTACAGTTTTCATCTCTCAGCTGCAGCCATTTCCAATAACACTTTTGAAAAAGTTCAGCAAACGAACAATGTTTATGCATCATGAAGTACGCTTTCTCACAGTCTCAGAGCAGCTTCAGAAAAGAATAGCTGTGTATCATTAACTAAAAAGTAAACAGAATGCAGTGCTTCTCTTTAGAACAGGAAGAGTTCTCTAATATCTCTGCACATGTAAGCTCACATCTTCTGCAAAAGAGTCCTTCATCAAGCCAATATAGTATGACTAGTCTTAATTCAGACTTCTATTAGCTTTGGAAGTGTTCCACAATTGTGGTGAAAGAGAAGCATTTTGGATAAGTCATCTCCCTCTCTTTTCATTAAAAAACTGGTTATCTGCTATCAAAGAAACCATCCAAATTCCACAAAAAAGCTTTCCTGTGCAATCATGCTCTGAATGCTAAACAACACATGAAATTCCAGCAGTGGCGTTACAAAAGCCGCATACAAAATACAGAAAACATCAGCAGTTACTGTAAGAACAAAGTAAGAATACAGGAATAGAATATCAAAACTGAACAAAGACCTGAGCTTAATATTTAGTAACATAATACCTTAAATTAACATTATTTCAAGAAATAGACTATTTGACTATTTTTCTTTTGGTATTTACTCAATTTATAAAAGTATGAAAAAGTTTACAAGCATACAAAATGTTTTTTAAAAAATCAATTATTAATGAATTATCTCCTTTACTAGACATTTTGATTTATTTTCTACCTTGAGATAATGGTAAAGATTTTCAGAGGTGATGAGATTTAGATCTAATCTCTATACCAAATAATCCATTACACTTTTTAGCATAGGCATATATATACTGGCCATCAGACTGGAAGATTTCATTTGGACCAGCATTATTATCATGAGCTACTTGATTTTTCACAGTGCTTTGGAATTCCAAGTTTAACACCAGACCCAGTTTAGAAGAAGTCAGGAATTCTTTTACAAAACACCTAACAATAAGAATGACAAACAATCCTATTAACTCCTTCTCAACAATATATATTGACTTTTACCAGATTTGTTGTCCTGGAAGGTTTTGACACATGCATTGCTAAGTCCTCAAAAACTCATGTCATCCTCCCCTGCAGAGCTCCCACAGGTCACTTCTCATCCCACCCACCCAACCACAGCCCTGGAGACTGCTCTATAACCTCTATGTCAATGTCACATCATAACTACTGTTCTCACATCTTCACAGCATTGCCACAACTCATCCCATATGACAAGACCAACAACCCTATGAAGACTGGCATTCTATCCCTGTGTAAACAAATCAAAGCCTGTGTCAGCATTATACATTATCCACAAACATGAACACACATCGTATACTTTCACTTCCTTTAGAGCTTCATTTTCCTGAAAGGCCAAAAGAACATCTGATTTTTTCAACAGCCTCTAGATTCTACCCCATGAGTTATTCAGCCAGAATATTTCAAATTCCAGCTGCTTACACTGTACACACTAGAAAGTTATCATCCTACTTCAGTGGAATCACAACAGAATGGTTGAGGTTGGCAGGGACCTCTGAAGATCATCTAGTCCAATCTCCTTGCCCAAGCAGGGTCACGTAGAAGAGGTTGCCCAGGACCATGTCCAGTCAGATTTTGACCATCTCTGAGAGTGGAGACTCCACAACCTGTCTAGGAAATCTGTTCCAGTGTTCAGCCACCCCCACACTGAAGCTTTTTTTGTGTTCAAGTGGAACTTCCTGTATTTCAGCTTGTGCCCGTTGCCTCTCATCCTGTCACTGGATACTACTGAGAAGCGTCTGGCTCTGTTTTCTTTATACTCTCCCATTAGATATTTATACACATTGATAAGATCCCCCCTCAGTCTTTCTTCTTCAGGCTGAACAGTCCCAGCTCTCTCAGCCTCTCTTTGTATGACAGATGCTCCAGTCCCTTAATCATCTTTGTGGCCCTTCACTGGACTTACTTCCATAGGTCCATGTCTGTCTTGTACTAGGGAGCCCAGAACTGGACACAGTATTCCATATGCGGCTTCATGAGGGCTGAGGGGAAGGAACACCTCCCTGGACCTGCTGGCAATGCTCTTCCTAATGCAGCCCAGGATACCATTGGCCACCTTTGCCACGAGGGCACATTGCTGGCTTATGGTCAACTTTTTCTCCACCAGAATCCCCTGGTCCTTCCCTGTAAAACTGCTCTCCAGCTGGTTAGCCCGCAGCCTGTATTAGGGCATAGGGTTACGGAGTCAGTAAATCATTTAAGACAGCATGGATTTGTTTCCTGTATATTTACCAACCAACAGATAATTTTCATGCTCAAAAGGTCAAGTGTTCTATCAGAAACCAGTTCCAATCAAGACTTGGTAACCTTTCCCAAACTGTGAAAGAAACTCCGAGCACAACTTCTGCCAGTGGCTCAGAACAGATTTCTTCTTCATTCAAATAACTAAGGCCCAAACTGCTAAAGAAACAGAATATAGACATATCATTTTGAATAGATATCTAACACTTGAACAAGCTCTGAAAAAGCCCTACTTTAATTACATCTCATTGAAAGCTAGCTTTTAGGCTTTGACATACAGGCAATCTGGATTTACACAAAACTCTTCCAATCAGAGGCAGAAAACAGGCAGAAATCCACACTCACCCTCCCAGGCCCAGGGCAGTATCCACAGTGCTGACTCTGATATACCTCTGTCACATCTGAGACGACATAGGTAAGCTCAGCATCAGCAATGAGGTATATCTTGGCCCTGAATTAAGAGATACAGTGAAAACAAAAAAAAGTAAAAGCAGCTGTCCATAGGAAACATTCACATTTTCAGTCATTATACAATCAAATGTTTATCTGAAGCACTGGGCCAAGGCCAAACGTCCCACTCCAAAGCAATACCTGCACGAAACAAGCAGACCCTAGGCACTGAGTCACATCCTATACATAACAGAAATTCTTTGTTTTTAAGCACTTACAGACTTTATAATTATAGGCTGTAGCTATTTGGCCACAACTGCCCAGAATTTTTAATACATATAAAAACAATTTCCCAGATTACTCGAGATACAGAATCCCCCTCTTAATTACAGCACCAATTGCTAAAGAAGTTGCACCCTGAGGAGTGTACAGGTGTCTTACTGTGCCCATGTTTTGCTCCAGTTTTCTTAATAAACATTCTAAAAGCAACTTCCGTTTAATTGAGTTTAGATGAATATGATTACGGTATTAATTATGAAAGGTAAGATAACAGGTTAGGAAGCCTAATTAACTCATCAAACTTCAGGTCTAGTTTACAATAAATTGGCTGCCTCTCTTAAAATTAAAAGCTACTGTAGATTGATGCAGTAATTTTAAAACTTTATTTACATATGAGGCCTGAAATTAATTACGATAAAGACTCCTGATCACTACAGACAGCAGATCTCCAACGGATCATCTCAAAACTACTGCTACAATTGTCTTATGAACAAGTCATAGATGTAAGGCCTTTAAAATGGAAATGAAATGCAAGTAAATTAGCACTAAATATAACAAATCAATTCGGAGGTCACCATGGCAACTTCCATAATGTTGAGTGAATTATGTGACAAAATAATTAAATATTGCTTTCAGTGTAGTCATTCAATTTACTTTATGCCAAATTGTGACGATACTGCTTCTCCAGAAAGTTTCAATGAAAATTACTTCCAGAAGATAATTTGAAAAATCACTCATTTTCAAAAGGGAAATAGGATTAATGGTCATAGAGGAAAAAATTGGATCAGTGTAACATGATTTTAGGGTACATACTATCAGCTAGGTCCAGTTCTGAAAAAATGGGAAGACGAGACTAATGGAGTTCCTACTCTTCTCTCCTTGCCCTCCATCTGCGATGAGAACAATTTAACAAAAATTTTCTTAAGTTGTTCTCATGGTTAGCTACTGCCATTGGTAAAAACACGTCATGTCTTGTGTGAATTGCCTACCTCAGCTTGTAGCTATTTTCCCTCAAAAGGAAGAGAGCATTTTCAGTAATTCTGATCTGCAGTAATTACATGCAGAACAGAAATTTTTGATTTTTTATAAGCTAAACTGCTTGAGCACAGGGTAGCTGGTTATAAGATACACCTTCTCATCTTATAGACTTTCTTTTTACTTTGAAGGTCTGACTATGTGTAGTGATGGATGCATAGTCAAATTATTTTTCTCCATGCCCCTTCCAGTTTATCAAAATCCTTCTTGAATTGCTCACACAAAAGGTAGACACAGTAAAGTAGTAAAAGTTAAACCAGTGCCAGATATAGTAGCAACATAACCTTACTGCTCTGTCTCATGATTTCTGATGTCACATCAAAAGATCTGATTACTCCTTTTGACCCCAGTGTCATGCTGGGAACCACTGGCACCTAAGACTCTTCTAGAGTCATCATTTCTGAGCACAGGATAGGAACTTCTATGTAGAGTCTAAACTCTTTATTCCTAGATTCCAACCTGACTTTCAGCTGCAGTAAGACATCATCTGCTTTCCTGAGCCCACCAAGTTACCTAGTTCACATTTCTTTTTGCTATTTACCATTCTCCTAATAACTGGAACAGCCAAAATATCTTCATTTTGGTCATAGACTTCTCTTTCAATGACAGGTAAAAGTCTATCAGCATTCAATTTTGTATCCATTCAGTCCTCAAGTGTTTTAACATTTCAGGTTTTAAATGGAGCTTATGTATTTTTCTTGTGGGAGGTCCATACACAGACTTTGAAGGTGCAGCCCTTCTCTCTCACATATTTTGAAAAAATAATCCAGTGACTGTTTCCTGACTTGAACTTTTGCTAAAATCTTTCTCAGAGGTGCAAGCCTTCTGATTTAGAATTTACCAGTTGAGAATAAGTCATCAGTCTTGGAATACCTTTCTAAATATACTACTCCTCTTATGTAAAGAGCACAATGATCATTAGAAAACAGATTTCCTAAAAGCAAGGCACAGAAGTGCTACAATCCTTTCCTTAGTTCTTGATAATCTCTCAAGCAGCAACAGACTTTTGTTTGGGAATAGCTGACAACACAGTTTGTCTAACAGCACAATGTTTGTTCCTGAAAATTAGCTTATAAATGATTAAGAACTCACGTGAACACAAAATACGTTATGTTATTGACTCAGTTATCCTGTTATCCTTTGCAGTTTTGTTTCTTTCAGAATTGGACCAAAGTTTTTCCTCCCAGTCAAAGACCAACAACTTTACTGGGATGTTTTTGTTTCAATGTCTTTAAATTCCTATTTTCATTCTCAATTCTACAGGCTATGGACTTCTCCTGGTGGCCTTTGGTTTCCTTCAGTTTTTTTCTATACTTCCTAGCTCCTCATTTATAGTCTTTACCATAACCACCTTCTTTATTCCACTTAATATATGGTTCTCCTACTAATACATCTGGCTTCATTTGTCTTCTAACAATGTTGCACCCTTTTTAAACAATTAACAATATACAATTAAAAAATAATTACAAGTTAATTTTTAAAACTAGCTTGCCCTCTTCCTCAATTGCAGATTGTGGCTTTTCGAAATTTTTTTCCAAGCAGCATTCATATTCTCTCATTAAATATACTCTCCAAATTTATTAGTCTCTATTGTTTTCAGTTTTACATGGGAAGCTCTTTAGAATTCCAAAGATATATATTGTTTGTTTGGATCTTATTATGTTTACCAAAACCAACTGAGATGAAGTCTTGATGTTTTCCCTTTAACTATCCCTGATTTGCTGTTCTGAAATTAGTTTGTCCTGTCCTCATCTGCTAAGATGAGGTCTCTGTAGCTTTATGCCATATTGGATGAAAATGGAATTGGAAAGTGTCCTCCATAGCACTTAGAAATTTTATATTGCTAATACCAAAACGTGCTTGACATTTCTAACATTGTCACCTGAAGAGAAGTCCTGTAGTTAGGTAGCTTTTTCTCCACTCATCCACTTTTAATCTGTGATTATGAGGCAGATCTAGAGGTCTGAAGTCAATTATGCATCTTTTATATTATCTGTTATGACATTTTTCCATAAGCAATTAAAGAATGTTTATACTTCTGACTTGTCAGCTTCTTCAACATGGTAATGTCTTTTTTGGTTTTGGAAGAAAATATGCCCTTCTTAAATGTTACAACACTAACACAGTTAAACACTTCTATCCTGTTAGTTATTAAACCAGACTGTGATAAGATGAAAGTCAAGCTTTTGTTTACAAACGAAAAACTACCACTTGTCTCATTTATAACAGAGTCCTAGTATTGCTGCACAAACTATGAATATTTTTCATGTAGCTATTTTTAGTCCGCACTTCATGATTTTGTACAGTATTCATTACATTCTGCTTCCCCCAGATGCACATTTTTCATGTAGATATAATATCCTGTGACATTTTGAATCTCTCGATATGGAGGCCATCCCAACAGAATAGCAATTTCCTTTAAGGAACATACAAAAACACTTCACAGGCCAGAATAGCCTTGTATTCCACTAATTAGGTGACTTGCTTACAGAAAAGTCTGCCTTCCTTTAAATCACCTCTTCAAAAATTCTTGGGTCCTTGGATCTTCCACTGTCGGTACTACATTGATTTCAGGGAACTGAGCTGACACTTTCACAAAGTCTATAAACCTGTTTCTGAATGCCAGGTGACAGGAAAAATCTTGGAAAAGCCACATCATATATAACACTGCTGGAGCAACGGCACTTCCCTAGCAGCTTTGGCTTGCAAATTTTAGGAAGTTTGGTCACTCATGTCATCTAGACCACCCCTGAAATTCTCTCAGGAGATACAATGCCAGAGACAAGGAGTATGCCTAGGTCACGATGCGTAGGATTTCTTGCTATGGCAACATGTCTCCATGCAGCACTACGGACACAGTTTAGCCCATGATGTATTTAAAGATGCACTGCCTAGATTGCTAGATATTATACAGCTATAGTATTATGATAAAACATGTTAAAAGATAGAACTGCAGCAGAAAAAGATGTATTTGCTTTATTTGTTGATTTTTGTGCATCAGATATTTGTCCATCTATTCTAGAAATAATAAATCCGAGGCATAATCAATTGTTTTATTTGTATGCAGAACTGCGGTTTGCTTTGATCCCTGCCAAAAGTGGGCTTGAAAAAAAGTGAATTTCACCAAGTAACCTAAACTGTGAAATTATTTTTACTGTAAAAATAAATTGAGCAATAACAAGTTGCTTTCTAGCTGACTGTATAGAGCATGAGAAATCTCTTATACCATACTTCAATCTGCAGAAGTTGAATAGCTTTCCTTTCTTCAGGAATACTGATTTTGATTTTAGAAGTAAACTTCATATTATTAATATGAGGAAAGTGGAAGATACTGTCTTTTCTGATTTACACTGAAAACTAACTATGCAGAGATCACCATATTTTTTGACAAGATAGGTGACAACTGTCAAAATCTGTGAGGTCACATCATACAGTTATCAAATTAATGTATAAGTTTGTATTTTTCAGTGTTTCTTACACACCACTCACTCAACATTTTGGAGACATACTTCTTCTAATATGTGGAAAGCAGAAGCCACAACTAAATAAAAACAGGTACAAAACTCTTCATTACTGTGTTTTGCTCTAGTTATTTGAAAAAAAATCTATATTTAAATAATCCATGGAGACAAAGGCATTCCATCTTTTCCTTGGCTTGACTAATAATCCTCTCACACATTCTTGGCATTAGTTTTTTCTTTAGGAGGTGGTTCTTATATTTTCTTCAGAAAACATTATCAAGAGGAGATGTCCAATTTCTTTACTTTTACTCTCTTTATTTTTGACATACTGGCAATGGGCTAACCCTCAGTTCCTTCTTCACTGTGGTCTCCCTCTTCATTAAGATCACAGTTCTACCTTCTTGTTGATTTATACTTCCACTGTTTCAGTTTAATGATTCAGAAAATAGCTTCTCATTGAGAAAAAAAAAATATATTTCTACATACTGTTCAGCTAAGGTGCAACGCTTGTATCCTGTTAAGTGGTTCTCTGATAGAGTCCAGTACACTTTATAAAAGCGGTATTCATAATTTATAGAGTTACTATGCAAGGAAAAATGAGTTCTAAAATTCTGGAAAGATTTTTACATGCACCAGCTCAGCACAGAGACACATTTGACTCAGCCCTTCTTTACTGGAATGAGCTGTCATCTGCCTTCCTGCCTGCAGGAAGTTCTGTTCAATCCGTATTGATGGACTTTAATAGTTATTTTTAAACCTTCTTAAAACTGATTGTTCTACAGAGCAGATATTTCAGGCATGCTAGACAGCTGTATTAAATATTTTTCTTTGGGATTTGATTACTTACAATGCACTGGGTTTTAATGCATCATCCACTCGTAACACTAGTTTGATAATATCTTGGCTAGTTGCAATCCAGTGTTATTACAACATGATTTGCAGGCAGCTCAGAGTAAACTGTGGATTCTACAGTGTGTATTACTGAAAATTCAATATTCCTACATATCATAGAAGAACAGAAAAATTTCACATAACATACAGCTTTATCATACAGCTCAATTATCAGAAGGAAATATTCTCCAAAAAGAATGAAACACTATACATGCTAAAATATGGATGCATGAAATAAAAAACATTCCAACTGTAAAAGTCTTAGCCAGTATACAGACTGTTCTTGTGCAGATAACCAAGACAAATTTTATTGGATTAATCCCCCCAGTGAAAGTCATTTGCTTAGTTCTAACAGCATTAATAATTGAATACATGTATTACAGCACAGAGACATTCTAGAATGAGGGCACCATCACAGTTCATCACCAACTAAAAATGTCTCTCTTTACTACAATCCTTTTTATTCTGCC
Source organism: Dromaius novaehollandiae (assembly GCF_036370855.1). Taxonomy (NCBI): domain Eukaryota; kingdom Metazoa; phylum Chordata; class Aves; order Casuariiformes; family Dromaiidae; genus Dromaius; species Dromaius novaehollandiae. Next base: position 65,485,266 of record NC_088099.1, on the reverse strand, counting down.
AGCTATCACTTCATTTCTCCAGTCCAGTATTAATGTCAAACCTTGAACATATTCAGTAGTTCTGAAATATTTTATAAGACAACAATTTTTTTCACATTGAGTTTTCTTACCAACCACCTGGACTTAGACAGGTTTATCATGTCCTTGCTGCACCTACACACAAAGCCTGTTTCTAAATAGTTATTACTTTTCCTCTCAAATAATACTACGGTATGATCAAAGGGAAGACAAAATTGATCTGTAGTTCTGAGTAGTAATAGTTAAATTGTTAATTGAAAAGTTAAAAACTTTCATGGGTAAGCATGCCAAGCTCTGGTCACATTGTTTCAGTTAGTCATTGGGCAGCTAATATCTGAAAGTTGGATAGAAACCATTTTCAAATGTTCTTGTCAACAACTCTGTTCCTGTTTTCTTTCTACATGGGCAGATTTTCTTAATCAATATACTACCATAAGTGTTAACCAAGCTCCAAATACATTCTGTGGGATTTTACTCAAACCAAAATTATGCCTTACTTTCTGATTTCCAATAAGGGATATCACTGATTTCCTCCAGTTGCATTTTTAAAGAGCAGAAGAAAACCTAATCATTTCTCCTGAACAAAAGGCAAATGCCTTTTAGAAGTTTGAGTTGTAGCTTTTGAGCTGGCAGAAAAGCATCACAAGACTCCAGGCTGAGATTTGAGGGACTGCAGAGGCTGTTCAGGGGATTAAAAGGCTCTTCTATCTCATTATTTTTCTTTTGGCTAGATCTGGACGAGTATATACTATGTGTAGCAATGTAATGCACCTCAGCATTCAGCAGGGTAATGTTTTAAATCTTACTGTGAGATGCCAATACTCCCCGAGAAACATGTAGGAAGCATAGGTGCTTTACCTGAAGACTGTATGTCTATACCATATGTCTACACTGCAAAGTAGAGTGAGATCTTACTTCAGACCAGACCTACACAAAAAGCACCTTCTGTATCCACATTGTTGGCTGTAGCTTGGGCTTGGAGGGTTCACTCTGTTCTTAGTGAGAGCTGAGTTCAGGACATCTACCAATGCATTACCAAAAAAAACCTAACTTCACATAGGGCTGATCTGTCCAGAAGAAATCAGGGACTGCTCAGGCCAGCATTGCAGTTATGTGAGCTCACTATCTCTTTCACCAAAGGACTCCAGCATTCAGACTAAGGGACTCCTTCGCACAGCCTGGAGAAGTTATAACATGAACAATGGGAAGACAACAACATTCAAAATATATACTACATTTATCCTAATGTATCTTTTGTATCCCAACCCCTCATCATAGACATTTGAGGCTCCCTCAAACACACAAGAAAAATTACTGTGGCATTGCATAGACTGTTCAAATTGTGCTTTCTATCCCCTTGCAAAAAACCTATGTAATGCTATATATCTTCTTAGACTTAACACTTCCATAATTACATCATTCAAGGAATGCAACCATTTATGAAGTAAAATGCCACAGTCAGTGGTTTCCAACAGAAAGTAAAGAGCTTTCTGGGAAGCAGACCAAAAACACTTCCATTACGAAAATGATTACTTTTCACTCAGAAATATAAGGTTAGTAACAGAAAACCCAAAGATGATTTTCTATATTCTTTGTCCTGCTTCATAATCCCAGCCTGCACGGGATAAACAAGGACTGAGGTGGCAGTTCTGCTCTACACTCTTATCTTCAACATCCCCAAAAAAGTAATGGGTTCAAAATTACTGCAGCAGGAATCAGCAAAGTAGTAAGGTCTAAAGGCACTTAAAAATCACAATCAAACAAGAAAGCAAATGTTTCTAAATACTTTCAATCTAGATTGACTTTAAACAGGATTTTTCCATTTTACCTTAGGAAAAGAGATTTTCCTAAGACAAGCTGTACAGAAAGAGATGTTTGCTATTCTTATTCTAGGGCATTTACCACCTGTGCTGTTTTACCTGGCTCACATTTGCATTGAATCAATGTAATATTTATATACATTTAAAACAAGGTTGCTAAATGGTAAAGAGAAAAAAAAGGACCTTTGTAAATGTAGATTTTTTTTTATTCATAATCATTCTGCAGCAGTAAAAACTATCTAAAAACAAGAGTGTACTTGCTCAAACTCAAGATAACCAAGCACCCAGTTTTCTACATAAATTTCAGAGAAGTGCGTCAGAGGAGTGGGTGCAGGTCAAAGAATAGCAGAAACCAGGCCAAAGCCCCCCCATCTGTGCACACAGAAAATACTCACACACAAAAAAAAAACCCCTAAAAATGTCTTTGTCAGGAAGCAGGTCCAAATTAGCATCTTTATAAACAATGTGTGTTGTGTGTATATATATATATATATATACACACACACACATACACACACACACACACACATATAGCATCTCAATATTTGATTTCTTTTTCCTTAAGTAAAACTGATACTCACAGAAGAGTTTTGTTTTAAAAATCTAGCTTTCTAGCGCAAAGAAATTTCTATGGAGTCAGCATATCTAAGCCTTAGAGATTGTCACAGTTAAGTAGTCCCCTCCCTCACGAACCCTGGAAAGATATTAATGAAATGCAGAGGGAGTTATATAGAAGATCTCTTCCAGCTAGAAGGGCACATCGAGCTGCTTTATTGCTCTTGAAGGAGAAATAAAACGTATTTCCTCCTTTCTCCAAAAGAATATATGCATGTATCCCATGGATCAGAGGATCGGTTATACTTTATGACTGGGGTACTATATTAACATACCTGAAAGCTCTAAAGAATGATTGGAAGGGAAATGAGATCTTGGGATAAGTAATCTGCTTGTATATTTGTCATTTAAAAGATCTTCACTTCTTAGAACCCCCTCTCCTATTTTCATCTCAACTAACAGTATTCTGCTTTAACTTATGTTGACACAAACATGCTCAAGTCAGTAACCACCACCCTGGATGAAAGCAAAACTTTTCAGTTTCCACAGTGCTTGCCTCGGACTTCTCCACACACTTTGCTTTGATCCTAGAACATTAACCTTTTTGAGGTACAACTTACTGGCTGAATGTTATATTGTTATAATAGGGCCAAGCCTAAAGATCCTCAATAAGCCTAAAATGTGTAATACGTTCAAGCATCCCAACAAAGATGCCTTGTGCAATGAAGACAAAAGTATTATGAATCTGCTGATGCTTAGATTATAGGGTTATATGAGACTATATATACATGCATCTACATATATACATATGCTAGAGGTAGATAGGTAGATCTCTAACAGCTGTCAGCTTCTCTCTTCACCTACCCATTGTAAGTATGGACAAAACCCAAATGAGTTAACAAGAGTTGATACAGACTCCATATCATTGCAACCTAAAGTCAAAGAGCACCCTTCTGAAGTCCTGACAACCAGCAACAGCCCAAACTGCTGACAAGAACACAGGAGATCTCTAATTCCATCAGTGCAAGAGGGAAAAGCATCCCATCCTTCTAATCCAACCCCTGTAAATATGATGGTGAGGAAAGTCATGTACAGCAGAGAAAACTTCTGCATTCTTTCCAGTGTGTTTCACAGCAAAGGACTGTTGCCTTTTCCTCACAAGTACTGTCACAGAAGTGCTTTGAAGTGGGATTTTGGTTTGAGGCTGGCCCTCCTTGGAACAAGCAGCTAAACAAGATCAATTCCAGATCTCCCTTCCAGCCTAAATTATTTTATGCTTCTATTTAGATTTACAGTATCTCAAGAGGGCTACCTTATCATACTAGGTGGGTTTAATGCCATACCAAACATCACATCACATTTTTAACTTGGAATTTTGCTAAAGTCTACTCTCATCTATGTCACTTTACAGATACATATCTTATCCTACCTATAGCATTCTGGTCTGTACCTACTATATCACCTCATACAGTGGAACAATTTTGAATATTTCAAATATCATTTTCCAATATGAAAATGATTTGATCATTTTAAGAGACCCTTCCTTTCTTTGACTGGCAATAAAACTTTCAGATTTGTCAGGGAAACACGGTTCAATGTCGGTCCCTGATAATCCTGTGGCTCATATAGCAACCATCAGTTTACATTTGCCTTCTGTATTTTGTTCAGCATAACTTGATACTAGTTGGCTATCAAAATACTGTTATTTTTCTGAGTACTACTTTTATCATCTCCAAATTGTGCAAAAATTCTCAGGCAACTCAAATTCTCCAAAACACTTCAGCTTTGAGAGGAAATACTCAGCACATTGTTAGCTTGACTCTCTATAAGCAAGACTTGTGTGACCACAGCTGTCAATCCCTGTATTAAAGCTTGGCAATTTCAACTAAATTTGATACACTATTGGAAATTTAAGTCTAAAGTTTCCATTGAGTGAAAAAGCACAGAAGTGAATCTTTATTCATTCTCACTAGCCTTCACAGCTGAAGACAGCAGAAAGACTAGTTGATCAGCCACCAAACACATTGTTTTGAAAAGTCATGGCACTCGCTGCCTCTTGCCCAGCCAGTAGTCCACACAAAGGTAAGGAAAGGAGCCAAAAATACTGTGGACATGGAAAGTAACTGGGGGATTAGAGAGTACAGAGTTTCATTGAACACAAAAACATAGCATGATGAAAGGGGAGACAGAAATCCTAAGTGAGAGAGAGATTATTTTAGCTAAGTGTATATAGGATAAACTTAATATACAAGAAAAAGAGCCATTGTTTGTTTTACTAATCAAAGTGCAAGTTTTTGCATCTAATATGCAGAAAATATTTATACAAAAAAAATATACACACACAAACACACACACATATATACACACATTTGCAAATGTTTAGATCTTGTAAATTCCTTCCATTGTTGGCAGCATGGAAGTGAGAGCATACTTGATGAACTTTAGAGATGTATGCATGTCTAAGATTTTCATTTAAAAAAAATCAGCAATAAAATACACTACAAATCGAGTGTAAAAGAGGGCTGAGCAGAGATTACAGAGAGTCTGCATAACAATGCTGGCGATTTAAAGTTGCTGTGGAGACTGCATTTTGTTCCCATTGTTTCTGCTCAGGGTTGAAAAGAAAGATTTAGAAGCATAAGTAGCTATCTAGGATGTTAGGTAAAGAACTATAAAGTAGCTAAATAGGTAGGTGAACATGAAAGAATAGGTAAGGTCATTCCACAGCCTGCATATGTATTACAGTGAAGTAAAGAACTAAAGTACTGTCAAGAGGTTATGTTCCCAGGGCTGAGAAAGCTATAGGTGCATCGTTTTCTATAGCAGCATGATGAATTTTCTGCAGTTGCTGGAAGATATGTGCCAGATAATAGAAGTATAGATAATAGGTGTGCATTAGACATTATTTCTGTCTAAAACCTTGTTCCTAGTAAGTTAGCACAATCTTTAAAGTGTCTTTTAAAGTCTTAAAAAGTCTTTTATAAAAGACTATTTCCCGTACACCAGCAACACTAATATATGAAGAAAAGCATGTTTTTAAAGGAATAATATCTCAATATTCTTGCTGTTATACCAAGGAATGAAGGAAAGACAATCATATAAAACAGATGAGCACCTTCAAATTATTAAGTAATTAAAGCAGCAGTACCTCACTCAGCTTCATAGAAACGAGTACTATAAACAAAGACAGCTTTACAAATGTAGAGTTCAAGTCACAGTTCTTAGCTGGAATGTAATTGTTGATACAATATTGTGGCTAGATTTGTTTAATCATTCCTCCTTTCTGCATGAGATATCAGAACTTAGGCTTGTACTGAGCTTCTTATCATGATAATGGAGGCAAACATTCAGAAATGTAGCTTTGTATAAGCCTTATGAAGCAGCTAGTTTTATTATTTCTACATTCCAGGACACACAGGAAGACTAGCAGAGTGACTCTAGGGTCACACTGGAACTCTATTTCACACACCAGAATTAAATATAGAACTTCCAAATGCAAATCCTGTGCCTCAGCTCTGACTTTTCTACCTTTTCCACCTGCGTGTATTACAGTGCCCCCTATATTAATCATGACAACATCCTGGAGAGGTGATCAGTCCAAATGATACTGTATTTTACAAACATTATCCTTTGGTCTAATACTTCTGACCCACACGTATCTCCCCTTCCTACAACAGCAGGTCACTCAAGTTTTAATCTTCCACTTCTGGTCAGAAAACTGCTGTTCCAACAAAATAAGTCACCAGAAGACGACACTTGAATAGTTAAAAACATTAGATTTGTTTGCTCTTGAAAACTGATGCGAGGTCTTCTGTGTTGTCATCTACAGTCCATAAAGCTGGGTGTGCATTGCTCTGCTATATCCTTATGACTTTGCACCCTTTCCCTTTGAGATGTCCTAACGAGTTTTAAATGCATTGTTTTACTTTTTGCTTCACTATCACCAGTGTAAATAGCCTACAGAAAAAACACTGATTAGCTATGATAATTGACCAGAATGGATAATTGCATTGAACACTTATTGTATAAAGAGATTCCTACCAGATTATCCAAATATTTACAAGCCAATATCAGCCAAAGCTAATTTCTCATGGATGCCTCTATAAAAAAAGTTTCTGCCTTGCCAATTGTATTTGGAATATACTGTGAAAGGGAAGAGTGAAATGGTTGGAAAGAAACTGAAAGGTACTCCCAGCATAATACAGCTGAATTCACAGAAGAGATCTATAACAATTAAAAAAAAGTCACACTGGTTTTTGAGAAAGTGATAAGGATTAGGCATCTGGAAACACATTTACGGTACTGAAAAAATCGAGGAGATTTTGACCCATTTACTGACCTACTAGAATAAGCCACCTTTCCCTCTTTCCGTGTATATATTTCATCAAAATTCAAATCATTTTCAATTGAACTTTGTATAAAGAAAACTGTTATCAGAGTAACTCTGAATGATTACAGTGAATCTCCTCACATATACATTTTGCATTTGATCTAGTATCTACCTTGCTTCCCCCAGATGCTAGAAGTTAATACCACAGTTGTCAGGACTGCTTGCTGTAAAATTTAGTAGCAGTATGCCATCATTTTTTGGCTTATAGGAAGGTGACCAAAGCATTCCAGTCACTGGGAACTGATAAAGCTATAGAAGTTGCCACAGAAAGGAGAGGGAGAGCAGGAGGTGAGAGAGAGGACAGCATGCCATTCAGGGATGAAAAAGTCTTGCGAGAAAACAGCAACTTGGGAGTAAAAGACGAATAGGAACTTGTTAGCCAAAGGCTATTCAGAACACCTGTGGGAGCAAGCAACAGTTCATGTCATTCAAGAAGTAACCAGATTATTTCTTAACTTGACAAGAAACAGCAACCTGAATAGCTCAAGGCTTATGATTCTCCTAAGATCTGCTATGTGCTTCGATTAAAGCAGCAAATTCACCCATGGAGCAGTTGAAACATTGATTAAAAACGTCTTGAATTTCACACTGGAGAAGAGTTGCACAAGTACATAGCACAAGGTGAGGCAATTTTAATTGATAAATAAATTATTGCTAGGATTTAATGGCAATTAGCACAAATGGAAATTTAGGAGGCCAAATCTCTCTATTAGCTTGCAGCATGTTGTGGGTTTGAATTTTGAGTCAGGCATACAAATGACCTTTTTCAATTTACTCTGGCATTAAGGCACAATAAAAAGCTCTCTCACTGTGTCACACATGAAGGATCTAAATATGTGCTCAATTTAGGGCTGAAATGGTGAAGGAAGAGCACAGGCAAGTAGAGAAACATTACAGAGTTCAGAAAGATACTTGAACTTTTGATGCTGAACTGAGTCTGTGAGTCTTTTCTGTTCTGGACACTACTGATGCCAACATTTTCCAATATATTCATATTATATATTCATTTAAATATAATATATCTTATTATATAAATATAATATAAATATATTTTTATATAAAATATATTTTTATATGTATATATTTGCATATATATTTCCAATACATATATTCATGTCTGTATAACAGGAAAATAGGCCAGCTTTATAAGGTATCCAGTATTTAGTTTTCACATTAATGCTACGGCAATATAACTCCACATTCAAAGACCTTTTTTATTATTTCTAAAGATAAATGGTTGTCCTCATATTTAGCAGCAGCAAAAACAAATAGTAAAACCCAGAATGCTGTGAAATTAATGCAATTTTACCAATTATTTCACCGAAGCTGGGAAAGATCACTGAAAGATCACAGAAGTTAAATATTGCAGCGGACCCTGGAAAATACCACAGTTTCACAAGCAATGGCTTGTTCAGAAGCTTTTACCACAGTGCTTCAGTTAGTCGCTGTATTAAGAAAGAGAGGCATCAGTGGTTCCCAAGTTGTCCACTAGACATTTTTGATAGAAGACCAGGATGATTTTTTACTGGCTGCAACACATTAACCAAATGCTTTCCTTCTTGATTCCTGATGGAAGAAATCATTTCAGAAATAGCTTCATACACAGCTTCTTAGAGCACACCAACTTAATACTTCCTGGCCCATATCTAATTATACTCACATTCATTCAGCCTTCTGTTTCTTACACTTGTTTTTCAAAAGGAATCATTAAAAACTCCATCTAAGTTTTAACACATACATGACTGGTGGCATGGGTTATGTAAATGAATCTGAATGGCCTTGCATTTGTCTTTTATACAAGATTTACTGTGTGAAATATTTAATAAGTACATCCCCACAAATTTAATTTCCTTTTTAAGATGTTCGCTCCTTGCTTTTCAGGTAATAGTTGGGGGAATTTTTACCTCTGCTTTCCTTCATAGAATTCCTGGAGCACATTCACTCGCTCAGCACTTACCCTCTATTCTGGGGATCTTTTTTTTTAAATTTAGTTTTAAGTTCACAAAACCAAAGATAAGATGGTTGGAATAGCAATTTCCATAAACCTGTTAAAGTTTTCCCAAGGTTCTCTCATAATAAATTAGTTTTTTCCACCACGATTTCATCTGTAGGTTCAGTATAGATACTTTTATAGCTTCATACAGCTAGGCCAGGGATAACATAAGTTTGAAACACAGACAGGTAGCAGATATCCTTAATGAAATGGTTAACTAAAGAACGAAAATAATGGGCGTAGCCCTTCTGTCATCAGTTCATTTTTTCTTTTTAAAAAGTAGCATCAACTTTTAAGAATACTTTGAACTACACAAAGGAAGTGAAAAGCAGTCACCTCAGCAGGATACTCTGATAAATGAACTTTTTAGATGCATTTAATTTCAGAAAGAAAGAATCCATGTTAATTATTATAATCCATGTATTAACAAATCTAGATTTAGAGAACCTAAGATACAGACTGCTTCACCCCTGAAACATTAGAAATGCTGACAATTAAGTGTAGCTAATTACAGTGTAATTTAAATAATGCACAAAATCTAGGGATTTCTTCATGGTAAGCACTTTAATCACTCTCTAAACTACCACATTTGAATCCTCTGTTCTGGTTAATAATGCATGGCAATCAATTACACATTCTGTATGTTCTTTATGAGGAGGAACATTAGGAATGTGAGAAATTTTGAGGATAAGCCCTTTCATCTCTCTTTAAAGCCAGTGGAAAAACAATCTCAACGAATGTACAGTTTCAGACCAGTGAGAAACAAATGTTGCAGTTATTTACAGAAGACTTCTCTCCTCCTTTCCAAAATCTTTAAAATTGGTGTGTTTATTCAAATGCCTGTCTGGGTTGAAAAACACCTACCAACAGGTTACGTAAATTATTTATTCCCAGGAAAAATGAAATATCCACATGTTAATGTTTCAAATTAGAATTTAAAGATCAAATTATTTTTTCTTTTTAAAAAGGGAAGGAATCTGTTCATCATCAACTTAGTTATATAAAAGCTATTAACTTCAAATTAACAAAGTGTGAGGTTATTTAAGAAATTCTATGTCACCTGAATTTGGAAAAAACTATCTTTGCCAGTGAATTAACCAGATCAACTATTTCAATTTATTATTACTTATATCAAAATGTTTGATTTTAACACATTACTACTGTTGGCTATCCCTCCAAGGAACATTACAAACCACAAGAAGAAAGAGCTTCTAAAAAAGTTAGTGAGGAATCTGTATTTAATTAGTTTCAGACCAAGAATCTTATTCAAAATCTACATCTTGCTAAATATATTTTACTGTGACATTATTCAGCAGTGAAAGAGCCAAACTTTGCATGGTAAACACAATGGGAGACCGATGCAAGTAAAATTGTCAATTCTAACCTGTTTGCTTAAATTTCATCATTTTCTCTCTACTGCATTGACAGATGAAAGTGGTCTTATCACCTAGGAAAAAGGTGAAACAGAACAAATTACATTCTGTGGTACTTTCTGCTCTACTTTATAAGATTGAAGCAAGGAAGACAAGAAAACAGCGGAGGGCTAGATACCCTCAGGAAAATATTCTTAACCCTACAGATTACAGTCAGTACCATCATTTTACTTGGGCTCTGCTGCAGAAAATATCTTACGCTATATGTCATCCCTGCAGTGCATTCTACAAGTTTAGAACAGATTGTAAATATTGAATTATCGTGTGGTGCATTGATGGGCATTAGATTTGATTATTTCCAGTTTTAATCACTGTCTCTTCCACAGTTGCTCTTTTTGGGCACATCCCACTTGCTACAGGATTATTCCAGAGGCAGCTCCTGCATATCAAGGCTTTCCCCAGACATTTGCTTCTTTCATTTGCAAGTTCTATCTACTCTGTCAAAATCTGAAGACTTTGGTTACCAGAGTTTTCAGATGAAGCAATTCCATCTCAGCTGCCACATAGTCTATAGCAATGCTGATATGTTCCTGACACTTCTGATACGTCAAACATACTATGTAATCAGCACAGTAAGCCCAGTGCTTTCAGGACACACCACATACTACGTTGTACACAGGCCACCTGTGCATAAACAGTATTTACATACACATATATTTTGTTTTGCGTTTCCCAGGCAGAAGTAACAGACAACTATTTTTGTTACATGTTGCTAATTTTGCATATTCTACTCATTTATTCACAAGCTAAAAAACACTATTACACTGATTGCCCTGCCCACCCTTCTGACACACTGTAATAGTTATCAAACAGAAGCCTTTCAAAGGGCCTATAACCTAAGGAGAAGGAAAAAAAAATTAAGTAATCATAATACCTCAACAACTTCACCCAAAAAGATAAAACAGTGTTCCCAGCCTAAAATAAGATTAGCAATATCTAGCAAAGGCACTTCAATGCAGCTGCCAGCACATGGGAATGAAAGCCATACTTGAAGATTAAGTTTTCTCTTTTCCACCTTCACTGACTGAAATTTTTTTCTGTGACTTTACAACCATTATTAGGTGAGGGACAAGTGATATTCAGCTTACTTTTTTGAAGAGAGCAATGATAATTCCCATTTAAGATAAGTGAGTCCTGAGGTTGCAAAAGTGACTTAGTCTTAAAGCAGTCATAGGACAGGATCACAGATTCAAGACTCATTCATTAGATTACTGATCATTTTAAACTATAAGCCTCTCAGGGTTAAAAACTAAATAATCAAACCTGAGCGTTCATTGCTGTCTACTTCATTCCCTAACTGTGGCTAAATATGTTATGTTCATCCTTTTCTAGAGGTTGTTCACAACAGTAGATAGCCACACGCTTATCTTTAGTGAAGTACTCTAACTTCAGATAGAAAGTAATAGTATTATGAATCTAAAATTTCTTAGCTTTACAATAACCTATCATGATGCATGTGCATGAAGGAAATAATTCAAGAAAATTTTCAGTACTTCCTAATAATTGAAGGCTAGATTCTGCATTCTTATATTCCTTTAACATGAGCCTTTCTATATATTTATGTCTACTACGTATTTCAGAAAATCACTAATACTTTAAACTGGAAGCTTGATCAGTTTGAACACAATTCAATCCAACCCTGTCCTTTGGGAATAAAAAGAGGTTTCCTAGCATGTAAAGGAAATTTGTCAATCTATATACAAAAAATGTATGTAGGTGGGGTCATTTCTGACACTGCACATACTTCGCCATGGACCAGTAGAATTTACAAACTCAGATGCTGTGTTCCTGTATACACCTAAAGCTGATAAAAAACAGCAATAATCACCCAGATTAGTATTGTCAGACTTTGTCTAGGATAGTAATCAGCTTCTGATACACAGGGAATTGTTACATGAGAAACTGCACAAAATGTGAGTTCTCTCTATGACGGAAACTTCGGCTACTGCTGGGTCCCCTACCATGTTCAAGAGATATGGCCAACTGCTGTACTATGCAATGGCTGTAACTAGGTTTAGATCACCTTTATAAACCATGGGCTGATTTAAATAAGGAATTCTTTTTCAGTAATAATCTATAGAAAACCTCAAATTTGTTATGATTAATCTGTCACATTGCAAGCAAAGTGTGACGTCTGGATATTTGTTTTATTAAGTTATGAGTCTTAAATAGGAGGGGATAATATTAAATTGAAGATGCTACTCATGTCACGAGTAAAGCAAACTGAAGTGGATGATGGTTGAACCCAAGAATTACCTCCGTATTCAATACTACAATATCTGGAAAAGAATATTTTAAGCAAACTAAGTCAACTGGACTAACACCATTTTTTGTTTTGTTTTTTAGCCTTAGCCAAGACTTAATTTGACCCATCTGACAAGACTGAATCTTAACTCTAATTTGAGCCATACAGGCCCTTTTCACTCAGTCAGCTTGTCACACCCACCCTAATGTCACAGAACTTCCTCTGAACAATATTCATTTTGTTAGATTATCTATAGCCAGAAAGAGAACTTCCATAATATTTAAAGTAGGATAGTGATATTGCAATTACACAGGACAGACAGAGTTAGACTAGCAGTTCCTGGTGAAATTGTCTCATCACAACAAACCAAAAACAAATCATTCAACTCGAAACTACGCATATTAAAATGAAATGATTTAATGCCAGGCCAACATTATATTTTAAAAAGTACATTTCCTGCACTGATTACAGGTTTTTGTTGTTGGTTTTTTTGGATGTGCACACACACATTGTAACCATATTAAGATTTTTGACAATTGAGGCAGCACTAGAAAAATAAAGAGCACAAAAAGTGCATTTCTTTGGGAGTTTACAACACAGTGCCACAGAAGTGTGACTGGAAGGAATATTGCACAACTGTTTGTCTTTAATGCATACAAAAGCACTTGATTTTAGTTGACTAACAAGAAGAAAAAGCCCTGCAATGCACTAACATGTTGGACTGCATTATGTTTAAATGTGGTGTTAGGGAGGGTTGCTTTAAAAAAAAAAAAAAGAAAGACAGAAAAAACACTTCTGTATACCTGAACTGTTCTTTCGATGCTGGACTTCACTGAGATATTTGTTAACAGTTTTGTCAATGAAGAAATTATCTAAATTAATATGTTACCAATGAATCAAGTGCATTGTGGTGGTACAGCCATACTTATCTAGAGATATATATTTAAAGTATAGAGTTTGGTCTATAAAAGGCCATGTTTAAGGCTGTATTTTGGTTCTTTAGAGCTGTCTTTGGAAACCTCTGCCCTCTTGTCAGGCTAAGACAAAAAGCTTGAAAGCATAAATGGGATTTTTGTAACAAGCTTTCACTTTGGAAGAATACTTCTTTAATCCTAGTAACAGGGAACAGTAATTTTGCCTCTTAATCTCTGTTTATGTAAATTGATGATTGTGTGCAATTTAGCATGACTAGTAACAGTTGAATCTTACCAAAATAATTAGTGGGCCACAGAACACATGGTACTATTCAATCTCACTTTAACCAATGGGTCAACAACATGAAATATAGACTCACTTTAGAATAGTTTATGCTGAATATAAGAATATCACATTCATTATGAAACAATATAGATTAAAAAGGGGGGGAGGGCAGATTAGAAGGGAAAAAAGTATAGTCCAGCTAAATTAACCATTACAATACCATCATATCTTGTATGCTTGTTCAGAAGAGTCATCAGATAGCTCACTAATATTTTTTTCCTTACCTCCATAATGAGTCTTAGGATATTACAACCAGGACAATAAAGATCTACCTACTTGGTTCTTTGGAAAGGCATAGATGAAGGTTTTCTTCCTGCAGAGAATGAGACATCTGCACAGCAAAGTCAGATAAAAAGAACAAAATTATAAAAATATCTTCACATTAATTGTTAACCAAAAAAATGAATGCAGCCTAATACAAAGCCAAGCATGTTTGGAGATGCAGAAAAGGCTGAAAGGAAAAAGACATATTTTAAGTGGTTAATTTCTCTTGCTTTTCTTGAAATTTTGCTTTAATTTGCGTTCTTCATAACACTAAGCCTAGTTTACAGAGTGCTCTTCTGCTGTGATGTCAGCAGGTTTCTCTTGATCTTTCTCCAATTAATGAGCCAGGCAAAGCAGAGACCACGGTACTGAAAGAAGAACAGTACAAACATTTCCAGAGCTGAAATTTTAGAGTAGTCCTCACAGAGCATGAGGCAGACTAAATTCAAAGAAACCCAATGAAATATCCCTGGAAATATTCAAAACGTGACTGGACAAGGTCCTGTGTCATGGAAGCTGGAACTGCTTTGAGCAGGAGGCTGGACTAGGTGAGCTCTGGAGGTCTCTTCCAGCCTCAAATATTCCATGATTCTATGGAAGAGAATAAAATGCAATGCACATAGCCAAGTCCCAGCTCCATAGGTGACACAAATGACAACATTAGAGTTCTGAAAGTGTCTGAATCTGTGCTTTCTAGCATGCATAAGAAATGCTCACACAGTTCCGTATTCACATCATGACAAACTCTGGTCAGGACCCTCCACCCAGCTCTCTCACAGGACCTGATTTTAGACATCTCAGACTATATCCAGCATAGGCAGAATCTGGTGAATCACAAAAGTTTCTGCTACGTAAAGATGTGTAAGTGTACATGGATATCATTGCACATCAGAATCCTTGCCTAGGTAGTAAATAAACTCAGTTTACCCCTTTTCAGCCAGTGATAGTCAAACTCTTATCTCCCAGGCAATTAACTATCATATGTAACTTGCCTCCTGTCCATCTGACTTTTTCATGCACAAACACAGGATGGATCTTGAATTCTCATTCCATTGAGAACCAAAAACTATTCAAACGTTATGATATAGCATGTACAAATTATATATTGTGAATGGTTATTTTTCCCTCTCTTGAGATCTTATTTACTAAAATCAAGTCTCAATACTAAAATCAGTTTTAATAAGAAATAAGTGCTAATAAGAAACTGGTAACTGACAGGACACTTCATAGCAGTGTCCTCGACAAGTAAAAGTATTTCTTGATTCTTTGAGGAAATTCATGGGAAATTTGCCCAAATAGGTATTTTACGTTTCATTTTAAAGTAGGTTGGCATCTTCTGGTTATGAAAGTAGGCAAACCTTGATCTTGGCTTTTGACAGAAAGAAGGCTTCATTTTGCCTTTTCAAGAAATCATTTGTGAAGTTTAAATATGCATACATACATATACATACACACACACACATATAGCTCAATAGCTCAATAGTTTGTTTCCTCTAGTCTCCAGTACAGTCAGCTACACAACAAAATTCAGACTAACATCTACACAGTCATCCTAATTTTCCAGCAAGAAAGAGAAGAGGTTTTTTTTTTTCTTTGGTTGGTTGGTTGTTTTTAAGAAAACAAGCTGTTCTGATGGTGAATCCATCCTAAAACCTTGTATTTACCAGACTGGGGAAAAAACAACAACAAAAAAAAGCCCCCCACACTTGCAAAGCTCAGCCACCTTGACTGCATGACCACCACTTTCTCAACAAAATATTTTGCTTTCTATTCTCTATATGATGTTTGTGTCTGTAACCCCTATGAAACTTTAATGAGAATTGCAGAGGACTAGGTTTCTAATGGCCCCAGGTTCCTAACACTTTTAATACCATCAGCAGTCTCTTGTCACAGCCTTTATTACTAGCTGGAGAAAGGCCCCACTATCAAGGCAACTGAGTGAATCAGGATGGCCTGTCACAAAGTGCACAGCTGTCACCCTCACAGACTCCTTTGGACAGCTACTGCACCACTAAAGTGAACCTTTGAATCTGATCCCCCTTTTCACAGCTATTGCTCTGTGTCCAAACTCAGACATGCCATCAGTGTATAAAATACCGTCTTAGCCCAGAGTTTTTCCAACATATAACTCCTCTGAAGTCACTGGGAACAAGAAGCAGGTACGCGAATACTGCAGAAAACACCACACACACAAGTCAGTTCACAAGCCATGACAAAATTCATCATTGGGGTAGGTTTCTGAAAGAATTATACACTAACACTGTTTCATTCACAGCATCAAGGCAACTGAATAATCCTAAATACATGTTCAGCTTCCTGACGTAAGACAGAAAATTCCAAGAGATTTTTCCTTTTGACTGACTGCTCAGAAGACCATCTGAGCTATAGAGGATTAGTATCATTTAAAACAGTAATAAAAAAAAAGAAAATGTCTACATTATGTTTCACAAGTACACTATATATGATTTCTGTTTTCCTCAGCTTTGTCTTGCTGTTTGACTGAGCCCAAAAGGAGGCAATAAAATAATTGTTCAAGAATTGAGCTGGAGAAGTAAGGCAACAAACAAGTCTCAGCTACACAACTTTGAAAGAGTAAAGTGATTCCCAAAACAGAAAACAGACTGCTTCTTTCCAGCCAAGCAGGGGTTTGGGTTTTTTTTTTCCCCCCTCCTCCTAAAGCTAAGCTTCAGTTCAGAAAGGATATATCAAGGACTCATGAACAGGAAAAGATCAGATGATTCGGGAAGAGGAATGATCAGAAGGCATCTCTGAAGCTTCTCTAAATAAGCAAACAGATACAGTCTACTGTGGTAACAAATAGGTAGGATATGAAGCCTCCACCAAGCTTCCCTTCAGGATGGCTAGACTGTGTCCTGTACCACAGGAGTCTCCGTATCTCCATACTGCACTTCACTGGAGAACAAAACCAACCCAGGAACCCACAAGGTAGGCAAGAAAATGTGCTGCCAACGATGCAGTAAGTCCAGTCCAGTCTACATGGATTATTCCAGGAGATGCACGCCCAGTCTGACTCTTGCTCCAAACCTACCTTGCTCTGCTATCATACCAAAGATCCAAATCAAAGAGAATAAGCTTGGTTAAGGAGGCCAACGGGTCTAATGTAGGACTGACAAGACTTATTGGTTCAGACTCAGCAATGACCTGTGGTGCTTGTGTGCTTCTTAGCCTGTTTAGTGCATGGCCAAACTAATTTCCTATTTGGAATAAGGAACATAGAAATATCTAGAAAGATGAAGCATATATCACATTTCCCAAGGCTATAGACAGACAGAATAAACTTAGGTCAGAAAATGTGGATAATTATCTTCTTATTTTATAACCGGACTTTAGGCATTTCATTTTCTTAACTAAAAAAACTATATAACTACAAGTTGGAGAAGTTGTTTCTGAATAACCTTAGGAGCTGACATTACACATGCCAAAGGGAAACTTCAGGGTTAGTTTTTGCCCAGACTATAACTAAAGAGCGGTCAGTAATAATCAATACCCAGGAGGCTATAGGCCAACTCTCTGCATAAGCTGTACACAGCTTGTGCACACAGGCACGTTACATCCATGCTTGACACATTTGGAGATGCATCCATATATTTTTCAAAGGGAACAGCTGTGTAACTAGCCTGGAACTATATTAGAAGCAATTGTTTGAGTTCCAGTTGCTTGTAGCAACTCTTTGCTTACAGAAGCTATATTTCAAAAAGCGATATTATGTACTGAGAGATTTACAGGGAAAAACAATTGTATCTATTCTTTCAGTTTACACAATCCACCTGTCAATCATCCTATAATATGCATGAACTGCCATAAGGCTTTCAGGATACACATAAAAAAAAGTTACACACACTACTTCTCCAGTCCAACTTAAATTCCATAACCATAAAATGTATATGGTACTCCCAATTCACTCCTATGCAAATGAGTCTGTTTGTTAGCTAGAATCCAGTGTCCAAACACAGCCAATTCTATAGAAAAGGGTCAACAACCAAGATAAACTGACTGCAACTAAACTATCATTTAGATAGAAAACTAGTTTTTCAAAGTGATGATTAGAGGAAGTCATATTTTGGTAAATGTCTTTTCTTATGGTGAAAGACGAGCAACATAAGAACATAAGCAACAACAGAGCTAGTGAACTAAAATACTTTAGATTACTGAGCATGACTGAAAATTGGAAGTTGTTCAGAAGTTGTGAGTGAACAGATTGTAAGACATTTTGAGCATTATTTTAAATCATTAGATTTATTTATTTTTATATTTGGTATCATTCACGCAACTCAGATGAGTTGAATTGCACCAGTGGGATAGAAAACGCTGCCCATTAACTGAGAATTTCCTTTTTGCAACCAGTGACTCTAAAAACATCTGCACAATTAACATGAAAGACTCTCTCCCAGCACCTACAGTACCTTAGGCTACACTGAAGCTTACCAGAATTAAGTGCTTATCAAGGAAAGTATACATAAATAAATACCAAATACTAGCTGAATATCTTCACTTTTTCTGCTTGTAAGTGCCTTTTCCTTTTCATAGGTCAAATTCAGAGGAAGTATAAGTAGCTTTAACCTACTAATTTAAACACAGTTACAGGGGAAGTGGATACTATGCACAAACTACTCCAATGAAGTTTGATCTACCTATCCTACATAGTATTCTGGCCTGCAAATCTACCGCTAACTGAATTCAAGCACTTACTTCTAACTACACCAGAATCCACTTGCTCATTGTGCTTCCCAAGAGAAAATGATATAACAGAAAATGATATTATAGCTTTTTTTTGTTTAAATGATAGCTCTGAAAGCTCATGTTTGTTGTCCCTAGTATTTTCAACAAAAAAAGTTTGAGTTGAAAACTTTGTGAATTTCTGCCAATCTGTTCTGAAATTCTTCCCTACATCAGGCACACTAAGATCAAGAGAGGCATTTATCAGCTAATGATCTTCTTTTTGTATTCAAACTTCAACTCTAATCAATTTTCTTTGAAGAATACAGATGTATGTTTTACACACACACAAACACACACACACACACACACGTATCTGTTCTCCACAGGAGATGAAGCAATTTCAAATTGAATGCTGTTGTTGTTAAGATGTCACATTTATTAGCATCCTCAGTTCATACTTTTAGGACCTCAATAATAACCTGAACATAATGCAGTATGGTGCATTTCACATGCCACTCTTGCAGAACAGTGAAGCACTCCATTCACCCAGCAGCAGGTATACATAGGTGCATACTTTGTGGTTCTTGCAATTTCCAAAGGTTGCCAGTGAAAAAGAAACATTTCATGGGGAAATGTCTTTCTGAGGAAAATAGCCTATAAATTTCAATAAAAGCAGTCTGGGAGCTACCCTTTTTTGTTGTTTTTTTTTAAAGGGCTTTGTTCACTGCAACCAGAAGTCTCCAAGTGGAGGAATAGAAACAGAGATTAATTGCCTCATCTGCCTAGAGGGTAATTCCCTTTTGGGTAGTACTATAAAAATTAGTAGGTTTATTGATGAAGTCTGCGCTTTTCCAAGGGAACATTGCTAGTTTCTTTGCAATGGACAGCTGAACTAGGTAATTTCAGATTGGCATTTTGCTTGTTGGAAGAGTTACATACTGAAGCAATCTGTCTACATCAGGAATAGAATTTCCTTGTTAATCTACAAACCATTAGGTAGTTAAGGCCTTTCACAAGTGAGTTAGATGAGTGTTGAAAAAGTTTCAGGGCTTTAACAGAAGTGATTTTCCATTCGCTCCATACAGGGTGACGATTTTTTCGCTTTTTTTTGGAGGGGTGAGGGGTGTACCTTGTCCTCTGTATAAACTCATGCTCAAAATTTTATTAATTCTGACAGGGAAGTGGAAGACTATTGTATTTGTAGCACAGTCAAAACAAATTCTGGGACTCCCCCCCTCCCCTCACCCTTTTTTTTTTTTTTTTTTTTTTTTAATGTCAGAAAATTAAAAGATCTGACAATCTATGAAAACCCAGCCAGCCTCATAACCTGAACAGCGCACAGCTTGTTCATTCTGTGGTTCTAATTGGTTAACAGAGCCCAACTTCAAACACTGTCATAATGAAATCAGAACCGGAGGTCATTTTGCCAGCTCAAAAATAAATGAAAAAGTGAAACAGCAAACCTAAATGTTTCCCCATACCTCCTTGTTCTTCAGCAAATATATTTTAATTGAAGTCTAATGTTAACAGATTAAACTGTGCAATATAACGAGTTATTGCAAGTCTACATTATAGATACAAAGATTAAACTTCATCCCTGATTAGTGTAGAGCAACTCATCAGGACAATATAAAAAAAACACATTATGTATTATGTCAGTAACTCACCTTCTAAATTATGGTAGCATCAAGTTGCTGACCATTCCAGTGAAACTTGGATGTGTTTGTCTGTCTGTACTGCAAACCAGGGTTTCTGAAGAGACCATTAGCTGGAAGAAGCAAGCCAGCCAAATTTATTCATGAGTCAAGCAGCTTCTTTAGCCTGGTTAGCGTCATGGTCTAATAGCCTCCACTTAGATTACTTCAGAAGAGTACAGGTATGCTGTACCAGTTCCAAAACAAATATTCTGAATATTAGTTAAACTAATAATCTGACAACGTTAGCAGTTTATAGAAACCAAGCAATTCATATTCCTCCTTAGGCAACGGGAAACATCTTAAGATCCCACATACAGGTCTGTCATTTAAGATTTTTGAAACAGTGTAAGGCACAATGGTTTAGCAACCTGACTCTAGAGTTTAGCATTTACTTTTGTAATGGACTGTATGCATTTAGACTTCATAATCAGGGGTAAGACTGACTTCTGCTTTCTGAGCTGCTACTGTTCAACTGATGAAACATATCAACAAAAATCAGCATATATCAGGAGGTCATATGCTCCAACTAAGTTCACCTTGCCAGATTCTCCTTCATTCACTATTGAACATGTTATAATGATACAGCAATGAACAGCTAATAGAGTTATATAAAAGACAACAGCAAGGAAAAGCCTTGAACTTTAACCCTTTACTAAACTCATTACAACTCTCTGAAGTGGATTAAAATAGCATAGAAAGCACCTTTGATCTTCTTTCAGTCACAGAAATGACCTTTGAATTTTATTGTGTTTACAATAGTCTTCTATGCAGATGGGTGTGAACTTTAGCTAAATTACTTTGACCTATTGCAAATAAAGAAAAATGATTTGCATTTAATGTTTCTCCCTGGAAACTAAGGACAAAATGAGACCACTGAGCAGCATACCTAGAAAATGTTCAAACATTTTCTATTATTCTACAACAGGAACATGCAAAATTCACCACAGAAGAAAGCAGGTGCTTAAATGTGACCTGTACATAACAGCAAAGAGGATATAAACTGCTGCTTTAGAGCTACAGCTGTCCAGCTTTGCTAAAGTTTCCAAACCCTAGAAAGTGAAAAACACTTTTCTACCTGAACTCAGTTATGTAGGTACCTGAGTTAGTAGGAACAAGAATCTAGTCAATGAAAATGACCCTGAAGTTTCCTTGCAGATCTTATCAACTAACAGAAACTTTAGCTGCAGGGAAAGATAGAAGTCATTTACTTCAATAGGTTCCCTCCACTATGAAAAACTTCTAACTAAAGTCCTGTCTTATCTCTCTCTTTAAATTAATATAGTCTATTAATACACAGTAAAGCTTTTTCTCAGCAAATGCAGCTAACAGTAGTATTACAGAGCTGCATCCACAGATCTCAAATACCTTCTGGAAGTGCACTCAACCCCTCTAAAATGACAACTCTGGAAGTGAGGTGTGCTGTACCCCATGCACTTCATTTTCATGCTTTTAATACATTGATGCAGTTCTGCTACCCAAGTGCAAACTGCAGTGTGAATATAAGTTGTGCCCATTTCTCCCAAACACCATTCACCATACCGATACATCTGGGTATGTAGCCTATGGCTACCATCCTAAGCCATAGGTTGCCAGAAGTGAGATGTATTTATTAGGAGAGGGATTACTCTCTACTTGTCCTGTTCCCACATTGTTTCCTGAAGAGCTTGCTTTCATCAGAGATCTACTAGTAGACCAGAGAGAGCTTTGGCCTCCTGCACTAGGGAATACATATTCCAGCCCCACATCGCATCCATCGGGACACACTTTGCATGTCATCACACATTCCTAAGAGGGGAAGTTCATTTCTGGATGCAAACAATACTTCCTCCTCCTACGAAGCTGTCACTGCCATCATAACATACCATTTTAATGAGACCAAAGGCTTGTCTATATTTGTATAAAGCTTAAAAGGTGTTTGGATAAAGGATAAATTATGCAGTCTAATCTAATGATTACAGCTGCTAATGAATGACATTTGACTGACACTCAAACTGCATTTCTATAACCACCTAGCAGTCTTTAGCATTGAACACTTTTGGGACAGGCATGTAGGGGCTAGGAATTTTCGCAGACGTTATTTCCAACTCTGAATTTAAAGACCCGGCAGTCTGAATATACGGAGGAGAATTTACTTTTCTATATATAATAAGTCTACAAATTCCTATCATAGCCATCCAGCTTACACAAGACTAGATTTTATGTAGCTAGCACCTCCTTTCCTAAAAGATCCATTTGCTTATTAAAAAAACAATAATAAACTGCAAACTTCCTCAAATTCTGTCCTAGAAACTTACATACACGGACTGATTATAAAATCAAATATTTCATAATCACAAGAACAAAATCAAAAGACATTAGAGTACAATTATTATCAAAATACGCACCTCAATTGCTAAAAATATGCCTACTTTTATAACTGGTAAATACAATTATCAAATCATCAAACTATTAGAAATACTTACAAGGTAGAAATAGCAGTTTGATCATTTTATTCCTCAGAGTAAGCAAAAGCATTCTGAAAACTGAAGGGGGAAAACAAGAGTGTATTACTGCCACCATACCGTAAGATATTGTGGAAAAAATGTAGGATAGTCTTAGCACTAACAGATGCACTATGGGAAGAAAATTAGAATGATAACATGAACTTCTTTAGTCTGTCAAAGATCCATTAGATGCTGTGTATCTACACAGTATTTGACTAAGGCCCAAAAGATGATTATGAAATACAGGAAAAGTAATCACAACATGTGAAACAATGTTCGTACACTCTGCTGTGGAAAAGGACTATGTACAGAACTGTGTTTTCTCTTATTGGAGAAAAATGATGGTGGAATCCTTCATGGGTCAGAAAGATGCCAGTAGTTAATCAAAGCAGGGAAAACTAGACAGTTTTGTGAAGAGGAAAGGAGTAAGATGAACAAAGATACATTCAAAACATAGATCTGTTCTTTAATTGCACTTATTTCTAAGAGAATGATAACTGGAGTATAACATGAGTGTGTGGGGGCGGGGGGAGGTGAAAGAAGAAAGAATATGAAAAAAAGTATACTTTTGCAAAACTGCAAGACAGTTTCAGGCAATAAAAGGTTATACTATTAAAAGAGAGAGCAATATTATTGGCATGTGGCAAGCTACCTTTATTCTGCTGAGCTTGACATTGTTTAAGTGTTCCGCTCAAGTACCTTAGTTTTACACCTTATTTATCTTACTCACTAGAGGGTAAGACTAAATCCTCTTCTTTCTCCAAGTCCTGAACATGAGAGAAGAAGGAGCAGTACATACAAATAGACTGGTTACATTATGGTATTTCCCACACAGAAAGAAAAAAAAAAAATCAGCAGCAACATTTAGGTTCTATTAGTCTCTTTTCTACTATCCAGCCATGCATTAATATTGTATTTTCTAAAGGGAGGGATTTATCATTAAGATACATGAATTAATGCCATAGAATGAAAGGTTTGCATTTGAAGGAGGTCCAAAGCCAGTTCCAAATTTGCATGGGCAAAAACTGTACCTCTCATGCATATTATTTTTAAGCCTACAAAATAAGTTGCAAATGGTGATCCACGTACTTCAGTTTTAGGGGCACAAATGAGATATTTCAAAAATCACAAAAAATAGAAGCACACATTTGTGCTTAAAAGGTGCTGCAAAGACAAACAAAATCTGAGAGAAGAAATGATGACAAAGAAGAATTTACTGTCTCAAAAATTCATGAGCCTTCCTGTGTCCATAACAAACCCATATCGGAAACAGTCCATATGCATCAAACATATGTAGATCTCCTCAGTCACATAAAACTCATTATCTTCTCTAACCACAAGATACCATATCAAGATAGCACATAGCATAGCATACTCCAAAGTTTAAAGCATGAAAGGAATGTCAAGCAAGGCTGAGGACACTAGTAAAATCCCCCAATAAGTGGAAGGACAAAGTGCATATTTTAATGTAGGGATTTTGGAAGAGGCATGATGGAAAACTGCATCTTTCCCCATATAACAGCTTCCTTTCATCTTGAAAAAAATTGAATCACTATGGGGGATGTCTTTTTCTAGCATGCCAAAATTGTGCTAAGTAGTAAAAAGTTGCATTATGTTTTCAGAAAAAAACCTGATGTTTTTAACTCTGATTTAATATATGAGCTAGATTCTCTGAAGATACGTGGACAGCTGCATCATTTTTGCATTTCATAATGATAATGAGCTAATACCATAAAGCTATATTTCTACCACCATTTATAAAATATAGCCACTTGTTACAACTTTTTCTAATGCACTGATATTTACAACAAAAAATGGCTAATGTTAACAGTTTTCAAAGAAAAATATAAAATTTTTTATTATTTTATGTGGTATAGAAATGTCTGTAAATACATCCTGATTAATAGCTATAAAATGTTATTTATTCTAAAGCTTATAAAGGCTATTTGAACTAGCTCCATACATGTTCTGCTTCAAAGCATAAAACTCTACACATGCTTTCACTGCAACTACAGCATCAAGTGCAAGCCTTATCGAAAACGTAGTCAGTAATGTCTTGTTCCTCGAGTCAGGCTTACTCAATAGCTTCCTTTTCAAGGCCTTATTTTAAACTTTTCCAAATGGCTACATATGATGAAAGCACACATTCCACTTAAATTTCCAAAGATGAGATTTGTAAATTAAATTACAAATGAAAAATAGTCTCAAGTATTTCCAAAGATGAGATTTGTAAATTACATTACAAATGAAAAATAGCCTCAAGCATTTTCAACAGGGATTTAGAATAAAGAGGGTTTGCCTTCACAGCAGAAACCTCTCTGTTCTTCTCATCCTGTGGAAAAAAGATCTCCAAATTTGGCAAGTTAAACATCTCAAAGACTTCAATCTTACTACGGTTTAGCAGACATTTGTTAACTTTACAGCTATATTGTCCCAAGATTCTGTGCATTACACTAAATACCTTTGAGAGATCCAGCATTTCAAGACACCTGTGTCTGAATCATACCTGCAAAAAAACTGAACTTGGGGATGAAGGGCCATAACAGGACGTTCAGTGTCCTCCTCCCCATCCTGTACACCAGATACAGAAATGGAAAGCAGAGAGCTTATCTGTTTCGAATGATCAATCCACCCTCCTGCCGGAGCTCTAGCAGTGCAGAAGCAGCAGGTTGGTGGCATGCCGCATATGCAAAGGAAGAATGGGAACAGACACAAGGCTCTCACAGGCACTCAAGGGATCTATATCAAAAGAAAGCTGACAGAAAAGAAGGACTATAAGGTGAGGGGTGATAGATGTGAAAGAGAGAAAAAGCAGAAAGAAAATAAAAATCAAGAATACTCTCTGCAGCTAACTGGATAAGAGCCTAGTGCTTTGCCTGCTCTGGCTCTGGCTCTGGAAGCCCAACAGCTCTAGAAATAAGGTGCTGACAATACTCAAATCTGTGTGCACACAGTCTCTGCAGGAGCAGGCACAGCTCTATGGAGCTCCAGAATACGATGACCATCATTTTTCCTGCTGCTGCTTTTTACCCTGTTGCCTACTTAACTGCTCAGCTGCCTCAGTCATGCAGCTTTAGTGCAGACAAAGCTCGCAAAAATGTGGTAAGCTATACAGATAACTGAAGGGCAGATAAACAGAACTTAAGCCCCAGAAGTCATCCAAAAGCTGACAACTACCTTATAGTTACAGCTGCACAGTATACACAAGACAAGCAGTGGAGCCAAGATATAAGATGACAAAAAGGATCACTAAAACATAATTTGCAGGTTGGTACCAGTGAGACGCAGTTTTGTTTTTTTCTGCTCCTATAAAGACATGTATTCCTTATCAGCTATATTACATTCCCTTCCCATTTCACTTGCAAACCCAGTCAGATGTATAAGAAAACATTCGTAATTGCGTAGGTAGTTGTTCATGTTAACAAAGAGGTAAGAAAAACCCAAACAAACCAAAAAAGAACCATCTCTTGGTAAAGTGATTTGAAACATTAAAAGTTATGTCACCCTGCCATTTTTGCTACAGGAAGGAAAAATAAGAAAAAGATTGATACCATAATATATACAGAACATTCATGTTCTGTATATGAAAGTGTGAAATTTTCAATGATTTATACAGAGAAAAAGCCTGTATTTTATTAAGGTACTATATTTTTAGAAAGTATTAACAAAATGTTTTGATCAGTGCAACATCCCTCCTTCTGCCAGAAAATTGTCAGTTCCTCATAAAAGCAGATGCCAAAACATGTCTGCATGGAAAAATATTTCTCAACGCTTCTCTCTGTAATGCATGTGACCATGTCTCTGTGATTAACATCTCCATATTGGTTAAAACATAAGAGAAATTGGCTAATAATAATAAAAAGAAAAATCTTAGAAGGAGGCGTCTAAATTCCACCAGATGTTAGACATCTGCTGAAAGTGATATTTAAGCTGCCAGTGATCTACAAAGTAACCAGTCTCTTTAGGAGATTTTTTTCCTCCCCTTTCCAGAAATAAGAGTGAAATACAGACCCCTCCCAGAGGTTTATTTGTCTCCTGTATAAAAAGGAGCCATTGCCACGGGGGCAGGGTAAATTTTGAGAATACAAATCATACTGGTCAATACACACACACACGTAGCCATTAGCCCTCACACTGCACGCACGCGCACACACACACGCACGTGCACACACACATGCACACACACGTAGCTGTTGCCCCAAACACTGCAGATCAGCTCAGAATTTACAGATCACAACCACATCGCTTTGCCTCCCAAGGGGCTACCTGGCTGCTAAGCAGGACCTTTCTGGATCAGAATCTGCTTATGTTCCATTTAAAATATTTCTTGGACTTGTCCAAGACATCATTATCAGGCCAACTGAACACAGTTTTGATTGGTCCTCTCTTTCATTTTAGAGCATTTAAAAAAAAAAAAAAGAGAGAGAGAGAAAGAAAAAGAAACCTCCACTCTTGATACAACCCTGAAACTGTATGTTTCTAGTAGTAAGTAGTGCAGGAAGAAGGAAGCAGAAAGGTAGGCTGGGGTTACACACACTGCTGAATAGAGTGGTCCAATTACTGCTTTCCACAGATATGGACTGGACTTTAAAGTACAGTTGTCATCTGTAGACCTGGCAGGGGAATATAAAGCTTGCAAACAAAGCTATGAAGGCTTGAGAAAAGGAATACACAAGCAATAACACATTCACCAAAACTGACATTCTCAGGGAAAAAAGGGGGGGGGGATCTCAAAAAAATAATGTTTTATTTTGACATTTTATTTCAGAAATTCCCTTGTTAGTCTTCAGTAGTTCTGAAACATTTCAGATTTTTGACAAAAACACTTTTTACTCCCCTTCCCCCCCACCCCCCCCCCAATCAGGAAAGCTGAAGTCAGCTTATTTGGATGACTAGTCCCCCTGCCTTTTTTTTTTTTTTTTTTTTAAATTGGTTATTCTGTTAGCCATAGTTGCAAGCTCTATAGGATGCTATATTAACCCTTCCAGATGAACTTTCTACTACAAAATGCTCTGACTCTATGGTGATTCCAGCACTGCAGGTTGCTAGAGGTGCTTGGATGATTCCGAGCACATCTAATAGTCATCTTGAAGAGTAAAATAGCCTACAGCAATTATTTACTCTTAATATATTATTTTCCTCATTTCTCACAATTACTCCAGTCTTCCAGCAAGCTTAGAGTTGACCATAATAATCCCCCAGATTTAAAGCAATAATTCAGATCCACAACCACATTCCTTTCCACTTCATGTTATCAGCTACATACTCAAACAGTCACATCACTTCCTGGATTCTCCCCAAGGCACCAGCGTGATCAAATGCAGAGAAGCTATCCCCACTTATTTTCCTTATTTGTAGGTGGAAAGGGATGACAACCGTTCAATATTCCATTTTAACTGAAGACATTGCATTTCCTTTGGAAGTAACAAAATACCATCTGATCACGGAAATCTAACAGAGGAGAGAAACTGAAAGAATGTCTTCCTAAACCAAACTCACTGATATTGCAGAATCTGCTTCCACAGCATGCTTCCATTCTTTTGGACATCCAGGATCAGTTTCTAACAACTTAAGCGAACAACAAGCTTATGAATAGAAGTGCTACCAAAAATCAGGCAGATTAAATGTAAATGCATAGTGATAAACTATACAAAATGACTGTAACGTATCTTGAACAGGTTACACTATATATACAGAAGTATTATTTCCTGAGTGAATTGAATATGAGTATTTTATATTTACAGTAAGTAAAATGATGTTGTTACAAGCATAAAGTACAGAAATATCTTGCTCCTTAAATAGACACTAAGTTTTTTTGTTTTTATTGTACAAAGATATAATATATAAAGTCAGTATCTTAACATTTGTACATCATCTTCTATTTCAGTGATAAAAATTGCAAAGCCAACAGACTTGCAAAGCCTCCAGGAAATATATTTGCACATATATTACCTTACTAAGAAAGGGATGACTTGAAATGACTTCATGTTCACTGACATCATAAAATGTTAAAGTTAAGTGGGCAAGTTCTTAATTACCTAGAGAATAAAACTGGTATTTCTAAGTCACCACTCAAACATGCTAAACTGTACCAAGTCAAGCTGTCCTAAATTTGAAAAGTTGCAGATGGGCTGGGGAGAGGGAAAGCCTCAAGTTGCTCCAGCCCTGTTCCAACAGCAGTAAATTTAACCTTGCATCAATCCAAGCCATCACAGCCTATTTGTTTGCATACAGTTATCTCATCTTAATTGTTTGAGGTTTACACTTCCGGTTCCAGTTGTCATCCCTGCATGCACTTTCCTTCCTCTAAATGATAAAATAGCCATTCTTTGAGACCAATGAGGCAGAGTCACATCTGCCAGAACTACATCTCCATATCACAGAGAGAATATAAGGCGTTCTCTATACA
The DNA here is from genome assembly GCF_036370855.1 of Dromaius novaehollandiae. Classification (NCBI taxonomy): domain Eukaryota; kingdom Metazoa; phylum Chordata; class Aves; order Casuariiformes; family Dromaiidae; genus Dromaius; species Dromaius novaehollandiae. The sequence continues at coordinate 65,456,019 of NC_088099.1, read as the reverse complement.
CTCCAGTATTTTTCAGCAGCATATTCTTTCTCAGTACCTCTCAGGAAACCAAAATTGCCAGCAGGGGAGCAAGTTACTCTAAAGGTTGCTCAAACACCAAGCTCGACATTGGTGACCAGAACAGCTACCCCATGTGAACAGCTTAACAAAGAAACTCCATCTTAGTCACTGAAAGTAAGTCATTCAACAGGCAATTTCAATCTAGGCAAATTAATCAAGCATATCCTGCAATAGTTTTCTCTTTCAAAATTAACCACTGTCTTTTCTTCATGAATAAGAAGTCTAAGCAGCCTGAAATTTAACAGAAGTTACTACATTATATCAGTACCTCGATGCTTCATTAATTTGAGTTAAACTAGTTGATCAACACTTCGTCAATCTAGTGTAAACAGCAATACAGGTAAGTCAGGCACTAGTTCTTCACCGCAGTTGGTGGGTAGACGTACCAGCACACTCTGTATCCCTTTCGTTTTCTGACCAAGTGACCTCTGACCACACTACTATGCAGACCATGGGCCTGATCTTTAGGTGCAAGAGACAGTTGTGGATGCCTCGATTGTTTCTTCTGGATTTCCCTTTAGCCATTTTTTGGCTGCTGCTCATTTTTGTTGCCTGTAAAAATGAGGATGGACTAAAAGGAAAATATAAAGAGCACAATAGTGCACAAAAGCAAATAGAACAGGAAGCACATATGCACGGGAGTATATAAAAAAAGCAAAGAAATGAGTAATATGCAGAGGAATCTTATCTCTCCATATTCTATTTTTCAAGTCCGTATTTTACTTTTCCCTGTGGACAACATGACCCATGTAGGGAATTAACTGCCAATGCTTCAGTCCAGCATTTTGAGTTCTTCAGTTCAATACTTCTGGCAATGAAATAGTAGCCTCAGTGCATGGAGCCCACTGATACAGCTCTGCTTTCTGTGTATTACATTGGTATTATGGCATCTTTGAAAGTGATTTAAGTACATTTTCTTAAATACTATTATTGCAATCAGGTTTTAACAGTTGAAACTCTGAATTAAGTGAGTCCAAATGTTCCTTTTTTTCCTCATAAGAAACCTTCCAACTCTTTAAATAGTCTTTTAAAAATAAAATGATTCCTATAAAGCCTTTAAACTTGAAACACTCATCAAGAAAATATTATTTTTCTTAATCTTTGAGGACAGCATTCTCATCTTCCTGAGTTTGGACTTGCTTAATCATTCCTAGGTAACTAACTTCCAGTTAGTTTCAATATTTAAACATCTTCTTTATATAGAAAAACACCTTTTGATTCACAAAACTGCAAACAGTCACTATATGCTGTACAGCATGTTTATGAACATATCCCTCTGCCATTTGAACTGTGACCAAATTCTTTCACTCTGCAGTTTAATTGGCAAATTTCTTCCTCCCCCAAAAGACCACCTTTTTTTTTTTTTTTTTTTTTTTAAATATCAGAAGAGCAAGAGCTCATGTCATCTTGTTTTAACAAAAAGGGGGCTGTAATAGTTCGGCTTTTGGGGGGGGGGGGTGGCAAAGATCATGGCCAATCAGATCACTCTAACAAATTACCTTCCAATAATTTCACTTCCAAATTAAGGTGACACTTCCTCATAGCACATTTTACTATCAAAAAGCCACAGTTCCTGAAGCTCACTCATATCTAGCAAAGCATTACAAGAGAACTAGAGTTAAAATTTGAACCTGGAGTTATAAGGCATAGGCCTATCAAGTGTTATAAAACATGCAGATACAGATGTAATTCCTGGAGCAGAAGGTGCTAAAAACAGACTGCTGAATACTGAAAGGTTATGGCAGCAGACCTTTGCTCCACTCTTAGCTATCTACTGGACCTATCTGACCCAAATACAGGTATTTTATGATGCTTAAAAATGCTTATAGAAACAGAATGGACTAGGCCTCAAAATAACCCAGCTATCAAAAAAGAAACTGCATAGTGAAGAATGTAGGACCTGAATGTAATCTAAAAATTACCTGCTCCTTTGTCCTGCTACACTGGTCAGAAAAACAGAAAAAGGGAGAAATAGGGCACCAACAGTGTGGTGGACTTGTCAAAGAATCTGACTAAAAGAAGACTGGTTGCATACTTTAAATAGGAAACTATAGAAAGCAAGTGGTGAGAATAGGAGAGTAGAAAAGAAAACAGAAGAAAAAAGGTCCTGACTTAACGGCAAGAAATAATGCAAGGACCCGGGGAGCCATCTAAGGATCACAGTCCCTTAAGTATGATCTAGCTACTTTCATTGAACTTTATTTGTAATAGATTTTAAGAATTTCTAGTATATCCCTTAGTCTTTGATAATGAAGTTACACACTGGGTGATTGAGGACACAGTGCATTACTCTATCCACTTGCTTAAAATTCTCACACTAAGTCAGATACGTATGCACCTTCATTGTAAGGATGCCTTTGCTCTTTTTTCTTTAAACAAAAATTGGTGAGCAGACCAGAAGCATTCCCTTAGTGGGTTACACAGTCTTTCCATTTGTGGGCTGAATTGCTGACCCAGACTAATAACAGTCCTCAGCTGGTTTACAACATTATAACTTGAGTGTTCATTCTGGCACTGTTGACGGCAGGGGCGGGGAGGGAACACAAGTAAAAGCTTTCCCCTGTTTTCACTGAAAAATAAGCACAAAGCTATTATTTCCTCCAAATGTGCATGAATATATATTTAAGTTCAGAGGCAGCATGAGCAGGTCTGCAATAATTTGATTTCAAAATAACTTTTAGTTTTTGCAAAGGTGATTATCACTTCCTTTAGTTAGAGATGAGGATAAATACACCTAGAAATGTCTCTGTATGCAAGCAAGTGTAAACAAGACATAATATGGCTTGAAACATAATTTGTCAAAGCAACCTGCCTTTTTCTGAGAAAAATTCCCTGGATTTCACTAAGTGTGGAATTTAAAAAGAAGCATTTTCCAGCAAAATATTCTCCTTCATAATCAAAACCGATTTGACTGCGCAAGAGGTATTGCCGTTTCTCTCATTTGTCTGTGCAGTAGAAAAAGTATAGCCTATTTGAAGGGAGGCTTTTGGGGGGAGGGGGGAGTTAGAGGCAAATCAAACCGTCTCAGAACAGGATGGCATGATTGCAATGACTTAGACAGATCAGCTATAATCTGTCTGATCCAAGACTGTGCTTGATTAGGTTGGACAGATTTTAATTTTGTCTTTGCCTATTTCTAGAAGCAGCACACACACGATTTTTTAAGATTATGACAAGCATGAGTATGATTTCATCAAAAAGAAATAGTTAACCTTCACATTTATGTATTTTAATGATAGAAAAAGGTGCATATTATACTAAGCAAAGAGCTGCCAGGTACACTACTTAAGTGCTACATTATTTAATAATACCTAGAGAAAAACATTGAGAATTACGTGCAATTCTGTCTAAAAATCAAAGTTGTGCTGTGATCAGTTTACAGGTATGTTAGGATTTTTTTTTTCCACCCTTTCCCCTTAATGATCACCTTATGTTTTAACAGTCCGTGCTGTACATGCAGTGTTCATTTCCAAAATTAAAAGGTTGTCTTTCCATTGATTCTTTAACAATACAAAAACAAAAAAAACCCTGTCACTATTTCACCTGAAAAAAACTCCCCATAAACCTCAGTGCTGTCTTTCTTTAAAGATCTTTTACCTTGCAGTAGCTCTCTCTCCTTCTCCAACTTAGTTTCACAGTTTTTCATTAGTATTCTCTGTGGTAATTCTGTGTGTCCTGATCAGTAACTGAATCAATACCATTACTAGCCTCAATAGATCATCTCAGGATGCAAAATTATAAGCTCCTTATCTTGACACAAAGGGTAGCATAAAAATTTATACTGGCATTTCAACTAGTAGGAAAGCAGATCATCTTAGTCTTAAGTACAGCATACATTGAGAAGAGGCAAATTTCTATCCACTTTAACAGTCTCCATTTTCTCAGACAATGGTACATTTATGGGTTGAATTTACAATACTTAATTTGTATGAGAATAAATTTCCCTCATGGAAACTTTCTCAGTCTGAACTACCCAAACCGACACAAATTCTAACAAATCCACTCAAAAAGTAGTAGGTGCTGCTTAAGTTCTGAATAAAAGACAAAGAAGAGTTCTTTATTGCTTAATACATATTTTTGAATCAAAACTCCTTCTCAGCTCCTTTATTCAAGCCAGATTTCAAGTTTACATTTCTCTGCGGTCAGCCCAGCACCTCAGAATAAGATAAAGCACTAAAAGAAGACAAAAAGCAACAGGCCATAATCATATGTTTGATATCTGTAGTGAAGCCAATTAAACAGGAAGTCACTACAAAAAGCTGTCCCACATTTATTGCAAAAGAAACAGAAATGCATCAAAACAGGTACACGAAAGTAAAATCTAATCGCTCTAGATCAGACTGTGAAACTGATATTTACTCTAGCTGCAGGTGGTTTAAAATTATAGGCTCTTGTGCTATCATCTGGAAACAAAGACTACTAACGTTTAGCATCAAAGAGTTTTATAGGGCTGACACGTCGCCAGTAAGAGAGGAATGTCTGCTTCAAAGCATATCAAAGTTAAAATACAAAACAGCCTATAAATTATAGGGGAGACAAAAAGTATGTGAAACTAACTTAGACACCTGATTATATTTGAAATATAAACACAGATGGAGAACTACATTTCTTTTAGGAAGCTAAAACCAAAGTGGGCTCAACAGACTGTCAGATCTGCTTTCATATTCCACATAGCAAAAAACCCCACCAAACCTCTAACACAATACCAGACACACCTTGTTGGACAGTCCAGGCTATGAGACATCCAAGAGCATGACTGAAACAGAAGTTAGAAGCTTTCTAGTATTACAGTTCACAGATAGATTAAGAGTTGCCCCTTTTCCCTTTGATTACACTAAATACATCCTGTCAGGGAAGAATGGATCTAAACAGAAATGTAATTCTTACAACATTTACAAGCATCTGTGGGAAATATGTGGTTCAGTGTTATTTGACACTTTTCTTTCACTCTCCCAGCAACTAACAAACTCAAAGCTTAAAAAAGATTGTAGTTCTGCAAAATAGTCAGTGAAAAAAGTTACCAAAAAAAATCTTAGAATTATTGCACAAAACATTATGAACATATTGTTCTGTACATTAAATGCTGACAGTGCAAAATGAAACACATGCATAAGATATCCCTGTAGTAAGAAGTTACTGATTTAACTATATTAATATTTCTCTATCTATTACAGCATCTGGGCCAGTTACATTGCAGCATAAAAGGTTAAACCTTGGAAAGCTGAGAAATACTGGTACACAATCACATTTACACAATACAATGAAAGACAAAATATGTAACTAATTCACTTATGGTCTCTGCTAAATTCTGAAGCTTATATTGAGAGACTGTTTTCCTCAAAAAAAAAAAAAATCGTGACAAAGTGTTAGGCTCATAAATTAAGGTCACTTTCTGTATTTAAGATCGGGATTATATGCAGATTCCTGTCTCCATTCTATGTTTTTGTCTTAGCTAACAGATAGATTCCCTGCACCCTCCCATTCAGATTCTGTAATTGCCAAAAGTGCATCTTTTTTTCAAAGTGGCACCATCAAGAACATGTAAGGTACCACTTAAGCATTGCTATAACTATCAAAATTATCTCATAAACACAGCTAAGTTTAACATTAATCAAAATTCATGAATTGGAATGGCAACAGCTCATTCTCATGAATGAGGAATTCTTGTACTTCATTGACTTTCTGCAACAAGCCATTCTCCTTTGGCAGGAAGGTGTTTGCAGTTCCAGCAAATATTGTCCCATTATCCTGTTTGTGACAAAAGGAGGGAATAAAGGCTCGAATGCGCACTAAGAGAGAGAAGTTGTATTGGCAGCTTTAAATGAAGCTTGTTAAGAAGTTGATGCTGCCTGAGCACTGACCTCCTATTTTGGACCCACAGCCATTTCACATAACTCCTACCTGAATCTGCCAACTGTATTCGTTGAGCATAAGCCGCTTAAGAATAAATAAACCTGAGAAGGCCAAAGCTTAGTGTTTCTCTGTCTGTCTTCATTAAAAAGATAATTTGCAATGAAAAGGCTAACTCAGTAGCAGGGACAAAGGTGTAAGACCTCCAGCAAAACAGAAGGAGGACATATTTAAAAAAATATTTTTAAAACCCTCAAACTTGTCTGGGCAAGATGAAATTCGTTGTAGAATACCTAGAGAACTAACTGAAGCAATAGGAGTCATTAGTAGTGACAACTGGTAGGAGCAGTGGGAGATGGTAATGATAAACCTTTCCTCTTTTTTAAAAAAAGAATTAAGAACAATGGAGAAATTGTAGACAAGTCACCTGAACTTCAGCTCATAGAAAATACTGGAGCAAGTATTCGAACAATTTTAAAGCTTTAGAGGAAAATCAAGAGGACGTGGGTTTATCAAAAGCAATCATGCCACATCAATCTAGCTTCCTTCTATGACATAAATAACAGGCTTTCTGAAAAGGGGAGAAACAACTGAGGTCTCATCTCTATCTTAGCAAGTCCTTGATATGGTCACATCTGAGATCTTCCCAAAATCCAGTCAGGACAATTTGTCCTCCATGAAGCAGTTATAAGGAACATGCAAAACAGGTAAGGAGGAAAAATAAAAAATAAAAAAATAAATAATACAAATAATATAAAAAATTATAAAAATATAAAAAATAAAAATAATATAGAAAATATTAAAAAATAGAAAATATAAAAAAATAGAAAATATAAAAAAATAGAAAATATAAAAAATAAAATATAAAAATAATAACAAATCCACATACTGCATGGCTACCCATAGCACACTTAAAATTGGACAATTTGTCACAGACAGATCTGAAGGAGTCTATCCTGCATCCCACAACATTCAGTATTTATTCAGTATTTTCTTTAGTGACATCAAGGGTTGAAACCATATGGGAAGACAGAACTAAAGAGCAAAAAGACCTTAAGTTGAAGTGTCTGAAAAAAATTCTATGCCTTTACTAAAGTGCTAGTGTAAGGATGTTTTTTTCTTGTTAGAAATATTGAGTACAACTAGCTAGCTAAAACCCCTTTAGGATGCAGGTGTTACAGAGAATCCCAAAATAAACCTGAGCAATGTGTCACATGACTGAAAAAGCCAACCACCATGAGAGGACACAAACAGAATTATAGCCTAAAAAATGTTTGAATTATTCTTTCCTTTTCACTCACAGTTAACAAAGCTAATCTGGAACAGTAACATCCAGTTTGGAGTATCTAAACTCAAAGAAAAGGATTAGTTGGAGAAAGTTGAGCAAGAATGTTGAAAGAACAAGAGCATGGTCTGCAAGGAAAGAGAGAATATACATCAGACCCTGAAAAGAGAAGTCTTTGGGAGAAACACCAGCTCTCAAATACATCTCTGCAAGAGACCACAATTGATGTGTTCTTCCTCATAACATACTCTTATACCCATCATCCATTCTACGTACCCCAACAATAGATTAGAAACAAGTATGACTGAAGCATACAAACTCCTTGTTTTGTCTGTTGTTGAAACAGAATGCATTCTCATAATACTTCTCTGCTGAGAAGTTTGGGAGAGTTTTTGGTTTAGCTTTAACATAAGTGTTCTGCTCCTCTCAATTTTATGATTTGTATTAAACCTTGTAGTTCTAATACTCCCCCTGACCATTTTTCTTGAACTTCATCCCCAGCCATTCTAGTGGTAACTTAATTACAACTGTTATCTTGAAAACTGCTAAAAAGTGGAGACTCATAGCCAATTCAAGGAAACAGTGTTATCAAACGCATATTTTAACTTCCATTTACCAACCAGCTTAAAGACCTCTGAATGCTAAGCAATAAGCTGAGATTTAACATAAAAGATTGATGTTTTATTTATACCATGGAGAATCTTGTATGAACTGAACTATTCACTAGCAGAAAGCTCATCAACTGTGTCCTATACTAATAGAACTGTACTTTATTAAACAGAGCAAATTAAAATCAAAGCTTTAAAAAATGAGATGAAACATGAAATGAGGAAATTCGAGATTTGAATTTCCAATAGTCTTCATGCTTTTAGCAAGTGAATGGTTACAAAAACAGATTAGAAATAGAAAGAAAGAAAGACAGAAAGAATGAAAGAGAGAAAGAAAAGGAAGTAGGTAGCGTGGAAAACAAAAGATACAATTTGGATTCCAAATGACATATACACTCCTAGCTAGAAGCAACTTTAGTTATTCTAAAACATTTCGGCATGTCAGTGTAGTATTTAGAGGAACTGTGATACTATACGAACAAACTGAAGCAAATTTGTTTACGTGGCTTTACACAATTTTCAAAGCACTGTCTTATGCAAGAAATCCAATGCAATTTGATTATAGCTGAATGCACACAATATTGTATTACCTCTATAAAATAAAAACTAAAGCCCATCGAGTAATACTAAAAATAACAGAAGTGTACCAAAAGCATCTTTATGATAACATAAGACAGCTATAAAATACTTCCTTTCATATATATGAAAGCATAGTGTTTTTTTGCTAAATAGGGAAATAACAGATTTGAATGAAGTCAAATGGATAAACTCATTAATGCAAATGGCCCACCACAGAACACACTTTCTACACTAACTACAAGGAGTAGGATTGCCCTCCTCAGACATTCTGCCACATGGCCTCTTCTAGAGTGTTAAAATAACAAAACAGAGTCCCGCACTGTCAGGATCAACACCTTCACAGTTAAAAATTTTACATGCTATCAGAGCTCTATTTTCAATATATGTATTTTTTTAAAAAAAGTTCCAGCTTGCGTGTGAGCAACACATCCATGTTCCATAGGGTATAAGGTCCGGAGAGATACCACTTGCTTGTTTGGAGTAATGCATGCTTATTCCAAATACCAAACATTTTCTATGCCCTATGGAGAAGACAATTTTATTTTCACTGACATCTGATGTGATAATCTACAAGTGTTTTTCTTCCAAAACTAAGAGGTAATATGTAAAACAAAAACTTTTGTCTTCTTGTAATCCCAATACAATTCAGTCCAGTGGTTCATATCTCATAACTGTTGTAACTGTCTTTACAGCATCATTTGAAAAGTGTCAACTGTCATTCAAAAATGACAAACTATTCTTTATATACAGTTATTATTAACAAGTACCATGCTACCCATTTTTGTAAGCACGGTCTCTCTATATATCTTAGTCAACTAGGTTCATACTTCTTTATCAATTACCCTTGTACTAGGCATTGCATGCGAAGTAGATGAATGGAATTAGTAAAAATAAGAGTCTACAAGCTAGACACAGCACAGTGCCCTGATGAATACACAGAAAAAGATAAACACATTATCTACTTTCAAAGTTAACAATAACATAACAGAACACCCATCTGACCTTAACAAACCCGTAATACAATCATTGTTCTGAAATTCAGTGGATTCTTTTCTAGAATAATTGGTATTCATTACCGAGTTCAAACTTCTCATGGAGATGTATCACTTTAGGGTATACTTGAGATAAACCTTTATAATCTCAGAAAGGAGCCAAAAAAAATTTTTTTGTTGGAAATAAATTATAACATAAAACTTCCATAGAGGTTATAGCACAAAATCTACAAAACATTTATTAGGAACACAGGTCCACTACATGCAGGCTCCTTGTTTTCTTTTTTAATCACATTAGAACCTTATGCAACATATTGGATGAAACTGGAATTTTAGAACTCAATTTTTTGCTGCAGTATTTGATACTTATGGAAATCCACACACAGGCATATTAAGCACGAAACTTATTACTGTGACTAAGTCATTCGCCAAGCTTGCCTGTTCACATATAGTGTTTGAATTCCCCAAAACAGAGATTCACCCCATTTTGGCTGAGCCAAAATATCACTTCTTGCCTTTGACCACACACTCAAATTGTTTCTCTGCAATCCTAAATTCTTAATTGCAATGGATTACTATATGAAGCAAATGTTTTTAAGATTATTATTTTTTTAAACTATGAGGTATTTAAAATTGAGAAAATTCTCAATAATTCAAAACCATTTGGCTCTTCTCTTTCATCTTATTAATCACTGGTAACATTACCTTGATAATTACTGATTTCACTATGCACCCTGCAGTCTTCAAAGAGGAAGAGCAATTTTGATACCTATTATACAAAAACAAGGATAAAGTGGCAGTGGGATTATTGATGAAGCAACAGTTCAGGATCCTGAGAGGAGGGAGCAGGGCAAAAAGCAGGTTCACAACCCTGGACTTCAGGAGAGCAGACTTTGCCCTGTTCAGAAAACTGCTTGGAAGAAACCTATGAGATACGGTCCTGGAGAGAAGAGGGGTCTAGGAGAGCTGATTGATTTTCCAGGATCACCTCTTCCAACCTCAAGAACAGTCCATCTCAACCAGCAAGAAGTTGAGCAAAGGCGGCAGGAGACCTGCATGGACAGACAAGTTGCTCCTGGCAAAACTCAGACAGATGAAGGAAGTATACAGAAGGTGGAAGCAAGGACAAGTAACCTCAGCGAAATATAGGGACATTGTCCAAGCATGCAGGGATGGGGCCAGGAGGGCCAAAACCTATGTGGAGTTTGATCTGGTGAGCGATTTCAAAGACAACGAAAAGGGCTTCTATAAACACAGCAGTAGCAAAAGGAAGACTAGGGGAAATGTGGGCCCACTGCTGAATGGGACAGGTACCCTGGTGACAAAGGACACAGAAAAGGCTGAGATACTGAATGCTTCTTCGCCTCAGTCTTTCCCGAGACATGGACCCCTTCTTTGCACCCTGCTGCCTCTGTTGGCCGCACTCCAGGCCTAGCTCTTATATAGGCCTCTCCTTCGCACTGGCTAAAACTGTGCTCAACCCTCCCTAACCATGGGTCAGCAGGAATAAAAGCCCCAACTTCCTTTGATCAGAGGCAACCCACAGAGCTCTTTCACAGCAACTAGAGCTTGCTAGAACTTCCCAGGAGAAGTCAGGCCTCCTGGGAGTGTTCTTACCTGGCTCCCCTTAGCTATCAGCAGCAGGCCCTCTCTAGTTCCTCAAGGAATTCCCAGAAATCCCCATTTCCAACATAGCGCTCAGAAAATCTAAGCAGAGCCTAGAGAATGCTGTGCAAGCCTAGAAGCTGCCTCCATCATCTGCACTCTGCTAATCAAATCAAAGTAACCAAAAAAAAAAAAAATCTTTTTACAGTCACCTTATTCAGAAAAGAGTCTGAGCTTCACATCTTCCCCACCTGCTTAAAATAAACTCTTTAAGCTTGTACAATTGTTTAGAGCCCATCCAGGATGGCAAAGTGTCCTTCATGTACATTTAAAATTAGAGTGATAGCATCTTCCTTTGTCATAGTCAGGTCCAGCTTATCTTTGATAGTCCAGCTACCATTCAGCTGTCCTCCATTCCAAATAACATGCCACTGGTACAGCTGTAGGTACCACTCTTTAACTAACTCTGTGCACAGTATGGATTTTTCCAGCACCCCCATCAGCTTCTTCTAGTGCTCTAACATCACTGAGCCCTGCTACATAGAAACTTTGGGCTTTGGACTCTGAATTCATCATTTTTGCTAGCCAGAGAAAAAACAAGCAATTACATAGGTAAGCATGGTAAAGGTAAATTCCATCTTTTAAAAGCCTCTTCCCATTCCCAGACTTTGCCTTTAAGAAGATTCAGGGAACTGATCATAGTACAGAGAAAACTGCAGCCTACGATGAATGAGTTAAAGATGATTATCAAAATAGTAAAAAGTCAAACTGTCATGAAATAAAATCTCTGGTCTAACTCTCCAGTAGTCTTTTAGCCTAACATACCCTTCCACAGTTTCAGTGAGTCTTCATGGCAGTAAGACATCAAATTCCACTCTACCAGAAGTCATTTAAACAGTTATCTACAGAAATACTAGTGATGTATCAAGCAAGACAGGTTCTCTAGGCCTTCATGTAAAATATGATCAGGTCCAATCAGGTATTTGAATAACCGCTAATATTTCCTTTTAGTAATCCCACCTTTAGATAATAAACAGCACTCCAACATGTTTCAGCTTAGATTTGAAAGGCAAGAATATAATGATTGATTAGCATTAGCATTACCCTGGGAAGCTATTTTAGGATGCTTTCCCAAACAAGCAGATTGTCATTCATTGGAAAGTCAAGAGCAAATGTTATTAGCATACCTTAGAGGCATTATTCCCTTGCTGTTAGAAGCTCTCCAAAACTTATAACAGTATTTTGTTTTGACTTTGTGAAACTTTGATGTACAAGTGACTGCTTTATTTCTGTTTTGCTGTTCCAGACAACTACAACCCAACAGCTTTTGTGATGTGAAGATGGAAGTAACATCTTTTCCGAAGTACTTAACCTCATTAGAATATTCACATATAGCCTCCTAAATGTTTGTCAGAGCCTAATTTAACAACACACAAATAATACAGTGGTCTTGTTCTGATTTTTATTGTGCTTCCATCTTCTCATGGTATTAAATTGTGGCACACAAGGGATAAAAGTATAAAACTTCAGTTCAAAATCTTAAAGTTAAGATGAAACAAAGTTGAGCTAAGAGGATGAACAGTGTCTATTTACAAGCTCAAAGAAACAAATCTAAAAATTCAGCTCATCTGAACATCTATGCCTGTATTATTTTTAAAAAAGCATTGCTTCCACTGGAAACATTTTGTGACTAAGAATCACTTGTTTCTTGTGCATAAGACATGTCCGTACACAAAATATTCTTAAGTTTTCCAATACTCCAGAAGAAAAACTGAAGTATGTTTTACTTTCTGTAAAGCCAAACCCCAGCTTAGTTGTAAGTTATTTTTGTGTCAGCACATAAGCAAACTATTCTTACAGTTGTCCCTTCCCAAAGTAATCATTGTCTTTTGAAAGATCCTACACAGGTCCTCTGGAATGGATACTATGTGTCCATCAGATATTGTGGCCAACAGTAGTTAATGGCATAGCTAGTATGAAACTTGCTCCTTTACCTTGCATGCCTGGTGCAAGTCATGACAGCCTGCTTGGATAGTCTGAACATCTGGTAGTTACACTGGTTCTAACCAGTTAAGTACTTATGACAGAACAGTTCAAATCAGAAAGGGAAGCTGGAGTAAGATTTAGGTACGATTTCAGTCAAGTAGTGTTGCACCTGAACGTCATCTTCTGACACAAGCTTCACTACAGCAACAAAAGCAACAGAATTTAAAGACTGTACATTTAGATGGCAAAGAATAAATACGTATTTATGCAACTGTTTCACTGTTATAACTACTTTTTGCCATTCTCTTCAGACAAAGTAGAAATTCTGGCTTGCGTGTATGTTCACCTGCATTCAATACTTCCCTGTTGCTGTATCATTCCAGTGTGATTTTTTTGCGTAATAAATTATTACATAATGTTGCATTCATAAATTTGTTGTATTATATGACATGGTATAAGTAAAGCATACACTTTTTTGTATATGTATCTCCACATTAAGTGAAGAAACCCTTTATTCCATTCATTTAATGAATCCTACTACTCAAAGATTAATGTAGCCATACATTGCATGAAAGACAGTCTAAAATTAAAGCATTATAGTTACTAAACTGTCTTATGTGATAGGAAAATCCCCTTGGCAATGTAGCTAGGCATTAAATTTAGCTCTTCTTTTAGCTTTATAGTCATTTAAGCAACAATAAACCACACCAATATATGTCCAAATACCCATTTGATTTGCGGGGGAGGAGAAGTGGGAAAAGGGGAGGGATCAGGGAGAGGACTTACCCATGCTACAGAGCTTCATCTACACTATGCAAACTCTTTGATTTTTTCTACGTGCTTAGCTGGTTTCATTTCATGTTTGTAGTCCAAGTAAACCTGAAAAACATTAAATTAGTAAATACTACAAAACTTTTTAAGCAGAATAAAACCACCGTGGAATGCCTAAGAACTTCACTGACTGGTGTTTGCTTAAAGTGCTCAAATAAGTTAGCTCACGTGCAGCCAGAGTTTTTGAAGGTCAGAGACATATTATTTCTACCTAGCTTCAGATTTCACAAGAACTTTGTTTTATAGTTATGATATAATAATATGATTATATTTGGTGTTTGGCTGATTCTACTCCTTTTAGAATTGAGTTTGGATTCAGCACAATCATTTTAACTATGCACAACCTTAAACACTACCTGAAGTTCAGATGCAGACAACTAGGTATGATACAACATCAACTAGTAAGGTGATGTTAAAACTAAATTTAACTCTCCACATTGATGCTTGGACCACATTCATTTCTTAGTGTACACAGAATTATACACACAGTTACCTTTTGCTTTTTTCTTGCCATCGCAATCAATGCTGGAATTTAACATAAAGGCAAGCAATTTGTTCAGAAGAGATTACCATATGTAATCAGCACACAGAGTACACATTTTCAGTTCACAGCTAGAAAGAATAAATTGTATGTTCTTCCACTTCTAGTGGAAGTCATCTTCTAAGTTGTCAATTACCCTTCTCATCTTTTAATAATCCTATTTGTTTGCCCATTCTTAATGGTATTTTTTAAACATTTATTGCTCTTTGGAGGAAAACATTCCTTTTGTCAGCTTGTGCTAAGCATCGCACAAACACACAAAACTATACCACTCCTCCCTGCCACACGGTAACACTGGAGTAACTTTAACTGTGTTTATCAAGGTTTTAAAACCATAGCAGGTAACCCATCATGATAAAATGGGAATTTTTTAGGCACAGAAATACCTCAACAGCAGGAGAAATGAGTGCATAAGTTAGAACCTCAGCCAGACACTGTTTCAAGATTAGAGTTTCCTAAGTCTTTGTATTTATGGCAGTTTCAGAGCTCCAGTAGTGAGCCAGGACTGGCTTCACACAGAAGAAAAACAAACAGCATCCTTGTCCCAAGGATCTCAACCTGCATTTCATTCTCATTGGAAAGGTCCTAAAAACAAACAAACAAAAAAAAAAAAACCCAAAACAGCTGTCAAAAACCTCACAATTGCCATTCCCATATTTTAATCAGTTTTTCCTCATTTCCCCCCTCATTATTCTAATAACACTACACAAGTTAAAAACTCCATTCTTCACATTGTAATTATCATGGCTAAGACAAGGTTTTAGAAGGTAAAGAAATTGAAGTTCCCTTTTTCACAAAGCTAACTTTTAGAATTTGTTTCAAAGATGTAGCTAAAAGCAGGGTACAGAATCTTGAATGTTCAAATGTATTCATACATTTTCTACCCTCAAAATGACTATAGCTATAATTAATCTTTCTATATTCAGAATTAATTCCCTGTGTTCTGTGTGTCTATTAAAGCTTGTCTATAGTTTTATGTATTATACTTGCCTCCCTCTCAAAGTGGAGAGATTTATTATGCTCACTTGTTGAAAGACTTTCATTGTTCAGGCTATTAGTTTGATTCATCCTCAAGTTTTTAAAGGTCAGCTGCAAACCCACAAACAGCTTGACAAACAACCAACCTTTGTAGATGAACATCAAATTTACGTGATATTATATCATTCTTACACTCTTGTAATTTGCAACAATCTAGTTCATGGCAGGTCATTTAAAGATATGTAGGCCCTGAATTATTCATGGATTCAAACGACCAATAAATTGTTCAAAACTATCCTCCTTCCTTGGATACCTGTTCCCATTTAAATTATTTCAAATTCAAATAATCTATTCAGAATTTAAAAAGATAACCAAGATCAGTCCTGAATTTGGAAGTGTGTTTAATTCTCAATTACATAATCTCCAATAAAGCAGTTCAACAAAAGGTAATCAACAGATTATATTGATCATGTTTTTGTTACATCTGGAAGAAATAACAGTGCAACATTACAGCAGATATGATTTTCTTCCAGGTTCCTGAAGAAAATAAATCTTTTACATATATTTAAACAGGAAAGAGACTGCTTTCAAGCCTTCTCAGTTAACGTAGTTGTTGGGCTCTTGGTACAGCTAGTGATTAGTAGCTCACACAAAAAAGAGAACAATATGGTATAGAAGACCCCATAAAAATTTTCACCTTACATTTCGTAACAATTGAAGTTTGATTTATGAAGAAAAGGACGTGATAATGATGAATGAGGTGGCCCCATGCCAGGTCTACATCTGATTCCAACATAAGTAATTTGCATTCAGTTCTAATTTTTCAATCATTTTCAGTAAGAGAGCAATAATCCTTTCTCTATATGTTGTCAGGGAAAAGAAACATGAAACAAGATTTTACTTCTTTGACCTGTGAAATGGAATAAATAGTCATAGAATACACATGCTACGTACTTGGAAAGGCCCCAAATAAGAATAGATGAGAATTATTCATTTGAAGATACCTTTGCCTCTTCATTGAGGATGAAGTCAGTTGTCTGATAGAATCAGGATATTTACAACTAATAGTTTATTCATTGTTACTAGTCTATAAGAAAATGAAGCAATATTTAGTGTTTTCAATAATACTGGCTTTTTGTTTTCAGAGGTCACTTGACTAGTTTATCAACATTGCTAAATGGATTATTGATTCAGTTACTGTATGCTTGTGGTTGACACTGATCACTGCAATCCTTCAAAAATTGCTGCATTCCTTTAGTATACATTCGGCTTCTTTAGACATTGCCATTTCAAAATCAAAAAGCAAACAAACACCCACAGAACTGACTGTTCCACAGCAGATCAGCAGATAAGCTGAAAAGACTCTGATGCAGAATTTTTTCTGTTTGTCGAGACTAATCACCCTCAAAGGTTCCTACACCAGCCACATCAGCTCGCAGAAGTTATGTAGCAACAATAAATGCAGAAGCAGCCTTGAAATACACTATATTTACAATACAATTGCAAATACAATACAATAAACCACACCTTTTCAACCAACCTTCATGTTACTTTTATCTTGAGGTAATTACTTCTAAAAGGAACAGCACTAGGGAATCTCCTTGAAGGTTCATTAAAACCACTGTACACAAAATTGACCTTCTTGTAAGTTTAGAAGGGCTGTCAAGCATTCTATCACACTGCAAAAAAGCTAAGCTATTGTGAACCAAAAGGGAGATGGAGAAGGGAGTGACAAATAGATACTACCACAGCCCATATGCTATCGGTTGCGTGGATGGCTATTTTGTGCAAAGAAATTTATTTCCATCCCACCCTTGGTTGTCTTTCTCAGGAGCTTACAGATGACTTGAACCCAGAACACACCATATGAATCAGGTCTTTAATTCCAATTTATAATTTGTTTATGCATATTATTTCATATCTCTTCTTTAAAGTGTACATTTTAATCCTACCAATTTAGAAGCAATTCTGCAACATATCTTCTATTTACAACTGCTGCACGACAGCTTCATCTGTTTCTTTTAGTGAAAATTGTTCTCATTTGCTCTAAGCAGGATGCCTTTATGTCTGGTAACAAGATGTTAAAGTTCAGTTGCGGGTTCTAAAAGATGTCGCTTACCTCTGAAGGCCTTCAAAAGTAAGTAATTAGAGTTTGTTATTGTGAAAGAAAACTGATACCTCTTTTCCACAGAAGTGCTGATTTTGTCAAAACACAAAAATACAAGGATCTTAAAAAAAAAAAAAAAAAAAGTGATGCCATTAAAGACATTTGTTATTTTCATTTACATGTTAGGCTACTCACCTGGAAATTTTGTCCGATGTTCCATGATAGTAAATCCAGCTAGAGAGGAGATCACCATCTCATGGGAGAAGCAGAGCAGTGAAAAAGCCTAAAAAGAGTAAGAAGCGCCTAAATTAGAAAGGCCTCAAGACAAGCTTTAACAATTCTAGAAATGAAAAGTTTGGTTTGGGGGGTTTATTCTCCTGTTTTCTTCTTCTGTGCTGAAGAGTAAACAAAACAGAGAGAAAGGGACAAACAAGAGGTCAGTAGGGAATTTCTTCCCATTACAGGCAGATCAGTTTGTTAAGGATATGTCAGAGTCCAGTACTCTGATCAGGTTCTTTCAGATATTCCACACATGGAGAGTGTCATGTTTAAGTTTACTTTGAAGGTATTTGATGTTACACAGGTTTTTTGATTTAGCAGACTGATACAACAATATACTGAAAGCACAATACAAGTGCACACACTTAGCAAAATATAGCAACTGCAATATACAGTTCAATCACAATATCCATGTAATTCCCATTACTGGTCTCTATAATATGCTCACCATCACGATGCTGGGCATCCCCAATCACCAGGAAGGAATATGCGCGTTGAAGTCAGCTTGAGCCCATTGCTCTCTTTAAAGTTCTTTTGGTAGTTGTCCAGGTTTTATACCCTATGCTGGGCTGAGCCACATATACACTTCCCCTCATGTTGGTCTGGCTATCTCAAGGAGAAACATTTATACCAGTTAATACACTCAACAGATACAGCTGCTTATCCAAAACAAAGGTCACTTTCCGGTCCCCTTTGTGTTGAGATAAAGTCAACTTTCTGTGCAACAGCTGTGGTTAATGAGTCACACCCTGCACTATTCCTGAGCTTCATGGTCACCTTGCCCTTGCAGTCTCCTCTGAGCCTTCTCCCATTGTAGGGGTTTATTGGTCAGTCACAGGATACTCTTACTGGTCATTAATATGGAAAAATATCTCTAGCTGTCCTTCCAAATCCAGCAAGCATTGGCAGAATACTCTTGGCGAGGTACTATGGTTATTAATGATAAAAACGTATGCTGAGGCTCAGGAAAGTATGTGCCTATATTTCAAGCTTACTGCTGCTACAGAAATTGGTAGCTCCGCAATACAGTTGGATAAAGACTATTGTTCTTCTCCAGTTCTTTCCTTCATTACGAGACTCTGGTTCCATTCTTTTAAGGCTTTTAAACCATGCATTTTCTGCAGAACACAGAATACCTTAGAAAGTGCTGGGGCTCTGGGTATGCTGAATGTGTATGAAAGAATTTAAACTTGATAACAAGGACAACGTGTCCTTGGTAAAAGAACAAAGAAGTGCTTTTGTGAACAAGTGTAAGGAAGTGGTGAGTGCCAGAAGAAGGTTGAGAGAGAAGCACTCCAACGAATCAGAACAAACAGAGAGGCGCGTGGACAGTGCATGAAGATCGCTATCGACCAATAGAAAATGCTGCTTTTGCGCGTGCTGCGTGACTAAAGGCAAAATGTAGGTATAAAAGCTTAGCTAAGAAGGAGAATAAACGGAGCTTGATTCCACATCATATTGGTGTGATGTTTCTCTCCCTTCACTCTTCGGGCCGCAGCATCTGGTGACCCCGACGTGATACCGCCTCTGTGAGGACGAAAAGCGGACGAGAGACGAAGAGTGAACGATCCCGGCCGTCCGAGAGAGACGGGCAGCGCGCGGCGCTGGGAGGCCTCAGCTGACCGGTGAGTCAGGCGGATAAGTGATCCAGAGTGCGGGATGGGGAACGCTGTATCAGCGACTGAAAAGGCAGCCATAGATGGGCTGATGAAATTAGCTGAAAAAACGCAGCATAAGCTACCACGACCAGAACTTACTGATTTATTATTCTGGTGTAGACGAAGAGGCTTGATTACAGATACCTCACAGCTCTTTGATGATACTCATTGGAGAGGAGTAGGGGAAGAAATTTGGGAAAGCGTCCAGTCAGGTACAAGCGGGTCAAAACAGCTAGCCCAAATGTACCGGACCGTGCGATTAATGTTACAAACTCTCAAGGCTGATGCCGCAGTAGCAGGTGCTATGCGAAATGCCATTTTAGCCGCTCAAGTAATAGAACAAGCGGATTCACCAGCGAAAGGAGACTCGGACAACAAACCCTATGATCTTGTAGCAGGCGACTCGGAGCCCGAAGAAGAGTTGGATACCAAATCTGTAAAATCTGGGGGTCCACCTAGTTGGGAAGTGTTGAATGACGGGCCACCCTCCCTCCCCAAGCCCTTTCAGCCTCCTGTGGCTGCGCCTATCTGGCATGGGAGAATGTTTAATGATTTAATACCTCCTTATGTGCCTGACCAGCCCAGTGCTCCACCGGTCGCAGAGGTAATGGACATTGACCCCTCACGGGAACCACTGCCCCCGGAAAATGATAGACGAGCGGGGGACCTCAGGAAACATGAACAGTTGATGCTAGAGGTCCTGGAGGAGATGAAACGAATAGGTGGGGGGGCGTCTAAGTCCAGGCAGACGGAGCTATATGAACGCGCTTCTAAGACTATCAAGGACAGCCTGCAAGCCCTGGAAGGGTGGATTGATAAAAATCCCGGTGGTGCAGCACCTCCTGAGCCGTCGAGTTCTTCTACCCCCCCAAAGGACCCGACTTTCGATCATGGTTCCCGATGGAGGGGAATAGTAACTAATGCTAATTTAGAAGGAGAATTTATGCTTACACCGTTGTTATCTGCCCCAGTGACTGTGACAGAGAACAGACGTGAGTGGCGGGCGTTGGACTGGAATTTGGTACAGAAGCTGCAAAATGCGGTTATGAGTTATGGCATAGACAACCCTTTAGTTAAGCGCCAAATACAAGCTCTGTTCAAATATCAGGAGTTAGTCCCCACGGATATTCGGGCCTTGATGGAAATGTTGCTCGGTCCAACCTCTTATACTTTCTTTTTGACTAAATGGCAAGAAATTTTAGAGAATTATCAATTAGATAACATTGATCTTCCCCAAGGAGATCCTTTACGTCTGGCAACTCTACAGCAATTGATGGGCTCCGGGGAATACCAGGACCCACAGAGACAGGCTGAAAAGTCGCATGCCTTCTTCCACCAGTCAGCCCGTGCATTAAAAAGGAAATTTGACATCTCAAAAGATCAAGCACGAACCATAGTAGCATCATGTCCAGATTGTGCTCGGGTAGCCCCCCTGCAGGCAGGAGGAGCGAATCCGCGTGGACTGCAGCCACGGCAAGTCTGGCAAACAGATATAATGGAGTTATCATCCTTTGGTCGCCTGAAGCAAGTACACGTTACCGTAGATACCTGTAGCAAAGCAGTTTGGGCCACGGCAGCCCCCTCTACATCATTTAAATATGTAAAACAACATTGGTTAGCGGCCTTCGCTGTGTTAGGTCGACCTCAAGTCATTAAGACAGACAACGGCCCTTCCTATACAAGTAAGGCATGCGAGCAATTCCTGACTGAATGGGGAATTGAACATAAAACAGGCACCCCCTATAATAGTACAGGACAAGCCATAATTGAGCGCCGACATCAAGATGTAAAACGCCTAGCTGCCATTTTGAAAAAAGAGGGGGAATTTTCCCCCCAGAATGTTCTTATGAAAGTGTGTCATGTCTTAAATTGGAAAAATGTAGTGGGGGAACATGGGGCCGAAGAGGTGCCCATGAGACATCACTTAGGAGATAACGTAGCTGACTTTTCGAAATTTTTTATCCCAGTGAGTGTCTGGGACCCTGTAAAAGGGAATTGGGATGACTCGTATAAGTTGCTTACTTGGGGTCGAGGATATGCTTGTGTCGTTTCAGATGCAGAGCCACGGTGGGTTCCAGCCAAGTGGGTGAAGCCAAAACTGCAGAAAACCAAAGAACGGACGGAGGAAGGGGAGGCAGAACATCAAGCAACGGAAAATAACCAAGACTAAGCAGAATGAACTTTGTATTATTAATCAGCACTGTTATCCTAGGGGTCCAGGGGAACCCAACGCTTTTGCCAAAGCTCAGTAATGATCCTGGTAATATTTGGGTAACCATTGCAAATGTAACCAAACAGCCAGCTTTTGCCTAAGCTTAAGTAGTGTAAGAAGCCCCTTTCGCACCTGTTTGATCGGAGTGCCGGTATGGAATATAAACGAATTTAAAGGATACCTGAAAATAGCATATGACAATTATACCCACGTCAATCAGACATGTGGGCAACAGGGTACTGGAGTAAATACAAACCAAAAACTGTCTGATGGCAGTGTACAATGTTGCCTTATATCAGCCTTAAACGAAAGTTTAACATCTCCCCCAGAAGAGCTAGACCTGTTTGGAAGTGTGAACGCTAGTAATGCTACTATTGGCGGTGGCTGGTTGTCCTTCCTCCCGGGCGACAGCAATTTATTAAATACACCTAGTAGTAAGTGGGCCAATTTGAATTCAGTTTTGAACCCCTCAGAAATATTTGAGTATTTATATAGTAGCTGTAATGGGAGTAATATAACGACGCCTAAAGCCCTCCCACCAGGAATCTTTTTGATTTGTGGGGATCGTGCCTGGAATGGCATTCCGGCTTCTCCTCAAGGTGGACCTTGTTATTTAGGTAAATTGTCACTCTTTCATCCTAATATTTCCCTCCTCATGCGTTGGGCAAATAAAACCGAGAAGACTAGGCAAAAAAGATCTGAGCATGAGTTAAAGTGTGAAGAAGTTGGTGACCCGCAATTTTGGTCTAAAACTAAAAATTTTTTGTCATCCCTTTTTATCCCCGGGCTGGCAGCAGCGAAGTCACTAGCGCTTGCCAAACAAATAGCATGCTGGACAAGAAATGAATTAAATATAACTTCAGCTATTTTGGATATGTTATCGCAGGATATACAGAGTGTGAATCACGCGGTGCTACAGAATCGAGCAGCTATAGACTTCCTGTTATTAGCCCAGGGACATGGGTGTGATGAGTTTGAAGGTATGTGTTGTATGAATCTTTCTGATCATTCTGAATCGATTCACTCAAGAATTGAACAGATGCGAAAAGGTTTGCACGCATTAACAGAAGACACAGGAATGGAGGGGTGGCTGAGGGGCCTGGGAATCGGAGGATGGCTTCGCAGTCTGGTAATGATGCTTATGGGACCCTGTGCTTTGATCTTGGTTGTATTATTGACAGGACCCTGTATCTTGCGCTGTATTGTTAGCCGCTTACAAGCAATGAGCCATGCTGTTTTTGAAAAAAGAGGGGGAGATGCTGGGGCTCTGGGTATGCTGAATGTGTATGAAAGAATTTAAACTTGATAACAAGGACAACGTGTCCTTGGTAAAAGAACAAAGAAGTGCTTTTGTGAACAAGTGTAAGGAAGTGGTGAGTGCCAGAAGAAGGTTGAGAGAGAAGCACTCCAACGAATCAGAACAAACAGAGAGGCGCGTGGACAGTGCATGAAGATCGCTATCGACCAATAGAAAATGCTGCTTTTGCGCGTGCTGCGTGACTAAAGGCAAAATGTAGGTATAAAAGCTTAGCTAGGAAGGAGAATAAACGGAGCTTGATTCCACATCATATTGGCGTGATGTTTCTCTCCCTTCACTCTTCGGGCCGCAGCAAGAAAGGTTGCATTATTACACTAACTGCCCCGTATACCTCTCCTTCCCCTTTTAAAAAAGCCTGTCAAGTGTAAAGAACACATCTTTAAGGAAAGGGGCAACCCTGGAGCTTCAGACAGAAAAAGCAGCAAGTTCTGGAAAGCCACATGTACTATCCATCTGTAAATTTCTGCCACACCAGTCCCACTTGCTACTGCAATCCCATATCCCACTCATCTTTTCCAGCAGAACTAATAGAGGACGCTCCCCTGGCTCAGACACAAGCAAGTTATCATGATTTCAATGGTTTACACTGCCAAGTTGAAGTAGCCATCTGCCTACATGCTTTTAGCCCACTTCAATTATGAGATAACACAATTTAGCTTAATCTTCAATGTAAGAGCTAAATGTGAGATAGCATGACTTAACTCTGAAAAACTGCAGTATCTCTCAATGTGACAGGCAAAGCACGCACCCAACTAATGGATAACAAAGGTTAGCTGAAGGGAGGGAACTTGTTAAGCCATTATAACTTAATCATGCTAATGAAAGGTTTAATCTAATGTGTTTTACAGCATATCTGCAGGGGTAAGCACAGTTTAAGGATGCATCCATGAACAGTTACTCCAGCTCAGATCAGGCATAGTAATTCATAAAGCTGTGTAGCGCATTCGTGGTGCTCAGGAGATAATACAGCATCTGCATGCATATACAAGCTTGCAAGATTCTGTTCTACAATAACCTAAAGAAATCACAATATTCAACCATAGGCCACCCTCCTTTTTTGCAGCAGCTACTAATCCATGGCTAAGAGAGTTATATCTAGCTTGTAGAAGCTTGAGTCTTCAAAACCGGGGATTTTATTTGCAGAAGATATAAAAATTTAAAAAATCTGGTTTTACTGCCATTAGTATGTGGTTCAGGACTCATGCCCACTGCTTTTCAGTAAGATTGCTGTGGATCTGTGTTTCTTTATCACATGCTGAGACCTGACATCAGCTATGCTTCAGACCTGGGTGACAATTCAACTTTCAAGAAAAAAGCTGTACCTGTGAAAAAAATCATCATCTATTTCCATACATATTCAGGCTTAAATTCCTGCCTCGGCAGAAAAGACATACACTTTGGTTCTGTGAATGATCCTTTGACAAGAGTTTTCATCCGAATTAAAAAAAATAAGATAAAATAAAACAGCTCCTCTAGCACTAAGCTACTACTCATGAGTAACAATTATATTCCTTTCAACAATCATATTTGCTCACATTCTCTATACTTACATACCTAAACCCTTCCAACACAGCTATATTCATTTTGCTGCAATGAAAACAACACAACCTATTCTAGCTTTCTTGCTGCTTAATAAGGTGGCAACACTTACTTTATTTTTAAATAAATTGTAGCATTATTGACTGAGCTTGCCCCTAAGCTTACTCTACTGACTTCAGCAGAGTTACAACAAAGATAAGTCTGGTCCATTATGCCAAAGTGACTCAGAGCCAAATTATGGTTAATTATCAGGCACTGGGAGTTAAAAAAGAAAAAAAGCCAAGTCTTCTGTTCAGAATGAATACTAATAAGGCTAAAAATCACCAATATGAAGTGCTACATTTGTGCAATGCTCCCTTGATTGAGAAGATACAGATAACCACATGAAGTAATGGATCGTAAGAAAATGTAGCTATCGTTTACAATTTTAGCATTAGCCTCACAGCTTTCCCCAGCTTTTATTATCAAAAAACATTTAACTGCATATGGAAACTGAAAACATCCCCTCTTCCACCAGGTTCTGTTTGCTTTAAAAACTAATTATTTCAGTTCTGTCCCGATCCAATATCAGGAGGGTTTCATTATGATCCCAAGGACGAGATTAAGATGCTAAAACTGGTCAAATATCATACAACCTTTTAACTTTATTTTCAACGGAGTGGGGAGAAAAGGTGGGGAAAGGCAAAGGGGGGGGGGAGAGAGAAAGAGAGAGAGAGAAAAGGGGGAGAGAGAAAGAGATCTCACCACCACCCGTGGATCCAGTAGCGTCCCGTTGGTCCTCTTCACCCTGGGTGTCTTGGAAAAGTTCAGAGCCAAATCAAGGCAAATTAAATAAATAAATTGTAATGACATGAGTGCAGTGATTACAGCTCAAGTTGGGTGCCTCCGAAGAGGGACCCCGAACAAAGAAATCCCTGGGCAATTACAGCTTTTTCAAATTAAGTTTCCCACCCCTCACGCGGTAGTTCAGACCAACAGTAATTTTTGGGTCCGGGGTCTCCTACTCCTTATTGGGTCTCATCGTTGTTCCTAGGTAGGCTGTTTTTCTCCCTTGTCTTTACTGTTGCAGTTTCTGCTGACAGATGTGTTCTGATTCCTTGGGTCCCACCCTTGTCTCTCAAGGCCCTGACAAACAGGTGTTGTTCCAGCAATTAGCACTGCCCCAGCAGTGACAGTAGGTGTTATCTCCCAAGGTCCTGACAAAGAGGCTATAATCCAGACACACACACACACACACACCCCCAATTAACACTGTTTCAGCAGTGAGGGGAGGCTTTGTTTCCCAGGGTCCTGGCGCCCAAGCAGGCCTCACTTCAAAGCCTTGACATCCTCCCTCCCAGAGTGTGAAGCACAGGAATGCAGACTGCTTGTAACTCCCTTATCTTTCCAGTCTGCACCAGCTCTGGGGCCCTTTCTCACTGAGCTAGGAGTGCGGCCTAAGGCTTCAGCAAATTTAGCTACTCATGCTAAGCAAGTTTTATAGAAGTTGTGCTAAGCGGCAATAATTTACAGTCCAGGTCCCCAAGTCTCTGCCCGATCGTGCCCTGGTTCGGCGCAGGCTCGGTGTGTCCAGGGTGGTCGCAGGGAGACCATTTTGGGGGTCGCAGCAGCTCAGTCCTGTTTCCACCAGGAGCAGATGGCTTGTTTGGGGTTATGGTTTGCTTGCACCTTATGTACCAAGAAATGTTTAAGGCAAAAGTTCACTCATCTGCCCACCACAAATTCCCATTTTGAAATAAAGATACATTCATGTGTACCTTGTAATGCCACTTATTCTAACTTGCTGTATCTTGTTGGACCAATACACACTCCCTAAGCATTAGAAGAGGAGAAAAAAACCTTTTTTCTCTCTCTTAAATTCAGGCCATCTCAGCACAAGCTGTTTGGCCATTACTTCTTCTCTCGTGAAGAATTTTACTTTAAAAAAAAAAATCCTCCTTTCTCTTTCAATTAAAACTTAAGTGGCTCGGTGCAAATGCCTTAGCAAGAGTACTGCTTTTCCTCCTGCTTTCCTAAAGAGTTTCTTCTGCTCAAGACTGCTCCTAACAATTAAAACATGCAAGTGAAAAGCTGTGCAAAGAATGATGCTGCTGTAATCATTCAGTATTAGTACAGTATGTGAAATAAGTGAGCTTTTGTGTTATTTATTCTTTTATTTACACAACGTAACAGCGAACATGTGCTGGATTGTTCCATATCATAAAATTTAAAGTTATAGACTATATTTCTCATATTAATTGCCTAACTAAGACCTCACAGGCTGGCTCAATATTACCTGATCTACAATGAAAAGCAGACTGTTTCAGATTGGGGTTAGTATTGAAAATGCCACTTGGGCAACTGTATAGCTCAGGATAACTGCTCTGGGAGTTCTCTTATTTTCAAGAGCAAATAGCACAGGAGATATCATGAATTTTCAGGCCCTTTTTCAGCTAGCATGGAACACATCTAGCAACTCTTTTCCCCCCAGGGGGTATGAAAGTAGTTCTATCCCCAGCATTTATTAAAAACTGTTATAAATGTGGCATTATGTAGTACATCTAGACCTTTCGAGTTAATTCATTAAAATACTACCATTTGCCTATATGACTCCCCTTTCTTTGCCTAATCGTGAAGACATGATTGTCTTCACAAAGCTGAAAGCTTAATCTAAGTAATAACCAGTGTTCATCACAGTCCAACGGGGACAGTCAAGTTTCAGTGTAATCAATTTAAGCTGTTTAATGAGCATTTCAGGTGAATTAGAATGCTTTTATTCTTAGGTACAACATCATTAGGTATGATCATCCACTAGATACACAGGGCACAGAGAGAAAGGCCATTTGCTGTCAGACTTCCTTAATTAACCACAGAGGTGGAAAAAGCAACTTTCAAACATAGCTGTCATGCACAAACCATATTTTCATAATTCACAATTTCACTATACAACAATTGGCCAAATTAAGCTCCATCTTGTCAGAAGTCATATTGGTTTAAGAAAGCATGGCTGACCTTGGGATAAATTGAGCAGCTGCATTTCTCATTGAATGCCCGAGCCAGAACGGATGTTCTGGCAGGAGCAGTACTAGCTTGGCATTCACTGAAGTCATTAAAAACAGACCACATGTAACTTACATAGTTTACAAGCATTCAATGCCCAAAGACCACAGCTTTATATTGACAGTCTACTTTTTCCTCTTACATCCTTCACAAATTTTATTGAGTTTCCTGGTAAACTTGTCTTTTCTTGCTTCCTGTCTATACAGAAAGGGGTTTGCTCCTGACCAGACTTAACACAGTATTCACAGTAGCTGAAACTTAAAGGCAGATCTGAACAGAGGAAAAAAACCTCTCTTAAAAACATTCCATACAACGACCATCTTTATCCCTCAAGTGGTCAACCACCACTGCCCTAACATGGCTTACAGTAGCTTCGGGAAATGTACCTTCTAGCCCAAAACAAAATCTTCAAGGTGTGTGCATGTATACCTTTGCAGGCACAATGAAGATTCAGAAGTCAATCTCTTAAATTTATGTTTACAGAATGTAAAACATATGGAGAGATCCTTCCAACTATTTGATTGCCCACATTCTTCAATGACAGCTGCTGGCTATTCAACAGTTTAGTGGAGGAAAGAAAGTCAATCAGCATCTACACCTAAACACAAACTAAATTCAGAGTTTAAAGGTTGTCTTAGTGTTTTACGTAAAAGGCCACCTTTTCCCTCACAAGAATTAACAAAGAAACCATCAGTGACCTTACACTACTGAAAGCAATTATAGCTTTGTAAAGAGGAGAATACGGCAAGAGTAAATAGGAACACTTCCGTAGTCTGATTGTTTTGGTAACATTACCACAAAGAGAAGAAAAACTGGCATAATCCAATTCTATTGAATTCTTCAAATATCTTACAGCAAAATAATTTTAAAAAAGCAGCATGCAATAAATACATGCTTCTATTGCACAAGCTATCACAGTAAAACCAGAGTATTTTCAAGTCATGCAGAAATTTGGTGCTAAATTGACATAGGAAAGCCTTTTAGTGAGCTTTGCCTATCTTTTGGAGTGACAAGTTAAAAGAAATTGAGTATTTTTTAATATAGGAAGATTGACATGCATACAAAACAACTATTTCCATATTATGACAGCTCTTCCAGATGCAAGACATCATCTCTCTTTCAAAGAAAGTAAATTGCAGTAATGTGGATTCAGCAATACCATCCACGCAAAGGAAGTTTGTGGCACATCTAGAAACTAATCCTTATTCTTTCAAGCAGAAAGAAAGTCTCTCAGCCACAAAAAAACAAAAAGCACTAAAAATATTTGAGCACACTTTTAGTCTCTCAGTTTTTCCATATTACCACTAAATGACCTTTCAGTCTAATTGAGAAAGTTTTCTAATGAGGATACAACGTTCCTTAAATAGTTAACACATTCATAGGTTTTCAGCTAAGACCCATAACATCATTCTTTCAGAATGCCTTTTCAATTAAATCCATCTTGCTAAATAAGTCACATTAATAGGATGATTCTACAAAATGATCAATGACATACTTAATGCTGACATTTAAAGTCGATTTCACTCTGAAAACAGTTATCACCTTCCATATTTATTGTCTACAGATGATTTCTACATCAGGTGTCCTCAGCTCTCAGGTATAATTACCTTTCTTTTACTGCTAATAACAATAAGCTACCAAACTCTACCTAAATCTAAAGGACAAGATTAGCCACAAGAAACAGTATCTTTTTCTTTGTTTAAAAAATAAATACATGTTAAGGCTTCAGAAAATAATATAGCAACTTACTTCTTCAGATTTATACCTCTTTACTAGATCTGACTCTAATATTTACGAGGCTTAGAAGACAGATGAACAAAAATCTACTTCTTCCTTTGAGTGAAGTAAACTGGGGAATTGAAAGTATAGCTTCATCCCTGAGTTATAGAAATGGCTAAACCAATAATATTAATAAGATGCCCTACAAAAATGAGAGTTTAAATATATATATATATAATACACCAGCCATCCTTTTATCCAGGGCTAACATGAACTAGGACTGTTCAAAAAAAAAAAATGCAGCAAGTTATAGCTTGAATTTAAAAGGTGAGATTCTCTCAATCTGGTAGTAACAGATTCTAGTTTTCTAGAAAGTGATCATAGAATACAATACACATCTACCAACAATTTGTAAATATTACATGAAGTCCATGCATTTTCTGTATGTAGCTTTTGATTAGTTCTTCTGCAGCAGGATACCAAGCCAACAAGGGCTTTAAACTGAATCAGCCTAGATGTTTTCCATTATGGTGAGCTCCCCAGAGACAATCAAGAGGATTTAAATAATAAAAAAAAGACAGACTTCATCAGAGTATACTAGAATATGCTAGCCTTGTCAAATAACCAAAGTGACTAAGGCAGAGCAGTAACAGCAAAGTTTTATATGGAAGTCTGTTCTCTACCTGCTGCATCCTTGTATGTAAGGCTTGGCTTCCAATACCTGCGTTGCAGCAAACCCTCCAGAGCTCCCTCTAGTGTTATCAACACGAGGCTTCCTGATCTTTTCCCAGTCCCCCTAGCTGGCTGGAGTCAGTCTGTCTCTCTCCCCTTAGACTTCAGACTTCAGTTTTTGAAACATCTCTCCTGCTCCCTGCCAGTAAACAAGCTCTACCTCAGCATACATGAAAAATTCTCAGAACAAAAGCAAGAGAAGTTTTCCCATCCTCCCAGAAAGGTCATCTAGCTCAGTCACTCCTAAAGCAGCCTAAGATAGGCTATGCAAACAAATCCAGTCCCTGAAAGTATGTTATAGCTTCCTACACAAAGCTCTCAGTGAGTATAGGCTTCACTGGAAACTCTCATTCACTAAGATTCAGGACATTATCTGAATCACTTAATGATTTAACTATGAAAGCCTGTGCTTTGCTTCCACAGGTGTGTGTTTAATGTGAAATCAGAGTTAATTAGCTAGAGACAGAGGAAAGCTCCAGCTTTCAGAGGAAAAAGAAAATTCTTATTTTTAGTCCTAATCCTTATTCAACTGTGTAGCTAAATATTTGCAGTATTTCTATCAATCTAAACAAGATTTACTTTCATTCATTTATTCAGAGTAATTAAGTCTTTCCTTTTATGCATATAATGTCTGACTTTAGGTACCCAGGTGTTGATATTTTGACCAGATACTTTAATTAAAATGCTTCAAAAAGCATATTGCTAAGTATTAAAATATTGGAGACTATCTACCCCCAATCTAGAGATTGCAGGTATTTATGCTCTACCTAAATCAATTCTATTTTAAAACTTATTCCTCTCCTTATTGCATTATCTCACAGTTCAGTGAACTAATACACACAGTGCAGACAACGCTGTTCATTTTTGGAGATTCACAAGCATGAAGTTATTATTCTAGTTCAACTTCAAAATAGCTTAAGACTGATTATAAAAAATAAAGTGTTAAGGCCATGCAGCACAGGCTTCAGTCTAGCACAGACTTGACCCTAAGATACACAAATTAAATGAAACGGTGCTTACATCGAGGTTGGTAAGGTTTTTTTTCAACCCTCCTTGCTGCCAGGGAGCCGTGGTACCCTCACGGTGGCCATGCCCTTGCCTCCGGCACTGTCCCCAGGGCCCGGCTGGGCTAGCAGAGCCGGGCTGGTGACTGGCCCCAGCGGCAGCCTCAACACAGGGAGGAGAGGGAATGGGACCGCGACCGGGGAGGGGGGATCACAGAAATTAAATCACACAGAAATGAAATTCACTGCAGCAGTTATAATGTAATGACACAGTGTAATAAATTTCAGTTGCTACACAAAGCAACTCTGATCATTAGATTCATTATTCATTACGTAAATTGTGTTTCCTCATTTAGTCCAGGTCATCAGTATATCACTCCACCTCTTACTCAGATAAGCTTCCTGTGCTGAAAATACATGGCTCAGTGCTGCCACCTGGGCTCAGGATTGAGCTGGGTTTTGCTCACCCTCTGGCAGGACTAGCTGCAGAGGGACCTCTGTGTCCCTCAGGAGGCTTCTCCATGTGAAATGAGAGAACAGACAGCAAGAAACCAAAGGTAGATGAACTTTTTAGTTAAGACCCATAATTGCAGAGGCTCAACTTCCTTTGTGTTGATTCGTAATCAGTCAGAGCAGCAGATTGCCCTGCACAGCTGGTGGATAATGACTCATTAATGAATAACAACCTTGCTGTCCCTTGCCACAACTCTTCTGTTAGCAGGAAGTCACCTGAACTTTGAAAATGTTGCTGATACTAGTACGAATGCTGCTATTTCTCCCTTCTTTATTGTAATATAATATTCAGCCGATGCAACATGCAATTTAAAAAGGTTTCTTTTTTCTTAGGCAGTTGAAGTTGTGTTTGATTTATAATCTATAATTACTAGATCAGAGATAGGTTATTTGCCCATTTTTCTGTAAGAGAAAAACATGCTGTCATCCTTAAGTAGCAACTTTTAACTATGTGTGTTTTCAAATAAGAAGGGTAACAAGCAGCAGTTAAGAGGAGAACCTTCTATCAGGAAAGCAGCAAAACTGTAGTCTTTGTGTACTTTATACTGAAATTATTGCATGATGACATTGTGCCATTCTAAATCTTTCTCATCTATATTGTCTGTATGTCTTTCTGTTTATCCTCTCTTAGAAAGTGACAGATTCACCCTACAAGACGAACTGCAAGAAAGAAAAGGGGCCAACTGTCATGACTTTATCATGGTTTTAGTTCACTTCCTTTTGCAACTGTAGTTCAGAGTTTATAGCTCTGTTTGCATGGGCTAGAGCTACTAAAAAGTGCTGTTGCTGTGTGGGAATCCCTAGAAGGAATGAACTGTAGGCACACCTCACCTTGGCATAAATTAATTCTGCATTTTTCAAGAATGGCCACTTGAAAAGGAGGCATCCTGCAAAATGGAGGAAAATAATAATTAATAATAATATTTATATGCATAATTATAATAATACAACTGTATGCATATAATAATCATATGCATAATAATAATGATTAAAATATACCAGTGATACAATAAATTTAGGAACAAAATAGTTAGAGTTGTCTACTTTTGAGGTAGCCAAATTAACAATAATTACAAATTACTACTAATAATTACAGGTTATGAATTAATTAGTAATTACAGACAAAATAGGAAAGTAGATATAAAAATATTTATACAGCTTTCAAAGCAAGATGCATTTTGGTGTATCTTTTAACTCAAAAGAAAGGTAATTCCATATGCCACAAGACTGTGTTCCAAAGCACATTTATGTAATCTCTCTTTGGGTAAAATTATTCAGAGTAGTACGTAAGTCACCATAATAGCCAACGTCATAAAGGTTAAAATTGAGCATCACCCAAACCAGCATATTTAGAGAAAGCATTGAGATGTGCTATATGCCAAATAAGGACATTTCCATGTGTTCTGCATAATTTTCATGCTTTGTAGTGATCTTCACCTAGACAGTTTCCTAGCTATGTATATGTTTGATACAGGGAGCTCCTGCAAAGCATCAATAAAAAGTAATCAGTAAAACATAATTGTTCATGTTTTTCAACACAGGCTTCACTTGCAGAAACACGGTTATGGACAAAATAGTATGCTAGAGCTGCTAAGAAAGGCATAGATTTTGGTGTAATACAAACAAAAAAATCCTTATTTTGCATCTATTAGCCCTGAGTATAAAATTAGACATACATACTTGAAATGATGAGTCCCTTAAAGATACATGTGGTTGCAACACCTTCATAAACACAAGGAGAGGGTGGCAAAGTCTTCTCAGGCCTGGTTGTTACTGCATTTGACTTAAAAAGAAATCTAAATGAGGCTTTTGAATGTTGATTAATTCTTTCCCATGCCATTCAGCTTTCCCTTACTCAACTGCAGTGTTCCTATTATAGTAACAGCATGAAGTAAGGTAATATCAGTGTCCCTAGCTAAAGGGAGACACCCTACCTCCACTTTACATTTGTCATAAAACAAAGAAGTACTTCAGTAAAAATCTTGTATTCATAATGCAGGCCACTCAAATCTGGGTTATCCCCAGCCTCTGAAAGCGCCTTAATGGAAACAGAAGAGAGTAAAGAGAAACAGAAGAGAGTAAAGAGCCCTGCTTTTGTTCTCCGTCCTTTCAGCCAGTTTCCCATCATAGGAGCAGAACCAGAAAGACCTCATGCTCACGACCGCTCATTACATCTGTGAATCAGGTACTCTCATTCCAGACACTTCATTAGCCCAGGCTTTTTAGAGACACTCTATGAAGATAATGGCGCAACCTTCAATAGACAATTCCACGCAGGCAGTGTGTCTAAAGGCAGGCAGCTCCTGAGAGGTGCTTCTAGGTGCTTCTCGCACCTTTAATTCACTAATATATGCTCCAATCTTAACTCTTAATAATAAGTCCAAAACTGCTCTCATCGTACATTGCAATATAACTTATCATAGGCATGTGTTTACATAGCCCATTTTCGTTAAGATAAAACTCCTTTCTCGTCAAAGAGATAGTTGCACTTTATAAAGCATCAAAACTCTCCTTAGGTTCCCAAAGAGCTCATGAAAGTTAAAATAGTCTCATGGCAAAGCTGTCAGTGTCTAGCTTTGTTAATTATAGCCTAGCATCATCCCAGAAACATAACCTCACTTCTTTTCAGGCTTCTGATACAGTTCTAAAACATATCAGAAATACAATTCTTTACAATTTCAAACATGTTTTTATTGCAGTGGCACAGAGAGAGTGGGTTCATAAATTCCTTCTATCAGAATATTACCAAATAGCTTTCTTCCATTAAAAACAGCATTACAAACAAAACAACGTAGTGAATTAATTCCTGTTGTAAAAGACAAACATAAGTCTTCCTTTCCCCACTGGAATTTTGAACACATTAGTTTCCTATTCAGCCAGGAATCCCCTCTAGTTACTCAGTCTCCATCCTTTTCTTTCAACTACAAATGTGGAAACATTTGTAATAAATACATCCCAAAATGCCAGTTTATTGTTGTTAAAATAACTGGAAACCTGCATTTCATTACTCATTGACATGTTTCTTATTATCTGTGGTAGAATTCAGAAAGTTACATATTTATGTCCAAACATGGCAGTACTCTCTAGATTTATATAGCAAACACAATCTCTTTCAACTTACAGCTTCAGTCAACACATTTAATAC
Organism: Dromaius novaehollandiae; assembly: GCF_036370855.1. Classification (NCBI taxonomy): domain Eukaryota; kingdom Metazoa; phylum Chordata; class Aves; order Casuariiformes; family Dromaiidae; genus Dromaius; species Dromaius novaehollandiae. The sequence goes on along the minus strand of NC_088099.1, from coordinate 65,421,439 downwards.
AGAGCATACATTTCCAATTATTCTTCCACTGTAGCAAGGAAAATACCAGCTAGGATGCAAATTAGCTGCAAAAAACATACAGCCTAACCCTGTATCTCATGCTTTCCTTAGATCACTCTTGCGGGAAATTTGGGACTGTTCTATAGATTGACTTAGCTGATTAATAATTGACTTATTTAAATTTTTTATAGGTTAATCATGCCAAAACCAGGACCACATCTGTTTCAGCTAATTCAAGAATTACTGAATTATTATTCAACCTGAAATGACTTTCCAGTAGTTTCCAGTAGTGTTGCTTATGTACACTGGCTGCAAGATGAGTCCCATAATCATCAGAAACCTCAGCAACATAATAATACAACTGTTAAGGCACTAATAATTTTTGAAGGTCTGATCGTAGACTTAACAAAAACCTGCTATGTGGGGAGTAGGGGGAGGTGGGGAGGGGTAATTTCCAATGTTCACTGTCAGAACAGAAGTATTAGAATATTTTCTGTTAAAAACATATGCCAGTGTGCCTGTCAATATACCAATTAACATGACCATTTGAGAGAACTTTTTATGTAAAGTATTAAAATGTCTTCTCCCAAAATAGCTGAACTGCCTCATAATCTTTTCTGGCTCTGCCCAGCCAGAATAATATTTTATCACTTATGTTTTTTGCATTCTAGAAGTGTTGTTTCCTGAAAAATGTCTGAAGACTAATCTCATTCTCTTCAATATCAATTTGTAGTATAAGCAGTAAGACTAGAAATTTTGGGGAAAGCTAGGGAGAATAGTGGAATCACTGAAGTTATCTGGAGATTTCAGAAAATTATATTGTAATTCAATTACACTTTGGTTGGTTTTGAATCACAATTTTTACAACAGCAAAATAAATTATTAAAAGTCAATAAGCAAATAAATAAGACATGGTAAAATGGTAAACAGCCATGAAAGATCCCTACTCTCAAGGCAAAAGTGGATTTTTCTGAAGGAAAATAAGTAAAACCCACAAGTGTGAACTTTCCAAATACTCCTTTTCTTATCTTCGTAATCTCTTCCCCAATATACCCAATATGTTTGAACTTCTTTTGAACAAGAACTTCTAGGCCCTTCAATAGATCAGATGTTAATTTCATCAGCCTGAAAACATGCTCTTAATGTACAAGAAAGTGCTCATTAACACCATTCAAATCTGAAAGATGGCTAAATACCTTTATTTGGCAAATATCTTAAGATATTTCCATTGATAGATTGTAATTATCCTCATGTAAGACTCAAAGCATATCAACCTTGTACAGTTCTGTGACACTTATATCTTCTTAAAAGTCATACAATTCCATTAAAAGAGCTTAGTTATACTCCACTGCAAATGCTGCAGAAAACTAGCTGAATCCTTTGTACCATCAAAGAGCTTATTTATATTCCCTTGCAAATGCTGCAAAAAACTAGCTGAATTGTTTGCACAACTCGCATGATAATGTGCCTTATCTGTTTTAGGAACGTTTTGAGTCTTGTCTGTTTCACTGACAAAGGAAAGAACATTCTGAGGCCAGCTACAAAAATTAACGTGATCTAGTTATAATGGTACCATTCTGCAAGGCAAGGCAGTTGTGTTTTATTCTGTAACTCTTTCAGTGGCCTTCCTGGCAAATTAGGGCAAGACATGACATCTCTTTTTTATTGTGTTTGTTCTCTCGATTCGCCCTCCTGGAAGCTCCTTTGAGAACAGACTTTCCATGTACCTATCAGTTTCCCAAGGAGGCCTCAGTCTCGCTGAGGTCTTCTGGGTCTCCCATGTTACATTCTACGTATTAAATAATGAATAGGAGATGCTACTTGTTTACTAACGAACATGGGTGAACCTTGACGTGTTAACTTTTTTGCATCCAAAATGCCCAGGATTTTCAGAATCTGATATTGTAGGCATATTCACCACAGGCAAAAAAAGTATTCTACATGGAGAAAATATACCTAAAGGCAACCAATTAATGTCACTGCCTCAAGGAAAGGTTGCCAGTCTCCCAAAGCAAGAGGCTGTGGCACCTAGAAGACAATTAGTGAGGCATTCAGGTGGCTGGTTGCCCAAGAGGAATCCAGAGAAAAGAGGCAATTCTTACACCCCCAAAATATTCTCAGCATGCTTTTCATTAATATATTGCAGTAGACATTGAAAAAAAGTTGTTCAATTTCTTCAGCAAGGAAATATAAATTTCTTTCATGGTCTGATCAAAGTTGACTTTTTTTGTTATGAGCACTTTGTAGATTTAGTAGCAAAATGACCAGAGAAAGAAGCAATGCTGTTAAATAAATGGCAAAGTCCAGCTACAGTTTACCAAAAAAAAAAAAAAAAAAAAGGAAATTTGAGCATTAAAAAAGATTTTAAACTATTGTGCCCTCTTTCTCTTCTCTGAGGTGGAGAAGTAATGGTGACAGTTGCAAGTAGTGATAGAATGATTCTCTCTGTCATTTCACTGATGGTGGCAGCCCCTAATTAGTTTAATTATTCCTAATTTGGAAATTGTCAAGTGAGTAACTCTAACTGAAAAGCTTAAGTATTCTCAGAATGTGGTAGGTTCGGCTTCCTGACTGGAAAATGTCTCTTTTTAGAAATGCTGGTAGAAGGGTGAATGTTGAATCTTCCTTTCTACATACCTTCTTTTATTTAGAATAGGTCCGTGTTTTTTTCACATACCTGTCAAAGAAATTCATATTACTTTCAGGTTAGGTCAGAACAGCAGCTTTATTTACTGTAGTACCACAACACAGAGCACACTGCCACAACAGTGACGACAAGCCTCATGAACACAATCTCTGCATACCAAGCAGGAACAGGGCTTTTTTGTCCTTTCTGGCTTCTTCCAGAAGCTTCTTGACCAATCACAGGTCACCATCAGAACCGACTTCCTTTTATGGAATGCTATACACCCATCACACCTCAAGACTGATCCGATCCGGTCCAATCCAGTTTTAGCCGGTTACTCTGGGTTCTGCTTACAGCTTGTCCAGGAAGGGAAAGTGCCAGAACAGTTAAGAAACATCCATGACAGGCCCCTGGCAGAAGGCTTTGCCTTTTAAATCCCTCAGCGGCGAATAAAGCCTTAAATTGCATCACACAGCCTGTATATAAGCTCCAACAATCACATAGCTGTGCTATATCTTGACGTTATGCCTGCTCGATGTTGGAACTCCCTGTCAATTGCTGGGGTTATTATTAGTATCAAATACTTATCAAATCTTTTTTTGTCATTAGCTGCTCTTCACTTGCTCCATTTTAATATCAGAACACAAAAGACAACTCAGAATTAAAAATATTGCCCTCGTCCTAGTCTGTTCTGAATTTTTATATATAAAGTCCCAAGACTGTCATACCAAAACTCCTAATTATCAGCTCTCCTTCCTCCTAACCAGAAGCATATGTGCAGGAGACAGTAAAAAATGTAAATATCGTTTCTTCCTGAGCTCTCTACTGCTGAAGTAATATTTTTAATAAACTAAAATGAAATAAAGTACTTTTTAATAAAAGAGATCAGAAATAGAACAGCTATTTTATCAAGAGATGAATCATAACTCAGAAAACTTTAAAAAAATAGAAAAAAGGAATTGTTCATTTTGAAAGGAAAACAACACAGAAGAAAGAAGAGCAGATATTTAGAGAAAGCTGAATGGCTGCTCAAAGCAAAAGAAGTAGTATAAAAATAAGGTCTAAAGAAGTAGTCCCTGTGTGAAAATTAGAGATATAGAGAAAGGAAAAAAAGTGGTCTTGTTTACATCTCCGATTCCTGTCCTTCAGGGCATAAATAAATATTACAAAGGAAAGAGCTGATTTGAGATTCTATTTTGGTTCTGGTATTGGGGGAAAAAAATCTAGCTTCAATTTTCTATCATAATACAGTGGAGTTAATTAGTTTCCAAAAAAGAGGAATGCAGCAGTTCCTGTTTAAGAAGATGTGTGCTACAGTACAAATGTTTTGATCTCAATTATGGAATATGCAGATTGTTCCCTGAAATTGTAAAACCTTCAATTTATCCTATACTCAACCCTCAAAACACAATTTCCAAGGAAATACTCAGCTCATCCCCATTAAGGCAAACTATTTTCCTCTTTATTTTCCCCATTTCTTTGTCTTATCCAGGCTGGATATATATTAAAGCATCTCTTCAGGTAGTAGTGATGGGAAGATGGGAAGAAGGAGAAGCATGATGGGGCAGAGAAAGAGGAGAAGAAAGGGGAGAAAATTCTTGCTAAATTAACTCCATCCACAGAAGAGCTCTGAAAACAGTTATACTCTCATTCAGGACAGGAAGGGAATATTACCTTTTGTACATAACACAATAAAGCAGTAAAGTTTTAAAATTCACTCAGCACTTCAGTACTGAATTTTCTCTTATCAGTTAAAATTCAAGAAACTGCATTGTTTGCCTAAGGGACACACTAGGGCTTTCTGTATCAGTTTTTTTTTTTCCCCCCCCCACTACATGCGGGAGACCTGGTTCAGACATAGCTTCAGAATCTTCTCTTATTCTTTGGTGCAAAATAAGCAGACTGTTATAGATATGCTTAATTGATGGGTTAAAGAACATTAAGTCTAGAGAAATACAATGAAAACAATTGAAAGCAAGCCATGACAACTGTGTTAAGATAATTTAACCATAGTAAAATGGTGTAAACCTTGCATTTTTTCTAAACAAAAGCAGGCAGTTGAAAAACATTCTTAGTGAGCAACTCGTGTGAAAATTAAGTAACCACTTACAAAAACATTATTTCCTCCATGTGTCCCGATCCAATATTGGGGGGGGGGGGGGCTTTCGTTATGATCCCAAGGACGAGATTAAGATGCTAAAACCGGTCAAATATCGTACAACCTTTTAACTTTATTTTCAACGGAGTGGGGAGAAAAGGTGGGGAAAGGCAAAGGGGAGGAGAGAGAGAAAGGGGGAGAGAGAGAGAGAGAGAGAGAAAGGGGGAGAGAGAAAGAGATATCACCACCCGTGGATCCAGCGGCGTCCCGTTGGTCTTCTTCACCCTGGGTGTAAATTTTAGCGATGCGCGTGCAGTAATTACAGCTCGAGCAGGGTCTGACCCTAGGTTCCCGCTGAAAAGTTCACAGCCAAATCAAGGCAAATTAAATAAATAAATTGTAATGACATGAGTGCAGTGATTACAGCTCAAGTTGGGTGCCTCCGAAGAGGGACCCCGAACAAAGAAATCCCTGGGCAATTACAGCTTTTTCAAATTAAGTTTCCCACCCCTCACGCGGTAGTTCAGACCAATAGTAATTTTTGGGTCTGGGGTCTCCTGCTCCTTATTGGGTCTCATCGTTGTTCCTAGGTAGGCTGTTTTTCTCCCTTGTCTTTACTGTTGCAGTTTCTGCTGACAGATGTGTTCTGATTCCTTGGGTCCCACCCTTGTCTCTCAAGGCCCTGACAAACAGGTGTTGTTCCAGCAATTAGCACTGCCCCAGCAGTGACAGTAGGTGTTATCTCCCAAGGTCCTGACAAAGAGGCTATAATCCAGACACACACACACACACACCCCCAATTAACACTGTTTCAGCAGTGAGGGGAGGCTTTGTTTCCCAGGGTCCTGGCGCCCAAGCAGGCCTCACTTCAAAGCCTTGACATCCTCCCTCCCAGAGTGTGAAGTATAGAAATGCAGACTGCTTGTAACTCCCTTATCTTTCCAGCCTGCACCAGCTCTGGGGCCCTTTCTCACTGAGCTAGGAGTGCGGCCTAAGGCTTCAGCAAATTTAGCTACTCATGCTAAGCAAGTTTTATAGAAGTTGTGCTAAGCGGCAATAATTTACAGTCCAGGTCCCCAAGTCTCTGCCCGATCGTGCCCTGGTTCGGCGCAGGCTCGGTGTGTCCAGGGTGGTCGCAGGGAGACCATTTTGGGGGTCGCAGCGGCTCAGTCCTGTTTCCACCAGGAGCAGATGGCTTGTTTGGGGTTATGGTTTGCTTGCACCTTATGTACCAAGAAATGTTTAAGGCAAAAGTTCACTCATCTGTCCACCACACCATGTATGTAGGTTCAGTGGCAGAAGCCTTAGAAGAAAGAGCTCCTCCCAGAGCAAAGGAATAATATTCAGTTGACTTCAGATGCAAAGAAGAGATTTGTGAAAAGGCACAAATGGCAGGCCTAAAACATTTTCAAATGTTGTTTTAAGTGAGGCATTTTTGCTAGCAAATGTGCCATGATATAAAATGGAGGATATTTAAAATTGTTAGGATTTGTACAAGTCTGGGACAACTAATTGTGCCCAAGTGTGGCTCAGGCAACTGTTCAAGGTTAAAAGAAAAAGGGGGAACCTGAGAAAAGGGAACAGAAAACCTTGCTTAGAAGTTGCTTGTAAGCAAGGAGCCAGGTATAGGAGCTCAGACAGAATAAATATTTGAGGAACAGCCGCTCTCAGCTAAGGTGCAGAGCTTAACCAGCTTATCTAAGAGCTGAGATGGGGAGCGGGAGCGGCACAGGCATGCCAAGTGCAAGCCAAAGCAGAGTTAGACTGTTGGCAGAAGCAATGGGCAAGTGACTTGAATTGCAGAGTCAGCTGCTGCTCAGCAGGAGCAGGATAGGCAACAGGAGCTGAGATTGACAATCACGGCCTGGGAGTAAGGCGTTCCTGAAGCAGCATGAAGCAATGAGCAGTCCCACTAGTAGCCTTACCAAGAAGAGGACTGTAAATAGTTCTGTATTTCAGGAAAGCGATTTTAGAGACTGTAAATTATCCTGTAGCCTTTCTCTACCCCCATAACATACTTTTCATCAAACCAATTGATTCATGTCTGAAAGGGAAAAAGTTTAATTTTAATGCCCAATTTAATTTTCCCAAGCTTCTGGGTAAGGTTGAAGCTGGCATTTGTTAGCGACCCATAAAATTTCAACTGGGCATTTTTGCTGCCAATCAAGTTCTAGGCTATCTTTATTCCCAAATCCATACATTGAAAAGGGATGTTTGATTTCTTCTTCAAATTAAAAATAAAGTCTTCTTACTGAAAAAAAAATGTGGAGACAATCTGGGCTGAATTTGAACATTTTCACTTTTTAACCTTATTGTTCCTGACCACCTAAAACTTGTGTCCATGCTTGACCGAGACCTAAAAATTATGCAGTGATTTTTTGGTTTTGTTTTTAACTGAAGTGCTCGGATACACATAAGCCTTGGTAAGTACTTTTAGACTATGACTGAAATGCCTGTTAAAGATCAAATACAGCACAGAAGCACCTGCTACTTTTTTTTTAAAAAAAAAAACACACACACATCTGTGCATGCCCCACTTTTTATATCAAACCAAGAAGTGAAGGGAAATAGGTTCTCTCTTCAACTCACTAGGATCAGCCATCTTCTGCTTCCCTGGAGAACAACCAGCACCCTCTGACTCAGGCTCTGCTGACTCAGGCTGGCATATTCAAATACTGCTTTTGAGATTTTCCATTGTGCAGAAGAGAACTAGACAATGAGACCTGGTGGAGCAAGTGTGGTTCTCTAGGCCTTATGATTGAGAACAGAGAACTCATAGTCTAGATCCCTGCATTAAATCCTATATTGTTAAATGAAAATTAAGTAAAATAAAATAACTTCAGCACAGGAGATGGAGAGTGCCTCAAAGATAGTTTATGGTTCTTGAACAGGTGAGGAGAAAGACCAAGCAACAAAAGAAATTGATCTTGGATCTCCTTCTCTTGCTTGACAAACTTTTTAATCCAGAGGACCTGGAAAAGAGAGATAGGGCAGTTTGGTAGTTTCTTCTCCAGTCATGTTTCAGAAGACAATATATGCTTTTCTTAAGAGAAGGGTGATAGTTGCCTACTTTCTGGAGACAGTCACAGGATGTGAATTCTTAATAGGGAGAAAATACAACTTCTTGCATCCTCAAGTAAGATTTCAAAGCCCCGAACAGTGGAGGTAGACCCCCTCAAAACTAATCCAAGGAAGTTCTTAGGCATTACCCTATGGGCCTTCTACACTACGTGGCACTGGAAATCTTGACTTTAGTTTCTACTCGAGAGGCTTAGCAATTAAAGACTGCAGTTTCACCTTCATAGTGCTAAAGATGTGTTTGTTTTAGCCTTTGCTTCAGTGTGGCAGGAAGCAGTGTGAGCAGGGCTGCTCTGCAATGGGGACAAGCCAGGAGCTGAGGGTGACCCCAGCTCAGGCCGTGCCCTCACCAACAGGGCACTGTGCAGGCCAGTGTTGGTGACAGGATCCATCAATAGCCTAGGGACCGTCAGAGAAGGAGAGGTAATGGGTCAGGTCTATCCAGAACGACCAAGAAAGTCAGGGGACAGAGCTGCGTACGATGTAGCTCAGGGCAGGGTGGGGTGCCCCAAACTGAGCTGAAATGGGGCCCCAAAGCCCATGGGCCTGTTGAGGCTTCTCTGGACCATCAAAGTCCACTGGTGCCCTCAAAGACCTGACAAAATGCCAAGCCACCTATATTTCTGCAAATACTGGCTTCTACGTGGAAATCTCTGAAACCTGAGTTTGGTTGTCATACCTCTTATTACTGGAATGAGAGAGAAAAGGATGTGTTGCAATACGCTGCTCCCCAGCCCAACTTCGCTCAGCTAGCAATGGGATGTTAAATATGTATGTATTAAAACTTGTTAGAGAACTTCATACTTACCTGGTTCTTTATTGCTAGAGGACATCCACAGGAATACAAAACCGAAGTCTGTTAAGTAGATAGGAACATATGTGGGGGTGTGGCTGTCTGTCTCTGCTGGATATAAGGAACTCTCAATGGCTTGTGCAACATCCAGAGGCAAGCTGAGAAAAATAGGGGAAGCCTATAGTAAGGCGGAATAGGCAATAACAACAGAAATAGGTTTTGGAATAGTTTTTAGTAAGGAACTTGCTTATCTAACTACCAATATATGTTTTTTAGAGTAGTTATTTAAAATTCTCTGTATGTCTTTAAAGGCATTTTAACATTTCTCATTATTTACACATTGACTCTTGTTACAATTGGCTATAGGAATAAAGTACAGATAAAATGCAAGCATATGGAGTAGTTTTCAGGCTCAGATTTCTTCTGCTTCTCCGTGGACCACTGATAAACTACTACAGTGAAAGAAGCAGGCCCTTTACAGTCATTTAGAACTGCTCTTATTCTAGGTACCAGTGTTGTTTCTGGAAAATGGGAGGGCAAAATGAGAAAACAAAAACACAGGAAAAACAAAGAATAAATATGCAGCCATTTGAGGAAAGAACAAATATTGTTGGCAGTTGTATTCATTTGTGGAGAAATGAGATGCAGAAGTGGTCTCTAAAGTGGAAAAAGAAAAGCCAGTGAAAATCATAATTATAACAGCTCTACTAAGTTAAAATAATGTAAAAAAAGTCTTGCAACAGAACAGAGTCAAAGCTTGACAAATTACACAGCTGAAAAGACAAACTGGACAATGGCTCCAAGAGAAATCATCCTGTGCTCATGTACAGCAATTTGTTTAATATATATTAGATAAATGGATACAATCACCAACAAAACACTACTTTGCCACATTAGCATTTTCACAGCCCTTCACCACATTAAAGAATTTTGAAAATGGCTTAAATATTTTTAATTAGTACAAATCATGGATTAGGGAGCACAGACCATAGGAAGGCATTTAGTACCTCCATGAGTGCTTTTAAATGGCATCCAGCTGACTGGCAACTGTCACTATCAGTTCATTTGTAGAAAATACTCATGCTATTTTTAAAAATCCATAAATGGAAGAAAGATAGATTTACAATGTTTGATCAAAAGGCCAACAAAACAAACACTGGAAAAATCAGGTTTTTTACATGCAAAGATGATGATGAGAAAATGGGGGTTAAGGATTGCAAAACTTGTATATTTTTTAACTGAAATCACAAATAGCTAGTAATATTTCAGCTAGCTCTGTGGAATGACTGCTGTTTCGGCTATAATCAAAACCCTCTTATAATTTTTGTTATGATCACAACAACTCTCTGAATAAAATGATATGAAACCTCTGACTGGTCTTTGAGAAGGACAGTCATGCATATGTAAGGATATTTTGTTAATCATACTGGCTAAAACAGAAGTCTCAAAGTTCATAGGTATGAAAACCACATATATCTTTAAAAGTTCTTATATGGCAAGATATAGATATTGGTAAAGAGATTCACACATTAAAAATCTGTCCTTAACTAGAAATTAAGTATTGAGTTCTTCATGTAAGTGTGATCAACAAGAAGGCTTTGCATAACTGAGTATACTTTCAAGTTTACATATATACACACAATGTCAGTAATATAACATGTCTTCCATATGATAGAATTCATAAATGCAAACCAGAGTAGCTATGCTGAAAAATTATATTTAATTTGGTTTAATATGGACTTAAGGAATAAACAGGTTTGGTTTTAATACATGTGTTCTGTGTAGCCTTGGAGGGGATGTTTGCTGAAATTTCTGTCTTTAGATGAGCCATATGCATTAGAAGGTAGAGATAATCCAGTGGTTACAACAGTATCACTACATTTACAACAGAACAGTTCTGGTTTAAAATCATTTCTATAAAGGATAATACTCATAAAAACTGTCAAGAAAAAAAAGTATATATATATATTTATTCAAAGTCCTTGGTCTTTACTAAATCCCCCCCCCCCCCCATGACTGTTTGCTATTTTTAAATTACGTAGATTTTTCTTCTTATATTAAGGTGCTTAATATTAATAGTTGACATCATAAAAGCTTACATCAAGCCTTAAGCTATAAAATTGTTTAACATAACATTATATTCAAGCGCTGCTGACTTACTGACCACATGGTAATGAAAGACCAGCAAAGTGGAGAAAATTTATTATAAAATATCAGAATTTGTTGAAAGGAACTTTTAGTCACTTTTGAAGGTTCAGAATGAAAATCCTGTTTTTTTCTAGCTTATCTAATTTATTTCCAGGCAATAAGTACTTCAAAGTTAGAAAATCAATTGAAATTGAAAAACAGAAAGCATATTCTTTCTTTAGAAAAGTATATTTGAAGCAGATATGAAAAGTTAAATTCTACTAATTTTAAAATCTTGAACCACACAAAAATGCCATTATTGCCTAGCTTCATGGTTTAATGCAGCACTTCCTTTTAAATGGCAAACATATTCCAATATATCTTCTTTTTTTCTTGTATAGCATTATATTTCATTAACATTTTTTAAATATTAGCTTATTCATGTTTTGCATGGAATTTCAGTTTTCATCCTAAGATAATTCAATAAAAGATAAAAACTAAATACAATCTCTGTAAATGAGAAGTAGCAGAATTCATTCATTATGTAAAAAATAGCAATATGATAAAAAGTTTTCTTTAACCTTGTGTATAGTATAGTATACTACACTATTGTATATAGTCCTGTATATACTATATAGTAGTATATAGTATGTATATATACAGTATGTATATAGTATATATTATTAGTATTATAGTATTGTATAGTAATGTATATTGTATATAGTACCGTATGGTATAGGCTAATATTGTATATAGTTTTGTATAGTATAGTGTAGTGTTGTATATAGTATGGTATACCTGCATACATTTAGGAAAAAACATTTTGTTTAAACTTTATATGTAGCTCTTCATCAGTTTAGCAATAAAGCTTTCCTTAAAAAAAGTAAAAAATAAAAAATAAAGTAAAAAAGTAAAATATAAAAAGTTGATGTGTGAATAAGAGCTTGTGCGTGTTCATTAATCTGTGAGTAAATTACATGATTTCTTTCCCTACTACTGATCTATGCTTGTAGTTATGCCTGATAGAGGCATGTATTTCAGCCTCCGTAAGATTAAACCCATCTACATTTCCTGTTATATAGTTATGTCACATGTTGCCCATTATACACTACTTTATTTTGTGCATTGATAAAAATATTTCAAAAATATCCAAAATTGTGTTTAGCCTCTATTTTTCTGTACATAAATGCACACAATCTGTATTGCATGAATTAGAAGAACGTGCTGCTACATACGATATTCAGAGGTTTACATATTTTGGCAGTCAATCATATTCAGTTGGCATAAGGCACTCTGTATTCTTAGTTTTGCAAGACTGTGTGGAGACAATATTGCTTAGAGGAAGATATATATCAGCACCAGGATAGCTGTCTTTGTGATTAAAATCAATTGCTGAGAATGACTTGCTCTTTGGGATAAGATGTCTGAAATGAAAGACTCTGTGTATGCTCTCTGTTTCCCTGAGAGATATTCTGTGACTGGTTTCTATAATGGTAAGAAACCAGTTACATTCACTGACATAGAGAGCCCAAATCTCTCTGAAAGGCTGTATGCAGATCATCTCTTGCAAGAGCATGTTTCAAACCAGCCACAACTAATGAGTAAGGCCCAGACACCCCTTTTACCTTCACTCTGTTAAGTCTCAGGCGTTCTGTCATGGACTGTTTTTCTTATCATTGTAGTGTGGAAAACGCAGATGTACAGCGATTTGGTAAGTAAAAAAGAAAATAAAGTAGGTTGCCCAGATGATGGTTAGAAAGGACCATTTTGCACAAGTTATGGTGAAATGCCACTGATTTGGAGAGATCTAATATACTTAGACTGGAGTAAAGAGACATTAGACTCCTGCTGATATTTTATTAATATAATAATAAATCTATCTGGCAGCCTTATCCAGCTTTAAATTGTCTACCTGCATTTTGTAAATGCAGGGGAAAATACAGCACAAATAAAGTGGAACTGAAGGGAATTTAGTTTAGTGCCTTTCACATGTGTGTCTTTAGCTAATGACATCCAAATGGGCACCTGAGAGCATCATCTGACATCCTTTACTACTCTCCTAAAGAATTTGCCCACAAGCATTTTTCATTGTGTCATTTATATGCAGTTTTATTAAATAAAGGCAATGTAATGGCCTGCTGACCATTTTACTTTTTTGTGTGTCAAAAAAGATGTATTATAGTAATTAAATTGTACTTGTTGGGCCCAGTTCCTACCTATATTTCTGAGATGATCTAAAAGTATGTGAAGGACAAGAGAGAACCAAATGATAAATAATGAGTTAGTGGTTTTATTCTAATTAATATAATTATAGATTGGCTGCACCTCAACTATGTCTTAGCTCTTAAATGAGGCTCTGTTATAAATGGAAATCAGCAGCAATCTCTCCATCAGTTTCAAGTTAAACCATATTTTCCTGTCTTCACATGACAAAGTGCCTAAATATTGACCATATTTTTCTCCAAGAAATGGTTGAAAGACTGACCTAAATTAGTCTTTACTAAACTTTAAGAGCTTCTATGAGAAGGGGAGAGAAAAAGGGGAGGGGAAGGGGACAAAAGAACCAAAACAGTCACAGAGACCCTCTGATTCTTGTAGGCCAAACTTCCTCCTGACTATGCTGTTCCACACGTTTCCACACTTTGTTCCCCATGGAGCACACCAAGGCATGACACCTAAACCCCAAGCCCCTGTCGCATCCTCTAATAAAATCCTCTTGTGCTCCATATCACACCTCATTTATCTCTACTGCACATGCTACCGCCACCTCTGAACCTCCCACCATCTGCCTTGAGTACTCATAAGCTGGAGAAGGGTAAGAGAAGCTGAAAGCACAGGCACAAAGAGGATGATGCCATGGGCAGCACGGTGTTGTCTGTAGGATCATCCAGCTGCTGCACGCCAGAAACCACAGGCCCAGGAGCACACCAAGCACTAGCTGTGTCTCCGTGGCTTCATAGTTCATTGCTGGAGACTTTGCTTGCTGTGGCTCAGGAATGATAGGCTTGTGCTGCTGCATCCTGCTTGTATGAGCAGATCAGCCGCCAGACACGGGATGTCCCAACCTGGGCTGCTGACTGCACGATAAAGACAAAAGAAAAGTTTTGCTCCTCACATTACAAACTCGGGGTTACCAGCACATTTGCCTTGTCATGGTGGCATCCACATTTATATAAAACAAAGCATATGCCACAGAGCTTATTGAGAGGCACATGTGCATGGGGATTTAGAGGGCATTGTAGGTAGATGGGGATGTGGACCATTCAGTGTGTATTGAAGACAGACCAATTTAAGGCACTCCAAAGAGCACGTGGTTCAAACAGCATGGGAGTGTGCCTAATGAGCCTATTACTTCTGAGATTTCTCTATGACATACTGAGATATTTCCCAAGCTACTCCAAAAGACACTGCAAGGACTGAACAACATAGTTGTGGTGAGGATACCACCAGGATGGTATAACAGGGTGTAAATACAGTCATTATATCTCAGTTTGTTCCCACCAATCTCAAAGCAAAACTGTTAAACTCAGATTTTTAAGACTAGCTGGGTGATACATGCACTAATTCAAATGTACTGTATGTACACATCCCAAGGGTCTTTGTTTGTTTGTTTGTTTTGTATAAGAGGCCCAAATGTGTATATATGCTGAGAACATTGTATGTACAATGCAGATACATGCAAAACTATGTGTACTCTTTTTTGGACATTTCTGAGGGCAAACAATCCCTGTTTTCACCATTTTCAGTATTCTCATGCATTAAAACATCCTGAAGACATCTATAATTTCAGTTTTATTTGTTTCACATCAACAACTAACTGTTCCAACCAAGATCAGAGCTTTAATACAGAATTCCACAAGCCCAATCTGTGAATCCATCATTTAGGTTAGCAAAAATGCTCATGGCAGATCCATTGATCCACACAGCTTACCTGTGTGAATAGCTGCTTGCTCTTGTGAGAAAGGATTTTCACAACATCTCTGATAGCTTGATTATCTTTAAAACCTCTCATTTCCACCATACATTTTCATGTGTTTTAAACATTTCCATCAATTATATGCAAGGCTAGACCTAGGGGACAATGGCATTAAGGAAAACAGATGAGATAATCCTTTACCAATTTGAAATCTTATTCTTTAATTCACTCCACCCTTCTTTCAGCTTCAGATAACGAGAAGCTATTTTATTCACTTTATTTTCTGTTCCTGTGTGAATAATAAATATGTCTGCTAGAGCTGTCACTGAGTCCTCAGAACATGGAAGACATTTTAATTCACTTTATTTTCTGTCTTTCTCTTAGTAATAAATACTTACTAGGCTTTTCAGAGTTCTCCTGGGATTCATGTCACTGGTAAAGTAGAAGACATGACCTTATGCTTCCCTACTGGGTTTGCATTTCCCATAACTTAAATTGCACTCAAATCTCATTGACCATTCCTGTTGCAACCGCTAAGACACTTAATCTAAAGCACATAATGCTTGAGACTGGTGACAGATCTCTTCAGTGCTAATTTAAGAATATTAGTTTATGAAGAAGCTTGTAGTGAGATTTTTGGGAAACAGATTAACTAAACATTATGAGAAATTCTTTTCAGTAAATTTCATATATTTCCAGTGCTTCTTTTCAAATTTGCCTTCCAACCGATAGCATCTTCTATGTGATCTGCTGTCTTTTGGGCCAGCTTTTCAAACTCTTAACTTTTTCATACATTGTAGAATTGGGTTATCAAATCAAGTCTTGAATATGTATTGAGGAAGGGAATCCAGCTGACTGCATCTGAAGTCATCAGAAAAACTTTCGATTAAAAAACATCAGGGAGAAGAGGGAGCAGCGGGAGCAGAGCTAAGCCCACAGGCCAGCAGGGCGGGGCCCAGTTGGGATTGGCGAAATCGACAGTCAGGCGCAGAGGGGCTGTGATGTGGCCGGGCCAGAACCGAGGGCCTGAGCTTCACACGGCCACAAGCAAGGGGGCCCCGAGGAGGGTCCTTACAACTCACCCCCACCCAGCACCTCCTGGCCATAAGGCCCAGGCACCCAGTCGGGGCACAGGGTCCTGGCAGAAAACTTGTGCAACATTTATTTTCCTTGCAATAAAAAGAGCAGAAGAATTCCTGTTAGAACAGAAATGGCTTACGAGTTGCACCTGAGTCACAGAACTTTTTTTTTCTCCTCCTAGCATAATTAAATTGAATTCACAAGGGTTTGCTGTGAGTTTTACAAATTCTGGATTCAGACCTCTTTGCAAAAGATGTACTGCATGAGAAATTCACGAACAAGTGATACAATAGGTTGTTGACTGTGAGTGATGCATGCTTTGTGTTTCCTTCCTGTTGACCCTGTTGATACACTAGAGGGCTGTGCTGCCATTCAGAGGGACCTTGACAGGCTGGAGAGATGGGCAGAGAGGAACCTCATGAAATTCAACAAAGGGAAGTGCAGGGTCCTGCACTTTGGGAGGAATAACCCCACGCACCAGTACAGGCTGGGGGCTGAACTGCTGGAAGGCAGCTCTGCGGAGAAGGACCTGGGAGTCCTGGTGGACCACAGGCTGACCATGAGCCAGCAATATGCCCTTATGGCCAAGAAAGCCAATGGTGTCCTGGGTTGCATTAGGAAGAGCATTGCCAGCAGGTCGAGGAAGGTTATCCTCCCCATCTACTCAGCCCTGGTGAGGCCACATCTGGAGTACTGTGTCTGATTCTGGACTCCCCAGTATAAGAGAGACATGGAGCTACCAGAGCAGGTCCAGCAGAGAGCTACAAAGATGAAGAAGGGACTGGAGCATCTCTCCTATGGGGAAAGGCTGAGAGAGCTGGGGCTGTTCAGCCTGGAGAAGAGAAGCTGAGGGGGCATCTTATCAATTTGTGTAAGTATCTGAAAGGAGGATGTAGAGAGGATGGAGCCAGACTCTTTT
Organism: Dromaius novaehollandiae; assembly: GCF_036370855.1. Lineage (NCBI taxonomy): Eukaryota > Metazoa > Chordata > Aves > Casuariiformes > Dromaiidae > Dromaius > Dromaius novaehollandiae. Next base: position 65,404,802 of record NC_088099.1, on the reverse strand, counting down.
CAGTGGTGCCCAGTGACAGGTCAAGAGGCAATGGGCACAAACTGAAACACAAGAAGTTCCATCTGAACATCTTTACTGTGAGGATAACAGAGCACTGGAACAGGTTACCCAGAGAGGTTGTGGAGTCTCCTTCCCGGGAGATATTCGAAAGCCATCTGGACACAATCCTTGGAAACATGCTGTAGGTGACCCTGTTTGAGCAGGGGGGTTGGTCTAGATGATCTCCAGAGGTCCCTTCCAACCTCAACCCTTCTGTGATTCTGTGATTTTGTGTGACCCCCTTTCACAAGCCCGTCTGTCGCCTCTCTAATATGATAATTATACTAGTTTTATATCTTCTGGTTTTGGATGGTGCCTACTATCTTTGCTTCCTCTGCAATATGAATGATGTGTATGAGCTACACGTGTAAAAACATGTGTATAACATATTCTTTAATAAGCACGTAACCTCACAAATATATAAAGAAATGTTCAGAGAACACTATTTTAAAACCCCATGAAACATTGTCACATTCAGTTTAAAGGCACATGAGGACCATTGGCAGGAAAGTAGATGTTTTACTTGACATTGAAATAGTGGTGGGAGAGAAAAGCTGTGGGAGCTGTATTCGTATTTTCTCCCTTCTAAAATAATGAGCAAATGATCAATAAAATTGAGAACAAAATATGCAGAGGAAATTTTTTTCTATATATTGCTCGTAAACTTTGAAACTAACTACTACAACATATGGAGTGATTCCAAGATCTTAGCAGGATTCTACAATTATTAGCCATGTATATCAATAATGAGTACATCCATAAGTGTAATAAAAACAAACAAGAAGACAATATATAGGCAATCATAAAACCCAAGAATTTTCACTCAGGTCACCTAACCCTTTAAACAGTATCAACTCTTCTTCTGAACATCTCTCAATTATTTTAAACACAAATTAGCAATGCTGTTGTGTATATTAATAGACTTCTAAAAATTATTTCCAGACTACAGTATTATTATAATAAACTAGTTCATTAAAGCAATATGCTCTCTTCAGGGACTTCAGCTCATCTGCATTTTAATCTTCCATTTGGTTTTTCCAAGACTAGCACATTATTAAGACAATAAATAAATTTACTAAAATTCTACTTTAAAAGATAATACCAGAATATTTAATTGATTAAATGAAAGCAATAAAATACAAAAGGTAGAACAGTAAAACTAGAAGTTACTGACATTGTTTTGGTTAAAGAAAACACAGTCTTTGAAGAATAGTGGTAATTATAATATCTACCTCTTGCATAGTCCTTTCAACCCACATGTCACAAAATACTATACAAAGGAAGTCAGCATCACTACCTAAACTTTTCAGATGAACAAAGTGGCTCAAAAAGAGAACTTCCTAAAATTGACCGACACATTGACCTGGGTACACAAATGAATCCCTTGAGTCTGAGTATAGGATTTCACACAAGAGACTATGCTGCTTTACCATAGATATGTAGGAGGAAAAGCAAATAGAAGTGCCTATAATTACTGCTGTGTTTTCAAGTTCAGCTTGCCATGCTTTGAGTTTTGATACTATGCCCTGTCCACAGTAAAAACAAAAAACAAAACAAAACAAAAAAAAAACTAGGTCTTTTTTACTGAAGAGATGATGAGGATACTGCTTGTTCAATGGAAAGCTTGCTTCACACACAACTATGTAGAGGAAGGCAAAGACTATCTACAAGAAAATTAAAGAACTGTAGTATACCATTAAGTAAGTAACTCTCTCTCATCTGGATGGATGGTGCTGTGAAATACAAGGTACTATAATCAAGGAGATCAGCAAACTCAGCGACTGTAGGAAGAAAGAACTTGTACATGTTGGGCATAGAAAAGCTAATAATTATTCTCAGAGCTAAATGTGAACTATCAAGAATTCCTGTAGGCACTATGTGAAGTTCATAATTGCAAGGAATCCTTTCTGACTGTAATGACTTCTGTTGTGGAAAATAGACAATCTGCTGGGCACTTCTTACCACTCAGGAACTAAGATGCTGAATTCAATTCAGATGATTACATGCAACAAAAACAAGGGCTTTGTTTGCATCATGCCTAGACTTACATTTGGGTAACTGTAGTTCTTATAGACACATTTGCCATTGAGATTCATTATGCTTGCGGTTGTGATCGAGTGTCCATTCACGTCTCTTTATCACCTCTAACATTTATTTATGCACACAATATTTAATAAATATATATAATACAATATTTATAAAATATATACCAGTTCTATTTTATTTATAATTTTAAAAATTCTACATACTGGAAATTTTCAGGCAAATATTGTCTGAGAGTGGATTTTAGCAGCTTCAGAAATGACGACTTGAAGTGTCTGTAAATTGTGAGATAATTTTCTATGGTCTTATCTCACAAAAATGGAATGACATTAGATGCAAATGTTTCACAGAGTGGTAGATCTTCCATATGGAGAGGGGAGAGGGAAGAGAAACTATCAGAGAGGCTGACTAAATCTTCTGGTAGGAAAAAGCATAACTTTCTAGGGAGAAATAATAAATTGATTGTCACTTTATTTCCAAACTTTCCACAGCTCTATATCAGTGCAACCGGTGGGAGGAGGAAGAAGTAGCTAATGCATAATTGTCATTTCAGCCAATGTACGTTATAAAAACATGACTGAGTGCTTTTGACAAGGCAAATCTTCTCTAGGAGCCTTTAGGCAGAGGAACCATTATGTCTGAATCCATTTGACACAGGCAATAAATCACACTACTCATTCATTGAAGACAGCTGCAGAAATCTGATTGAGAAGCCAGAATTTGTCTCACACATGTTATGGTACAGACTAGGTAGTGTTTTGACCAGCTTCTAAAAGATTTTCTACACTGCTAAGGTTAAGGCTATTTAAATGATTAGCCATCAGTAACGGGTTTCCTAAGAACAGATTCCCACTACATTTTGCGAAGGGGTTGTGAATGACATAGTCAAACATACTAACTCTCTATTCATCCTGATGATTATTCTACTGCCAGGATGCATATCTGCTACCCTCAAGACATGCCTGCACTTTTACAGCCTAAACTACATACTACCTATTTCTTCCAGGAAATTTGCTATTACAGCAGCACTGGATAACCATTCAACACAGGCATGATTTTCATATAGTTGCTATATGTACAGTGAGGTTACAATACATGGCCTATCTTTTTCAGTCGTCCTATGACTTCTGAGATATTCCATCATTGCAACCAGTTGTTTTTTTTTCTCTCCTTCAGAGGAAAAGTAGAACATCGGGGGACCCTCTGGGACCCTGTAGATTCATTCTATCACAGCAGAAAAACAGCCCTAAGGAAGTTCTAGGCATACATGTAGGATTACCTGGCAGAAAAAAAATGGCCCAAAAAAGAGATCAAGTGTTGTGTCTCACACGGGACTGGACTGGGCCTGCCTAAACTAAAGAGCATTTGAGTAGGACGCAGTCAGGAAGAGAACAAAATCCTGCTCAGGGAAGGGGAAATGGTTCAGGCAAAGGGGTGCGGGCTACGACTTTGGAGAGCCAGGAAGGTGAGAACAACTGCTTCCTCCGTGCAGAAGGAAAAAACCAGAGAAGTGGTGCTTTTGTCTCGTTCAGGGGTACTAGTCTCAAGGTCACCATCTTCCTAAATAGACAGGGAGGGGCGAGAGTTATAAACTCACCCGAGCCGCAAGCACTCCTCCCGCTTCACATTTGATGGCTTCTGGCCAAAGCCCCGCTTCTTCCCTCTGCACAGAGCCACGTTGGCTTTGCAGCAGCACTGCGGGTGTAGCCTGCTCTCCTCTCTCCCACCACCCATCTTTCCAGTCCCAGACTACACGTACAGTGTGCTCTCACGCACATCGCCTGGGGCTTAAACACACACTCACCCCCTGCCCCAACCAGCACCTAAGCCAGCAGTTCAGCAGCCGCCAGGGATATGCACACCTGAGAGTAATGCCAGCTTCCCTCGCTCTCTGTCTTGGAAGCCCTCCTCCAACAACACCAGCAGCACCACCACCACTCTGAACAGGGGGGCAGAGCCAGGACAGGGAGCTCCAGAGGCCGCCTCCCAAGTGCCAGACAGAGAGGAGGAAAGCCTTGGGACAGTTTCCACAAATCAGCCCCACCCTGAAGGCGATTCCTGTGGAGGCAAGGAGAATGGACCTTTCTGCCGAGCTGCCTACCAGAAGCGGAGGCTTTGGCTTCTCCAAAGCAGCAGCTCTCTCTGCAGCTGCTTTGGTGGCTCTCTTCTCAACGCTTTGTGCACCACCATGGAGGCTCTGGCCCCCTCTTCAACCACCCATCAGGCAGCTGGAGAGAGAAGGAGCTCAAGACAGCAAGCCCCCCACTAGCTTTCTGCTCCGCAGACTGAACCCCCCCCCACCACCACCACCTCCCGGCCTCCGGGGACCTGAAAGGCCCCTCCACCGGACTGGTTCTGTCGCCCTGGCACAACAGCCCCAAGGAAGGCAGGCCCTCTCCTTCCCTGCCCTGCAGGGCTCAGGGAGGAAGCGATCCCACCTCCACAAATGCCAGGGGTGGGGGGCAGTGCGGAAGAGGAAAGAAGGGCTCCAGCAAGACTGCAAAGTCAACAACTCTTTTATTGATTGCCAGGAGAAAGCGGGCGGGTGTGCTGGGCTAACGCCTCCTTTCCCACGGGGAGAAGGTCACCTTCTTCACCTGGCTCCTGTGTGGTGGGGGCTGAGCTGCCTGCCCACCACTGGGCCCAGGTTGCGGGGCTTGAGAGCCCATGGCTCTCCAGGAACGTTGTCGCCACCACTCCCTGGAGGGCATCACATGCAGAGCCTTGCTCTGCCGTGGCTGCTTTTCCGGAGGTGGGTCAACCTCCATTGGTTCCTCCGTGTCTTCGGGAGGGTCCACCTCCATGGGTTCCACCCCGTCTTCTTTCGGAGGGTCCACCTCCATGGGCTCCACATCACCCCGTGGGCAAGATGTCACAACAGTGACCTCTTTCACGGACATGATTTTGTCCCAGAGATCTTTCTTCTGTATGCGCTTCCTCTTCCTGCCGAGGCGCACCATCCGGTCCATCGTTCGCAGGACCCCTGTTCAGTGCACCTCACAAAGAGGGGCAGCAGCTCCCTTCGGCCTCCTTGCACCCTGCCTGCTCCAAGTCTCCTTGGTGCTGCAGGAGCCAGAAGCTCAGCGAGCTGCGGGACACTCGCAGCGGTCCCTGTTTTTATGGCGCCCGGGACAATGGGCACTGAGGTCGCTGGTGACAGCAGCAGGCCACTGTGATGGCGGGCCCAAGCGCCAGCCAAATATGGCTCTGAGTGAAGTGGAGGTTCCCATGGCCTGAAAGATGCCCTGCTTTCCAAGAAGAGGGGGCCGGTGGCTGAGCCCCCCTTGCCTCGGCATCCTTCCCACGTGCCATTTGGCCGCACAGCTCGGGCGGCAATTTTGCCTCGGCCCCCCTCGGGCATCCTGCGCTCCAGCTCCCTCCTCAGCCCGTGGGCCTGCCGCTGGGCTCCATCCAGGATGTCACTGCTGGGCTGGTCCTTACTGTCTGGAGAGCCCAAAATGCACGCAGCCCGCCAGATGCCCCTCACGAGGGCTGACACCAGGGCAACAGTCCCTTTCCCCCCACCCGCCCGCCACACGTCACCACCGCCCAGGCTCAGCTTCTCCTCCAGCACCACCAGGCACGCTCTCCACTCCTCTTACCCCCGCTGCCGCCACCACCACCACCGCCCCGGGGCCCTTCCGGCAGAGCTGCCCCTCAGCCAGCTCGGCTCCAGCCCACGTGGTGGTGTGGCATCGTTCCACAATGGGTGCGGGATGGTACATGTCCTCCCCTTTCAACACCGGGAGGTTTTTGCCAGCCTGATTCCCCGACTTGTGGATGCCTCCTGAGCGGCCACCCTCCCCTCCAGTGGATCATCTGCATTCCCGCCCTCCCCACTTTGGAGTCGCCCACACCCCTGCGGAAGGTGCCCCCTGCCCCACCACCTCCCCCCAGGCCCTTCCTTCAGACCTTCCCTGCAGTCAGCCCCAGCACTCAGCCAAAGGGCACCACGAGTACTTGCCCCTCAGGGGAACTTTACCCCGCTGATCACAAGCCACGGGCCCAGCCGGCACAGAGCCCGCTTCTGAGCTCCACGCCTCACCGTTTGCTCATAGGAGGCCGTGGGAGACGGTGTCACGAGGCTTGCTAACATCTGGGTCAACGACATCCACTGTTCTCCCCTTGTCCCAGTCATCTGCTCAGCGCAAGCTCTCAGGCGGGTCCCAGCACCATTTGCCCTTGCTGAACCCCTGCTGCCTCCCACCGCCTTGCCATTTGGCCTCCCTTCTCACTTGGGCCAGCAGCTGCGCGTTGCCTTTCCAAGGGGGACAAGGCACATCGTCTCACGGGTTACACCAGCCGACGGCTTGGTTCCCTGCAACTTCCGAAGAACTGTTGCAACATCACGGCAACTCTGTGTCATGACACATGTTGCATCTGATGCTCTCCCCCTTTGCACGTGCACATGTCACCGCTGAGGCAGTGTGGCAGGAACAGTCCGAGGTCCCATCTTTAGCTCCAAAGAGGCTGGGAAATTGTTCTCATCCCAGCAGAGCTCCCAGTTCAGTCAGCGCATATCTTTGCAAAGGGAAAGACCCCTCACCAAGGGAAGCGGAAACATCCAAAGAAAACTAGAGCTCCTTACAAACGGACAGGTGAAAAGCACAACACCGCAGCACTGAGGAGAACCCTTGCAAGGGGGAGAGCTCTGGGCTCGAGAGGTGCTTGCTGGATAACAGCTTCACGCGCAGGCAGGGCTGTCTCTGGCTGGGGAAACCATTGGCTGAGTGCCCTCCTCTTCCTTTCCCTCTCTCTTCTCCTCGCACATCAATGGCAAAGCGCACAAAGCAAGAGACTTCCTTCCTTGCGTCCATCTTCCCTGCTGCTTTGCGCAAATGAATGCGTTGGAAATACCAGGGCCACTGGAATGACTCACGACACGGAAGACAAGACTCGTGCTCCATGGTAAATGGTAATTTGGTCCGTGAGCAAGAGAGATGCAGCTGCATCTCCCGTCAGCCCTTGCCAGGAGGATCCCTGCAATCCAGAAGGGACGAGGCAGATGCGCTCTTAGCTCAGGGCATGCCCTGTGCCAGCTCGCGAGGGAGGCAAGCAGGAGCACAGCTGCTGACTCTGTAGATAACCTGATCTTCCTACGCTTCTCCTAAACTTTGCGCTACCTTCTTGAGTTCCACTGGCAGGACAACGCGTGAAGGTGCCGAGGTGCTGAATTCATGGCTGCAGCCTGCGGGGAGAGTCCACAGAGCAAAGGGACGACAGGAGTTTCACCACGGGGTCGTCTGCGGCACAAACGGAGCCGCTTGCTCCCATCACACCACCGAACTTTAGCAGTCCTTAGAATGCATTGCAGAGATTACACCTACAAGCCGTTCTTTGCTTCCTCTTCCTCTGGCAATAGCCGGCCTTAGAAGAGGCAGGAGAGCTGGGACAGGGTGAAAACCAACGGTGAGGCGTGACGGTCGTGTCTCACAGGGGACTGGACTGGGCCTGCCTAAACTAAAGAGCATTTGAGTAGGACGCAGTCAGGAAGAGAACAAAATCCTGCTCAGGGAAGGGGAAATGGTTCAGGCAAAGGGGTGCGGGCTACGACTTTGGAGAGCCAGGAAGGTGAGAACGACTGCTTCCTCCGTGCAGAAGGAAAAAACCAGAGAAGTGGTGCTTTTGTCTCGTTCAGGGGTACTAGTCTCAAGGTCACCATCTTCCTAAATAGACAGGGAGGGACGAGAGTTATAAACTCACCCGAGCCGCAAGCACTCCTCCCGCTTCACATTTGACGGCTTCTGGCCAAAGCCCCGCTTCTTCCCTCTGCACAGAGCCACGTTGGCTTTGCAGCAGCACTGCGGGTGTAGCCTGCTCTCCTCTCTCCCACCACCCATCTTTCCAGTCCCAGACTACACGTACAGTGTGCTCTCACGCACATCGCCTGGGGCTTAAACACACACTCACCCCCTGCCCCAACCAGCACCTAAGCCAGCAGTTCAGCAGCCGCCAGGGATATGCACACCTGAGAGTAATGCCAGCTTCCCTCGCTCTCTGTCTTGGAAGCCCTCCTCCAACAACACCAGCAGCACCACCACCACTCTGAACAGGGGGGCAGAGCCAGGACAGGGAGCTCCAGAGGCCGCCTCCCAAGTGCCAGACAGAGAGGAGGAAAGCCTTGGGACAGTTTCCACAAATCAGCCCCACCCTGAAGGCGATTCCTGTGGAGGCAAGGAGAATGGACCTTTCTGCCGAGCTGCCTACCAGAAGCGGAGGCTTTGGCTTCTCCAAAGCAGCAGCTCTCTCTGCAGCTGCTTTGGTGGCTCTCTTCTCAACGCTTTGTGCACCACCATGGAGGCTCTGGCTCCCTCTTCAACCACCCATCAGGCAGCTGGAGAGAGAAGGAGCTCAAGACAGCAAGCCCCCCACTAGCTTTCTGCTCCGCAGACTGAACCCCCCCCCACCACCACCACCTCCCGGCCTCCGGGGACCTGAAAGGCCCCTCCACCGGACTGGTTCTGTCGCCCTGGCACAACAGCCCCAAGGAAGGCAGGCCCTCTCCTTCCCTGCCCCGCAGGGCTCAGGGAGGAAGCGATCCCACCTCCACAAATGCCAGGGGTGGGGGGCAGTGCGGAAGAGGAAAGAAGGGCTCCAACAAGACTGCAAAGTCAACAACTCTTTTATTGATTGCCAGGAGAAAGCGGGCGGGTGTGCTGGGCTAACGCCTCCTTTCCCACGGGGAGAAGGTCACCTTCTTCGCCTGGCTCCTGTGTGGTGGGGGCTGAGCTGCCTGCCCACCACTGGGCCCAGGTTGCGGGGCTTGAGAGCCCATGGCTCTCCAGGAACGTTGTCGCCACCACTCCCTGGAGGGCATCACATGCAGAGCCTTGCTCTGCCGTGGCTGCTTTTCCGGAGGTGGGTCAACCTCCATTGGTTCCTCCGTGTCTTCGGGAGGGTCCACCTCCATGGGTTCCACCCCGTCTTCTTTCGGAGGGTCCACCTCCATGGGCTCCACATCACCCCGTGGGCAAGATGTCACAACAGTGACCTCTTTCACGGACATGATTTTGTCCCAGAGATCTTTCTTCTGTATGCGCTTCCTCTTCCTGCCGAGGCGCACCATCCGGTCCATCGTTCGCAGGACCCCTGTTCAGTGCACCTCACAAAGAGGGGCAGCAGCTCCCTTCAGCCTCCTTGCACCCTGCCTGCTCCAAGTCTCCTTGGTGCTGCAGGAGCCAGAAGCTCAGCGAGCTGCGGGACACTCGCAGCGGTCCCTGTTTTTATGGCGCCCGGGACAATGGGCACTGAGGTCGCTGGTGACAGCAGCAGGCCACTGTGATGGCGGGCCCAAGCGCCGGCCAAATATGGCTCTGAGTGAAGCGGAGGTTCCCATGGCCTGAAAGATGCCCTGCTTTCCAAGAAGAGGGGGCCGGTGGCTGAGCCCCCCTTGCCTCGGCATCCTTCCCACGTGCCATTTGGCCGCACAGCTCGGGCGGCAATTTTGCCTCGGCCCCCCTCGGGCATCCTGCGCTCCAGCTCCCTCCTCAGCCCGTGGGCCTGCCGCTGGGCTCCATCCAGGATGTCACTGCTGGGCTGGTCCTTACTGTCTGGAGAGCCCAAAACGCACGCAGCCCGCCAGATGCCCCTCACGAGGGCTGACACCAGGGCAACAGTCCCTTTCCCCCCACCCGCCCGCCACACGTCACCACCGCCCAGGCTCAGCTTCTCCTCCAGCACCACCAGGCACGCTCTCCACTCCTCTTACCCCCGCTGCTGCCACCACCACCACCGCCCCGGGGCCTTTCCGGCAGAGCTGCCCCTCAGCCAGCTCGGCTCCAGCCCACGTGGTGGTGTGGCATCGTTCCACAATGGGCGCGGGATGGTACATGTCCTCCCCTTTCAACACCGGGAGGTTTTTGCCAGCCTGATTCCCCGACTTGTGGATGCCTCCTGAGCGGCCACCCTCCCCTCCAGTGGATCATCTGCATTCCCGCCCTCCCCACTTTGGAGTCGCCCACACCCCTGCGGAAGGTGCCCCCTGCCCCACCACCTCCCCCCAGGCCCTTCCTTCAGACCTTCCCTGCAGTCAGCCCCAGCACTCAGCCAAAGGGCACCACGAGTACTTGCCCCTCAGGGGAACTTTACCCCGCTGATCACAAGCCACGGGCCCAGCCGGCACAGAGCCCGCTTCTCAGCTCCACGCCTCACCGTTTGCTCATAGGACGCCGTGGGAGACGGTGTCACGAGGCTTGCTAACATCTGGGTCAACGACATCCACTGTTCTCCCCTTGTCCCAGTCATCTGCTCAGCGCAAGCTCTCAGGCGGGTCCCAGCACCATTTGCCCTTGCTGAACCCCTGCTGCCTCCCACCGCCTTGCCATTTGGCCTCCCTTCTCACTTGGGCCAGCAGCTGCGCGTTGCCTTTCCAAGGGGGACAAGGCACATCGTCTCACGGGTTACACCAGCCGACGGCTTGGTTCCCTGCAACTTCCGAAGAACTGTTGCAACATCACGGCAACTCTGTGTCATGACACATGTTGCATCTGATGCTCTCCCCCTTTGCACGTGCACATGTCACCGCTGAGGCAGTGTGGCAGGAACAGTCCGAGGTCCCATCTTTAGCTCCAAAGAGGCTGGGAAATTGTTCTCATCCCAGCAGAGCTCCCAGTTCAGTCAGCGCATATCTTTGCAAAGGGAAAGACCCCTCACCAAGGGAAGCGGAAACATCCAAAGAAAACTAGAGCTCCTTACAAACGGACAGGTGAAAAGCACAACACCGCAGCACTGAGGAGAACCCTTGCAAGGGGGAGAGCTCTGGGCTCGAGAGGTGCTTGCTGGATAACAGCTTCACGCGCAGGCAGGGCTGTCTCTGGCTGGGGAAACCATTGGCTGAGTGCCCTCCTCTTCCTTTCCCTCTCTCTTCTCCTCGCACATCAATGGCAAAGCGCACAAAGCAAGAGACTTCCTTCCTTGCGTCCATCTTCCCTGCTGCTTTGCGCAAATGAATGCGTTGGAAATACCAGGGCCACTGGAATGACTCACGACACGGAAGACAAGACTCGTGCTCCATGGTAAATGGTAATTTGGTCCGTGAGCAAGAGAGATGCAGCTGCATCTCCCGTCAGCCCTTGCCAGGAGGATCCCTGCAATCCAGAAGGGACGAGGCAGATGCGCTCTTAGCTCAGGGCATGCCCTGTGCCAGCTCGCGAGGGAGGCAAGCAGGAGCACAGCTGCTGACTCTGTAGATAACCTGATCTTCCTACGCTTCTCCTAAACTTTGCGCTACCTTCTTGAGTTCCACTGGCAGGACAACGCGTGAAGGTGCCGAGGTGCTGAATTCATGGCTGCAGCCTGCGGGGAGAGTCCACAGAGCAAAGGGACGACAGGAGTTTCACCACGGGGTCGTCTGCGGCACAAACGGAGCCGCTTGCTCCCATCACACCACCGAACTTTAGCAGTCCTTAGAATGCATTGCAGAGATTACACCTACAAGCCGTTCTTTGCTTCCTCTTCCTCTGGCAATAGCCGGCCTTAGAAGAGGCAGGAGAGCTGGGACAGGGTGAAAACCAACGGTGAGGCGTGACGGTCGTGTCTCACAGGGGACTGGACTGGGCCTGCCTAAACTAAAGAGCATTTGAGTAGGACGCAGTCAGGAAGAGAACAAAATCCTGCTCAGGGAAGGGGAAATGGTTCAGGCAAAGGGGTGCGGGCTACGACTTTGGAGAGCCAGGAAGGTGAGAACGACTGCTTCCTCCGTGCAGAAGGAAAAAACCAGAGAAGTGGTGCTTTTGTCTCGTTCAGGGGTACTAGTCTCAAGGTCACCATCTTCCTAAATAGACAGGGAGGGGCGAGAGTTATAAACTCACCCGAGCCGCAAGCACTCCTCCCGCTTCACATTTGACGGCTTCTGGCCAAAGCCCCGCTTCTTCCCTCTGCACAGAGCCACGTTGGCTTTGCAGCAGCACTGCGGGTGTAGCCTGCTCTCCTCTCTCCCACCACCCATCTTTCCAGTCCCAGACTACACGTACAGTGTGCTCTCACGCACATCGCCTGGGGCTTAAACACACACTCACCCCCTGCCCCAACCAGCACCTAAGCCAGCAGTTCAGCAGCCGCCAGGGATATGCACACCTGAGAGTAATGCCAGCTTCCCTCGCTCTCTGTCTTGGAAGCCCTCCTCCAACAACACCAGCAGCACCACCACCACTCTGAACAGGGGGGCAGAGCCAGGACAGGGAGCTCCAGAGGCCGCCTCCCAAGTGCCAGACAGAGAGGAGGAAAGCCTTGGGACAGTTTCCACAAATCAGCCCCACCCTGAAGGCGATTCCTGTGGAGGCAAGGAGAATGGACCTTTCTGCCGAGCTGCCTACCAGAAGCGGAGGCTTTGGCTTCTCCAAAGCAGCAGCTCTCTCTGCAGCTGCTTTGGTGGCTCTCTTCTCAACGCTTTGTGCACCACCATGGAGGCTCTGGCTCCCTCTTCAACCACCCATCAGGCAGCTGGAGAGAGAAGGAGCTCAAGACAGCAAGCCCCCCACTAGCTTTCCGCTCCGCAGACTGAACCCCCCCCCACCACCACCACCTCCCGGCCTCCGGGGACCTGAAAGGCCCCTCCACCGGACTGGTTCTGTCGCCCTGGCACAACAGCCCCAAGGAAGGCAGGCCCTCTCCTTCCCTGCCCCGCAGGGCTCAGGGAGGAAGCGATCCCACCTCCACAAATGCCAGGGGTGGGGGGCAGTGCGGAAGAGGAAAGAAGGGCTCCAACAAGACTGCAAAGTCAACAACTCTTTTATTGATTGCCAGGAGAAAGCGGGCGGGTGTGCTGGGCTAACGCCTCCTTTCCCACGGGGAGAAGGTCACCTTCTTCGCCTGGCTCCTGTGTGGTGGGGGCTGAGCTGCCTGCCCACCACTGGGCCCAGGTTGCGGGGCTTGAGAGCCCATGGCTCTCCAGGAACGTTGTCGCCACCACTCCCTGGAGGGCATCACATGCAGAGCCTTGCTCTGCCGTGGCTGCTTTTCCGGAGGTGGGTCAACCTCCATTGGTTCCTCCGTGTCTTCGGGAGGGTCCACCTCCATGGGTTCCACCCCGTCTTCTTTCGGAGGGTCCACCTCCATGGGCTCCACATCACCCCGTGGGCAAGATGTCACAACAGTGACCTCTTTCACGGACATGATTTTGTCCCAGAGATCTTTCTTCTGTATGCGCTTCCTCTTCCTGCCGAGGCGCACCATCCGGTCCATCGTTCGCAGGACCCCTGTTCAGTGCACCTCACAAAGAGGGGCAGCAGCTCCCTTCGGCCTCCTTGCACCCTGCCTGCTCCAAGTCTCCTTGGTGCTGCAGGAGCCAGAAGCTCAGCGAGCTGCGGGACACTCGCAGCGGTCCCTGTTTTTATGGCGCCCGGGACAATGGGCACTGAGGTCGCTGGTGACAGCAGCAGGCCACTGTGATGGCGGGCCCAAGCGCCAGCCAAATATGGCTCTGAGTGAAGCGGAGGTTCCCATGGCCTGAAAGATGCCCTGCTTTCCAAGAAGAGGGGGCCGGTGGCTGAGCGCCCCTTGCCTCGGCATCCTTCCCACGTGCCATTTGGCCGTACAGCTCGGGCGGCAATTTTGCCTCGGCCCCCCTCGGGCATCCTGCGCTCCAGCTCCCTCCTCAGCCCGTGGGCCTGCCGCTGGGCTCCATCCAGGATGTCACTGCTGGGCTGGTCCTTACTGTCTGGAGAGCCCAAAACGCACGCAGCCCGCCAGATGCCCCTCACGAGGGCTGACACCAGGGCAACAGTCCCTTTCCCCCCACCCGCCCGCCACACGTCACCACCGCCCAGGCTCAGCTTCTCCTCCAGCACCACCAGGCACGCTCTCCACTCCTCTTACCCCCGCTGCTGCCACCACCACCACCGCCCCGGGGCCTTTCCGGCAGAGCTGCCCCTCAGCCAGCTCGGCTCCAGCCCACGTGGTGGTGTGGCATCGTTCCACAATGGGTGCGGGATGGTACATGTCCTCCCCTTTCAACACCGGGAGGTTTTTGCCAGCCTGATTCCCCGACTTGTGGATGCCTCCTGAGCGGCCACCCTCCCCTCCAGTGGATCATCTGCATTCCCGCCCTCCCCACTTTGGAGTCGCCCACACCCCTGCGGAAGGTGCCCCCTGCCCCACCACCTCCCCCCAGGCCCTTCCTTCAGACCTTCCCTGCAGTCAGCCCCAGCACTCAGCCAAAGGGCACCACGAGTACTTGCCCCTCAGGGGAACTTTACCCCGCTGATCACAAGCCACGGGCCCAGCCGGCACAGAGCCCGCTTCTGAGCTCCACGCCTCACCGTTTGCTCATAGGACGCCGTGGGAGACGGTGTCACGAGGCTTGCTAACATCTGGGTCAACGACATCCACTGTTCTCCCCTTGTCCCAGTCATCTGCTCAGCGCAAGCTCTCAGGCGGGTCCCAGCACCATTTGCCCTTGCTGAACCCCTGCTGCCTCCCACCGCCTTGCCATTTGGCCTCCCTTCTCACTTGGGCCAGCAGCTGCGCGTTGCCTTTCCAAGGGGGACAAGGCACATCGTCTCACGGGTTACACCAGCCGACGGCTTGGTTCCCTGCAACTTCCGAAGAACTGTTGCAACATCACGGCAACTCTGTGTCATGACACATGTTGCATCTGATGCTCTCCCCCTTTGCACGTGCACATGTCACCGCTGAGGCAGTGTGGCAGGAACAGTCCGAGGTCCCATCTTTAGCTCCAAAGAGGCTGGGAAATTGTTCTCATCCCAGCAGAGCTCCCAGTTCAGTCAGCGCATATCTTTGCAAAGGGAAAGACCCCTCACCAAGGGAAGCGGAAACATCCAAAGAAAACTAGAGCTCCTTACAAACGGACAGGTGAAAAGCACAACACCGCAGCACTGAGGAGAACCCTTGCAAGGGGGAGAGCTCTGGGCTCGAGAGGTGCTTGCTGGATAACAGCTTCACGCGCAGGCAGGGCTGTCTCTGGCTGGGGAAACCATTGGCTGAGTGCCCCCCTCTTCCTTTCCCTCTCTCTTCTCCTCGCACATCAATGGCAAAGCGCACAAAGCAAGAGACTTCCTTCCTTGCGTCCATCTTCCCTGCTGCTTTGCGCAAATGAATGCGTTGGAAATACCAGGGCCACTGGAATGACTCACGACACGGAAGACAAGACTCGTGCTCCATGGTAAATGGTAATTTGGTCCGTGAGCAAGAGAGATGCAGCTGCATCTCCCGTCAGCCCTTGCCAGGAGGATCCCTGCAATCCAGAAGGGACGAGGCAGATGCGCTCTTAGCTCAGGGCATGCCCTGTGCCAGCTCGCGAGGGAGGCAAGCAGGAGCACAGCTGCTGACTCTGTAGATAACCTGATCTTCCTACGCTTCTCCTAAACTTTGCGCTACCTTCTTGAGTTCCACTGGCAGGACAACGCGTGAAGGTGCCGAGGTGCTGAATTCATGGCTGCAGCCTGCGGGGAGAGTCCACAGAGCAAAGGGACGACAGGAGTTTCACCACGGGGTCGTCTGCGGCACAAACGGAGCCGCTTGCTCCCATCACACCACCGAACTTTAGCAGTCCTTAGAATGCATTGCAGAGATTACACCTACAAGCCGTTCTTTGCTTCCTCTTCCTCTGGCAATAGCCGGCCTTAGAAGAGGCAGGAGAGCTGGGACAGGGTGAAAACCAACGGTGAGGCGTGACGGTCGTGTCTCACAGGGGACTGGACTGGGCCTGCCTAAACTAAAGAGCATTTGAGTAGGACGCAGTCAGGAAGAGAACAAAATCCTGCTCAGGGAAGGGGAAATGGTTCAGGCAAAGGGGTGCGGGCTACGACTTTGGAGAGCCAGGAAGGTGAGAACGACTGCTTCCTCCGTGCAGAAGGAAAAAACCAGAGAAGTGGTGCTTTTGTCTCGTTCAGGGGTACTAGTCTCAAGGTCACCATCTTCCTAAATAGACAGGGAGGGGCGAGAGTTATAAACTCACCCGAGCCGCAAGCACTCCTCCCGCTTCACATTTGACGGCTTCTGGCCAAAGCCCCGCTTCTTCCCTCTGCACAGAGCCACGTTGGCTTTGCAGCAGCACTGCGGGTGTAGCCTGCTCTCCTCTCTCCCACCACCCATCTTTCCAGTCCCAGACTACACGTACAGTGTGCTCTCACGCACATCGCCTGGGGCTTAAACACACACTCACCCCCTGCCCCAACCAGCACCTAAGCCAGCAGTTCAGCAGCCGCCAGGGATATGCACACCTGAGAGTAATGCCAGCTTCCCTCGCTCTCTGTCTTGGAAGCCCTCCTCCAACAACACCAGCAGCACCACCACCACTCTGAACAGGGGGGCAGAGCCAGGACAGGGAGCTCCAGAGGCCGCCTCCCAAGTGCCAGACAGAGAGGAGGAAAGCCTTGGGACAGTTTCCACAAATCAGCCCCACCCTGAAGGCGATTCCTGTGGAGGCAAGGAGAATGGACCTTTCTGCTGAGCTGCCTACCAGAAGCGGAGGCTTTGGCTTCTCCAAAGCAGCAGCTCTCTCTGCAGCTGCTTTGGTGGCTCTCTTCTCAACGCTTTGTGCACCACCATGGAGGCTCTGGCTCCCTCTTCAACCACCCATCAGGCAGCTGGAGAGAGAAGGAGCTCAAGACAGCAAGCCCCCCACTAGCTTTCCGCTCCGCAGACTGAACCCCCCCCCACCACCACCACCTCCCGGCCTCCGGGGACCTGAAAGGCCCCTCCACCGGACTGGTTCTGTCGCCCTGGCACAACAGCCCCAAGGAAGGCAGGCCCTCTCCTTCCCTGCCCCGCAGGGCTCAGGGAGGAAGCGATCCCACCTCCACAAATGCCAGGGGTGGGGGGCAGTGCGGAAGAGGAAAGAAGGGCTCCAACAAGACTGCAAAGTCAACAACTCTTTTATTGATTGCCAGGAGAAAGCGGGCGGGTGTGCTGGGCTAACGCCTCCTTTCCCACGGGGAGAAGGTCACCTTCTTCGCCTGGCTCCTGTGTGGTGGGGGCTGAGCTGCCTGCCCACCACTGGGCCCAGGTTGCGGGGCTTGAGAGCCCATGGCTCTCCAGGAACGTTGTCGCCACCACTCCCTGGAGGGCATCACATGCAGAGCCTTGCTGTGCCGTGGCTGCTTTTCCGGAGGTGGGTCAACCTCCATTGGTTCCTCCGTGTCTTCGGGAGGGTCCACCTCCATGGGTTCCACCCCGTCTTCTTTCGGAGGGTCCACCTCCATGGGCTCCACATCACCCCGTGGGCAAGATGTCACAACAGTGACCTCTTTCACGGACATGATTTTGTCCCAGAGATCTTTCTTCTGTATGCGCTTCCTCTTCCTGCCGAGGCGCACCATCCGGTCCATCGTTCGCAGGACCCCTGTTCAGTGCACCTCACAAAGAGGGGCAGCAGCTCCCTTCGGCCTCCTTGCACCCTGCCTGCTCCAAGTCTCCTTGGTGCTGCAGGAGCCAGAAGCTCAGCGAGCTGCGGGACACTCGCAGCGGTCCCTGTTTTTATGGCGCCCGGGACAATGGGCACTGAGGTCGCTGGTGACAGCAGCAGGCCACTGTGATGGCGGGCCCAAGCGCCGGCCAAATATGGCTCTGAGTGAAGCGGAGGTTCCCATGGCCTGAAAGATGCCCTGCTTTCCAAGAAGAGGGGGCCGGTGGCTGAGCCCCCCTTGCCTCGGCATCCTTCCCACGTGCCATTTGGCCGTACAGCTCGGGCGGCAATTTTGCCTCGGCCCCCCTCGGGCATCCTGCACTCCAGCTCCCTCCTCAGCCCGTGGGCCTGCCGCTGGGCTCCATCCAGGATGTCACTGCTGGGCTGGTCCTTACTGTCTGGAGAGCCCAAAACGCACGCAGCCCGCCAGATGCCCCTCACGAGGGCTGACACCAGGGCAACAGTCCCTTTCCCCCCACCCGCCCGCCACACGTCACCACCGCCCAGGCTCAGCTTCTCCTCCAGCACCACCAGGCACGCTCTCCACTCCTCTTACCCCCGCTGCCGCCACCACCACCACCGCCCCGGGGCCCTTCCGGCAGAGCTGCCCCTCAGCCAGCTCGGCTCCAGCCCACGTGGTGGTGTGGCATCGTTCCACAATGGGTGCGGGATGGTACATGTCCTCCCCTTTCAACACCGGGAGGTTTTTGCCAGCCTGATTCCCCGACTTGTGGATGCCTCCTGAGCGGCCACCCTCCCCTCCAGTGGATCATCTGCATTCCCGCCCTCCCCACTTTGGAGTCGCCCACACCCCTGCGGAAGGTGCCCCCTGCCCCACCACCTCCCCCCAGGCCCTTCCTTCAGACCTTCCCTGCAGTCAGCCCCAGCACTCAGCCAAAGGGCACCACGAGTACTTGCCCCTCAGGGGAACTTTACCCCGCTGATCACAAGCCACGGGCCCAGCCGGCACAGAGCCCGCTTCTCAGCTCCACGCCTCACCGTTTGCTCATAGGACGCCGTGGGAGACGGTGTCACGAGGCTTGCTAACATCTGGGTCAACGACATCCACTGTTCTCCCCTTGTCCCAGTCATCTGCTCAGCGCAAGCTCTCAGGCGGGTCCCAGCACCATTTGCCCTTGCTGAACCCCTGCTGCCTCCCACCGCCTTGCCATTTGGCCTCCCTTCTCACTTGGGCCAGCAGCTGCGCGTTGCCTTTCCAAGGGGGACAAGGCACATCGTCTCACGGGTTACACCAGCCGACGGCTTGGTTCCCTGCAACTTCCGAAGAACTGTTGCAACATCACGGCAACTCTGTGTCATGACACATGTTGCATCTGATGCTCTCCCCCTTTGCACGTGCACATGTCACCGCTGAGGCAGTGTGGCAGGAACAGTCCGAGGTCCCATCTTTAGCTCCAAAGAGGCTGGGAAATTGTTCTCATCCCAGCAGAGCTCCCAGTTCAGTCAGCGCATATCTTTGCAAAGGGAAAGACCCCTCACCAAGGGAAGCGGAAACATCCAAAGAAAACTAGAGCTCCTTACAAACGGACAGGTGAAAAGCACAACACCGCAGCACTGAGGAGAACCCTTGCAAGGGGGAGAGCTCTGGGCTCGAGAGGTGCTTGCTGGATAACAGCTTCACGCGCAGGCAGGGCTGTCTCTGGCTGGGGAAACCATTGGCTGAGTGCCCTCCTCTTCCTTTCCCTCTCTCTTCTCCTCGCACATCAATGGCAAAGCGCACAAAGCAAGAGACTTCCTTCCTTGCGTCCATCTTCCCTGCTGCTTTGCGCAAATGAATGCGTTGGAAATACCAGGGCCACTGGAATGACTCACGACACGGAAGACAAGACTCGTGCTCCATGGTAAATGGTAATTTGGTCCGTGAGCAAGAGAGATGCAGCTGCATCTCCCGTCAGCCCTTGCCAGGAGGATCCCTGCAATCCAGAAGGGACGAGGCAGATGCGCTCTTAGCTCAGGGCATGCCCTGTGCCAGCTCGCGAGGGAGGCAAGCAGGAGCACAGCTGCTGACTCTGTAGATAACCTGATCTTCCTACGCTTCTCCTAAACTTTGCGCTACCTTCTTGAGTTCCACTGGCAGGACAACGTGTGAAGGTGCCGAGGTGCTGAATTCATGGCTGCAGCCTGCGGGGAGAGTCCACAGAGCAAAGGGACGACAGGAGTTTCACCACGGGGTCGTCTGCGGCACAAACGGAGCCGCTTGCTCCCATCACACCACCGAACTTTAGCAGTCCTTAGAATGCATTGCAGAGATTACACCTACAAGCCGTTCTTTGCTTCCTCTTCCTCTGGCAATAGCCGGCCTTAGAAGAGGCAGGAGAGCTGGGACAGGGTGAAAACCAACGGTGAGGCGTGACGGTCGTGTCTCACAGGGGACTGGACTGGGCCTGCCTAAACTAAAGAGCATTTGAGTAGGACGCAGTCAGGAAGAGAACAAAATCCTGCTCAGGGAAGGGGAAATGGTTCAGGCAAAGGGGTGCGGGCTACGACTTTGGAGAGCCAGGAAGGTGAGAACGACTGCTTCCTCCGTGCAGAAGGAAAAAACCAGAGAAGTGGTGCTTTTGTCTCGTTCAGGGGTACTAGTCTCAAGGTCACCATCTTCCTAAATAGACAGGGAGGGGCGAGAGTTATAAACTCACCCGAGCCGCAAGCACTCCTCCCGCTTCACATTTGACGGCTTCTGGCCAAAGCCCCGCTTCTTCCCTCTGCACAGAGCCACGTTGGCTTTGCAGCAGCACTGCGGGTGTAGCCTGCTCTCCTCTCTCCCACCACCCATCTTTCCAGTCCCAGACTACACGTACAGTGTGCTCTCACGCACATCGCCTGGGGCTTAAACACACACTCACCCCCTGCCCCAACCAGCACCTAAGCCAGCAGTTCAGCAGCCGCCAGGGATATGCACACCTGAGAGTAATGCCAGCTTCCCTCGCTCTCTGTCTTGGAAGCCCTCCTCCAACAACACCAGCAGCACCACCACCACTCTGAACAGGGGGGCAGAGCCAGGACAGGGAGCTCCAGAGGCCGCCTCCCAAGTGCCAGACAGAGAGGAGGAAAGCCTCGGGACAGTTTCCACAAATCAGCCCCACCCTGAAGGCGATTCCTGTGGAGGCAAGGAGAATGGACCTTTCTGCCGAGCTGCCTACCAGAAGCGGAGGCTTTGGCTTCTCCAAAGCAGCAGCTCTCTCTGCAGCTGCTTTGGTGGCTCTCTTCTCAACGCTTTGTGCACCACCATGGAGGCTCTGGCTCCCTCTTCAACCACCCATCAGGCAGCTGGAGAGAGAAGGAGCTCAAGACAGCAAGCCCCCCACTAGCTTTCTGCTCCGCAGACTGAACCCCCCACCACCACCACCACCTCCCGGCCTCCGGGGACCTGAAAGGCCCCTCCACCGGACTGGTTCTGTCGCCCTGGCACAACAGCCCCAAGGAAGGCAGGCCCTCTCCTTCCCTGCCCCGCAGGGCTCAGGGAGGAAGCGATCCCACCTCCACAAATGCCAGGGGTGGGGGGCAGTGCGGAAGAGGAAAGAAGGGCTCCAACAAGACTGCAAAGTCAACAACTCTTTTATTGATTGCCAGGAGAAAGCGGGCGGGTGTGCTGGGCTAACGCCTCCTTTCCCACGGGGAGAAGGTCACCTTCTTCGCCTGGCTCCTGTGTGGTGGGGGCTGAGCTGCCTGCCCACCACTGGGCCCAGGTTGCGGGGCTTGAGAGCCCATGGCTCTCCAGGAACGTTGTCGCCACCACTCCCTGGAGGGCATCACATGCAGAGCCTTGCTCTGCCGTGGCTGCTTTTCCGGAGGTGGGTCAACCTCCATTGGTTCCTCCGTGTCTTCGGGAGGGTCCACCTCCATGGGTTCCACCCCGTCTTCTTTCGGAGGGTCTACCTCCATGGGCTCCACATCACCCCGTGGGCAAGATGTCACAACAGTGACCTCTTTCACGGACATGATTTTGTCCCAGAGATCTTTCTTCTGTATGCGCTTCCTCTTCCTGCCGAGGCGCACCATCCGGTCCATCGTTCGCAGGACCCCTGTTCAGTGCACCTCACAAAGAGGGGCAGCAGCTCCCTTCGGCCTCCTTGCACCCTGCCTGCTCCAAGTCTCCTTGGTGCTGCAGGAGCCAGAAGCTCAGCGAGCTGCGGGACACTCGCAGCGGTCCCTGTTTTTATGGCGCCCGGGACAATGGGCACTGAGGTCGCTGGTGACAGCAGCAGGCCACTGTGATGGCGGGCCCAAGCGCCAGCCAAATATGGCTCTGAGTGAAGCGGAGGTTCCCATGGCCTGAAAGATGCCCTGCTTTCCAAGAAGAGGGGGCCGGTGGCTGAGCGCCCCTTGCCTCGGCATCCTTCCCACGTGCCATTTGGCCGTACAGCTCGGGCGGCAATTTTGCCTCGGCCCCCCTCGGGCATCCTGCGCTCCAGCTCCCTCCTCAGCCCGTGGGCCTGCCGCTGGGCTCCATCCAGGATGTCATTGCTGGGCTGGTCCTTACTGTCTGGAGAGCCCAAAACGCACGCAGCCCGCCAGATGCCCCTCACGAGGGCTGACACCAGGGCAACAGTCCCTTTCCCCCCACCCGCCCGCCACACGTCACCACCGCCCAGGCTCAGCTTCTCCTCCAGCACCACCAGGCACGCTCTCCACTCCTCTTACCCCCGCTGCTGCCACCACCACCACCGCCCCGGGGCCTTTCCGGCAGAGCTGCCCCTCAGCCAGCTCGGCTCCAGCCCACGTGGTGGTGTGGCATCGTTCCACAATGGGTGCGGGATGGTACATGTCCTCCCCTTTCAACACCGGGAGGTTTTTGCCAGCCTGATTCCCCGACTTGTGGATGCCTCCTGAGCGGCCACCCTCCCCTCCAGTGGATCATCTGCATTCCCGCCCTCCCCACTTTGGAGTCGCCCACACCCCTGCGGAAGGTGCCCCCTGCCCCACCACCTCCCCCCAGGCCCTTCCTTCAGACCTTCCCTGCAGTCAGCCCCAGCACTCAGCCAAAGGGCACCACGAGTACTTGCCCCTCAGGGGAACTTTACCCCGCTGATCACAAGCCACGGGCCCAGCCGGCACAGAGCCCGCTTCTCAGCTCCACGCCTCACCGTTTGCTCATAGGAGGCCGTGGGAGACGGTGTCACGAGGCTTGCTAACATCTGGGTCAACGACATCCACTGTTCTCCCCTTGTCCCAGTCATCTGCTCAGCGCAAGCTCTCAGGCGGGTCCCAGCACCATTTGCCCTTGCTGAACCCCTGCTGCCTCCCACCGCCTTGCCATTTGGCCTCCCTTCTCACTTGGGCCAGCAGCTGCGCGTTGCCTTTCCAAGGGGGACAAGGCACATCGTCTCACGGGTTACACCAGCCGACGGCTTGGTTCCCTGCAACTTCCGAAGAACTGTTGCAACATCACGGCAACTCTGTGTCATGACACATGTTGCATCTGATGCTCTCCCCCTTTGCACGTGCACATGTCACCGCTGAGGCAGTGTGGCAGGAACAGTCCGAGGTCCCATCTTTAGCTCCAAAGAGGCTGGGAAATTGTTCTCATCCCAGCAGAGCTCCCAGTTCAGTCAGCGCATATCTTTGCAAAGGGAAAGACCCCTCACCAAGGGAAGCGGAAACATCCAAAGAAAACTAGAGCTCCTTACAAACGGACAGGTGAAAAGCACAACACCGCAGCACTGAGGAGAACCCTTGCAAGGGGGAGAGCTCTGGGCTCGAGAGGTGCTTGCTGGATAACAGCTTCACGCGCAGGCAGGGCTGTCTCTGGCTGGGGAAACCATTGGCTGAGTGCCCCCCTCTTCCTTTCCCTCTCTCTTCTCCTCGCACATCAATGGCAAAGCGCACAAAGCAAGAGACTTCCTTCCTTGCGTCCATCTTCCCTGCTGCTTTGCGCAAATGAATGCGTTGGAAATACCAGGGCCACTGGAATGACTCACGACACGGAAGACAAGACTCGTGCTCCATGGTAAATGGTAATTTGGTCCGTGAGCAAGAGAGATGCAGCTGCATCTCCCGTCAGCCCTTGCCAGGAGGATCCCTGCAATCCAGAAGGGACGAGGCAGATGCGCTCTTAGCTCAGGGCATGCCCTGTGCCAGCTCGCGAGGGAGGCAAGCAGGAGCACAGCTGCTGACTCTGTAGATAACCTGATCTTCCTACGCTTCTCCTAAACTTTGCGCTACCTTCTTGAGTTCCACTGGCAGGACAACGCGTGAAGGTGCCGAGGTGCTGAATTCATGGCTGCAGCCTGCGGGGAGAGTCCACAGAGCAAAGGGACGACAGGAGTTTCACCACGGGGTCGTCTGCGGCACAAATGGAGCCGCTTGCTCCCATCACACCACCGAACTTTAGCAGTCCTTAGAATGCATTGCAGAGATTACACCTACAAGCCGTTCTTTGCTTCCTCTTCCTCTGGCAATAGCCGGCCTTAGAAGAGGCAGGAGAGCTGGGACAGGGTGAAAACCAACGGTGAGGCGTGACGGTCGTGTCTCACAGGGGACTGGACTGGGCCTGCCTAAACTAAAGAGCATTTGAGTAGGACGCAGTCAGGAAGAGAACAAAATCCTGCTCAGGGAAGGGGAAATGGTTCAGGCAAAGGGGTGCGGGCTACGACTTTGGAGAGCCAGGAAGGTGAGAACGACTGCTTCCTCCGTGCAGAAGGAAAAAAACAGAGAAGTGGTGCTTTTGTCTCGTTCAGGGGTACTAGTCTCAAGGTCACCATCTTCCTAAATAGACAGGGAGGGGCGAGAGTTATAAACTCACCCGAGCCGCAAGCACTCCTCCCGCTTCACATTTGACGGCTTCTGGCCAAAGCCCCGCTTCTTCCCTCTGCACAGAGCCACGTTGGCTTTGCAGCAGCACTGCGGGTGTAGCCTGCTCTCCTCTCTCCCACCACCCATCTTTCCAGTCCCAGACTACACGTACAGTGTGCTCTCACGCACATCGCCTGGGGCTTAAACACACACTCACCCCCTGCCCCAACCAGCACCTAAGCCAGCAGTTCAGCAGCCGCCAGGGATATGCACACCTGAGAGTAATGCCAGCTTCCCTCGCTCTCTGTCTTGGAAGCCCTCCTCCAACAACACCAGCAGCACCACCACCACTCTGAACAGGGGGGCAGAGCCAGGACAGGGAGCTCCAGAGGCCGCCTCCCAAGTGCCAGACAGAGAGGAGGAAAGCCTTGGGACAGTTTCCACAAATCAGCCCCACCCTGAAGGCGATTCCTGTGGAGGCAAGGAGAATGGACCTTTCTGCTGAGCTGCCTACCAGAAGCGGAGGCTTTGGCTTCTCCAAAGCAGCAGCTCTCTCTGCAGCTGCTTTGGTGGCTCTCTTCTCAACGCTTTGTGCACCACCATGGAGGCTCTGGCTCCCTCTTCAACCACCCATCAGGCAGCTGGAGAGAGAAGGAGCTCAAGACAGCAAGCCCCCCACTAGCTTTCCGCTCCGCAGACTGAACCCCCCCCCACCACCACCACCTCCCGGCCTCCGGGGACCTGAAAGGCCCCTCCACCGGACTGGTTCTGTCGCCCTGGCACAACAGCCCCAAGGAAGGCAGGCCCTCTCCTTCCCTGCCCCGCAGGGCTCAGGGAGGAAGCGATCCCACCTCCACAAATGCCAGGGGTGGGGGGCAGTGCGGAAGAGGAAAGAAGGGCTCCAACAAGACTGCAAAGTCAACAACTCTTTTATTGATTGCCAGGAGAAAGCGGGCGGGTGTGCTGGGCTAACGCCTCCTTTCCCACGGGGAGAAGGTCACCTTCTTCGCCTGGCTCCTGTGTGGTGGGGGCTGAGCTGCCTGCCCACCACTGGGCCCAGGTTGCGGGGCTTGAGAGCCCATGGCTCTCCAGGAACGTTGTCGCCACCACTCCCTGGAGGGCATCACATGCAGAGCCTTGCTCTGCCGTGGCTGCTTTTCCGGAGGTGGGTCAACCTCCATTGGTTCCTCCGTGTCTTCGGGAGGGTCCACCTCCATGGGTTCCACCCCGTCTTCTTTCGGAGGGTCCACCTCCATGGGCTCCACATCACCCCGTGGGCAAGATGTCACAACAGTGACCTCTTTCACGGACATGATTTTGTCCCAGAGATCTTTCTTCTGTATGCGCTTCCTCTTCCTGCCGAGGCGCACCATCCGGTCCATCGTTCGCAGGACCCCTGTTCAGTGCACCTCACAAAGAGGGGCAGCAGCTCCCTTCGGCCTCCTTGCACCCTGCCTGCTCCAAGTCTCCTTGGTGCTGCAGGAGCCAGAAGCTCAGCGAGCTGCGGGACACTCGCAGCGGTCCCTGTTTTTATGGCGCCCGGGACAATGGGCACTGAGGTCGCTGGTGACAGCAGCAGGCCACTGTGATGGCGGGCCCAAGCGCCGGCCAAATATGGCTCTGAGTGAAGCGGAGGTTCCCATGGCCTGAAAGATGCCCTGCTTTCCAAGAAGAGGGGGCCGGTGGCTGAGCCCCCCTTGCCTCGGCATCCTTCCCACGTGCCATTTGGCCGCACAGCTCGGGCGGCAATTTTGCCTCGGCCCCCCTCGGGCATCCTGCGCTCCAGCTCCCTCCTCAGCCCGTGGGCCTGCCGCTGGGCTCCATCCAGGATGTCACTGCTGGGCTGGTCCTTACTGTCTGGAGAGCCCAAAACGCACGCAGCCCGCCAGATGCCCCTCACGAGGGCTGACACCAGGGCAACAGTCCCTTTCCCCCCACCCGCCCGCCACACGTCACCACCGCCCAGGCTCAGCTTCTCCTCCAGCACCACCAGGCACGCTCTCCACTCCTCTTACCCCCGCTGCCGCCACCACCACCACCGCCCCGGGGCCCTTCCGGCAGAGCTGCCCCTCAGCCAGCTCGGCTCCAGCCCACGTGGTGGTGTGGCATCGTTCCACAATGGGTGCGGGATGGTACATGTCCTCCCCTTTCAACACCGGGAGGTTTTTGCCAGCCTGATTCCCCGACTTGTGGATGCCTCCTGAGCGGCCACCCTCCCCTCCAGTGGATCATCTGCATTCCCGCCCTCCCCACTTTGGAGTCGCCCACACCCCTGCGGAAGGTGCCCCCTGCCCCACCACCTCCCCCCAGGCCCTTCCTTCAGACCTTCCCTGCAGTCAGCCCCAGCACTCAGCCAAAGGGCACCATGAGTACTTGCCCCTCAGGGGAACTTTACCCCGCTGATCACAAGCCACGGGCCCAGCCGGCACAGAGCCCGCTTCTGAGCTCCACGCCTCACCGTTTGCTCATAGGACGCCGTGGGAGACGGTGTCACGAGGCTTGCTAACATCTGGGTCAACGACATCCACTGTTCTCCCCTTGTCCCAGTCATCTGCTCAGCGCAAGCTCTCAGGCGGGTCCCAGCACCATTTGCCCTTGCTGAACCCCTGCTGCCTCCCACCGCCTTGCCATTTGGCCTCCCTTCTCACTTGGGCCAGCAGCTGCGCGTTGCCTTTCCAAGGGGGACAAGGCACATCGTCTCACGGGTTACACCAGCCGACGGCTTGGTTCCCTGCAACTTCCGAAGAACTGTTGCAACATCACGGCAACTCTGTGTCATGACACATGTTGCATCTGATGCTCTCCCCCTTTGCACGTGCACATGTCACCGCTGAGGCAGTGTGGCAGGAACAGTCCGAGGTCCCATCTTTAGCTCCAAAGAGGCTGGGAAATTGTTCTCATCCCAGCAGAGCTCCCAGTTCAGTCAGCGCATATCTTTGCAAAGGGAAAGACCCCTCACCAAGGGAAGCGGAAACATCCAAAGAAAACTAGAGCTCCTTACAAACGGACAGGTGAAAAGCACAACACCGCAGCACTGAGGAGAACCCTTGCAAGGGGGAGAGCTCTGGGCTCGAGAGGTGCTTGCTGGATAACAGCTTCACGCGCAGGCAGGGCTGTCTCTGGCTGGGGAAACCATTGGCTGAGTGCCCTCCTCTTCCTTTCCCTCTCTCTTCTCCTCGCACATCAATGGCAAAGCGCACAAAGCAAGAGACTTCCTTCCTTGCGTCCATCTTCCCTGCTGCTTTGCGCAAATGAATGCGTTGGAAATACCAGGGCCACTGGAATGACTCACGACACGGAAGACAAGACTCGTGCTCCATGGTAAATGGTAATTTGGTCCGTGAGCAAGAGAGATGCAGCTGCATCTCCCGTCAGCCCTTGCCAGGAGGATCCCTGCAATCCAGAAGGGACGAGGCAGATGCGCTCTTAGCTCAGGGCATGCCCTGTGCCAGCTCGCGAGGGAGGCAAGCAGGAGCACAGCTGCTGACTCTGTAGATAACCTGATCTTCCTACGCTTCTCCTAAACTTTGCGCTACCTTCTTGAGTTCCACTGGCAGGACAACGCGTGAAGGTGCCGAGGTGCTGAATTCATGGCTGCAGCCTGCGGGGAGAGTCCACAGAGCAAAGGGACGACAGGAGTTTCACCACGGGGTCGTCTGCGGCACAAACGGAGCCACTTGCTCCCATCACACCACCGAACTTTAGCAGTCCTTAGAATGCATTGCAGAGATTACACCTACAAGCCGTTCTTTGCTTCCTCTTCCTCTGGCAATAGCCGGCCTTAGAAGAGGCAGGAGAGCTGGGACAGGGTGAAAACCAACGGTGAGGCGTGACGGTCGTGTCTCACAGGGGACTGGACTGGGCCTGCCTAAACTAAAGAGCATTTGAGTAGGACGCAGTCAGGAAGAGAACAAAATCCTGCTCAGGGAAGGGGAAATGGTTCAGGCAAAGGGGTGCGGGCTACGACTTTGGAGAGCCAGGAAGGTGAGAACGACTGCTTCCTCCGTGCAGAAGGAAAAAACCAGAGAAGTGGTGCTTTTGTCTCGTTCAGGGGTACTAGTCTCAAGGTCACCATCTTCCTAAATAGACAGGGAGGGGCGAGAGTTATAAACTCACCCGAGCCGCAAGCACTCCTCCCGCTTCACATTTGACGGCTTCTGGCCAAAGCCCCGCTTCTTCCCTCTGCACAGAGCCACGTTGGCTTTGCAGCAGCACTGCGGGTGTAGCCTGCTCTCCTCTCTCCCACCACCCATCTTTCCAGTCCCAGACTACACGTACAGTGTGCTCTCACGCACATCGCCTGGGGCTTAAACACACACTCACCCCCTGCCCCAACCAGCACCTAAGCCAGCAGTTCAGCAGCCGCCAGGGATATGCACACCTGAGAGTAATGCCAGCTTCCCTCGCTCTCTGTCTTGGAAGCCCTCCTCCAACAACACCAGCAGCACCACCACCACTCTGAACAGGGGGGCAGAGCCAGGACAGGGAGCTCCAGAGGCCGCCTCCCAAGTGCCAGACAGAGAGGAGGAAAGCCTCGGGACAGTTTCCACAAATCAGCCCCACCCTGAAGGCGATTCCTGTGGAGGCAAGGAGAATGGACCTTTCTGCCGAGCTGCCTACCAGAAGCGGAGGCTTTGGCTTCTCCAAAGCAGCAGCTCTCTCTGCAGCTGCTTTGGTGGCTCTCTTCTCAACGCTTTGTGCACCACCATGGAGGCTCTGGCTCCCTCTTCAACCACCCATCAGGCAGCTGGAGAGAGAAGGAGCTCAAGACAGCAAGCCCCCCACTAGCTTTCTGCTCCGCAGACTGAACCCCCCCCCACCACCACCACCTCCCGGCCTCCGGGGACCTGAAAGGCCCCTCCACCGGACTGGTTCTGTCGCCCTGGCACAACAGCCCCAAGGAAGGCAGGCCCTCTCCTTCCCTGCCCCGCAGGGCTCAGGGAGGAAGCGATCCCACCTCCACAAATGCCAGGGGTGGGGGGCAGTGCGGAAGAGGAAAGAAGGGCTCCAACAAGACTGCAAAGTCAACAACTCTTTTATTGATTGCCAGGAGAAAGCGGGCGGGTGTGCTGGGCTAACGCCTCCTTTCCCACGGGGAGAAGGTCACCTTCTTCGCCTGGCTCCTGTGTGGTGGGGGCTGAGCTGCCTGCCCACCACTGGGCCCAGGTTGCGGGGCTTGAGAGCCCATGGCTCTCCAGGAACGTTGTCGCCACCACTCCCTGGAGGGCATCACATGCAGAGCCTTGCTCTGCCGTGGCTGCTTTTCCGGAGGTGGGTCAACCTCCATTGGTTCCTCCGTGTCTTCGGGAGGGTCCACCTCCATGGGTTCCACCCCGTCTTCTTTCGGAGGGTCCACCTCCATGGGCTCCACATCACCCCGTGGGCAAGATGTCACAACAGTGACCTCTTTCACGGACATGATTTTGTCCCAGAGATCTTTCTTCTGTATGCGCTTCCTCTTCCTGCCGAGGCGCACCATCCGGTCCATCGTTCGCAGGACCCCTGTTCAGTGCACCTCACAAAGAGGGGCAGCAGCTCCCTTCAGCCTCCTTGCACCCTGCCTGCTCCAAGTCTCCTTGGTGCTGCAGGAGCCAGAAGCTCAGCGAGCTGCGGGACACTCGCAGCGGTCCCTGTTTTTATGGCGCCCGGGACAATGGGCACTGAGGTCGCTGGTGACAGCAGCAGGCCACTGTGATGGCGGGCCCAAGCGCCGGCCAAATATGGCTCTGAGTGAAGCGGAGGTTCCCATGGCCTGAAAGATGCCCTGCTTTCCAAGAAGAGGGGGCCGGTGGCTGAGCGCCCCTTGCCTCGGCATCCTTCCCACGTGCCATTTGGCCGTACAGCTCGGGCGGCAATTTTGCCTCGGCCCCCCTCGGGCATCCTGCGCTCCAGCTCCCTCCTCAGCCCGTGGGCCTGCCGCTGGGCTCCATCCAGGATGTCACTGCTGGGCTGGTCCTTACTGTCTGGAGAGCCCAAAACGCACGCAGCCCGCCAGATGCCCCTCACGAGGGCTGACACCAGGGCAACAGTCCCTTTCCCCCCACCCGCCCGCCACACGTCACCACCGCCCAGGCTCAGCTTCTCCTCCAGCACCACCAGGCACGCTCTCCACTCCTCTTACCCCCGCTGCCGCCACCACCACCACCGCCCCGGGGCCCTTCCGGCAGAGCTGCCCCTCAGCCAGCTCGGCTCCAGCCCACGTGGTGGTGTGGCATCGTTCCACAATGGGTGCGGGATGGTACATGTCCTCCCCTTTCAACACCGGGAGGTTTTTGCCAGCCTGATTCCCCGACTTGTGGATGCCTCCTGAGCGGCCACCCTCCCCTCCAGTGGATCATCTGCATTCCCGCCCTCCCCACTTTGGAGTCGCCCACACCCCTGCGGAAGGTGCCCCCTGCCCCACCACCTCCCCCCAGGCCCTTCCTTCAGACCTTCCCTGCAGTCAGCCCCAGCACTCAGCCAAAGGGCACCATGAGTACTTGCCCCTCAGGGGAACTTTACCCCGCTGATCACAAGCCACGGGCCCAGCCGGCACAGAGCCCGCTTCTGAGCTCCACGCCTCACCGTTTGCTCATAGGACGCCGTGGGAGACGGTGTCACGAGGCTTGCTAACATCTGGGTCAACGACATCCACTGTTCTCCCCTTGTCCCAGTCATCTGCTCAGCGCAAGCTCTCAGGCGGGTCCCAGCACCATTTGCCCTTGCTGAACCCCTGCTGCCTCCCACCGCCTTGCCATTTGGCCTCCCTTCTCACTTGGGCCAGCAGCTGCGCGTTGCCTTTCCAAGGGGGACAAGGCACATCGTCTCACGGGTTACACCAGCCGACGGCTTGGTTCCCTGCAACTTCCGAAGAACTGTTGCAACATCACGGCAACTCTGTGTCATGACACATGTTGCATCTGATGCTCTCCCCCTTTGCACGTGCACATGTCACCGCTGAGGCAGTGTGGCAGGAACAGTCCGAGGTCCCATCTTTAGCTCCAAAGAGGCTGGGAAATTGTTCTCATCCCAGCAGAGCTCCCAGTTCAGTCAGCGCATATCTTTGCAAAGGGAAAGACCCCTCACCAAGGGAAGCGGAAACATCCAAAGAAAACTAGAGCTCCTTACAAACGGACAAGTGAAAAGCACAACACCGCAGCACTGAGGAGAACCCTTGCAAGGGGGAGAGCTCTGGGCTCGAGAGGTGCTTGCTGGATAACAGCTTCACGCGCAGGCAGGGCTGTCTCTGGCTGGGGAAACCATTGGCTGAGTGCCCTCCTCTTCCTTTCCCTCTCTCTTCTCCTCGCACATCAATGGCAAAGCGCACAAAGCAAGAGACTTCCTTCCTTGCGTCCATCTTCCCTGCTGCTTTGCGCAAATGAATGCGTTGGAAATACCAGGGCCACTGGAATGACTCACGACACGGAAGACAAGACTCGTGCTCCATGGTAAATGGTAATTTGGTCCGTGAGCAAGAGAGATGCAGCTGCATCTCCCGTCAGCCCTTGCCAGGAGGATCCCTGCAATCCAGAAGGGACGAGGCAGATGCGCTCTTAGCTCAGGGCATGCCCTGTGCCAGCTCGCGAGGGAGGCAAGCAGGAGCACAGCTGCTGACTCTGTAGATAACCTGATCTTCCTACGCTTCTCCTAAACTTTGCGCTACCTTCTTGAGTTCCACTGGCAGGACAACGCGTGAAGGTGCCGAGGTGCTGAATTCATGGCTGCAGCCTGCGGGGAGAGTCCACAGAGCAAAGGGACGACAGGAGTTTCACCACGGGGTCGTCTGCGGCACAAACGGAGCCACTTGCTCCCATCACACCACCGAACTTTAGCAGTCCTTAGAATGCATTGCAGAGATTACACCTACAAGCCGTTCTTTGCTTCCTCTTCCTCTGGCAATAGCCGGCCTTAGAAGAGGCAGGAGAGCTGGGACAGGGTGAAAACCAACGGTGAGGCGTGACGGTCGTGTCTCACAGGGGACTGGACTGGGCCTGCCTAAACTAAAGAGCATTTGAGTAGGACGCAGTCAGGAAGAGAACAAAATCCTGCTCAGGGAAGGGGAAATGGTTCAGGCAAAGGGGTGCGGGCTACGACTTTGGAGAGCCAGGAAGGTGAGAACGACTGCTTCCTCCGTGCAGAAGGAAAAAACCAGAGAAGTGGTGCTTTTGTCTCGTTCAGGGGTACTAGTCTCAAGGTCACCATCTTCCTAAATAGACAGGGAGGGACGAGAGTTATAAACTCACCCGAGCCGCAAGCACTCCTCCCGCTTCACATTTGACGGCTTCTGGCCAAAGCCCCGCTTCTTCCCTCTGCACAGAGCCACGTTGGCTTTGCAGCAGCACTGCGGGTGTAGCCTGCTCTCCTCTCTCCCACCACCCATCTTTCCAGTCCCAGACTACACGTACAGTGTGCTCTCACGCACATCGCCTGGGGCTTAAACACACACTCACCCCCTGCCCCAACCAGCACCTAAGCCAGCAGTTCAGCAGCCGCCAGGGATATGCACACCTGAGAGTAATGCCAGCTTCCCTCGCTCTCTGTCTTGGAAGCCCTCCTCCAACAACACCAGCAGCACCACCACCACTCTGAACAGGGGGGCAGAGCCAGGACAGGGAGCTCCAGAGGCCGCCTCCCAAGTGCCAGACAGAGAGGAGGAAAGCCTCGGGACAGTTTCCACAAATCAGCCCCACCCTGAAGGCGATTCCTGTGGAGGCAAGGAGAATGGACCTTTCTGCCGAGCTGCCTACCAGAAGCGGAGGCTTTGGCTTCTCCAAAGCAGCAGCTCTCTCTGCAGCTGCTTTGGTGGCTCTCTTCTCAACGCTTTGTGCACCACCATGGAGGCTCTGGCTCCCTCTTCAACCACCCATCAGGCAGCTGGAGAGAGAAGGAGCTCAAGACAGCAAGCCCCCCACTAGCTTTCTGCTCCGCAGACTGAACCCCCCACCACCACCACCACCTCCCGGCCTCCGGGGACCTGAAAGGCCCCTCCACCGGACTGGTTCTGTCGCCCTGGCACAACAGCCCCAAGGAAGGCAGGCCCTCTCCTTCCCTGCCCCGCAGGGCTCAGGGAGGAAGCGATCCCACCTCCACAAATGCCAGGGGTGGGGGGCAGTGCGGAAGAGGAAAGAAGGGCTCCAACAAGACTGCAAAGTCAACAACTCTTTTATTGATTGCCAGGAGAAAGCGGGCGGGTGTGCTGGGCTAACGCCTCCTTTCCCACGGGGAGAAGGTCACCTTCTTCGCCTGGCTCCTGTGTGGTGGGGGCTGAGCTGCCTGCCCACCACTGGGCCCAGGTTGCGGGGCTTGAGAGCCCATGGCTCTCCAGGAACGTTGTCGCCACCACTCCCTGGAGGGCATCACATGCAGAGCCTTGCTCTGCCGTGGCTGCTTTTCCGGAGGTGGGTCAACCTCCATTGGTTCCTCCGTGTCTTCGGGAGGGTCCACCTCCATGGGTTCCACCCCGTCTTCTTTCGGAGGGTCTACCTCCATGGGCTCCACCCCGTCTTCTTTCGGAGGGTCCACCTCCATGGGCTCCACATCACCCCGTGGGCAAGATGTCACAACAGTGACCTCTTTCACGGACATGATTTTGTCCCAGAGATCTTTCTTCTGTATGCGCTTCCTCTTCCTGCCGAGGCGCACCATCCGGTCCATCGTTTGCAGGACCCCTGTTCAGTGCACCTCACAAAGAGGGGCAGCAGCTCCCTTCGGCCTCCTTGCACCCTGCCTGCTCCAAGTCTCCTTGGTGCTGCAGGAGCCAGAAGCTCAGCGAGCTGCGGGACACTCGCAGCGGTCCCTGTTTTTATGGCGCCCGGGACAATGGGCACTGAGGTCGCTGGTGACAGCAGCAGGCCACTGTGATGGCGGGCCCAAGCGCCGGCCAAATATGGCTCTGAGTGAAGCGGAGGTTCCCATGGCCTGAAAGATGCCCTGCTTTCCAAGAAGAGGGGGCCGGTGGCTGAGCGCCCCTTGCCTCGGCATCCTTCCCACGTGCCATTTGGCCGTACAGCTCGGGCGGCAATTTTGCCTCGGCCCCCCTCGGGCATCCTGCGCTCCAGCTCCCTCCTCAGCCCGTGGGCCCGCTGCTGGGCTCCATCCAGGATGTCACTGCTGGGCTGGTCCTTACTGTCTGGAGAGCCCAAAACGCACGCAGCTCGCCAGATGCCCCTCACGAGGGCTGACACCAGGGCAACAGTCCCTTTCCCCCCACCCGCCCGCCACACGTCACCACCGCCCAGGCTCAGCTTCTCCTCCAGCACCACCAGGCACGCTCTCCACTCCTCTTACCCCTGCTGCTGCCACCACCACCACCGCCCCGGGGCCTTTCCGGCAGAGCTGCCCCTCAGCCAGCTCGGCTCCAGCCCACGTGGTGGTGTGGCATCGTTCCACAATGGGTGCGGGATGGTACATGTCCTCCCCTTTCAACACCGGGAGGTTTTTGCCAGCCTGATTCCCCGACTTGTGGATGCCTCCTGAGCAGCCACCCTCCCCTCCAGTGGATCATCTGCATTCCCGCCCTCCCCACTTTGGAGTCGCCCACACCCCTGCGGAAGGTGCCCCCTGCCCCACCACCTCCCCCCAGGCCCTTCCTTCAGACCTTCCCTGCAGTCAGCCCCAGCACTCAGCCAAAGGGCACCACGAGTACTTGCCCCTCAGGGGAACTTTACCCCGCTGATCACAAGCCACGGGCCCAGCCGGCACAGAGCCCGCTTCTGAGCTCCACGCCTCACCGTTTGCTCATAGGAGGCCGTGGGAGACGGTGTCACGAGGCTTGCTAACATCTGGGTCAACGACATCCACTGTTCTCCCCTTGTCCCAGTCATCTGCTCAGCGCAAGCTCTCAGGCGGGTCCCAGCACCATTTGCCCTTGCTGAACCCCTGCTGCCTCCCACCGCCTTGCCATTTGGCCTCCCTTCTCACTTGGGCCAGCAGCTGCGCGTTGCCTTTCCAAGGGGGACAAGGCACATCGTCTCACGGGTTACACCAGCCGACGGCTTGGTTCCCTGCAACTTCCGAAGAACTGTTGCAACATCACGGCAACTCTGTGTCATGACACATGTTGCATCTGATGCTCTCCCCCTTTGCACGTGCACATGTCACCGCTGAGGCAGTGTGGCAGGAACAGTCCGAGGTCCCATCTTTAGCTCCAAAGAGGCTGGGAAATTGTTCTCATCCCAGCAGAGCTCCCAGTTCAGTCAGCGCATATCTTTGCAAAGGGAAAGACCCCTCACCAAGGGAAGCGGAAACATCCAAAGAAAACTAGAGCTCCTTACAAACGGACAGGTGAAAAGCACAACACCGCAGCACTGAGGAGAACCCTTGCAAGGGGGAGAGCTCTGGGCTCGAGAGGTGCTTGCTGGATAACAGCTTCACGCGCAGGCAGGGCTGTCTCTGGCTGGGGAAACCATTGGCTGAGTGCCCTCCTCTTCCTTTCCCTCTCTCTTCTCCTCGCACATCAATGGCAAAGCGCACAAAGCAAGAGACTTCCTTCCTTGCGTCCATCTTCCCTGCTGCTTTGCGCAAATGAATGCGTTGGAAATACCAGGGCCACTGGAATGACTCACGACACGGAAGACAAGACTCGTGCTCCATGGTAAATGGTAATTTGGTCCGTGAGCAAGAGAGATGCAGCTGCATCTCCCGTCAGCCCTTGCCAGGAGGATCCCTGCAATCCAGAAGGGACGAGGCAGATGCGCTCTTAGCTCAGGGCATGCCCTGTGCCAGCTCGCGAGGGAGGCAAGCAGGAGCACAGCTGCTGACTCTGTAGATAACCTGATCTTCCTACGCTTCTCCTAAACTTTGCGCTACCTTCTTGAGTTCCACTGGCAGGACAACGCGTGAAGGTGCCGAGGTGCTGAATTCATGGCTGCAGCCTGCGGGGAGAGTCCACAGAGCAAAGGGACGACAGGAGTTTCACCACGGGGTCGTCTGCGGCACAAACGGAGCCGCTTGCTCCCATCACACCACCGAACTTTAGCAGTCCTTAGAATGCATTGCAGAGATTACACCTACAAGCCGTTCTTTGCTTCCTCTTCCTCTGGCAATAGCCGGCCTTAGAAGAGGCAGGAGAGCTGGGACAGGGTGAAAACCAACGGTGAGGCGTGACGGTCGTGTCTCACAGGGGACTGGACTGGGCCTGCCTAAACTAAAGAGCATTTGAGTAGGACGCAGTCAGGAAGAGAACAAAATCCTGCTCAGGGAAGGGGAAATGGTTCAGGCAAAGGGGTGCGGGCTACGACTTTGGAGAGCCAGGAAGGTGAGAACGACTGCTTCCTCCGTGCAGAAGGAAAAAACCAGAGAAGTGGTGCTTTTGTCTCGTTCAGGGGTACTAGTCTCAAGGTCACCATCTTCCTAAATAGACAGGGAGGGGCGAGAGTTATAAACTCACCCGAGCCGCAAGCACTCCTCCCGCTTCACATTTGACGGCTTCTGGCCAAAGCCCCGCTTCTTCCCTCTGCACAGAGCCACGTTGGCTTTGCAGCAGCACTGCGGGTGTAGCCTGCTCTCCTCTCTCCCACCACCCATCTTTCCAGTCCCAGACTACACGTACAGTGTGCTCTCACGCACATCGCCTGGGGCTTAAACACACACTCACCCCCTGCCCCAACCAGCACCTAAGCCAGCAGTTCAGCAGCCGCCAGGGATATGCACACCTGAGAGTAATGCCAGCTTCCCTCGCTCTCTGTCTTGGAAGCCCTCCTCCAACAACACCAGCAGCACCACCACCACTCTGAACAGGGGGGCAGAGCCAGGACAGGGAGCTCCAGAGGCCGCCTCCCAAGTGCCAGACAGAGAGGAGGAAAGCCTTGGGACAGTTTCCACAAATCAGCCCCACCCTGAAGGCGATTCCTGTGGAGGCAAGGAGAATGGACCTTTCTGCCGAGCTGCCTACCAGAAGCGGAGGCTTTGGCTTCTCCAAAGCAGCAGCTCTCTCTGCAGCTGCTTTGGTGGCTCTCTTCTCAACGCTTTGTGCACCACCATGGAGGCTCTGGCTCCCTCTTCAACCACCCATCAGGCAGCTGGAGAGAGAAGGAGCTCAAGACAGCAAGCCCCCCACTAGCTTTCTGCTCCGCAGACTGAACCCCCCCCCACCACCACCACCTCCCGGCCTCCGGGGACCTGAAAGGCCCCTCCACCGGACTGGTTCTGTCGCCCTGGCACAACAGCCCCAAGGAAGGCAGGCCCTCTCCTTCCCTGCCCCGCAGGGCTCAGGGAGGAAGCGATCCCACCTCCACAAATGCCAGGGGTGGGGGGCAGTGCGGAAGAGGAAAGAAGGGCTCCAACAAGACTGCAAAGTCAACAACTCTTTTATTGATTGCCAGGAGAAAGCGGGCGGGTGTGCTGGGCTAACGCCTCCTTTCCCACGGGGAGAAGGTCACCTTCTTCGCCTGGCTCCTGTGTGGTGGGGGCTGAGCTGCCTGCCCACCACTGGGCCCAGGTTGCGGGGCTTGAGAGCCCATGGCTCTCCAGGAACGTTGTCGCCACCACTCCCTGGAGGGCATCACATGCAGAGCCTTGCTCTGCCGTGGCTGCTTTTCCGGAGGTGGGTCAACCTCCATTGGTTCCTCCGTGTCTTCGGGAGGGTCCACCTCCATGGGTTCCACCCCGTCTTCTTTCGGAGGGTCTACCTCCATGGGCTCCACCCCGTCTTCTTTCGGAGGGTCCACCTCCATGGGCTCCACATCACCCCGTGGGCAAGATGTCACAACAGTGACCTCTTTCACGGACATGATTTTGTCCCAGAGATCTTTCTTCTGTATGCGCTTCCTCTTCCTGCCGAGGCGCACCATCCGGTCCATCGTTTGCAGGACCCCTGTTCAGTGCACCTCACAAAGAGGGGCAGCAGCTCCCTTCGGCCTCCTTGCACCCTGCCTGCTCCAAGTCTCCTTGGTGCTGCAGGAGCCAGAAGCTCAGCGAGCTGCGGGACACTCGCAGCGGTCCCTGTTTTTATGGCGCCCGGGACAATGGGCACTGAGGTCGCTGGTGACAGCAGCAGGCCACTGTGATGGCGGGCCCAAGCGCCGGCCAAATATGGCTCTGAGTGAAGCGGAGGTTCCCATGGCCTGAAAGATGCCCTGCTTTCCAAGAAGAGGGGGCCGGTGGCTGAGCGCCCCTTGCCTCGGCATCCTTCCCACGTGCCATTTGGCCGTACAGCTCGGGCGGCAATTTTGCCTCGGCCCCCCTCGGGCATCCTGCGCTCCAGCTCCCTCCTCAGCCCGTGGGCCCGCTGCTGGGCTCCATCCAGGATGTCACTGCTGGGCTGGTCCTTACTGTCTGGAGAGCCCAAAACGCACGCAGCTCGCCAGATGCCCCTCACGAGGGCTGACACCAGGGCAACAGTCCCTTTCCCCCCACCCGCCCGCCACACGTCACCACCGCCCAGGCTCAGCTTCTCCTCCAGCACCACCAGGCACGCTCTCCACTCCTCTTACCCCTGCTGCTGCCACCACCACCACCGCCCCGGGGCCTTTCCGGCAGAGCTGCCCCTCAGCCAGCTCGGCTCCAGCCCACGTGGTGGTGTGGCATCGTTCCACAATGGGTGCGGGATGGTACATGTCCTCCCCTTTCAACACCGGGAGGTTTTTGCCAGCCTGATTCCCCGACTTGTGGATGCCTCCTGAGCAGCCACCCTCCCCTCCAGTGGATCATCTGCATTCCCGCCCTCCCCACTTTGGAGTCGCCCACACCCCTGCGGAAGGTGCCCCCTGCCCCACCACCTCCCCCCAGGCCCTTCCTTCAGACCTTCCCTGCAGTCAGCCCCAGCACTCAGCCAAAGGGCACCACGAGTACTTGCCCCTCAGGGGAACTTTACCCCGCTGATCACAAGCCACGGGCCCAGCCGGCACAGAGCCCGCTTCTCAGCTCCACGCCTCACCGTTTGCTCATAGGAGGCCGTGGGAGACGGTGTCACGAGGCTTGCTAACATCTGGGTCAACGACATCCACTGTTCTCCCCTTGTCCCAGTCATCTGCTCAGCGCAAGCTCTCAGGCGGGTCCCAGCACCATTTGCCCTTGCTGAACCCCTGCTGCCTCCCACCGCCTTGCCATTTGGCCTCCCTTCTCACTTGGGCCAGCAGCTGCGCGTTGCCTTTCCAAGGGGGACAAGGCACATCGTCTCACGGGTTACACCAGCCGACGGCTTGGTTCCCTGCAACTTCCGAAGAACTGTTGCAACATCACGGCAACTCTGTGTCATGACACATGTTGCATCTGATGCTCTCCCCCTTTGCACGTGCACATGTCACCGCTGAGGCAGTGTGGCAGGAACAGTCCGAGGTCCCATCTTTAGCTCCAAAGAGGCTGGGAAATTGTTCTCATCCCAGCAGAGCTCCCAGTTCAGTCAGCGCATATCTTTGCAAAGGGAAAGACCCCTCACCAAGGGAAGCGGAAACATCCAAAGAAAACTAGAGCTCCTTACAAACGGACAGGTGAAAAGCACAACACCGCAGCACTGAGGAGAACCCTTGCAAGGGGGAGAGCTCTGGGCTCGAGAGGTGCTTGCTGGATAACAGCTTCACGCGCAGGCAGGGCTGTCTCTGGCTGGGGAAACCATTGGCTGAGTGCCCTCCTCTTCCTTTCCCTCTCTCTTCTCCTCGCACATCAATGGCAAAGCGCACAAAGCAAGAGACTTCCTTCCTTGCGTCCATCTTCCCTGCTGCTTTGCGCAAATGAATGCGTTGGAAATACCAGGGCCACTGGAATGACTCACGACACGGAAGACAAGACTCGTGCTCCATGGTAAATGGTAATTTGGTCCGTGAGCAAGAGAGATGCAGCTGCATCTCCCGTCAGCCCTTGCCAGGAGGATCCCTGCAATCCAGAAGGGACGAGGCAGATGCGCTCTTAGCTCAGGGCATGCCCTGTGCCAGCTCGCGAGGGAGGCAAGCAGGAGCACAGCTGCTGACTCTGTAGATAACCTGATCTTCCTACGCTTCTCCTAAACTTTGCGCTACCTTCTTGAGTTCCACTGGCAGGACAACGCGTGAAGGTGCCGAGGTGCTGAATTCATGGCTGCAGCCTGCGGGGAGAGTCCACAGAGCAAAGGGACGACAGGAGTTTCACCACGGGGTCGTCTGCGGCACAAACGGAGCCGCTTGCTCCCATCACACCACCGAACTTTAGCAGTCCTTAGAATGCATTGCAGAGATTACACCTACAAGCCGTTCTTTGCTTCCTCTTCCTCTGGCAATAGCCGGCCTTAGAAGAGGCAGGAGAGCTGGGACAGGGTGAAAACCAACGGTGAGGCGTGACGGTCGTGTCTCACAGGGGACTGGACTGGGCCTGCCTAAACTAAAGAGCATTTGAGTAGGACGCAGTCAGGAAGAGAACAAAATCCTGCTCAGGGAAGGGGAAATGGTTCAGGCAAAGGGGTGCGGGCTACGACTTTGGAGAGCCAGGAAGGTGAGAACGACTGCTTCCTCCGTGCAGAAGGAAAAAACCAGAGAAGTGGTGCTTTTGTCTCGTTCAGGGGTACTAGTCTCAAGGTCACCATCTTCCTAAATAGACAGGGAGGGGCGAGAGTTATAAACTCACCCGAGCCGCAAGCACTCCTCCCGCTTCACATTTGACGGCTTCTGGCCAAAGCCCCGCTTCTTCCCTCTGCACAGAGCCACGTTGGCTTTGCAGCAGCACTGCGGGTGTAGCCTGCTCTCCTCTCTCCCACCACCCATCTTTCCAGTCCCAGACTACACGTACAGTGTGCTCTCACGCACATCGCCTGGGGCTTAAACACACACTCACCCCCTGCCCCAACCAGCACCTAAGCCAGCAGTTCAGCAGCCGCCAGGGATATGCACACCTGAGAGTAATGCCAGCTTCCCTCGCTCTCTGTCTTGGAAGCCCTCCTCCAACAACACCAGCAGCACCACCACCACTCTGAACAGGGGGGCAGAGCCAGGACAGGGAGCTCCAGAGGCCGCCTCCCAAGTGCCAGACAGAGAGGAGGAAAGCCTTGGGACAGTTTCCACAAATCAGCCCCACCCTGAAGGCGATTCCTGTGGAGGCAAGGAGAATGGACCTTTCTGCCGAGCTGCCTACCAGAAGCGGAGGCTTTGGCTTCTCCAAAGCAGCAGCTCTCTCTGCAGCTGCTTTGGTGGCTCTCTTCTCAACGCTTTGTGCACCACCATGGAGGCTCTGGCTCCCTCTTCAACCACCCATCAGGCAGCTGGAGAGAGAAGGAGCTCAAGACAGCAAGCCCCCCACTAGCTTTCTGCTCCGCAGACTGAACCCCCCCCCACCACCACCACCTCCCGGCCTCCGGGGACCTGAAAGGCCCCTCCACCGGACTGGTTCTGTCGCCCTGGCACAACAGCCCCAAGGAAGGCAGGCCCTCTCCTTCCCTGCCCCGCAGGGCTCAGGGAGGAAGCGATCCCACCTCCACAAATGCCAGGGGTGGGGGGCAGTGCGGAAGAGGAAAGAAGGGCTCCAACAAGACTGCAAAGTCAACAACTCTTTTATTGATTGCCAGGAGAAAGCGGGCGGGTGTGCTGGGCTAACGCCTCCTTTCCCACGGGGAGAAGGTCACCTTCTTCGCCTGGCTCCTGTGTGGTGGGGGCTGAGCTGCCTGCCCACCACTGGGCCCAGGTTGCGGGGCTTGAGAGCCCATGGCTCTCCAGGAACGTTGTCGCCACCACTCCCTGGAGGGCATCACATGCAGAGCCTTGCTCTGCCGTGGCTGCTTTTCCGGAGGTGGGTCAACCTCCATTGGTTCCTCCGTGTCTTCGGGAGGGTCCACCTCCATGGGTTCCACCCCGTCTTCTTTCGGAGGGTCTACCTCCATGGGCTCCACCCCGTCTTCTTTCGGAGGGTCCACCTCCATGGGCTCCACATCACCCCGTGGGCAAGATGTCACAACAGTGACCTCTTTCACGGACATGATTTTGTCCCAGAGATCTTTCTTCTGTATGCGCTTCCTCTTCCTGCCGAGGCGCACCATCTGGTCCATCGTTTGCAGGACCCCTGTTCAGTGCACCTCACAAAGAGGGGCAGCAGCTCCCTTCGGCCTCCTTGCACCCTGCCTGCTCCAAGTCTCCTTGGTGCTGCAGGAGCCAGAAGCTCAGCGAGCTGTGGGACACTCGCAGCGGTCCCTGTTTTTATGGCGCCCGGGACAATGGGCACTGAGGTCGCTGGTGACAGCAGCAGGCCACTGTGATGGCGGGCCCAAGCGCCAGCCAAATATGGCTCTGAGTGAAGCGGAGGTTCCCATGGCCTGAAAGATGCCCTGCTTTCCAAGAAGAGGGGGCCGGTGGCTGAGCGCCCCTTGCCTCGGCATCCTTCCCACGTGCCATTTGGCCGTACAGCTCGGGCGGCAATTTTGCCTCGGCCCCCCTCGGGCATCCTGCGCTCCAGCTCCCTCCTCAGCCCGTGGGCCCGCTGCTGGGCTCCATCCAGGATGTCACTGCTGGGCTGGTCCTTACTGTCTGGAGAGCCCAAAACGCACGCAGCCCGCCAGATGCCCCTCACGAGGGCTGACACCAGGGCAACAGTCCCTTTCCCCCCACCCGCCCGCCACACGTCACCACCGCCCAGGCTCAGCTTCTCCTCCAGCACCACCAGGCACGCTCTCCACTCCTCTTACCCCTGCTGCTGCCACCACCACCACCGCCACGGGGCCTTTCCGGCAGAGCTGCCCCTCAGCCAGCTCGGCTCCAGCCCACGTGGTGGTGTGGCATCGTTCCACAATGGGTGCGGGATGGTACATGTCCTCCCCTTTCAACACCGGGAGGTTTTTGCCAGCCTGATTCCCCGACTTGTGGATGCCTCCTGAGCAGCCACCCTCCCCTCCAGTGGATCATCTGCATTCCCGCCCTCCCCACTTTGGAGTCGCCCACACCCCTGCGGAAGGTGCCCCCTGCCCCACCACCTCCCCCCAGGCCCTTCCTTCAGACCTTCCCTGCAGTCAGCCCCAGCACTCAGCCAAAGGGCACCACGAGTACTTGCCCCTCAGGGGAACTTTACCCCGCTGATCACAAGCCACGGGCCCAGCCGGCACAGAGCCCGCTTCTCAGCTCCACGCCTCACCGTTTGCTCATAGGAGGCCGTGGGAGACGGTGTCACGAGGCTTGCTAACATCTGGGTCAACGACATCCACTGTTCTCCCCTTGTCCCAGTCATCTGCTCAGCGCAAGCTCTCAGGCGGGTCCCAGCACCATTTGCCCTTGCTGAACCCCTGCTGCCTCCCACCGCCTTGCCATTTGGCCTCCCTTCTCACTTGGGCCAGCAGCTGCGCGTTGCCTTTCCAAGGGGGACAAGGCACATCGTCTCACGGGTTACACCAGCCGACGGCTTGGTTCCCTACAACTTCCGAAGAACTGTTGCAACATCACGGCAACTCTGTGTCATGACACATGTTGCATCTGATGCTCTCCCCCTTTGCACGTGCACATGTCACCGCTGAGGCAGTGTGGCAGGAACAGTCCGAGGTCCCATCTTTAGCTCCAAAGAGGCTGGGAAATTGTTCTCATCCCAGCAGAGCTCCCAGTTCAGTCAGCGCATATCTTTGCAAAGGGAAAGACCCCTCACCAAGGGAAGCGGAAACATCCAAAGAAAACTAGAGCTCCTTACAAACGGACAGGTGAAAAGCACAACACCGCAGCACTGAGGAGAACCCTTGCAAGGGGGAGAGCTCTGGGCTCGAGAGGTGCTTGCTGGATAACAGCTTCACGCGCAGGCAGGGCTGTCTCTGGCTGGGGAAACCATTGGCTGAGTGCCCTCCTCTTCCTTTCCCTCTCTCTTCTCCTCGCACATCAATGGCAAAGCGCACAAAGCAAGAGACTTCCTTCCTTGCGTCCATCTTCCCTGCTGCTTTGCGCAAATGAATGCGTTGGAAATACCAGGGCCACTGGAATGACTCACGACACGGAAGACAAGACTCGTGCTCCATGGTAAATGGTAATTTGGTCCGTGAGCAAGAGAGATGCAGCTGCATCTCCCGTCAGCCCTTGCCAGGAGGATCCCTGCAATCCAGAAGGGACGAGGCAGATGCGCTCTTAGCTCAGGGCATGCCCTGTGCCAGCTCGCGAGGGAGGCAAGCAGGAGCACAGCTGCTGACTCTGTAGATAACCTGATCTTCCTACGCTTCTCCTAAACTTTGCGCTACCTTCTTGAGTTCCACTGGCAGGACAACGCGTGAAGGTGCCGAGGTGCTGAATTCATGGCTGCAGCCTGCGGGGAGAGTCCACAGAGCAAAGGGACGACAGGAGTTTCACCACGGGGTCGTCTGCGGCACAAACGGAGCCGCTTGCTCCCATCACACCACCGAACTTTAGCAGTCCTTAGAATGCATTGCAGAGATTACACCTACAAGCCGTTCTTTGCTTCCTCTTCCTCTGGCAATAGCCGGCCTTAGAAGAGGCAGGAGAGCTGGGACAGGGTGAAAACCAACGGTGAGGCGTGACGGTCGTGTCTCACAGGGGACTGGACTGGGCCTGCCTAAACTAAAGAGCATTTGAGTAGGACGCAGTCAGGAAGAGAACAAAATCCTGCTCAGGGAAGGGGAAATGGTTCAGGCAAAG
The DNA here is from genome assembly GCF_036370855.1 of Dromaius novaehollandiae. NCBI lineage: Eukaryota > Metazoa > Chordata > Aves > Casuariiformes > Dromaiidae > Dromaius > Dromaius novaehollandiae. The sequence continues at coordinate 65,360,111 of NC_088099.1, read as the reverse complement.
GGGTGCGGGCTACGACTTTGGAGAGCCAGGAAGGTGAGAACGACTGCTTCCTCCGTGCAGAAGGAAAAAACCAGAGAAGTGGTGCTTTTGTCTCGTTCAGGGGTACTAGTCTCAAGGTCACCATCTTCCTAAATAGACAGGGAGGGGCGAGAGTTATAAACTCACCCGAGCCGCAAGCACTCCTCCCGCTTCACATTTGACGGCTTCTGGCCAAAGCCCCGCTTCTTCCCTCTGCACAGAGCCACGTTGGCTTTGCAGCAGCACTGCGGGTGTAGCCTGCTCTCCTCTCTCCCACCACCCATCTTTCCAGTCCCAGACTACACGTACAGTGTGCTCTCACGCACATCGCCTGGGGCTTAAACACACACTCACCCCCTGCCCCAACCAGCACCTAAGCCAGCAGTTCAGCAGCCGCCAGGGATATGCACACCTGAGAGTAATGCCAGCTTCCCTCGCTCTCTGTCTTGGAAGCCCTCCTCCAACAACACCAGCAGCACCACCACCACTCTGAACAGGGGGGCAGAGCCAGGACAGGGAGCTCCAGAGGCCGCCTCCCAAGTGCCAGACAGAGAGGAGGAAAGCCTCGGGACAGTTTCCACAAATCAGCCCCACCCTGAAGGCGATTCCTGTGGAGGCAAGGAGAATGGACCTTTCTGCCGAGCTGCCTACCAGAAGCGGAGGCTTTGGCTTCTCCAAAGCAGCAGCTCTCTCTGCAGCTGCTTTGGTGGCTCTCTTCTCAACGCTTTGTGCACCACCATGGAGGCTCTGGCTCCCTCTTCAACCACCCATCAGGCAGCTGGAGAGAGAAGGAGCTCAAGACAGCAAGCCCCCCACTAGCTTTCTGCTCCGCAGACTGAACCCCCCACCACCACCACCACCTCCCGGCCTCCGGGGACCTGAAAGGCCCCTCCACCGGACTGGTTCTGTCGCCCTGGCACAACAGCCCCAAGGAAGGCAGGCCCTCTCCTTCCCTGCCCCGCAGGGCTCAGGGAGGAAGCGATCCCACCTCCACAAATGCCAGGGGTGGGGGGCAGTGCGGAAGAGGAAAGAAGGGCTCCAACAAGACTGCAAAGTCAACAACTCTTTTATTGATTGCCAGGAGAAAGCGGGCGGGTGTGCTGGGCTAACGCCTCCTTTCCCACGGGGAGAAGGTCACCTTCTTCGCCTGGCTCCTGTGTGGTGGGGGCTGAGCTGCCTGCCCACCACTGGGCCCAGGTTGCGGGGCTTGAGAGCCCATGGCTCTCCAGGAACGTTGTCGCCACCACTCCCTGGAGGGCATCACATGCAGAGCCTTGCTCTGCCGTGGCTGCTTTTCCGGAGGTGGGTCAACCTCCATTGGTTCCTCCGTGTCTTCGGGAGGGTCCACCTCCATGGGTTCCACCCCGTCTTCTTTCGGAGGGTCCACCTCCATGGGCTCCACATCACCCCGTGGGCAAGATGTCACAACAGTGACCTCTTTCACGGACATGATTTTGTCCCAGAGATCTTTCTTCTGTATGCGCTTCCTCTTCCTGCCGAGGCGCACCATCCGGTCCATCGTTCGCAGGACCCCTGTTCAGTGCACCTCACAAAGAGGGGCAGCAGCTCCCTTCAGCCTCCTTGCACCCTGCCTGCTCCAAGTCTCCTTGGTGCTGCAGGAGCCAGAAGCTCAGCGAGCTGCGGGACACTCGCAACGGTCCCTGTTTTTATGGCGCCCGGGACAATGGGCACTGAGGTCGCTGGTGACAGCAGCAGGCCACTGTGATGGCGGGCCCAAGCGCCGGCCAAATATGGCTCTGAGTGAAGCGGAGGTTCCCATGGCCTGAAAGATGCCCTGCTTTCCAAGAAGAGGGGGCCGGTGGCTGAGCCCCCCTTGCCTCGGCATCCTTCCCACGTGCCATTTGGCCGCACAGCTCGGGCGGCAATTTTGCCTCGGCCCCCCTCGGGCATCCTGCGCTCCAGCTCCCTCCTCAGCCCGTGGGCCTGCCGCTGGGCTCCATCCAGGATGTCACTGCTGGGCTGGTCCTTACTGTCTGGAGAGCCCAAAACGCACGCAGCCCGCCAGATGCCCCTCACGAGGGCTGACACCAGGGCAACAGTCCCTTTCCCCCCACCCGCCCGCCACACGTCACCACCGCCCAGGCTCAGCTTCTCCTCCAGCACCACCAGGCACGCTCTCCACTCCTCTTACCCCCGCTGCCGCCACCACCACCACCGCCCCGGGGCCCTTCCGGCAGAGCTGCCCCTCAGCCAGCTCGGCTCCAGCCCACGTGGTGGTGTGGCATCGTTCCACAATGGGTGCGGGATGGTACATGTCCTCCCCTTTCAACACCGGGAGGTTTTTGCCAGCCTGATTCCCCGACTTGTGGATGCCTCCTGAGCGGCCACCCTCCCCTCCAGTGGATCATCTGCATTCCCGCCCTCCCCACTTTGGAGTCGCCCACACCCCTGCGGAAGGTGCCCCCTGCCCCACCACCTCCCCCCAGGCCCTTCCTTCAGACCTTCCCTGCAGTCAGCCCCAGCACTCAGCCAAAGGGCACCACGAGTACTTGCCCCTCAGGGGAACTTTACCCCGCTGATCACAAGCCACGGGCCCAGCCGGCACAGAGCCCGCTTCTGAGCTCCACGCCTCACCGTTTGCTCATAGGACGCCGTGGGAGACGGTGTCACGAGGCTTGCTAACATCTGGGTCAACGACATCCACTGTTCTCCCCTTGTCCCAGTCATCTGCTCAGCGCAAGCTCTCAGGCGGGTCCCAGCACCATTTGCCCTTGCTGAACCCCTGCTGCCTCCCACCGCCTTGCCATTTGGCCTCCCTTCTCACTTGGGCCAGCAGCTGCGCGTTGCCTTTCCAAGGGGGACAAGGCACATCGTCTCACGGGTTACACCAGCCGACGGCTTGGTTCCCTGCAACTTCCGAAGAACTGTTGCAACATCACGGCAACTCTGTGTCATGACACATGTTGCATCTGATGCTCTCCCCCTTTGCACGTGCACATGTCACCGCTGAGGCAGTGTGGCAGGAACAGTCCGAGGTCCCATCTTTAGCTCCAAAGAGGCTGGGAAATTGTTCTCATCCCAGCAGAGCTCCCAGTTCAGTCAGCGCATATCTTTGCAAAGGGAAAGACCCCTCACCAAGGGAAGCGGAAACATCCAAAGAAAACTAGAGCTCCTTACAAACGGACAGGTGAAAAGCACAACACCGCAGCACTGAGGAGAACCCTTGCAAGGGGGAGAGCTCTGGGCTCGAGAGGTGCTTGCTGGATAACAGCTTCACGCGCAGGCAGGGCTGTCTCTGGCTGGGGAAACCATTGGCTGAGTGCCCTCCTCTTCCTTTCCCTCTCTCTTCTCCTCGCACATCAATGGCAAAGCGCACAAAGCAAGAGACTTCCTTCCTTGCGTCCATCTTCCCTGCTGCTTTGCGCAAATGAATGCGTTGGAAATACCAGGGCCACTGGAATGACTCACGACACGGAAGACAAGACTCGTGCTCCATGGTAAATGGTAATTTGGTCCGTGAGCAAGAGAGATGCAGCTGCATCTCCCGTCAGCCCTTGCCAGGAGGATCCCTGCAATCCAGAAGGGACGAGGCAGATGCGCTCTTAGCTCAGGGCATGCCCTGTGCCAGCTCGCGAGGGAGGCAAGCAGGAGCACAGCTGCTGACTCTGTAGATAACCTGATCTTCCTACGCTTCTCCTAAACTTTGCGCTACCTTCTTGAGTTCCACTGGCAGGACAACGCGTGAAGGTGCCGAGGTGCTGAATTCATGGCTGCAGCCTGCGGGGAGAGTCCACAGAGCAAAGGGACGACAGGAGTTTCACCACGGGGTCGTCTGCGGCACAAACGGAGCCGCTTGCTCCCATCACACCACCGAACTTTAGCAGTCCTTAGAATGCATTGCAGAGATTACACCTACAAGCCGTTCTTTGCTTCCTCTTCCTCTGGCAATAGCCGGCCTTAGAAGAGGCAGGAGAGCTGGGACAGGGTGAAAACCAACGGTGAGGCGTGACGGTCGTGTCTCACAGGGGACTGGACTGGGCCTGCCTAAACTAAAGAGCATTTGAGTAGGACGCAGTCAGGAAGAGAACAAAATCCTGCTCAGGGAAGGGGAAATGGTTCAGGCAAAGGGGTGCGGGCTACGACTTTGGAGAGCCAGGAAGGTGAGAACGACTGCTTCCTCCGTGCAGAAGGAAAAAACCAGAGAAGTGGTGCTTTTGTCTCGTTCAGGGGTACTAGTCTCAAGGTCACCATCTTCCTAAATAGACAGGGAGGGGCGAGAGTTATAAACTCACCCGAGCCGCAAGCACTCCTCCCGCTTCACATTTGACGGCTTCTGGCCAAAGCCCCGCTTCTTCCCTCTGCACAGAGCCACGTTGGCTTTGCAGCAGCACTGCGGGTGTAGCCTGCTCTCCTCTCTCCCACCACCCATCTTTCCAGTCCCAGACTACACGTACAGTGTGCTCTCACGCACATCGCCTGGGGCTTAAACACACACTCACCCCCTGCCCCAACCAGCACCTAAGCCAGCAGTTCAGCAGCCGCCAGGGATATGCACACCTGAGAGTAATGCCAGCTTCCCTCGCTCTCTGTCTTGGAAGCCCTCCTCCAACAACACCAGCAGCACCACCACCACTCTGAACAGGGGGGCAGAGCCAGGACAGGGAGCTCCAGAGGCCGCCTCCCAAGTGCCAGACAGAGAGGAGGAAAGCCTCGGGACAGTTTCCACAAATCAGCCCCACCCTGAAGGCGATTCCTGTGGAGGCAAGGAGAATGGACCTTTCTGCCGAGCTGCCTACCAGAAGCGGAGGCTTTGGCTTCTCCAAAGCAGCAGCTCTCTCTGCAGCTGCTTTGGTGGCTCTCTTCTCAACGCTTTGTGCACCACCATGGAGGCTCTGGCTCCCTCTTCAACCACCCATCAGGCAGCTGGAGAGAGAAGGAGCTCAAGACAGCAAGCCCCCCACTAGCTTTCTGCTCCGCAGACTGAACCCCCCACCACCACCACCACCTCCCGGCCTCCGGGGACCTGAAAGGCCCCTCCACCGGACTGGTTCTGTCGCCCTGGCACAACAGCCCCAAGGAAGGCAGGCCCTCTCCTTCCCTGCCCCGCAGGGCTCAGGGAGGAAGCGATCCCACCTCCACAAATGCCAGGGGTGGGGGGCAGTGCGGAAGAGGAAAGAAGGGCTCCAACAAGACTGCAAAGTCAACAACTCTTTTATTGATTGCCAGGAGAAAGCGGGCGGGTGTGCTGGGCTAACGCCTCCTTTCCCACGGGGAGAAGGTCACCTTCTTCGCCTGGCTCCTGTGTGGTGGGGGCTGAGCTGCCTGCCCACCACTGGGCCCAGGTTGCGGGGCTTGAGAGCCCATGGCTCTCCAGGAACGTTGTCGCCACCACTCCCTGGAGGGCATCACATGCAGAGCCTTGCTGTGCCGTGGCTGCTTTTCCGGAGGTGGGTCAACCTCCATTGGTTCCTCCGTGTCTTCGGGAGGGTCCACCTCCATGGGTTCCACCCCGTCTTCTTTCGGAGGGTCCACCTCCATGGGCTCCACATCACCCCGTGGGCAAGATGTCACAACAGTGACCTCTTTCACGGACATGATTTTGTCCCAGAGATCTTTCTTCTGTATGCGCTTCCTCTTCCTGCCGAGGCGCACCATCCGGTCCATCGTTCGCAGGACCCCTGTTCAGTGCACCTCACAAAGAGGGGCAGCAGCTCCCTTCGGCCTCCTTGCACCCTGCCTGCTCCAAGTCTCCTTGGTGCTGCAGGAGCCAGAAGCTCAGCGAGCTGCGGGACACTCGCAGCGGTCCCTGTTTTTATGGCGCCCGGGACAATGGGCACTGAGGTCGCTGGTGACAGCAGCAGGCCACTGTGATGGCGGGCCCAAGCGCCAGCCAAATATGGCTCTGAGTGAAGCGGAGGTTCCCATGGCCTGAAAGATGCCCTGCTTTCCAAGAAGAGGGGGCCGGTGGCTGAGCGCCCCTTGCCTCGGCATCCTTCCCACGTGCCATTTGGCCGTACAGCTCGGGCGGCAATTTTGCCTCGGCCCCCCTCGGGCATCCTGCGCTCCAGCTCCCTCCTCAGCCCGTGGGCCTGCCGCTGGGCTCCATCCAGGATGTCATTGCTGGGCTGGTCCTTACTGTCTGGAGAGCCCAAAACGCACGCAGCCCGCCAGATGCCCCTCACGAGGGCTGACACCAGGGCAACAGTCCCTTTCCCCCCACCCGCCCGCCACACGTCACCACCGCCCAGGCTCAGCTTCTCCTCCAGCACCACCAGGCACGCTCTCCACTCCTCTTACCCCCGCTGCTGCCACCACCACCACCGCCCCGGGGCCTTTCCGGCAGAGCTGCCCCTCAGCCAGCTCGGCTCCAGCCCACGTGGTGGTGTGGCATCGTTCCACAATGGGTGCGGGATGGTACATGTCCTCCCCTTTCAACACCGGGAGGTTTTTGCCAGCCTGATTCCCCGACTTGTGGATGCCTCCTGAGCGGCCACCCTCCCCTCCAGTGGATCATCTGCATTCCCGCCCTCCCCACTTTGGAGTCGCCCACACCCCTGCGGAAGGTGCCCCCTGCCCCACCACCTCCCCCCAGGCCCTTCCTTCAGACCTTCCCTGCAGTCAGCCCCAGCACTCAGCCAAAGGGCACCACGAGTACTTGCCCCTCAGGGGAACTTTACCCCGCTGATCACAAGCCACGGGCCCAGCCGGCACAGAGCCCGCTTCTCAGCTCCACGCCTCACCGTTTGCTCATAGGACGCCGTGGGAGACGGTGTCACGAGGCTTGCTAACATCTGGGTCAACGACATCCACTGTTCTCCCCTTGTCCCAGTCATCTGCTCAGCGCAAGCTCTCAGGCGGGTCCCAGCACCATTTGCCCTTGCTGAACCCCTGCTGCCTCCCACCGCCTTGCCATTTGGCCTCCCTTCTCACTTGGGCCAGCAGCTGCGCGTTGCCTTTCCAAGGGGGACAAGGCACATCGTCTCACGGGTTACACCAGCCGACGGCTTGGTTCCCTGCAACTTCCGAAGAACTGTTGCAACATCACGGCAACTCTGTGTCATGACACATGTTGCATCTGATGCTCTCCCCCTTTGCACGTGCACATGTCACCGCTGAGGCAGTGTGGCAGGAACAGTCCGAGGTCCCATCTTTAGCTCCAAAGAGGCTGGGAAATTGTTCTCATCCCAGCAGAGCTCCCAGTTCAGTCAGCGCATATCTTTGCAAAGGGAAAGACCCCTCACCAAGGGAAGCGGAAACATCCAAAGAAAACTAGAGCTCCTTACAAACGGACAGGTGAAAAGCACAACACCGCAGCACTGAGGAGAACCCTTGCAAGGGGGAGAGCTCTGGGCTCGAGAGGTGCTTGCTGGATAACAGCTTCACGCGCAGGCAGGGCTGTCTCTGGCTGGGGAAACCATTGGCTGAGTGCCCTCCTCTTCCTTTCCCTCTCTCTTCTCCTCGCACATCAATGGCAAAGCGCACAAAGCAAGAGACTTCCTTCCTTGCGTCCATCTTCCCTGCTGCTTTGCGCAAATGAATGCGTTGGAAATACCAGGGCCACTGGAATGACTCACGACACGGAAGACAAGACTCGTGCTCCATGGTAAATGGTAATTTGGTCCGTGAGCAAGAGAGATGCAGCTGCATCTCCCGTCAGCCCTTGCCAGGAGGATCCCTGCAATCCAGAAGGGACGAGGCAGATGCGCTCTTAGCTCAGGGCATGCCCTGTGCCAGCTCGCGAGGGAGGCAAGCAGGAGCACAGCTGCTGACTCTGTAGATAACCTGATCTTCCTACGCTTCTCCTAAACTTTGCGCTACCTTCTTGAGTTCCACTGGCAGGACAACGCGTGAAGGTGCCGAGGTGCTGAATTCATGGCTGCAGCCTGCGGGGAGAGTCCACAGAGCAAAGGGACGACAGGAGTTTCACCACGGGGTCGTCTGCGGCACAAACGGAGCCGCTTGCTCCCATCACACCACCGAACTTTAGCAGTCCTTAGAATGCATTGCAGAGATTACACCTACAAGCCGTTCTTTGCTTCCTCTTCCTCTGGCAATAGCCGGCCTTAGAAGAGGCAGGAGAGCTGGGACAGGGTGAAAACCAACGGTGAGGCGTGACGGTCGTGTCTCACAGGGGACTGGACTGGGCCTGCCTAAACTAAAGAGCATTTGAGTAGGACGCAGTCAGGAAGAGAACAAAATCCTGCTCAGGGAAGGGGAAATGGTTCAGGCAAAGGGGTGCGGGCTACGACTTTGGAGAGCCAGGAAGGTGAGAACGACTGCTTCCTCCGTGCAGAAGGAAAAAACCAGAGAAGTGGTGCTTTTGTCTCGTTCAGGGGTACTAGTCTCAAGGTCACCATCTTCCTAAATAGACAGGGAGGGGCGAGAGTTATAAACTCACCCGAGCCGCAAGCACTCCTCCCGCTTCACATTTGACGGCTTCTGGCCAAAGCCCCGCTTCTTCCCTCTGCACAGAGCCACGTTGGCTTTGCAGCAGCACTGCGGGTGTAGCCTGCTCTCCTCTCTCCCACCACCCATCTTTCCAGTCCCAGACTACACGTACAGTGTGCTCTCACGCACATCGCCTGGGGCTTAAACACACACTCACCCCCTGCCCCAACCAGCACCTAAGCCAGCAGTTCAGCAGCCGCCAGGGATATGCACACCTGAGAGTAATGCCAGCTTCCCTCGCTCTCTGTCTTGGAAGCCCTCCTCCAACAACACCAGCAGCACCACCACCACTCTGAACAGGGGGGCAGAGCCAGGACAGGGAGCTCCAGAGGCCGCCTCCCAAGTGCCAGACAGAGAGGAGGAAAGCCTTGGGACAGTTTCCACAAATCAGCCCCACCCTGAAGGCGATTCCTGTGGAGGCAAGGAGAATGGACCTTTCTGCCGAGCTGCCTACCAGAAGCGGAGGCTTTGGCTTCTCCAAAGCAGCAGCTCTCTCTGCAGCTGCTTTGGTGGCTCTCTTCTCAACGCTTTGTGCACCACCATGGAGGCTCTGGCCCCCTCTTCAACCACCCATCAGGCAGCTGGAGAGAGAAGGAGCTCAAGACAGCAAGCCCCCCACTAGCTTTCTGCTCCGCAGACTGAACCCCCCCCCCCCACCACCACCTCCCGGCCTCCGGGGACCTGAAAGGCCCCTCCACCGGACTGGTTCTGTCGCCCTGGCACAACAGCCCCAAGGAAGGCAGGCCCTCTCCTTCCCTGCCCCGCAGGGCTCAGGGAGGAAGCGATCCCACCTCCACAAATGCCAGGGGTGGGGGGCAGTGCGGAAGAGGAAAGAAGGGCTCCAACAAGACTGCAAAGTCAACAACTCTTTTATTGATTGCCAGGAGAAAGCGGGCGGGTGTGCTGGGCTAACGCCTCCTTTCCCACGGGGAGAAGGTCACCTTCTTCGCCTGGCTCCTGTGTGGTGGGGGCTGAGCTGCCTGCCCACCACTGGGCCCAGGTTGCGGGGCTTGAGAGCCCATGGCTCTCCAGGAACGTTGTCGCCACCACTCCCTGGAGGGCATCACATGCAGAGCCTTGCTCTGCCGTGGCTGCTTTTCCGGAGGTGGGTCAACCTCCATTGGTTCCTCCGTGTCTTCGGGAGGGTCCACCTCCATGGGTTCCACCCCGTCTTCTTTCGGAGGGTCTACCTCCATGGGCTCCACCCCGTCTTCTTTCGGAGGGTCCACCTCCATGGGCTCCACATCACCCCGTGGGCAAGATGTCACAACAGTGACCTCTTTCACGGACATGATTTTGTCCCAGAGATCTTTCTTCTGTATGCGCTTCCTCTTCCTGCCGAGGCGCACCATCCGGTCCATCGTTTGCAGGACCCCTGTTCAGTGCACCTCACAAAGAGGGGCAGCAGCTCCCTTCGGCCTCCTTGCACCCTGCCTGCTCCAAGTCTCCTTGGTGCTGCAGGAGCCAGAAGCTCAGCGAGCTGCGGGACACTCGCAGCGGTCCCTGTTTTTATGGCGCCCGGGACAATGGGCACTGAGGTCGCTGGTGACAGCAGCAGGCCACTGTGATGGCGGGCCCAAGCGCCGGCCAAATATGGCTCTGAGTGAAGCGGAGGTTCCCATGGCCTGAAAGATGCCCTGCTTTCCAAGAAGAGGGGGCCGGTGGCTGAGCGCCCCTTGCCTCGGCATCCTTCCCACGTGCCATTTGGCCGTACAGCTCGGGCGGCAATTTTGCCTCGGCCCCCCTCGGGCATCCTGCGCTCCAGCTCCCTCCTCAGCCCGTGGGCCCGCTGCTGGGCTCCATCCAGGATGTCACTGCTGGGCTGGTCCTTACTGTCTGGAGAGCCCAAAACGCACGCAGCCCGCCAGATGCCCCTCACGAGGGCTGACACCAGGGCAACAGTCCCTTTCCCCCCACCCGCCCGCCACACGTCACCACCGCCCAGGCTCAGCTTCTCCTCCAGCACCACCAGGCACGCTCTCCACTCCTCTTACCCCTGCTGCTGCCACCACCACCACCGCCCCGGGGCCTTTCCGGCAGAGCTGCCCCTCAGCCAGCTCGGCTCCAGCCCACGTGGTGGTGTGGCATCGTTCCACAATGGGTGCGGGATGGTACATGTCCTCCCCTTTCAACACCGGGAGGTTTTTGCCAGCCTGATTCCCCGACTTGTGGATGCCTCCTGAGCAGCCACCCTCCCCTCCAGTGGATCATCTGCATTCCCGCCCTCCCCACTTTGGAGTCGCCCACACCCCTGCGGAAGGTGCCCCCTGCCCCACCACCTCCCCCCAGGCCCTTCCTTCAGACCTTCCCTGCAGTCAGCCCCAGCACTCAGCCAAAGGGCACCACGAGTACTTGCCCCTCAGGGGAACTTTACCCCGCTGATCACAAGCCACGGGCCCAGCCGGCACAGAGCCCGCTTCTCAGCTCCACGCCTCACCGTTTGCTCATAGGAGGCCGTGGGAGACGGTGTCACGAGGCTTGCTAACATCTGGGTCAACGACATCCACTGTTCTCCCCTTGTCCCAGTCATCTGCTCAGCGCAAGCTCTCAGGCGGGTCCCAGCACCATTTGCCCTTGCTGAACCCCTGCTGCCTCCCACCGCCTTGCCATTTGGCCTCCCTTCTCACTTGGGCCAGCAGCTGCGCGTTGCCTTTCCAAGGGGGACAAGGCACATCGTCTCACGGGTTACACCAGCCGACGGCTTGGTTCCCTGCAACTTCCGAAGAACTGTTGCAACATCACGGCAACTCTGTGTCATGACACATGTTGCATCTGATGCTCTCCCCCTTTGCACGTGCACATGTCACCGCTGAGGCAGTGTGGCAGGAACAGTCCGAGGTCCCATCTTTAGCTCCAAAGAGGCTGGGAAATTGTTCTCATCCCAGCAGAGCTCCCAGTTCAGTCAGCGCATATCTTTGCAAAGGGAAAGACCCCTCACCAAGGGAAGCGGAAACATCCAAAGAAAACTAGAGCTCCTTACAAACGGACAGGTGAAAAGCACAACACCGCAGCACTGAGGAGAACCCTTGCAAGGGGGAGAGCTCTGGGCTCGAGAGGTGCTTGCTGGATAACAGCTTCACGCGCAGGCAGGGCTGTCTCTGGCTGGGGAAACCATTGGCTGAGTGCCCTCCTCTTCCTTTCCCTCTCTCTTCTCCTCGCACATCAATGGCAAAGCGCACAAAGCAAGAGACTTCCTTCCTTGCGTCCATCTTCCCTGCTGCTTTGCGCAAATGAATGCGTTGGAAATACCAGGGCCACTGGAATGACTCACGACACGGAAGACAAGACTCGTGCTCCATGGTAAATGGTAATTTGGTCCGTGAGCAAGAGAGATGCAGCTGCATCTCCCGTCAGCCCTTGCCAGGAGGATCCCTGCAATCCAGAAGGGACGAGGCAGATGCGCTCTTAGCTCAGGGCATGCCCTGTGCCAGCTCGCGAGGGAGGCAAGCAGGAGCACAGCTGCTGACTCTGTAGATAACCTGATCTTCCTACGCTTCTCCTAAACTTTGCGCTACCTTCTTGAGTTCCACTGGCAGGACAACGCGTGAAGGTGCCGAGGTGCTGAATTCATGGCTGCAGCCTGCGGGGAGAGTCCACAGAGCAAAGGGACGACAGGAGTTTCACCACGGGGTCGTCTGCGGCACAAACGGAGCCGCTTGCTCCCATCACACCACCGAACTTTAGCAGTCCTTAGAATGCATTGCAGAGATTACACCTACAAGCCGTTCTTTGCTTCCTCTTCCTCTGGCAATAGCCGGCCTTAGAAGAGGCAGGAGAGCTGGGACAGGGTGAAAACCAACGGTGAGGCGTGACGGTCGTGTCTCACAGGGGACTGGACTGGGCCTGCCTAAACTAAAGAGCATTTGAGTAGGACGCAGTCAGGAAGAGAACAAAATCCTGCTCAGGGAAGGGGAAATGGTTCAGGCAAAGGGGTGCGGGCTACGACTTTGGAGAGCCAGGAAGGTGAGAACGACTGCTTCCTCCGTGCAGAAGGAAAAAACCAGAGAAGTGGTGCTTTTGTCTCGTTCAGGGGTACTAGTCTCAAGGTCACCATCTTCCTAAATAGACAGGGAGGGGCGAGAGTTATAAACTCACCCGAGCCGCAAGCACTCCTCCCGCTTCACATTTGACGGCTTCTGGCCAAAGCCCCGCTTCTTCCCTCTGCACAGAGCCACGTTGGCTTTGCAGCAGCACTGCGGGTGTAGCCTGCTCTCCTCTCTCCCACCACCCATCTTTCCAGTCCCAGACTACACGTACAGTGTGCTCTCACGCACATCGCCTGGGGCTTAAACACACACTCACCCCCTGCCCCAACCAGCACCTAAGCCAGCAGTTCAGCAGCCGCCAGGGATATGCACACCTGAGAGTAATGCCAGCTTCCCTCGCTCTCTGTCTTGGAAGCCCTCCTCCAACAACACCAGCAGCACCACCACCACTCTGAACAGGGGGGCAGAGCCAGGACAGGGAGCTCCAGAGGCCGCCTCCCAAGTGCCAGACAGAGAGGAGGAAAGCCTTGGGACAGTTTCCACAAATCAGCCCCACCCTGAAGGCGATTCCTGTGGAGGCAAAGAGAATGGACCTTTCTGCCGAGCTGCCTACCAGAAGCGGAGGCTTTGGCTTCTCCAAAGCAGCAGCTCTCTCTGCAGCTGCTTTGGTGGCTCTCTTCTCAACGCTTTGTGCACCACCATGGAGGCTCTGGCCCCCTCTTCAACCACCCATCAGGCAGCTGGAGAGAGAAGGAGCTCAAGACAGCAAGCCCCCCACTAGCTTTCTGCTCCGCAGACTGAACCCCCCCCCACCACCACCACCTCCCGGCCTCCGGGGACCTGAAAGGCCCCTCCACCGGACTGGTTCTGTCGCCCTGGCACAACAGCCCCAAGGAAGGCAGGCCCTCTCCTTCCCTGCCCCGCAGGGCTCAGGGAGGAAGCGATCCCACCTCCACAAATGCCAGGGGTGGGGGGCAGTGCGGAAGAGGAAAGAAGGGCTCCAACAAGACTGCAAAGTCAACAACTCTTTTATTGATTGCCAGGAGAAAGCGGGCGGGTGTGCTGGGCTAACGCCTCCTTTCCCACGGGGAGAAGGTCACCTTCTTCGCCTGGCTCCTGTGTGGTGGGGGCTGAGCTGCCTGCCCACCACTGGGCCCAGGTTGCGGGGCTTGAGAGCCCATGGCTCTCCAGGAACGTTGTCGCCACCACTCCCTGGAGGGCATCACATGCAGAGCCTTGCTCTGCCGTGGCTGCTTTTCCGGAGGTGGGTCAACCTCCATTGGTTCCTCCGTGTCTTCGGGAGGGTCCACCTCCATGGGTTCCACCCCGTCTTCTTTCGGAGGGTCTACCTCCATGGGCTCCACCCCGTCTTCTTTCGGAGGGTCCACCTCCATGGGCTCCACATCACCCCGTGGGCAAGATGTCACAACAGTGACCTCTTTCACGGACATGATTTTGTCCCAGAGATCTTTCTTCTGTATGCGCTTCCTCTTCCTGCCGAGGCGCACCATCCGGTCCATCGTTTGCAGGACCCCTGTTCAGTGCACCTCACAAAGAGGGGCAGCAGCTCCCTTCGGCCTCCTTGCACCCTGCCTGCTCCAAGTCTCCTTGGTGCTGCAGGAGCCAGAAGCTCAGCGAGCTGCGGGACACTCGCAGCGGTCCCTGTTTTTATGGCGCCCGGGACAATGGGCACTGAGGTCGCTGGTGACAGCAGCAGGCCACTGTGATGGCGGGCCCAAGCGCCGGCCAAATATGGCTCTGAGTGAAGCGGAGGTTCCCATGGCCTGAAAGATGCCCTGCTTTCCAAGAAGAGGGGGCCGGTGGCTGAGCGCCCCTTGCCTCGGCATCCTTCCCACGTGCCATTTGGCCGTACAGCTCGGGCGGCAATTTTGCCTCGGCCCCCCTCGGGCATCCTGCGCTCCAGCTCCCTCCTCAGCCCGTGGGCCCGCTGCTGGGCTCCATCCAGGATGTCACTGCTGGGCTGGTCCTTACTGTCTGGAGAGCCCAAAACGCACGCAGCCCGCCAGATGCCCCTCACGAGGGCTGACACCAGGGCAACAGTCCCTTTCCCCCCACCCGCCCGCCACACGTCACCACCGCCCAGGCTCAGCTTCTCCTCCAGCACCACCAGGCACGCTCTCCACTCCTCTTACCCCTGCTGCTGCCACCACCACCACCGCCCCGGGGCCTTTCCGGCAGAGCTGCCCCTCAGCCAGCTCGGCTCCAGCCCACGTGGTGGTGTGGCATCGTTCCACAATGGGTGCGGGATGGTACATGTCCTCCCCTTTCAACACCGGGAGGTTTTTGCCAGCCTGATTCCCCGACTTGTGGATGCCTCCTGAGCGGCCACCCTCCCCTCCAGTGGATCATCTGCATTCCCGCCCTCCCCACTTTGGAGTCGCCCACACCCCTGCGGAAGGTGCCCCCTGCCCCACCACCTCCCCCCAGGCCCTTCCTTCAGACCTTCCCTGCAGTCAGCCCCAGCACTCAGCCAAAGGGCACCACGAGTACTTGCCCCTCAGGGGAACTTTACCCCGCTGATCACAAGCCACGGGCCCAGCCGGCACAGAGCCCGCTTCTGAGCTCCACGCCTCACCGTTTGCTCATAGGACGCCGTGGGAGACGGTGTCACGAGGCTTGCTAACATCTGGGTCAACGACATCCACTGTTCTCCCCTTGTCCCAGTCATCTGCTCAGCGCAAGCTCTCAGGCGGGTCCCAGCACCATTTGCCCTTGCTGAACCCCTGCTGCCTCCCACCGCCTTGCCATTTGGCCTCCCTTCTCACTTGGGCCAGCAGCTGCGCGTTGCCTTTCCAAGGGGGACAAGGCACATCGTCTCACGGGTTACACCAGCCGACGGCTTGGTTCCCTGCAACTTCCGAAGAACTGTTGCAACATCACGGCAACTCTGTGTCATGACACATGTTGCATCTGATGCTCTCCCCCTTTGCACGTGCACATGTCACCGCTGAGGCAGTGTGGCAGGAACAGTCCGAGGTCCCATCTTTAGCTCCAAAGAGGCTGGGAAATTGTTCTCATCCCAGCAGAGCTCCCAGTTCAGTCAGCGCATATCTTTGCAAAGGGAAAGACCCCTCACCAAGGGAAGCGGAAACATCCAAAGAAAACTAGAGCTCCTTACAAACGGACAGGTGAAAAGCACAACACCGCAGCACTGAGGAGAACCCTTGCAAGGGGGAGAGCTCTGGGCTCGAGAGGTGCTTGCTGGATAACAGCTTCACGCGCAGGCAGGGCTGTCTCTGGCTGGGGAAACCATTGGCTGAGTGCCCTCCTCTTCCTTTCCCTCTCTCTTCTCCTCGCACATCAATGGCAAAGCGCACAAAGCAAGAGACTTCCTTCCTTGCGTCCATCTTCCCTGCTGCTTTGCGCAAATGAATGCGTTGGAAATACCAGGGCCACTGGAATGACTCACGACACGGAAGACAAGACTCGTGCTCCATGGTAAATGGTAATTTGGTCCGTGAGCAAGAGAGATGCAGCTGCATCTCCCGTCAGCCCTTGCCAGGAGGATCCCTGCAATCCAGAAGGGACGAGGCAGATGCGCTCTTAGCTCAGGGCATGCCCTGTGCCAGCTCGCGAGGGAGGCAAGCAGGAGCACAGCTGCTGACTCTGTAGATAACCTGATCTTCCTACGCTTCTCCTAAACTTTGCGCTACCTTCTTGAGTTCCACTGGCAGGACAACGCGTGAAGGTGCCGAGGTGCTGAATTCATGGCTGCAGCCTGCGGGGAGAGTCCACAGAGCAAAGGGACGACAGGAGTTTCACCACGGGGTCGTCTGCGGCACAAACGGAGCCGCTTGCTCCCATCACACCACCGAACTTTAGCAGTCCTTAGAATGCATTGCAGAGATTACACCTACAAGCCGTTCTTTGCTTCCTCTTCCTCTGGCAATAGCCGGCCTTAGAAGAGGCAGGAGAGCTGGGACAGGGTGAAAACCAACGGTGAGGCGTGACGGTCGTGTCTCACAGGGGACTGGACTGGGCCTGCCTAAACTAAAGAGCATTTGAGTAGGACGCAGTCAGGAAGAGAACAAAATCCTGCTCAGGGAAGGGGAAATGGTTCAGGCAAAGGGGTGCGGGCTACGACTTTGGAGAGCCAGGAAGGTGAGAACGACTGCTTCCTCCGTGCAGAAGGAAAAAACCAGAGAAGTGGTGCTTTTGTCTCGTTCAGGGGTACTAGTCTCAAGGTCACCATCTTCCTAAATAGACAGGGAGGGACGAGAGTTATAAACTCACCCGAGCCGCAAGCACTCCTCCCGCTTCACATTTGACGGCTTCTGGCCAAAGCCCCGCTTCTTCCCTCTGCACAGAGCCACGTTGGCTTTGCAGCAGCACTGCGGGTGTAGCCTGCTCTCCTCTCTCCCACCACCCATCTTTCCAGTCCCAGACTACACGTACAGTGTGCTCTCACGCACATCGCCTGGGGCTTAAACACACACTCACCCCCTGCCCCAACCAGCACCTAAGCCAGCAGTTCAGCAGCCGCCAGGGATATGCACACCTGAGAGTAATGCCAGCTTCCCTCGCTCTCTGTCTTGGAAGCCCTCCTCCAACAACACCAGCAGCACCACCACCACTCTGAACAGGGGGGCAGAGCCAGGACAGGGAGCTCCAGAGGCCGCCTCCCAAGTGCCAGACAGAGAGGAGGAAAGCCTCGGGACAGTTTCCACAAATCAGCCCCACCCTGAAGGCGATTCCTGTGGAGGCAAGGAGAATGGACCTTTCTGCCGAGCTGCCTACCAGAAGCGGAGGCTTTGGCTTCTCCAAAGCAGCAGCTCTCTCTGCAGCTGCTTTGGTGGCTCTCTTCTCAACGCTTTGTGCACCACCATGGAGGCTCTGGCTCCCTCTTCAACCACCCATCAGGCAGCTGGAGAGAGAAGGAGCTCAAGACAGCAAGCCCCCCACTAGCTTTCTGCTCCGCAGACTGAACCCCCCCCCACCACCACCACCTCCCGGCCTCCGGGGACCTGAAAGGCCCCTCCACCGGACTGGTTCTGTCGCCCTGGCACAACAGCCCCAAGGAAGGCAGGCCCTCTCCTTCCCTGCCCCGCAGGGCTCAGGGAGGAAGCGATCCCACCTCCACAAATGCCAGGGGTGGGGGGCAGTGCGGAAGAGGAAAGAAGGGCTCCAACAAGACTGCAAAGTCAACAACTCTTTTATTGATTGCCAGGAGAAAGCGGGCGGGTGTGCTGGGCTAACGCCTCCTTTCCCACGGGGAGAAGGTCACCTTCTTCGCCTGGCTCCTGTGTGGTGGGGGCTGAGCTGCCTGCCCACCACTGGGCCCAGGTTGCGGGGCTTGAGAGCCCATGGCTCTCCAGGAACGTTGTCGCCACCACTCCCTGGAGGGCATCACATGCAGAGCCTTGCTCTGCCGTGGCTGCTTTTCCGGAGGTGGGTCAACCTCCATTGGTTCCTCCGTGTCTTCGGGAGGGTCCACCTCCATGGGTTCCACCCCGTCTTCTTTCGGAGGGTCCACCTCCATGGGCTCCACATCACCCCGTGGGCAAGATGTCACAACAGTGACCTCTTTCACGGACATGATTTTGTCCCAGAGATCTTTCTTCTGTATGCGCTTCCTCTTCCTGCCGAGGCGCACCATCCGGTCCATCGTTCGCAGGACCCCTGTTCAGTGCACCTCACAAAGAGGGGCAGCAGCTCCCTTCGGCCTCCTTGCACCCTGCCTGCTCCAAGTCTCCTTGGTGCTGCAGGAGCCAGAAGCTCAGCGAGCTGCGGGACACTCGCAGCGGTCCCTGTTTTTATGGCGCCCGGGACAATGGGCACTGAGGTCGCTGGTGACAGCAGCAGGCCACTGTGATGGCGGGCCCAAGCGCCAGCCAAATATGGCTCTGAGTGAAGCGGAGGTTCCCATGGCCTGAAAGATGCCCTGCTTTCCAAGAAGAGGGGGCCGGTGGCTGAGCGCCCCTTGCCTCGGCATCCTTCCCACGTGCCATTTGGCCGTACAGCTCGGGCGGCAATTTTGCCTCGGCCCCCCTCGGGCATCCTGCGCTCCAGCTCCCTCCTCAGCCCGTGGGCCTGCCGCTGGGCTCCATCCAGGATGTCACTGCTGGGCTGGTCCTTACTGTCTGGAGAGCCCAAAACGCACGCAGCCCGCCAGATGCCCCTCACGAGGGCTGACACCAGGGCAACAGTCCCTTTCCCCCCACCCGCCCGCCACACGTCACCACCGCCCAGGCTCAGCTTCTCCTCCAGCACCACCAGGCACGCTCTCCACTCCTCTTACCCCCGCTGCTGCCACCACCACCACCGCCCCGGGGCCTTTCCGGCAGAGCTGCCCCTCAGCCAGCTCGGCTCCAGCCCACGTGGTGGTGTGGCATCGTTCCACAATGGGTGCGGGATGGTACATGTCCTCCCCTTTCAACACCGGGAGGTTTTTGCCAGCCTGATTCCCCGACTTGTGGATGCCTCCTGAGCGGCCACCCTCCCCTCCAGTGGATCATCTGCATTCCCGCCCTCCCCACTTTGGAGTCGCCCACACCCCTGCGGAAGGTGCCCCCTGCCCCACCACCTCCCCCCAGGCCCTTCCTTCAGACCTTCCCTGCAGTCAGCCCCAGCACTCAGCCAAAGGGCACCACGAGTACTTGCCCCTCAGGGGAACTTTACCCTGCTGATCACAAGCCACGGGCCCAGCCGGCACAGAGCCCGCTTCTCAGCTCCACGCCTCACCGTTTGCTCATAGGACGCCGTGGGAGACGGTGTCACGAGGCTTGCTAACATCTGGGTCAACGACATCCACTGTTCTCCCCTTGTCCCAGTCATCTGCTCAGCGCAAGCTCTCAGGCGGGTCCCAGCACCATTTGCCCTTGCTGAACCCCTGCTGCCTCCCACCGCCTTGCCATTTGGCCTCCCTTCTCACTTGGGCCAGCAGCTGCGCGTTGCCTTTCCAAGGGGGACAAGGCACATCGTCTCACGGGTTACACCAGCCGACGGCTTGGTTCCCTGCAACTTCCGAAGAACTGTTGCAACATCACGGCAACTCTGTGTCATGACACATGTTGCATCTGATGCTCTCCCCCTTTGCACGTGCACATGTCACCGCTGAGGCAGTGTGGCAGGAACAGTCCGAGGTCCCATCTTTAGCTCCAAAGAGGCTGGGAAATTGTTCTCATCCCAGCAGAGCTCCCAGTTCAGTCAGCGCATATCTTTGCAAAGGGAAAGACCCCTCACCAAGGGAAGCGGAAACATCCAAAGAAAACTAGAGCTCCTTACAAACGGACAGGTGAAAAGCACAACACCGCAGCACTGAGGAGAACCCTTGCAAGGGGGAGAGCTCTGGGCTCGAGAGGTGCTTGCTGGATAACAGCTTCACGCGCAGGCAGGGCTGTCTCTGGCTGGGGAAACCATTGGCTGAGTGCCCTCCTCTTCCTTTCCCTCTCTCTTCTCCTCGCACATCAATGGCAAAGCGCACAAAGCAAGAGACTTCCTTCCTTGCGTCCATCTTCCCTGCTGCTTTGCGCAAATGAATGCGTTGGAAATACCAGGGCCACTGGAATGACTCACGACACGGAAGACAAGACTCGTGCTCCATGGTAAATGGTAATTTGGTCCGTGAGCAAGAGAGATGCAGCTGCATCTCCCGTCAGCCCTTGCCAGGAGGATCCCTGCAATCCAGAAGGGACGAGGCAGATGCGCTCTTAGCTCAGGGCATGCCCTGTGCCAGCTCGCGAGGGAGGCAAGCAGGAGCACAGCTGCTGACTCTGTAGATAACCTGATCTTCCTACGCTTCTCCTAAACTTTGCGCTACCTTCTTGAGTTCCACTGGCAGGACAACGCGTGAAGGTGCCGAGGTGCTGAATTCATGGCTGCAGCCTGCGGGGAGAGTCCACAGAGCAAAGGGACGACAGGAGTTTCACCACGGGGTCGTCTGCGGCACAAACGGAGCCGCTTGCTCCCATCACACCACCGAACTTTAGCAGTCCTTAGAATGCATTGCAGAGATTACACCTACAAGCCGTTCTTTGCTTCCTCTTCCTCTGGCAATAGCCGGCCTTAGAAGAGGCAGGAGAGCTGGGACAGGGTGAAAACCAACGGTGAGGCGTGACGGTCGTGTCTCACAGGGGACTGGACTGGGCCTGCCTAAACTAAAGAGCATTTGAGTAGGACGCAGTCAGGAAGAGAACAAAATCCTGCTCAGGGAAGGGGAAATGGTTCAGGCAAAGGGGTGCGGGCTACGACTTTGGAGAGCCAGGAAGGTGAGAACGACTGCTTCCTCCGTGCAGAAGGAAAAAACCAGAGAAGTGGTGCTTTTGTCTCGTTCAGGGGTACTAGTCTCAAGGTCACCATCTTCCTAAATAGACAGGGAGGGGCGAGAGTTATAAACTCACCCGAGCCGCAAGCACTCCTCCCGCTTCACATTTGACGGCTTCTGGCCAAAGCCCCGCTTCTTCCCTCTGCACAGAGCCACGTTGGCTTTGCAGCAGCACTGCGGGTGTAGCCTGCTCTCCTCTCTCCCACCACCCATCTTTCCAGTCCCAGACTACACGTACAGTGTGCTCTCACGCACATCGCCTGGGGCTTAAACACACACTCACCCCCTGCCCCAACCAGCACCTAAGCCAGCAGTTCAGCAGCCGCCAGGGATATGCACACCTGAGAGTAATGCCAGCTTCCCTCGCTCTCTGTCTTGGAAGCCCTCCTCCAACAACACCAGCAGCACCACCACCACTCTGAACAGGGGGGCAGAGCCAGGACAGGGAGCTCCAGAGGCCGCCTCCCAAGTGCCAGACAGAGAGGAGGAAAGCCTTGGGACAGTTTCCACAAATCAGCCCCACCCTGAAGGCGATTCCTGTGGAGGCAAGGAGAATGGACCTTTCTGCCGAGCTGCCTACCAGAAGCGGAGGCTTTGGCTTCTCCAAAGCAGCAGCTCTCTCTGCAGCTGCTTTGGTGGCTCTCTTCTCAACGCTTTGTGCACCACCATGGAGGCTCTGGCCCCCTCTTCAACCACCCATCAGGCAGCTGGAGAGAGAAGGAGCTCAAGACAGCAAGCCCCCTACTAGCTTTCTGCTCCGCAGACTGAACCCCCCACCACCACCACCACCTCCCGGCCTCCGGGGACCTGAAAGGCCCCTCCACCGGACTGGTTCTGTCGCCCTGGCACAACAGCCCCAAGGAAGGCAGGCCCTCTCCTTCCCTGCCCCGCAGGGCTCAGGGAGGAAGCGATCCCACCTCCACAAATGCCAGGGGTGGGGGGCAGTGCGGAAGAGGAAAGAAGGGCTCCAACAAGACTGCAAAGTCAACAACTCTTTTATTGATTGCCAGGAGAAAGCGGGCGGGTGTGCTGGGCTAACGCCTCCTTTCCCACGGGGAGAAGGTCACCTTCTTCGCCTGGCTCCTGTGTGGTGGGGGCTGAGCTGCCTGCCCACCACTGGGCCCAGGTTGCGGGGCTTGAGAGCCCATGGCTCTCCAGGAACGTTGTCGCCACCACTCCCTGGAGGGCATCACATGCAGAGCCTTGCTCTGCCGTGGCTGCTTTTCCGGAGGTGGGTCAACCTCCATTGGTTCCTCCGTGTCTTCGGGAGGGTCCACCTCCATGGGTTCCACCCCGTCTTCTTTCGGAGGGTCCACCTCCATGGGCTCCACATCACCCCGTGGGCAAGATGTCACAACAGTGACCTCTTTCACGGACATGATTTTGTCCCAGAGATCTTTCTTCTGTATGCGCTTCCTCTTCCTGCCGAGGCGCACCATCCGGTCCATCGTTCGCAGGACCCCTGTTCAGTGCACCTCACAAAGAGGGGCAGCAGCTCCCTTCAGCCTCCTTGCACCCTGCCTGCTCCAAGTCTCCTTGGTGCTGCAGGAGCCAGAAGCTCAGCGAGCTGCGGGACACTCGCAGCGGTCCCTGTTTTTATGGCGCCCGGGACAATGGGCACTGAGGTCGCTGGTGACAGCAGCAGGCCACTGTGATGGCGGGCCCAAGCGCCGGCCAAATATGGCTCTGAGTGAAGCGGAGGTTCCCATGGCCTGAAAGATGCCCTGCTTTCCAAGAAGAGGGGGCCGGTGGCTGAGCGCCCCTTGCCTCGGCATCCTTCCCACGTGCCATTTGGCCGTACAGCTCGGGCGGCAATTTTGCCTCGGCCCCCCTCGGGCATCCTGCGCTCCAGCTCCCTCCTCAGCCCGTGGGCCCGCTGCTGGGCTCCATCCAGGATGTCACTGCTGGGCTGGTCCTTACTGTCTGGAGAGCCCAAAACGCACGCAGCCCGCCAGATGCCCCTCACGAGGGCTGACACCAGGGCAACAGTCCCTTTCCCCCCACCCGCCCGCCACACGTCACCACCGCCCAGGCTCAGCTTCTCCTCCAGCACCACCAGGCACGCTCTCCACTCCTCTTACCCCCGCTGCTGCCACCACCACCACCGCCCCGGGGCCTTTCCGGCAGAGCTGCCCCTCAGCCAGCTCGGCTCCAGCCCACGTGGTGGTGTGGCATCGTTCCACAATGGGCGCGGGATGGTACATGTCCTCCCCTTTCAACACCGGGAGGTTTTTGCCAGCCTGATTCCCCGACTTGTGGATGCCTCCTGAGCGGCCACCCTCCCCTCCAGTGGATCATCTGCATTCCCGCCCTCCCCACTTTGGAGTCGCCCACACCCCTGCGGAAGGTGCCCCCTGCCCCACCACCTCCCCCCAGGCCCTTCCTTCAGACCTTCCCTGCAGTCAGCCCCAGCACTCAGCCAAAGGGCACCACGAGTACTTGCCCCTCAGGGGAACTTTACCCCGCTGATCACAAGCCACGGGCCCAGCCGGCACAGAGCCCGCTTCTCAGCTCCACGCCTCACCGTTTGCTCATAGGAGGCCGTGGGAGACGGTGTCACGAGGCTTGCTAACATCTGGGTCAACGACATCCACTGTTCTCCCCTTGTCCCAGTCATCTGCTCAGCGCAAGCTCTCAGGCGGGTCCCAGCACCATTTGCCCTTGCTGAACCCCTGCTGCCTCCCACCGCCTTGCCATTTGGCCTCCCTTCTCACTTGGGCCAGCAGCTGCGCGTTGCCTTTCCAAGGGGGACAAGGCACATCGTCTCACGGGTTACACCAGCCGACGGCTTGGTTCCCTGCAACTTCCGAAGAACTGTTGCAACATCACGGCAACTCTGTGTCATGACACATGTTGCATCTGATGCTCTCCCCCTTTGCACGTGCACATGTCACCGCTGAGGCAGTGTGGCAGGAACAGTCCGAGGTCCCATCTTTAGCTCCAAAGAGGCTGGGAAATTGTTCTCATCCCAGCAGAGCTCCCAGTTCAGTCAGCGCATATCTTTGCAAAGGGAAAGACCCCTCACCAAGGGAAGCGGAAACATCCAAAGAAAACTAGAGCTCCTTACAAACGGACAGGTGAAAAGCACAACACCGCAGCACTGAGGAGAACCCTTGCAAGGGGGAGAGCTCTGGGCTCGAGAGGTGCTTGCTGGATAACAGCTTCACGCGCAGGCAGGGCTGTCTCTGGCTGGGGAAACCATTGGCTGAGTGCCCTCCTCTTCCTTTCCCTCTCTCTTCTCCTCGCACATCAATGGCAAAGCGCACAAAGCAAGAGACTTCCTTCCTTGCGTCCATCTTCCCTGCTGCTTTGCGCAAATGAATGCGTTGGAAATACCAGGGCCACTGGAATGACTCACGACACGGAAGACAAGACTCGTGCTCCATGGTAAATGGTAATTTGGTCCGTGAGCAAGAGAGATGCAGCTGCATCTCCCGTCAGCCCTTGCCAGGAGGATCCCTGCAATCCAGAAGGGACGAGGCAGATGCGCTCTTAGCTCAGGGCATGCCCTGTGCCAGCTCGCGAGGGAGGCAAGCAGGAGCACAGCTGCTGACTCTGTAGATAACCTGATCTTCCTACGCTTCTCCTAAACTTTGCGCTACCTTCTTGAGTTCCACTGGCAGGACAACGCGTGAAGGTGCCGAGGTGCTGAATTCATGGCTGCAGCCTGCGGGGAGAGTCCACAGAGCAAAGGGACGACAGGAGTTTCACCACGGGGTCGTCTGCGGCACAAACGGAGCCGCTTGCTCCCATCACACCACCGAACTTTAGCAGTCCTTAGAATGCATTGCAGAGATTACACCTACAAGCCGTTCTTTGCTTCCTCTTCCTCTGGCAATAGCCGGCCTTAGAAGAGGCAGGAGAGCTGGGACAGGGTGAAAACCAACGGTGAGGCGTGACGGTCGTGTCTCACAGGGGACTGGACTGGGCCTGCCTAAACTAAAGAGCATTTGAGTAGGACGCAGTCAGGAAGAGAACAAAATCCTGCTCAGGGAAGGGGAAATGGTTCAGGCAAAGGGGTGCGGGCTACGACTTTGGAGAGCCAGGAAGGTGAGAACGACTGCTTCCTCCGTGCAGAAGGAAAAAACCAGAGAAGTGGTGCTTTTGTCTCGTTCAGGGGTACTAGTCTCAAGGTCACCATCTTCCTAAATAGACAGGGAGGGGCGAGAGTTATAAACTCACCCGAGCCGCAAGCACTCCTCCCGCTTCACATTTGACGGCTTCTGGCCAAAGCCCCGCTTCTTCCCTCTGCACAGAGCCACGTTGGCTTTGCAGCAGCACTGCGGGTGTAGCCTGCTCTCCTCTCTCCCACCACCCATCTTTCCAGTCCCAGACTACACGTACAGTGTGCTCTCACGCACATCGCCTGGGGCTTAAACACACACTCACCCCCTGCCCCAACCAGCACCTAAGCCAGCAGTTCAGCAGCCGCCAGGGATATGCACACCTGAGAGTAATGCCAGCTTCCCTCGCTCTCTGTCTTGGAAGCCCTCCTCCAACAACACCAGCAGCACCACCACCACTCTGAACAGGGGGGCAGAGCCAGGACAGGGAGCTCCAGAGGCCGCCTCCCAAGTGCCAGACAGAGAGGAGGAAAGCCTTGGGACAGTTTCCACAAATCAGCCCCACCCTGAAGGCGATTCCTGTGGAGGCAAGGAGAATGGACCTTTCTGCCGAGCTGCCTACCAGAAGCGGAGGCTTTGGCTTCTCCAAAGCAGCAGCTCTCTCTGCAGCTGCTTTGGTGGCTCTCTTCTCAACGCTTTGTGCACCACCATGGAGGCTCTGGCTCCCTCTTCAACCACCCATCAGGCAGCTGGAGAGAGAAGGAGCTCAAGACAGCAAGCCCCCCACTAGCTTTCTGCTCCGCAGACTGAACCCCCCACCACCACCACCACCTCCCGGCCTCCGGGGACCTGAAAGGCCCCTCCACCGGACTGGTTCTGTCGCCCTGGCACAACAGCCCCAAGGAAGGCAGGCCCTCTCCTTCCCTGCCCCGCAGGGCTCAGGGAGGAAGCGATCCCACCTCCACAAATGCCAGGGGTGGGGGGCAGTGCGGAAGAGGAAAGAAGGGCTCCAACAAGACTGCAAAGTCAACAACTCTTTTATTGATTGCCAGGAGAAAGCGGGCGGGTGTGCTGGGCTAACGCCTCCTTTCCCACGGGGAGAAGGTCACCTTCTTCGCCTGGCTCCTGTGTGGTGGGGGCTGAGCTGCCTGCCCACCACTGGGCCCAGGTTGCGGGGCTTGAGAGCCCATGGCTCTCCAGGAACGTTGTCGCCACCACTCCCTGGAGGGCATCACATGCAGAGCCTTGCTCTGCCGTGGCTGCTTTTCCGGAGGTGGGTCAACCTCCATTGGTTCCTCCGTGTCTTCGGGAGGGTCCACCTCCATGGGTTCCACCCCGTCTTCTTTCGGAGGGTCTACCTCCATGGGCTCCACCCCGTCTTCTTTCGGAGGGTCCACCTCCATGGGCTCCACATCACCCCGTGGGCAAGATGTCACAACAGTGACCTCTTTCACGGACATGATTTTGTCCCAGAGATCTTTCTTCTGTATGCGCTTCCTCTTCCTGCCGAGGCGCACCATCCGGTCCATCGTTCGCAGGACCCCTGTTCAGTGCACCTCACAAAGAGGGGCAGCAGCTCCCTTCGGCCTCCTTGCACCCTGCCTGCTCCAAGTCTCCTTGGTGCTGCAGGAGCCAGAAGCTCAGCGAGCTGCGGGACACTCGCAGCGGTCCCTGTTTTTATGGCGCCCGGGACAATGGGCACTGAGGTCGCTGGTGACAGCAGCAGGCCACTGTGATGGCGGGCCCAAGCGCCGGCCAAATATGGCTCTGAGTGAAGCGGAGGTTCCCATGGCCTGAAAGATGCCCTGCTTTCCAAGAAGAGGGGGCCGGTGGCTGAGCGCCCCTTGCCTCGGCATCCTTCCCACGTGCCATTTGGCCGTACAGCTCGGGCGGCAATTTTGCCTCGGCCCCCCTCGGGCATCCTGCGCTCCAGCTCCCTCCTCAGCCCGTGGGCCCGCTGCTGGGCTCCATCCAGGATGTCACTGCTGGGCTGGTCCTTACTGTCTGGAGAGCCCAAAACGCACGCAGCCCGCCAGATGCCCCTCACGAGGGCTGACACCAGGGCAACAGTCCCTTTCCCCCCACCCGCCCGCCACACGTCACCACCGCCCAGGCTCAGCTTCTCCTCCAGCACCACCAGGCACGCTCTCCACTCCTCTTACCCCTGCTGCTGCCACCACCACCACCACCGCCCCGGGGCCTTTCCGGCAGAGCTGCCCCTCAGCCAGCTCGGCTCCAGCCCACGTGGTGGTGTGGCATCGTTCCACAATGGGCGCGGGATGGTACATGTCCTCCCCTTTCAACACCGGGAGGTTTTTGCCAGCCTGATTCCCCGACTTGTGGATGCCTCCTGAGCGGCCACCCTCCCCTCCAGTGGATCATCTGCATTCCCGCCCTCCCCACTTTGGAGTCGCCCACACCCCTGCGGAAGGTGCCCCCTGCCCCACCACCTCCCCCCAGGCCCTTCCTTCAGACCTTCCCTGCAGTCAGCCCCAGCACTCAGCCAAAGGGCACCACGAGTACTTGCCCCTCAGGGGAACTTTACCCCGCTGATCACAAGCCACGGGCCCAGCCGGCACAGAGCCCGCTTCTGAGCTCCACGCCTCACCGTTTGCTCATAGGAGGCCGTGGGAGACGGTGTCACGAGGCTTGCTAACATCTGGGTCAACGACATCCACTGTTCTCCCCTTGTCCCAGTCATCTGCTCAGCGCAAGCTCTCAGGCGGGTCCCAGCACCATTTGCCCTTGCTGAACCCCTGCTGCCTCCCACCGCCTTGCCATTTGGCCTCCCTTCTCACTTGGGCCAGCAGCTGCGCGTTGCCTTTCCAAGGGGGACAAGGCACATCGTCTCACGGGTTACACCAGCCGACGGCTTGGTTCCCTGCAACTTCCGAAGAACTGTTGCAACATCACGGCAACTCTGTGTCATGACACATGTTGCATCTGATGCTCTCCCCCTTTGCACGTGCACATGTCACCGCTGAGGCAGTGTGGCAGGAACAGTCCGAGGTCCCATCTTTAGCTCCAAAGAGGCTGGGAAATTGTTCTCATCCCAGCAGAGCTCCCAGTTCAGTCAGCGCATATCTTTGCAAAGGGAAAGACCCCTCACCAAGGGAAGCGGAAACATCCAAAGAAAACTAGAGCTCCTTACAAACGGACAGGTGAAAAGCACAACACCGCAGCACTGAGGAGAACCCTTGCAAGGGGGAGAGCTCTGGGCTCGAGAGGTGCTTGCTGGATAACAGCTTCACGCGCAGGCAGGGCTGTCTCTGGCTGGGGAAACCATTGGCTGAGTGCCCTCCTCTTCCTTTCCCTCTCTCTTCTCCTCGCACATCAATGGCAAAGCGCACAAAGCAAGAGACTTCCTTCCTTGCGTCCATCTTCCCTGCTGCTTTGCGCAAATGAATGCGTTGGAAATACCAGGGCCACTGGAATGACTCACGACACGGAAGACAAGACTCGTGCTCCATGGTAAATGGTAATTTGGTCCGTGAGCAAGAGAGATGCAGCTGCATCTCCCATCAGCCCTTGCCAGGAGGATCCCTGCAATCCAGAAGGGACGAGGCAGATGCGCTCTTAGCTCAGGGCATGCCCTGTGCCAGCTCGCGAGGGAGGCAAGCAGGAGCACAGCTGCTGACTCTGTAGATAACCTGATCTTCCTACGCTTCTCCTAAACTTTGCGCTACCTTCTTGAGTTCCACTGGCAGGACAACGCGTGAAGGTGCCGAGGTGCTGAATTCATGGCTGCAGCCTGCGGGGAGAGTCCACAGAGCAAAGGGACGACAGGAGTTTCACCACGGGGTCGTCTGCGGCACAAACGGAGCCGCTTGCTCCCATCACACCACCGAACTTTAGCAGTCCTTAGAATGCATTGCAGAGATTACACCTACAAGCCGTTCTTTGCTTCCTCTTCCTCTGGCAATAGCCGGCCTTAGAAGAGGCAGGAGAGCTGGGACAGGGTGAAAACCAACGGTGAGGCGTGACGGTCGTGTCTCACAGGGGACTGGACTGGGCCTGCCTAAACTAAAGAGCATTTGAGTAGGACGCAGTCAGGAAGAGAACAAAATCCTGCTCAGGGAAGGGGAAATGGTTCAGGCAAAGGGGTGCGGGCTACGACTTTGGAGAGCCAGGAAGGTGAGAACGACTGCTTCCTCCGTGCAGAAGGAAAAAACCAGAGAAGTGGTGCTTTTGTCTCGTTCAGGGGTACTAGTCTCAAGGTCACCATCTTCCTAAATAGACAGGGAGGGGCGAGAGTTATAAACTCACCCGAGCCGCAAGCACTCCTCCCGCTTCACATTTGACGGCTTCTGGCCAAAGCCCCGCTTCTTCCCTCTGCACAGAGCCACGTTGGCTTTGCAGCAGCACTGCGGGTGTAGCCTGCTCTCCTCTCTCCCACCACCCATCTTTCCAGTCCCAGACTACACGTACAGTGTGCTCTCACGCACATCGCCTGGGGCTTAAACACACACTCACCCCCTGCCCCAACCAGCACCTAAGCCAGCAGTTCAGCAGCCGCCAGGGATATGCACACCTGAGAGTAATGCCAGCTTCCCTCGCTCTCTGTCTTGGAAGCCCTCCTCCAACAACACCAGCAGCACCACCACCACTCTGAACAGGGGGGCAGAGCCAGGACAGGGAGCTCCAGAGGCCGCCTCCCAAGTGCCAGACAGAGAGGAGGAAAGCCTTGGGACAGTTTCCACAAATCAGCCCCACCCTGAAGGCGATTCCTGTGGAGGCAAGGAGAATGGACCTTTCTGCCGAGCTGCCTACCAGAAGCGGAGGCTTTGGCTTCTCCAAAGCAGCAGCTCTCTCTGCAGCTGCTTTGGTGGCTCTCTTCTCAACGCTTTGTGCACCACCATGGAGGCTCTGGCTCCCTCTTCAACCACCCATCAGGCAGCTGGAGAGAGAAGGAGCTCAAGACAGCAAGCCCCCCACTAGCTTTCTGCTCCGCAGACTGAACCCCCCACCACCACCACCACCTCCCGGCCTCCGGGGACCTGAAAGGCCCCTCCACCGGACTGGTTCTGTCGCCCTGGCACAACAGCCCCAAGGAAGGCAGGCCCTCTCCTTCCCTGCCCCGCAGGGCTCAGGGAGGAAGCGATCCCACCTCCACAAATGCCAGGGGTGGGGGGCAGTGCGGAAGAGGAAAGAAGGGCTCCAACAAGACTGCAAAGTCAACAACTCTTTTATTGATTGCCAGGAGAAAGCGGGCGGGTGTGCTGGGCTAACGCCTCCTTTCCCACGGGGAGAAGGTCACCTTCTTCGCCTGGCTCCTGTGTGGTGGGGGCTGAGCTGCCTGCCCACCACTGGGCCCAGGTTGCGGGGCTTGAGAGCCCATGGCTCTCCAGGAACGTTGTCGCCACCACTCCCTGGAGGGCATCACATGCAGAGCCTTGCTCTGCCGTGGCTGCTTTTCCGGAGGTGGGTCAACCTCCATTGGTTCCTCCGTGTCTTCGGGAGGGTCCACCTCCATGGGTTCCACCCCGTCTTCTTTCGGAGGGTCTACCTCCATGGGCTCCACCCCGTCTTCTTTCGGAGGGTCCACCTCCATGGGCTCCACATCACCCCGTGGGCAAGATGTCACAACAGTGACCTCTTTCACGGACATGATTTTGTCCCAGAGATCTTTCTTCTGTATGCGCTTCCTCTTCCTGCCGAGGCGCACCATCCGGTCCATCGTTCGCAGGACCCCTGTTCAGTGCACCTCACAAAGAGGGGCAGCAGCTCCCTTCGGCCTCCTTGCACCCTGCCTGCTCCAAGTCTCCTTGGTGCTGCAGGAGCCAGAAGCTCAGCGAGCTGCGGGACACTCGCAGCGGTCCCTGTTTTTATGGCGCCCGGGACAATGGGCACTGAGGTCGCTGGTGACAGCAGCAGGCCACTGTGATGGCGGGCCCAAGCGCCGGCCAAATATGGCTCTGAGTGAAGCGGAGGTTCCCATGGCCTGAAAGATGCCCTGCTTTCCAAGAAGAGGGGGCCGGTGGCTGAGCGCCCCTTGCCTCGGCATCCTTCCCACGTGCCATTTGGCCGTACAGCTCGGGCGGCAATTTTGCCTCGGCCCCCCTCGGGCATCCTGCGCTCCAGCTCCCTCCTCAGCCCGTGGGCCCGCTGCTGGGCTCCATCCAGGATGTCACTGCTGGGCTGGTCCTTACTGTCTGGAGAGCCCAAAACGCACGCAGCCCGCCAGATGCCCCTCACGAGGGCTGACACCAGGGCAACAGTCCCTTTCCCCCCACCCGCCCGCCACACGTCACCACCGCCCAGGCTCAGCTTCTCCTCCAGCACCACCAGGCACGCTCTCCACTCCTCTTACCCCTGCTGCTGCCACCACCACCACCACCGCCCCGGGGCCTTTCCGGCAGAGCTGCCCCTCAGCCAGCTCGGCTCCAGCCCACGTGGTGGTGTGGCATCGTTCCACAATGGGCGCGGGATGGTACATGTCCTCCCCTTTCAACACCGGGAGGTTTTTGCCAGCCTGATTCCCCGACTTGTGGATGCCTCCTGAGCGGCCACCCTCCCCTCCAGTGGATCATCTGCATTCCCGCCCTCCCCACTTTGGAGTCGCCCACACCCCTGCGGAAGGTGCCCCCTGCCCCACCACCTCCCCCCAGGCCCTTCCTTCAGACCTTCCCTGCAGTCAGCCCCAGCACTCAGCCAAAGGGCACCACGAGTACTTGCCCCTCAGGGGAACTTTACCCCGCTGATCACAAGCCACGGGCCCAGCCGGCACAGAGCCCGCTTCTGAGCTCCACGCCTCACCGTTTGCTCATAGGAGGCCGTGGGAGACGGTGTCACGAGGCTTGCTAACATCTGGGTCAACGACATCCACTGTTCTCCCCTTGTCCCAGTCATCTGCTCAGCGCAAGCTCTCAGGCGGGTCCCAGCACCATTTGCCCTTGCTGAACCCCTGCTGCCTCCCACCGCCTTGCCATTTGGCCTCCCTTCTCACTTGGGCCAGCAGCTGCGCGTTGCCTTTCCAAGGGGGACAAGGCACATCGTCTCACGGGTTACACCAGCCGACGGCTTGGTTCCCTGCAACTTCCGAAGAACTGTTGCAACATCACGGCAACTCTGTGTCATGACACATGTTGCATCTGATGCTCTCCCCCTTTGCACGTGCACATGTCACCGCTGAGGCAGTGTGGCAGGAACAGTCCGAGGTCCCATCTTTAGCTCCAAAGAGGCTGGGAAATTGTTCTCATCCCAGCAGAGCTCCCAGTTCAGTCAGCGCATATCTTTGCAAAGGGAAAGACCCCTCACCAAGGGAAGCGGAAACATCCAAAGAAAACTAGAGCTCCTTACAAACGGACAGGTGAAAAGCACAACACCGCAGCACTGAGGAGAACCCTTGCAAGGGGGAGAGCTCTGGGCTCGAGAGGTGCTTGCTGGATAACAGCTTCACGCGCAGGCAGGGCTGTCTCTGGCTGGGGAAACCATTGGCTGAGTGCCCTCCTCTTCCTTTCCCTCTCTCTTCTCCTCGCACATCAATGGCAAAGCGCACAAAGCAAGAGACTTCCTTCCTTGCGTCCATCTTCCCTGCTGCTTTGCGCAAATGAATGCGTTGGAAATACCAGGGCCACTGGAATGACTCACGACACGGAAGACAAGACTCGTGCTCCATGGTAAATGGTAATTTGGTCCGTGAGCAAGAGAGATGCAGCTGCATCTCCCATCAGCCCTTGCCAGGAGGATCCCTGCAATCCAGAAGGGACGAGGCAGATGCGCTCTTAGCTCAGGGCATGCCCTGTGCCAGCTCGCGAGGGAGGCAAGCAGGAGCACAGCTGCTGACTCTGTAGATAACCTGATCTTCCTACGCTTCTCCTAAACTT
Source organism: Dromaius novaehollandiae (assembly GCF_036370855.1). Taxonomy (NCBI): domain Eukaryota; kingdom Metazoa; phylum Chordata; class Aves; order Casuariiformes; family Dromaiidae; genus Dromaius; species Dromaius novaehollandiae. The sequence goes on along the minus strand of NC_088099.1, from coordinate 65,327,524 downwards.
TGCGCTACCTTCTTGAGTTCCACTGGCAGGACAACGCGTGAAGGTGCCGAGGTGCTGAATTCATGGCTGCAGCCTGCGGGGAGAGTCCACAGAGCAAAGGGACGACAGGAGTTTCACCACGGGGTCGTCTGCGGCACAAACGGAGCCGCTTGCTCCCATCACACCACCGAACTTTAGCAGTCCTTAGAATGCATTGCAGAGATTACACCTACAAGCCGTTCTTTGCTTCCTCTTCCTCTGGCAATAGCCGGCCTTAGAAGAGGCAGGAGAGCTGGGACAGGGTGAAAACCAACGGTGAGGCGTGACGGTCGTGTCTCACAGGGGACTGGACTGGGCCTGCCTAAACTAAAGAGCATTTGAGTAGGACGCAGTCAGGAAGAGAACAAAATCCTGCTCAGGGAAGGGGAAATGGTTCAGGCAAAGGGGTGCGGGCTACGACTTTGGAGAGCCAGGAAGGTGAGAACGACTGCTTCCTCCGTGCAGAAGGAAAAAACCAGAGAAGTGGTGCTTTTGTCTCGTTCAGGGGTACTAGTCTCAAGGTCACCATCTTCCTAAATAGACAGGGAGGGGCGAGAGTTATAAACTCACCCGAGCCGCAAGCACTCCTCCCGCTTCACATTTGACGGCTTCTGGCCAAAGCCCCGCTTCTTCCCTCTGCACAGAGCCACGTTGGCTTTGCAGCAGCACTGCGGGTGTAGCCTGCTCTCCTCTCTCCCACCACCCATCTTTCCAGTCCCAGACTACACGTACAGTGTGCTCTCACGCACATCGCCTGGGGCTTAAACACACACTCACCCCCTGCCCCAACCAGCACCTAAGCCAGCAGTTCAGCAGCCGCCAGGGATATGCACACCTGAGAGTAATGCCAGCTTCCCTCGCTCTCTGTCTTGGAAGCCCTCCTCCAACAACACCAGCAGCACCACCACCACTCTGAACAGGGGGGCAGAGCCAGGACAGGGAGCTCCAGAGGCCGCCTCCCAAGTGCCAGACAGAGAGGAGGAAAGCCTCGGGACAGTTTCCACAAATCAGCCCCACCCTGAAGGCGATTCCTGTGGAGGCAAGGAGAATGGACCTTTCTGCCGAGCTGCCTACCAGAAGCGGAGGCTTTGGCTTCTCCAAAGCAGCAGCTCTCTCTGCAGCTGCTTTGGTGGCTCTCTTCTCAACGCTTTGTGCACCACCATGGAGGCTCTGGCTCCCTCTTCAACCACCCATCAGGCAGCTGGAGAGAGAAGGAGCTCAAGACAGCAAGCCCCCCACTAGCTTTCTGCTCCGCAGACTGAACCCCCCCCCACCACCACCACCTCCCGGCCTCCGGGGACCTGAAAGGCCCCTCCACCGGACTGGTTCTGTCGCCCTGGCACAACAGCCCCAAGGAAGGCAGGCCCTCTCCTTCCCTGCCCCGCAGGGCTCAGGGAGGAAGCGATCCCACCTCCACAAATGCCAGGGGTGGGGGGCAGTGCGGAAGAGGAAAGAAGGGCTCCAACAAGACTGCAAAGTCAACAACTCTTTTATTGATTGGCAGGAGAAAGCGGGCGGGTGTGCTGGGCTAACGCCTCCTTTCCCACGGGGAGAAGGTCACCTTCTTCGCCTGGCTCCTGTGTGGTGGGGGCTGAGCTGCCTGCCCACCACTGGGCCCAGGTTGCGGGGCTTGAGAGCCCATGGCTCTCCAGGAACGTTGTCGCCACCACTCCCTGGAGGGCATCACATGCAGAGCCTTGCTCTGCCGTGGCTGCTTTTCCGGAGGTGGGTCAACCTCCATTGGTTCCTCCGTGTCTTCGGGAGGGTCCACCTCCATGGGTTCCACCCCGTCTTCTTTCGGAGAGTCCACCTCCATGGGCTCCACATCACCCCGTGGGCAAGATGTCACAACAGTGACCTCTTTCACGGACATGATTTTGTCCCAGAGATCTTTCTTCTGTATGCGCTTCCTCTTCCTGCCGAGGCGCACCATCCGGTCCATCGTTCGCAGGACCCCTGTTCAGTGCACCTCACAAAGAGGGGCAGCAGCTCCCTTCGGCCTCCTTGCACCCTGCCTGCTCCAAGTCTCCTTGGTGCTGCAGGAGCCAGAAGCTCAGCGAGCTGCGGGACACTCGCAGCGGTCCCTGTTTTTATGGCGCCCGGGACAATGGGCACTGAGGTCGCTGGTGACAGCAGCAGGCCACTGTGATGGCGGGCCCAAGCGCCGGCCAAATATGGCTCTGAGTGAAGCGGAGGTTCCCATGGCCTGAAAGATGCCCTGCTTTCCAAGAAGAGGGGGCCGGTGGCTGAGCGCCCCTTGCCTCGGCATCCTTCCCACGTGCCATTTGGCCGTACAGCTCGGGCGGCAATTTTGCCTCGGCCCCCCTCGGGCATCCTGCGCTCCAGCTCCCTCCTCAGCCCGTGGGCCCGCTGCTGGGCTCCATCCAGGATGTCACTGCTGGGCTGGTCCTTACTGTCTGGAGAGCCCAAAATGCACGCAGCCCGCCAGATGCCCCTCACGAGGGCTGACACCAGGGCAACAGTCCCTTTCCCCCCACCCGCCCGCCACACGTCACCACCGCCCAGGCTCAGCTTCTCCTCCAGCACCACCAGGCTCGCTCTCCACTCCTCTTACCCCCGCTGCCGCCGCCACCACCACCGCCCCGGGGCCCTTCCGGCAGAGCTGCCCCTCAGCCAGCTCGGCTCCAGCCCACGTGGTGGTGTGGCATCGTTCCACAATGGGCGCGGGATGGTACATGTCCTCCCCTTTCAACACCGGGAGGTTTTTGCCAGCCTGATTCCCCGACTTGTGGATGCCTCCTGAGCGGCCACCCTCCCCTCCAGTGGATCATCTGCATTCCCGCCCTCCCCACTTTGGAGTCGCCCACATCCCTGCGGAAGGTGCCCCCTGCCCCACCACCTCCCCCCAGGCCCTTCCTTCAGACCTTCCCTGCAGTCAGCCCCAGCACTCAGCCAAAGGGCACCACGAGTACTTGCCCCTCAGGGGAACTTTACCCCGCTGATCACAAGCCACGGGCCCAGCCGGCACAGAGCCCGCTTCTGAGCTCCACGCCTCACCGTTTGCTCATAGGAGGCCGTGGGAGACGGTGTCACGAGGCTTGCTAACATCTGGGTCAACGACATCCACTGTTCTCCCCTTGTCCCAGTCATCTGCTCAGCGCAAGCTCTCAGGCGGGTCCCAGCACCATTTGCCCTTGCTGAACCCCTGCTGCCTCCCACCGCCTTGCCATTTGGCCTCCCTTCTCACTTGGGCCAGCAGCTGCGCGTTGCCTTTCCAAGGGGGACAAGGCACATCGTCTCACGGGTTACACCAACCGACGGCTTGGTTCCCTGCAACTTCCGAAGAACTGTTGCAACATCACGGCAACTCTGTGTCATGACACATGTTGCATCTGATGCTCTCCCCCTTTGCACGTGCACATGTCACCGCTGAGGCAGTGTGGCAGGAACAGTCCGAGGTCCCATCTTTAGCTCCAAAGAGGCTGGGAAATTGTTCTCATCCCAGCAGAGCTCCCAGTTCAGTCAGCGCATATCTTTGCAAAGGGAAAGACCCCTCACCAAGGGAAGCGGAAACATCCAAAGAAAACTAGAGCTCCTTACAAACGGACAGGTGAAAAGCACAACACCGCAGCACTGAGGAGAACCCTTGCAAGGGGGAGAGCTCTGGGCTCGAGAGGTGCTTGCTGGATAACAGCTTCACGCGCAGGCAGGGCTGTCTCTGGCTGGGGAAACCATTGGCTGAGTGCCCCCCTCTTCCTTTCCCTCTCTCTTCTCCTCGCACATCAATGGCAAAGCGCACAAAGCAAGAGACTTCCTTCCTTGCGTCCATCTTCCCTGCTGCTTTGCGCAAATGAATGCGTTGGAAATACCAGGGCCACTGGAATGACTCACGACACGGAAGACAAGACTCGTGCTCCATGGTAAATGGTAATTTGGTCCGTGAGCAAGAGAGATGCAGCTGCATCTCCCGTCAGCCCTTGCCAGGAGGATCCCTGCAATCCAGAAGGGACGAGGCAGATGCGCTCTTAGCTCAGGGCATGCCCTGTGCCAGCTCGCGAGGGAGGCAAGCAGGAGCACAGCTGCTGACTCTGTAGATAACCTGATCTTCCTACGCTTCTCCTAAACTTTGCGCTACCTTCTTGAGTTCCACTGGCAGGACAACGCGTGAAGGTGCCGAGGTGCTGAATTCATGGCTGCAGCCTGCGGGGAGAGTCCACAGAGCAAAGGGACGACAGGAGTTTCACCACGGGGTCGTCTGCGGCACAAACGGAGCCGCTTGCTCCCATCACACCACCGAACTTTAGCAGTCCTTAGAATGCATTGCAGAGATTACACCTACAAGCCGTTCTTTGCTTCCTCTTCCTCTGGCAATAGCCGGCCTTAGAAGAGGCAGGAGAGCTGGGACAGGGTGAAAACCAACGGTGAGGCGTGACGGTCGTGTCTCACAGGGGACTGGACTGGGCCTGCCTAAACTAAAGAGCATTTGAGTAGGACGCAGTCAGGAAGAGAACAAAATCCTGCTCAGGGAAGGGGAAATGGTTCAGGCAAAGGGGTGCGGGCTACGACTTTGGAGAGCCAGGAAGGTGAGAACGACTGCTTCCTCCGTGCAGAAGGAAAAAACCAGAGAAGTGGTGCTTTTGTCTCGTTCAGGGGTACTAGTCTCAAGGTCACCATCTTCCTAAATAGACAGGGAGGGGCGAGAGTTATAAACTCACCCGAGCCGCAAGCACTCCTCCCGCTTCACATTTGACGGCTTCTGGCCAAAGCCCCGCTTCTTCCCTCTGCACAGAGCCACGTTGGCTTTGCAGCAGCACTGCGGGTGTAGCCTGCTCTCCTCTCTCCCACCACCCATCTTTCCAGTCCCAGACTACACGTACAGTGTGCTCTCACGCACATCGCCTGGGGCTTAAACACACACTCACCCCCTGCCCCAACCAGCACCTAAGCCAGCAGTTCAGCAGCCGCCAGGGATATGCATACCTGAGAGTAATGCCAGCTTCCCTCGCTCTCTGTCTTGGAAGCCCTCCTCCAACAACACCAGCAGCACCACCACCACTCTGAACAGGGGGGCAGAGCCAGGACAGGGAGCTCCAGAGGCCGCCTCCCAAGTGCCAGACAGAGAGGAGGAAAGCCTTGGGACAGTTTCCACAAATCAGCCCCACCCTGAAGGCGATTCCTGTGGAGGCAAGGAGAATGGACCTTTCTGCCGAGCTGCCTACCAGAAGCGGAGGCTTTGGCTTCTCCAAAGCAGCAGCTCTCTCTGCAGCTGCTTTGGTGGCTCTCTTCTCAACGCTTTGTGCACCACCATGGAGGCTCTGGCTCCCTCTTCAACCACCCATCAGGCAGCTGGAGAGAGAAGGAGCTCAAGACAGCAAGCCCCCCACTAGCTTTCTGCTCCGCAGACTGAACCCCCCACCACCACCACCACCTCCCGGCCTCCGGGGACCTGAAAGGCCCCTCCACCGGACTGGTTCTGTCGCCCTGGCACAACAGCCCCAAGGAAGGCAGGCCCTCTCCTTCCCTGCCCCGCAGGGCTCAGGGAGGAAGCGATCCCACCTCCACAAATGCCAGGGGTGGGGGGCAGTGCGGAAGAGGAAAGAAGGGCTCCAACAAGACTGCAAAGTCAACAACTCTTTTATTGATTGCCAGGAGAAAGCGGGCGGGTGTGCTGGGCTAACGCCTCCTTTCCCACGGGGAGAAGGTCACCTTCTTCGCCTGGCTCCTGTGTGGTGGGGGCTGAGCTGCCTGCCCACCACTGGGCCCAGGTTGCGGGGCTTGAGAGCCCATGGCTCTCCAGGAACGTTGTCGCCACCACTCCCTGGAGGGCATCACATGCAGAGCCTTGCTCTGCCGTGGCTGCTTTTCCGGAGGTGGGTCAACCTCCATTGGTTCCTCCGTGTCTTCGGGAGGGTCCACCTCCATGGGTTCCACCCCGTCTTCTTTCGGAGGGTCTACCTCCATGGGCTCCACCCCGTCTTCTTTCGGAGGGTCCACCTCCATGGGCTCCACATCACCCCGTGGGCAAGATGTCACAACAGTGACCTCTTTCACGGACATGATTTTGTCCCAGAGATCTTTCTTCTGTATGCGCTTCCTCTTCCTGCCGAGGCGCACCATCCGGTCCATCGTTTGCAGGACCCCTGTTCAGTGCACCTCACAAAGAGGGGCAGCAGCTCCCTTCGGCCTCCTTGCACCCTGCCTGCTCCAAGTCTCCTTGGTGCTGCAGGAGCCAGAAGCTCAGCGAGCTGCGGGACACTCGCAGCGGTCCCTGTTTTTATGGCGCCCGGGACAATGGGCACTGAGGTCGCTGGTGACAGCAGCAGGCCACTGTGATGGCGGGCCCAAGCGCCGGCCAAATATGGCTCTGAGTGAAGCGGAGGTTCCCATGGCCTGAAAGATGCCCTGCTTTCCAAGAAGAGGGGGCCGGTGGCTGAGCGCCCCTTGCCTCGGCATCCTTCCCACGTGCCATTTGGCCGTACAGCTCGGGCGGCAATTTTGCCTCGGCCCCCCTCGGGCATCCTGCGCTCCAGCTCCCTCCTCAGCCCGTGGGCCCGCTGCTGGGCTCCATCCAGGATGTCACTGCTGGGCTGGTCCTTACTGTCTGGAGAGCCCAAAATGCACGCAGCCCGCCAGATGCCCCTCACGAGGGCTGACACCAGGGCAACAGTCCCTTTCCCCCCACCCGCCCGCCACACGTCACCACCGCCCAGGCTCAGCTTCTCCTCCAGCACCACCAGGCTCGCTCTCCACTCCTCTTACCCCCGCTGCCGCCGCCACCACCACCGCCCCGGGGCCCTTCCGGCAGAGCTGCCCCTCAGCCAGCTCGGCTCCAGCCCACGTGGTGGTGTGGCATCGTTCCACAATGGGCGCGGGATGGTACATGTCCTCCCCTTTCAACACCGGGAGGTTTTTGCCAGCCTGATTCCCCGACTTGTGGATGCCTCCTGAGCGGCCACCCTCCCCTCCAGTGGATCATCTGCATTCCCGCCCTCCCCACTTTGGAGTCGCCCACATCCCTGCGGAAGGTGCCCCCTGCCCCACCACCTCCCCCCAGGCCCTTCCTTCAGACCTTCCCTGCAGTCAGCCCCAGCACTCAGCCAAAGGGCACCACGAGTACTTGCCCCTCAGGGGAACTTTACCCCGCTGATCACAAGCCACGGGCCCAGCCGGCACAGAGCCCGCTTCTGAGCTCCACGCCTCACCGTTTGCTCATAGGAGGCCGTGGGAGACGGTGTCACGAGGCTTGCTAACATCTGGGTCAACGACATCCACTGTTCTCCCCTTGTCCCAGTCATCTGCTCAGCGCAAGCTCTCAGGCGGGTCCCAGCACCATTTGCCCTTGCTGAACCCCTGCTGCCTCCCACCGCCTTGCCATTTGGCCTCCCTTCTCACTTGGGCCAGCAGCTGCGCGTTGCCTTTCCAAGGGGGACAAGGCACATCGTCTCACGGGTTACACCAGCCGACGGCTTGGTTCCCTGCAACTTCCGAAGAACTGTTGCAACATCACGGCAACTCTGTGTCATGACACATGTTGCATCTGATGCTCTCCCCCTTTGCACGTGCACATGTCACCGCTGAGGCAGTGTGGCAGGAACAGTCCGAGGTCCCATCTTTAGCTCCAAAGAGGCTGGGAAATTGTTCTCATCCCAGCAGAGCTCCCAGTTCAGTCAGCGCATATCTTTGCAAAGGGAAAGACCCCTCACCAAGGGAAGCGGAAACATCCAAAGAAAACTAGAGCTCCTTACAAACGGACAGGTGAAAAGCACAACACCGCAGCACTGAGGAGAACCCTTGCAAGGGGGAGAGCTCTGGGCTCGAGAGGTGCTTGCTGGATAACAGCTTCACGCGCAGGCAGGGCTGTCTCTGGCTGGGGAAACCATTGGCTGAGTGCCCCCCTCTTCCTTTCCCTCTCTCTTCTCCTCGCACATCAATGGCAAAGCGCACAAAGCAAGAGACTTCCTTCCTTGCGTCCATCTTCCCTGCTGCTTTGCGCAAATGAATGCGTTGGAAATACCAGGGCCACTGGAATGACTCACGACACGGAAGACAAGACTCGTGCTCCATGGTAAATGGTAATTTGGTCCGTGAGCAAGAGAGATGCAGCTGCATCTCCCGTCAGCCCTTGCCAGGAGGATCCCTGCAATCCAGAAGGGACGAGGCAGATGCGCTCTTAGCTCAGGGCATGCCCTGTGCCAGCTCGCGAGGGAGGCAAGCAGGAGCACAGCTGCTGACTCTGTAGATAACCTGATCTTCCTACGCTTCTCCTAAACTTTGCGCTACCTTCTTGAGTTCCACTGGCAGGACAACGCGTGAAGGTGCCGAGGTGCTGAATTCATGGCTGCAGCCTGCGGGGAGAGTCCACAGAGCAAAGGGACGACAGGAGTTTCACCACGGGGTCGTCTGCGGCACAAACGGAGCCGCTTGCTCCCATCACACCACCGAACTTTAGCAGTCCTTAGAATGCATTGCAGAGATTACACCTACAAGCCGTTCTTTGCTTCCTCTTCCTCTGGCAATAGCCGGCCTTAGAAGAGGCAGGAGAGCTGGGACAGGGTGAAAACCAACGGTGAGGCGTGACGGTCGTGTCTCACAGGGGACTGGACTGGGCCTGCCTAAACTAAAGAGCATTTGAGTAGGACGCAGTCAGGAAGAGAACAAAATCCTGCTCAGGGAAGGGGAAATGGTTCAGGCAAAGGGGTGCGGGCTACGACTTTGGAGAGCCAGGAAGGTGAGAACGACTGCTTCCTCCGTGCAGAAGGAAAAAACCAGAGAAGTGGTGCTTTTGTCTCGTTCAGGGGTACTAGTCTCAAGGTCACCATCTTCCTAAATAGACAGGGAGGGGCGAGAGTTATAAACTCACCCGAGCCGCAAGCACTCCTCCCGCTTCACATTTGACGGCTTCTGGCCAAAGCCCCGCTTCTTCCCTCTGCACAGAGCCACGTTGGCTTTGCAGCAGCACTGCGGGTGTAGCCTGCTCTCCTCTCTCCCACCACCCATCTTTCCAGTCCCAGACTACACGTACAGTGTGCTCTCACGCACATCGCCTGGGGCTTAAACACACACTCACCCCCTGCCCCAACCAGCACCTAAGCCAGCAGTTCAGCAGCCGCCAGGGATATGCATACCTGAGAGTAATGCCAGCTTCCCTCGCTCTCTGTCTTGGAAGCCCTCCTCCAACAACACCAGCAGCACCACCACCACTCTGAACAGGGGGGCAGAGCCAGGACAGGGAGCTCCAGAGGCCGCCTCCCAAGTGCCAGACAGAGAGGAGGAAAGCCTTGGGACAGTTTCCACAAATCAGCCCCACCCTGAAGGCGATTCCTGTGGAGGCAAGGAGAATGGACCTTTCTGCCGAGCTGCCTACCAGAAGCGGAGGCTTTGGCTTCTCCAAAGCAGCAGCTCTCTCTGCAGCTGCTTTGGTGGCTCTCTTCTCAACGCTTTGTGCACCACCATGGAGGCTCTGGCTCCCTCTTCAACCACCCATCAGGCAGCTGGAGAGAGAAGGAGCTCAAGACAGCAAGCCCCCCACTAGCTTTCTGCTCCGCAGACTGAACCCCCCACCACCACCACCACCTCCCGGCCTCCGGGGACCTGAAAGGCCCCTCCACCGGACTGGTTCTGTCGCCCTGGCACAACAGCCCCAAGGAAGGCAGGCCCTCTCCTTCCCTGCCCCGCAGGGCTCAGGGAGGAAGCGATCCCACCTCCACAAATGCCAGGGGTGGGGGGCAGTGCGGAAGAGGAAAGAAGGGCTCCAACAAGACTGCAAAGTCAACAACTCTTTTATTGATTGCCAGGAGAAAGCGGGCGGGTGTGCTGGGCTAACGCCTCCTTTCCCACGGGGAGAAGGTCACCTTCTTCGCCTGGCTCCTGTGTGGTGGGGGCTGAGCTGCCTGCCCACCACTGGGCCCAGGTTGCGGGGCTTGAGAGCCCATGGCTCTCCAGGAACGTTGTCGCCACCACTCCCTGGAGGGCATCACATGCAGAGCCTTGCTCTGCCGTGGCTGCTTTTCCGGAGGTGGGTCAACCTCCATTGGTTCCTCCGTGTCTTCGGGAGGGTCCACCTCCATGGGTTCCACCCCGTCTTCTTTCGGAGGGTCTACCTCCATGGGCTCCACCCCGTCTTCTTTCGGAGGGTCCACCTCCATGGGCTCCACATCACCCCGTGGGCAAGATGTCACAACAGTGACCTCTTTCACGGACATGATTTTGTCCCAGAGATCTTTCTTCTGTATGCGCTTCCTCTTCCTGCCGAGGCGCACCATCCGGTCCATCGTTCGCAGGACCCCTGTTCAGTGCACCTCACAAAGAGGGGCAGCAGCTCCCTTCGGCCTCCTTGCACCCTGCCTGCTCCAAGTCTCCTTGGTGCTGCAGGAGCCAGAAGCTCAGCGAGCTGCGGGACACTCGCAGCGGTCCCTGTTTTTATGGCGCCCGGGACAATGGGCACTGAGGTCGCTGGTGACAGCAGCAGGCCACTGTGATGGCGGGCCCAAGCGCCGGCCAAATATGGCTCTGAGTGAAGCGGAGGTTCCCATGGCCTGAAAGATGCCCTGCTTTCCAAGAAGAGGGGGCCGGTGGCTGAGCCCCCCTTGCCTCGGCATCCTTCCCACGTGCCATTTGGCCGTACAGCTCGGGCGGCAATTTTGCCTCGGCCCCCCTCGGGCATCCTGCGCTCCAGCTCCCTCCTCAGCCCGTGGGCCCGCTGCTGGGCTCCATCCAGGATGTCACTGCTGGGCTGGTCCTTACTGTCTGGAGAGCCCAAAACGCACGCAGCCCGCCAGATGCCCCTCACGAGGGCTGACACCAGGGCAACAGTCCCTTTCCCCCCACCCGCCCGCCACACGTCACCACCGCCCAGGCTCAGCTTCTCCTCCAGCACCACCAGGCACGCTCTCCACTCCTCTTACCCCCGCTGCCGCCACCACCACCACCACCGCCCCGGGGCCTTTCCGGCAGAGCTGCCCCTCAGCCAGCTCGGCTCCAGCCCACGTGGTGGTGTGGCATCGTTCCACAATGGGCGCGGGATGGTACATGTCCTCCCCTTTCAACACCGGGAGGTTTTTGCCAGCCTGATTCCCCGACTTGTGGATGCCTCCTGAGCGGCCACCCTCCCCTCCAGTGGATCATCTGCATTCCCGCCCTCCCCACTTTGGAGTCGCCCACATCCCTGCGGAAGGTGCCCCCTGCCCCACCACCTCCCCCCCAGGCCCTTCCTTCAGACCTTCCCTGCAGTCAGCCCCAGCACTCAGCCAAAGGGCACCACGAGTACTTGCCCCTCAGGGGAACTTTACCCCGCTGATCACAAGCCACGGGCCCAGCCGGCACAGAGCCCGCTTCTCAGCTCCACGCCTCACCGTTTGCTCATAGGAGGCCGTGGGAGACGGTGTCACGAGGCTTGCTAACATCTGGGTCAACGACATCCACTGTTCTCCCCTTGTCCCAGTCATCTGCTCAGCGCAAGCTCTCAGGCGGGTCCCAGCACCATTTGCCCTTGCTGAACCCCTGCTGCCTCCCACCGCCTTGCCATTTGGCCTCCCTTCTCACTTGGGCCAGCAGCTGCGCGTTGCCTTTCCAAGGGGGACAAGGCACATCGTCTCACGGGTTACACCAACCGACGGCTTGGTTCCCTGCAACTTCCGAAGAACTGTTGCAACATCACGGCAACTCTGTGTCATGACACATGTTGCATCTGATGCTCTCCCCCTTTGCACGTGCACATGTCACCGCTGAGGCAGTGTGGCAGGAACAGTCCGAGGTCCCATCTTTAGCTCCAAAGAGGCTGGGAAATTGTTCTCATCCCAGCAGAGCTCCCAGTTCAGTCAGCGCATATCTTTGCAAAGGGAAAGACCCCTCACCAAGGGAAGCGGAAACATCCAAAGAAAACTAGAGCTCCTTACAAACGGACAGGTGAAAAGCACAACACCGCAGCACTGAGGAGAACCCTTGCAAGGGGGAGAGCTCTGGGCTCGAGAGGTGCTTGCTGGATAACAGCTTCACGCGCAGGCAGGGCTGTCTCTGGCTGGGGAAACCATTGGCTGAGTGCCCCCCTCTTCCTTTCCCTCTCTCTTCTCCTCGCACATCAATGGCAAAGCGCACAAAGCAAGAGACTTCCTTCCTTGCGTCCATCTTCCCTGCTGCTTTGCGCAAATGAATGCGTTGGAAATACCAGGGCCACTGGAATGACTCACGACACGGAAGACAAGACTCGTGCTCCATGGTAAATGGTAATTTGGTCCGTGAGCAAGAGAGATGCAGCTGCATCTCCCGTCAGCCCTTGCCAGGAGGATCCCTGCAATCCAGAAGGGACGAGGCAGATGCGCTCTTAGCTCAGGGCATGCCCTGTGCCAGCTCGCGAGGGAGGCAAGCAGGAGCACAGCTGCTGACTCTGTAGATAACCTGATCTTCCTACGCTTCTCCTAAACTTTGCGCTACCTTCTTGAGTTCCACTGGCAGGACAACGCGTGAAGGTGCCGAGGTGCTGAATTCATGGCTGCAGCCTGCGGGGAGAGTCCACAGAGCAAAGGGACGACAGGAGTTTCACCACGGGGTCGTCTGCGGCACAAACGGAGCCGCTTGCTCCCATCACACCACCGAACTTTAGCAGTCCTTAGAATGCATTGCAGAGATTACACCTACAAGCCGTTCTTTGCTTCCTCTTCCTCTGGCAATAGCCGGCCTTAGAAGAGGCAGGAGAGCTGGGACAGGGTGAAAACCAACGGTGAGGCGTGACGGTCGTGTCTCACAGGGGACTGGACTGGGCCTGCCTAAACTAAAGAGCATTTGAGTAGGACGCAGTCAGGAAGAGAACAAAATCCTGCTCAGGGAAGGGGAAATGGTTCAGGCAAAGGGGTGCGGGCTACGACTTTGGAGAGCCAGGAAGGTGAGAACGACTGCTTCCTCCGTGCAGAAGGAAAAAACCAGAGAAGTGGTGCTTTTGTCTCGTTCAGGGGTACTAGTCTCAAGGTCACCATCTTCCTAAATAGACAGGGAGGGGCGAGAGTTATAAACTCACCCGAGCCGCAAGCACTCCTCCCGCTTCACATTTGACGGCTTCTGGCCAAAGCCCCGCTTCTTCCCTCTGCACAGAGCCACGTTGGCTTTGCAGCAGCACTGCGGGTGTAGCCTGCTCTCCTCTCTCCCACCACCCATCTTTCCAGTCCCAGACTACACGTACAGTGTGCTCTCACGCACATCGCCTGGGGCTTAAACACACACTCACCCCCTGCCCCAACCAGCACCTAAGCCAGCAGTTCAGCAGCCGCCAGGGATATGCACACCTGAGAGTAATGCCAGCTTCCCTCGCTCTCTGTCTTGGAAGCCCTCCTCCAACAACACCAGCAGCACCACCACCACTCTGAACAGTGGGGCAGAGCCAGGACAGGGAGCTCCAGAGGCCGCCTCCCAAGTGCCAGACAGAGAGGAGGAAAGCCTTGGGACAGTTTCCACAAATCAGCCCCACCCTGAAGGCGATTCCTGTGGAGGCAAGGAGAATGGACCTTTCTGCCGAGCTGCCTACCAGAAGCGGAGGCTTTGGCTTCTCCAAAGCAGCAGCTCTCTCTGCAGCTGCTTTGGTGGCTCTCTTCTCAACGCTTTGTGCACCACCATGGAGGCTCTGGCTCCCTCTTCAACCACCCATCAGGCAGCTGGAGAGAGAAGGAGCTCAAGACAGCAAGCCCCCCACTAGCTTTCTGCTCCGCAGACTGAACCCCCCACCACCACCACCACCTCCCGGCCTCCGGGGACCTGAAAGGCCCCTCCACCGGACTGGTTCTGTCGCCCTGGCACAACAGCCCCAAGGAAGGCAGGCCCTCTCCTTCCCTGCCCCGCAGGGCTCAGGGAGGAAGCGATCCCACCTCCACAAATGCCAGGGGTGGGGGGCAGTGCGGAAGAGGAAAGAAGGGCTCCAACAAGACTGCAAAGTCAACAACTCTTTTATTGATTGCCAGGAGAAAGCGGGCGGGTGTGCTGGGCTAACGCCTCCTTTCCCACGGGGAGAAGGTCACCTTCTTCGCCTGGCTCCTGTGTGGTGGGGGCTGAGCTGCCTGCCCACCACTGGGCCCAGGTTGCGGGGCTTGAGAGCCCATGGCTCTCCAGGAACGTTGTCGCCACCACTCCCTGGAGGGCATCACATGCAGAGCCTTGCTCTGCCGTGGCTGCTTTTCCGGAGGTGGGTCAACCTCCATTGGTTCCTCCGTGTCTTCGGGAGGGTCCACCTCCATGGGTTCCACCCCGTCTTCTTTCGGAGGGTCTACCTCCATGGGCTCCACCCCGTCTTCTTTCGGAGGGTCCACCTCCATGGGCTCCACATCACCCCGTGGGCAAGATGTCACAACAGTGACCTCTTTCACGGACATGATTTTGTCCCAGAGATCTTTCTTCTGTATGCGCTTCCTCTTCCTGCCGAGGCGCACCATCCGGTCCATCGTTCGCAGGACCCCTGTTCAGTGCACCTCACAAAGAGGGGCAGCAGCTCCCTTCGGCCTCCTTGCACCCTGCCTGCTCCAAGTCTCCTTGGTGCTGCAGGAGCCAGAAGCTCAGCGAGCTGCGGGACACTCGCAGCGGTCCCTGTTTTTATGGCGCCCGGGACAATGGGCACTGAGGTCGCTGGTGACAGCAGCAGGCCACTGTGATGGCGGGCCCAAGCGCCGGCCAAATATGGCTCTGAGTGAAGCGGAGGTTCCCATGGCCTGAAAGATGCCCTGCTTTCCAAGAAGAGGGGGCCGGTGGCTGAGCCCCCCTTGCCTCGGCATCCTTCCCACGTGCCATTTGGCCGTACAGCTCGGGCGGCAATTTTGCCTCGGCCCCCCTCGGGCATCCTGCGCTCCAGCTCCCTCCTCAGCCCGTGGGCCCGCTGCTGGGCTCCATCCAGGATGTCACTGCTGGGCTGGTCCTTACTGTCTGGAGAGCCCAAAACGCACGCAGCCCGCCAGATGCCCCTCACGAGGGCTGACACCAGGGCAACAGTCCCTTTCCCCCCACCCGCCCGCCACACGTCACCACCGCCCAGGCTCAGCTTCTCCTCCAGCACCACCAGGCACGCTCTCCACTCCTCTTACCCCCGCTGCCGCCACCACCACCACCACCGCCCCGGGGCCTTTCCGGCAGAGCTGCCCCTCAGCCAGCTCGGCTCCAGCCCACGTGGTGGTGTGGCATCGTTCCACAATGGGCGCGGGATGGTACATGTCCTCCCCTTTCAACACCGGGAGGTTTTTGCCAGCCTGATTCCCCGACTTGTGGATGCCTCCTGAGCGGCCACCCTCCCCTCCAGTGGATCATCTGCATTCCCGCCCTCCCCACTTTGGAGTCGCCCACATCCCTGCGGAAGGTGCCCCCTGCCCCACCACCTCCCCCCCAGGCCCTTCCTTCAGACCTTCCCTGCAGTCAGCCCCAGCACTCAGCCAAAGGGCACCACGAGTACTTGCCCCTCAGGGGAACTTTACCCCGCTGATCACAAGCCACGGGCCCAGCCGGCACAGAGCCCGCTTCTCAGCTCCACGCCTCACCGTTTGCTCATAGGAGGCCGTGGGAGACGGTGTCACGAGGCTTGCTAACATCTGGGTCAACGACATCCACTGTTCTCCCCTTGTCCCAGTCATCTGCTCAGCGCAAGCTCTCAGGCGGGTCCCAGCACCATTTGCCCTTGCTGAACCCCTGCTGCCTCCCACCGCCTTGCCATTTGGCCTCCCTTCTCACTTGGGCCAGCAGCTGCGCGTTGCCTTTCCAAGGGGGACAAGGCACATCGTCTCACGGGTTACACCAACCGACGGCTTGGTTCCCTGCAACTTCCGAAGAACTGTTGCAACATCACGGCAACTCTGTGTCATGACACATGTTGCATCTGATGCTCTCCCCCTTTGCACGTGCACATGTCACCGCTGAGGCAGTGTGGCAGGAACAGTCCGAGGTCCCATCTTTAGCTCCAAAGAGGCTGGGAAATTGTTCTCATCCCAGCAGAGCTCCCAGTTCAGTCAGCGCATATCTTTGCAAAGGGAAAGACCCCTCACCAAGGGAAGCGGAAACATCCAAAGAAAACTAGAGCTCCTTACAAACGGACAGGTGAAAAGCACAACACCGCAGCACTGAGGAGAACCCTTGCAAGGGGGAGAGCTCTGGGCTCGAGAGGTGCTTGCTGGATAACAGCTTCACGCGCAGGCAGGGCTGTCTCTGGCTGGGGAAACCATTGGCTGAGTGCCCCCCTCTTCCTTTCCCTCTCTCTTCTCCTCGCACATCAATGGCAAAGCGCACAAAGCAAGAGACTTCCTTCCTTGCGTCCATCTTCCCTGCTGCTTTGCGCAAATGAATGCGTTGGAAATACCAGGGCCACTGGAATGACTCACGACACGGAAGACAAGACTCGTGCTCCATGGTAAATGGTAATTTGGTCCGTGAGCAAGAGAGATGCAGCTGCATCTCCCGTCAGCCCTTGCCAGGAGGATCCCTGCAATCCAGAAGGGACGAGGCAGATGCGCTCTTAGCTCAGGGCATGCCCTGTGCCAGCTCGCGAGGGAGGCAAGCAGGAGCACAGCTGCTGACTCTGTAGATAACCTGATCTTCCTACGCTTCTCCTAAACTTTGCGCTACCTTCTTGAGTTCCACTGGCAGGACAACGCGTGAAGGTGCCGAGGTGCTGAATTCATGGCTGCAGCCTGCGGGGAGAGTCCACAGAGCAAAGGGACGACAGGAGTTTCACCACGGGGTCGTCTGCGGCACAAACGGAGCCGCTTGCTCCCATCACACCACCGAACTTTAGCAGTCCTTAGAATGCATTGCAGAGATTACACCTACAAGCCGTTCTTTGCTTCCTCTTCCTCTGGCAATAGCCGGCCTTAGAAGAGGCAGGAGAGCTGGGACAGGGTGAAAACCAACGGTGAGGCGTGACGGTCGTGTCTCACAGGGGACTGGACTGGGCCTGCCTAAACTAAAGAGCATTTGAGTAGGACGCAGTCAGGAAGAGAACAAAATCCTGCTCAGGGAAGGGGAAATGGTTCAGGCAAAGGGGTGCGGGCTACGACTTTGGAGAGCCAGGAAGGTGAGAACGACTGCTTCCTCCGTGCAGAAGGAAAAAACCAGAGAAGTGGTGCTTTTGTCTCGTTCAGGGGTACTAGTCTCAAGGTCACCATCTTCCTAAATAGACAGGGAGGGGCGAGAGTTATAAACTCACCCGAGCCGCAAGCACTCCTCCCGCTTCACATTTGACGGCTTCTGGCCAAAGCCCCGCTTCTTCCCTCTGCACAGAGCCACGTTGGCTTTGCAGCAGCACTGCGGGTGTAGCCTGCTCTCCTCTCTCCCACCACCCATCTTTCCAGTCCCAGACTACACGTACAGTGTGCTCTCACGCACATCGCCTGGGGCTTAAACACACACTCACCCCCTGCCCCAACCAGCACCTAAGCCAGCAGTTCAGCAGCCGCCAGGGATATGCACACCTGAGAGTAATGCCAGCTTCCCTCGCTCTCTGTCTTGGAAGCCCTCCTCCAACAACACCAGCAGCACCACCACCACTCTGAACAGTGGGGCAGAGCCAGGACAGGGAGCTCCAGAGGCCGCCTCCCAAGTGCCAGACAGAGAGGAGGAAAGCCTTGGGACAGTTTCCACAAATCAGCCCCACCCTGAAGGCGATTCCTGTGGAGGCAAGGAGAATGGACCTTTCTGCCGAGCTGCCTACCAGAAGCGGAGGCTTTGGCTTCTCCAAAGCAGCAGCTCTCTCTGCAGCTGCTTTGGTGGCTCTCTTCTCAACGCTTTGTGCACCACCATGGAGGCTCTGGCTCCCTCTTCAACCACCCATCAGGCAGCTGGAGAGAGAAGGAGCTCAAGACAGCAAGCCCCCCACTAGCTTTCTGCTCCGCAGACTGAACCCCCCACCACCACCACCACCTCCCGGCCTCCGGGGACCTGAAAGGCCCCTCCACCGGACTGGTTCTGTCGCCCTGGCACAACAGCCCCAAGGAAGGCAGGCCCTCTCCTTCCCTGCCCCGCAGGGCTCAGGGAGGAAGCGATCCCACCTCCACAAATGCCAGGGGTGGGGGGCAGTGCGGAAGAGGAAAGAAGGGCTCCAACAAGACTGCAAAGTCAACAACTCTTTTATTGATTGCCAGGAGAAAGCGGGCGGGTGTGCTGGGCTAACGCCTCCTTTCCCACGGGGAGAAGGTCACCTTCTTCGCCTGGCTCCTGTGTGGTGGGGGCTGAGCTGCCTGCCCACCACTGGGCCCAGGTTGCGGGGCTTGAGAGCCCATGGCTCTCCAGGAACGTTGTCGCCACCACTCCCTGGAGGGCATCACATGCAGAGCCTTGCTCTGCCGTGGCTGCTTTTCCGGAGGTGGGTCAACCTCCATTGGTTCCTCCGTGTCTTCGGGAGGGTCCACCTCCATGGGTTCCACCCCGTCTTCTTTCGGAGGGTCTACCTCCATGGGCTCCACCCCGTCTTCTTTCGGAGGGTCCACCTCCATGGGCTCCACATCACCCCGTGGGCAAGATGTCACAACAGTGACCTCTTTCACGGACATGATTTTGTCCCAGAGATCTTTCTTCTGTATGCGCTTCCTCTTCCTGCCGAGGCGCACCATCCGGTCCATCGTTCGCAGGACCCCTGTTCAGTGCACCTCACAAAGAGGGGCAGCAGCTCCCTTCGGCCTCCTTGCACCCTGCCTGCTCCAAGTCTCCTTGGTGCTGCAGGAGCCAGAAGCTCAGCGAGCTGCGGGACACTCGCAGCGGTCCCTGTTTTTATGGCGCCCGGGACAATGGGCACTGAGGTCGCTGGTGACAGCAGCAGGCCACTGTGATGGCGGGCCCAAGCGCCGGCCAAATATGGCTCTGAGTGAAGCGGAGGTTCCCATGGCCTGAAAGATGCCCTGCTTTCCAAGAAGAGGGGGCCGGTGGCTGAGCGCCCCTTGCCTCGGCATCCTTCCCACGTGCCATTTGGCCGTACAGCTCGGGCGGCAATTTTGCCTCGGCCCCCCTCGGGCATCCTGCGCTGCAGCTCCCTCCTCAGCCCGTGGGCCCGCTGCTGGGCTCCATCCAGGATGTCACTGCTGGGCTGGTCCTTACTGTCTGGAGAGCCCAAAACGCACGCAGCCCGCCAGATGCCCCTCACGAGGGCTGAGGGCCCCTTGCCCCTATAGTCCTTTAAAGAATGCTAAAGGAGAACTAAACCCTTTCCCGACAATCTTCCTTCCACCTATATCTGTTCAGCAGGTGACTATCATCATCTCACTTAGGCCTTGTGTCTCTCTCCTGGCAGGCCTTCAGAAACACTCTAGCTTTTTAAGCTTAAGGTCTTAAGCTTAATTTAGGCCATCTGTGTACAGTGTTGCAGTTTAATCATAACATGTACTTTGATCAAGTTTAGTAATAACATATGACTTCTTTACTGATAAGCAAATGGCCTAGTTATGAATTACTTATTAGGACACTTCAATAATGCAGTCTCATTTAGCTACTGAAGATTATATCGATCTTCAGAAAAGTAATTTTCCTTCTCATTTTCAGCCTGTTTACTCCATACACTGATTCTAAAAATGCAAAGTGTTTCACTAATATTGCCATCATTTATTCTGAGTAGGGTTTTCAGAGACCTATGGTTGTTAAGTCCTCAGTTCATTTTAGCCCTATTTTGAAGCATTCAGTAAAACCTTCAACAAACAAAGTCTGGAACATTATGCAGAACTAATAAAAGCACTCAGAAAATTTTTTTGAAGTTAACATCTACCAGTTGCTTTAGCAGAATATTTGTGTCTGATGCTGCCATTACTAGTTTTTTTTGCCTGAAAGCAAATTTTTACTTCCAAGACTTAAACCTACTACATTATGACAAATCTCTGGCTCTTCCAAAAAGCCCAGTCATGGCAAAACGATATCCATAGGTACTGCTGAGAAATAGTGAGAGATTCCTCTTGGGATCCCTTTTTAAGCAGCCATAGCAAACAAAGGAATTATTGCTCATTTTCATTCTTGACTTTCTTTGTGGGCTCAGGGAATACATTCGTTCATGATCATCTGTTGTTAATAGGATATTAGTGCCTCATTTACTTAAATGTACATACTGTGTCTGTTCTCTGACAGTGTCTTCCTGCACAACACTGTACAATTGACATACACTGGTACAGATGAGAAATATTGTCTCATCAGCAACTATAGTCCTAAAAGAAATAATCTTCCTGCACAGCAATACTAGGCAAGGTTAACTTCTACTAAGCCTTAAACCAGCCTCTTTCTTCCTGGCAGGATTTTTCATCAGCAAATTGTTTGTTCATCAGCATGTATTTTTGGCACTTAATAAACCTAGTCCAATATTTTCTTTAAGTTATCATTTTATTGTTTTATTTTAAATATATGACTCTTCCAAAATGGATGTAATCCTGGCCAGCAGAAAGAGCTGCACAAGCCATTCCTATTACTTGTTGCAGACAAAGAGCATGGATTAAGGGCTAGTGAACAACAATTAAAGTGATTAGGTGCAAGTTTTACTACAATATCAGGGAATATGTGATGCTACTTTTGTACAGATCTCTCTGCCAACCTTTTTGCCCAGCCCCTCTCCACTTCCTCTGCACTGCCAAGTTTCTTCTCTCCTCCCCCTGATTGCTTCCTGGAAATTGGAATGGTGCTACTGCCATCAATTCTGTGCTCCAGCAGTAAGGAATAAATTTACACACAGCTCTTCTTTTTCCTTTGCCCTTTTCCCCTTTTCCAGTAGTGTGTCTTTCTCTGGCAGCAGTGGATGTGAAGTTGGTCAAGGGGCCCTGTGGGGCTTACATGAGAAAGAGTTGTGCTGAGATGTATCCACAACTTGTATCTTTGATCTTACCAGCTTTTACCTTTAAGGAGATCAATAGGACACTTCACAGTCATTACAGCAACAAATGCCAAGATATTAAAAAATAGGAATCCAGAGTGATGTTCGCAGATAAAGGCTTAGAAACTAACATTTCCTGTTACAGTTAATGCAAGCCGAAATAAACTCAGTAGTCATATTTTCCTTTTCTCTTTAAAAATCATATCTAATGATTTCTTTTTGGAAAGTGATATCTATTTAAAGATAAGAGGCAATTGTCATATTCAGTATCCAAGCCTAGCCATACCTGATTTTCAGTCTTAGATTAGACTTCATAGAATGTCACAGAAAGGAAGATGGTAACAAAAAATTATTACATAAATTGAAGGTGATGATAAATATTTGCAGCCATAGAAGATATTTACTGAATATTTCTTAGCTGGACTTTGTCTGAATGGGAACTCTTTGGACAAAAGCTCCACAATTCTTATATTTTTACACTCAATAATTTAGAAAATATGGATAAAAGAAAAAGTTGCAGCATCTAAAGTATCCTTTTTGAGGTTATAAACAGTGCTCGGTCTCCCTCTAGATACATCTGCCGTCCGACTGCTGAATGCTATCATGTCTTCTGAAAGAATCTGTGTGAATTTCATATATAACACTGTATAGACACTTCATTTCTCTGTCTTTCCTTCACATGAGGTTATGGAAGATTTTTCAAGGGACTTTCTATAAATATATTAAAGCATTGGGTGAAAAACCATATAGTAGTCCAAAACTTTATATGGGCTTCTTCTGCAAGACACTACAAACTTCAGTTTTAATAGTTCATCATTCCTGTTGAGGATCACAGTGACATGAAAATTTCCTTGCAATTCTTGTCACTTTGGTGTGATATGCTTGCATTAATCCAGTGGTTAGAAAAGCCACACACAAATTCTTACATCAAGTATAATTCTAGCCTAGGGTTTAGTAGGGTCATTAAATCATTCTTGACTCTCCTCAGAAAGTCTTCCATCAGAGGCACTATGCACTAAAGACCTGAAATACAAAAGGGAAGCCAAAGCTGTCTTTTCCTATTCATCTAAATATATTCATGTTAGAAAGAAAGAAACAAAGGTTCTATTTTGAAGGAAAGGATGAAGCTGTAATTGATACACACACTGCTATTTTCCCCTCAAGGCCAGTCGTGCTATTGTATTGTGTGCTAATATATGTAAGATTACTTGGGATTATATAACCGAAAAGATTGTACTAAGGCTTTGGAGGTCTGGCACAAGGGAGCAAAAAATGCATCTTTTACAGACATATCAGGCTATCCATCTGAAATGGTACCCATGTATCCCACTGAGCAGGGCTGTATATGCAAAGAAGGCATTGAAATGGTTTGAAATGGTTACTAAATCCAGACCTTGATGCTAAATTTCCCAGACTTAAGCAACTAGCAGTCCTCAGTTTCTGGGAAGAGATCTCCATATATTCAGGGGTAGAAATCTACCTGTCATGTGACAGTCCACATTTATTCTGAATTCTTCTTCATTCTTAGAGAAGGAGAGGATGCACCATCTTCCCTCACCCTACCCTGCATAAAGCCTAGATTTCTAACTTTATTATATTTAATTAATTCTCCAGATAAGGAGAAATATTAAAAAATTACTTTCCCACAAAACTGTGAGCAGTGGCACAACTTTATGATTCTATGACATCATCTTCCTAACGAAGAAAGGGGTCGTTCTAGTCCTTTTCCCTCCTGTTAGTGAAATTATCCCATATACTTGTACAGGATTAACTGTCACTGCAATGACTAAGACTGTGCTTACTAAAGAATGTACCAAAATGACCATCCAGCAACTTGCAAGCAGAGGAACTGTTTGAATTCAAAACGAGTGTGAAGGAGAAGAGCATGCAATGCTGGAGGTGAGATTCACTTATCTTCATTTTGATCTCTGAACATGCAGGCAAAGTTTGAGCTGGTCACTTCAGGCTCTCTTGAGAGTCAGCGGAAAGACTGATACCTACCTTCAGAGAAGAGGACATTGTCCAGAAGCTGCTGCCCCGAGGCCTGGAAAGTGAGTCTGGAGTAACCAACTCAGCTATCAGTGTTTAACTTTTAGATGTCTCAGAGCCAGTGATTCTCCCCTGAATCCTGTCATCTCTTTCTCAGACTCTTCCTCAACACTCAGCTCTTCTTCCACTGAACCTGCTCTTGCTCTCCTGAAATGGTAGACCAGGTTTCCAACACAGAGTGAACTCAGATCCAGGTCTCTCACGCTCCCAGTAGACAGTGGACTTTGTAGATAGTGGGGTCTGTGGTATCCATAAATCTTCTCTGAGCAAATACTGACCTGGGACTCCTGAGGAAGGTAAAGAGACCTTGGGGTAAGGTTAAATATAGCCTGCATCACTCATTTGCAGCTTCACAGAGGGCAGTGAAGTTCTGCTTATCAAAAGGGGGCCCAGTTAATCTCTTTCACAACCATATTTTAAACCCTCTTCTGCAATTGATGATAGGTATGCCAGGTATTCCCCTTTTGCAAGCAGTTTGTACACAGACAGTATGACAGTATGGTCATGGGAAACAGTATGAAACTATAGACTGGGAAAGAAAAAGTGATGATTTAATGGATAGTAGTGATATTACAGTTACTGTCATTGAGAGAATAGATATATGATAGCGAAAGGAGGCACTCATTCTTTTCATTCTCCTCAAGCAAAAGTTTTATCATTTATTTATAAACCGATCACCCAATATTCTGCATGGCATATAAGGTAAAGAAGAAACACTTTCTGTTAAATAATCTATTCAGAATAAGAAAAGGACATACTATATATATATATGTATGTATATATGTATAAAGAATGAAGCTGCTGAAGAAATTTTATCATAACTATAGGAGCAATGACAATTTCTAGCAGAAGCAGCAGCAGGTGACATTACATAATTTTTTCATTTGCTCTATGATTACTGTCCCCTCACATACGGTGACTGTCTTCTGCTAATTCTCATTGTTGTACAAAAGCTTATCTAACTTGTTTCAGTCTTGTAGATAAACAATTTTCAGCAGCCAAGAACCAAAAGTGAGAATTTCTTAATGGGAGAATTCTTAATAGCTTCTACTTGTGGAATTGTAGGCCAGAATTCAAAATCTGACTTAAAGTGCAAGTTACAACTTTATCTATGAAAAGAGAACTTATTTTCTAAAATAATGTCAGATTATCTCCTCCCTTCTTTTTAAATAAATTACAACAGAGCAGTATGTTGACTCTCAATACTTTCAGAGGTGCCAGAGCTGTCTTTTAGAAAGTCCTGAGGTATGTCTCCTATGGCGTAATGAAGTCAATAGGTCTAACTTCAGAGGGCTTATTATTAACCTGCAGAACACTATGTATGCAGATAGTATCCTTCAAAATCAATAGTATGATAGTATTGACACACAGGTTGAAAGCCTATCAGTTTCTTTCCATGATACATATGAATTGAGAAATTCCTTCCACTAAGGGATTTTTTTTTCTGTATTTTAAGCTGATTTTCTAAAGGGGAGGGGAGTTTATGTGATGGCACTGTTTATCTGTCTGTTTTCTCCTAACAGTTCTTTACTCCCTTGCACCATTTCAAATAAGATGACAAAGGTTTCAAAGATGAGAAATAGATGACCGAGAGAAGACCAAGAACTAAATTAGTGTCCTACAGTCCAGGGAAGGGATGAGAAGAGCTCAGTGATTCTCTCTTTCATTCTGCTGGTGGAGCAACCAGTATGCAC
Source organism: Dromaius novaehollandiae (assembly GCF_036370855.1). Lineage (NCBI taxonomy): Eukaryota > Metazoa > Chordata > Aves > Casuariiformes > Dromaiidae > Dromaius > Dromaius novaehollandiae. The sequence continues at coordinate 65,303,014 of NC_088099.1, read as the reverse complement.
CACTCAGCCAAGCTCACATAGCTCTGGATCAGGCACAGAACGTGTGGCCGATGGTTTGGCTAGAGAGAAGACAGAGTACAGCTGGGAAGGAGGAGAAATAATAACAGAAATGTCAGGAGGAACAGCAGGTATGGTAAGGGAAGCTGTGAGCCTGATGAGAAGGATTAAAGGGAGACACAACAGGGGGCTGGAACTATTGGGAGGGCAGTGCAGCGGTCAGAGGACACAAATCTGAATAAAGTCATTAATTTTGCTGCTCATGAAACAGGTTGGGCTTTTGGGAAGCACAGAAGGGGAAGTGATTTCACTCTAAAGCTAACTATTGATGGGTTGTTTGTCTATTAAGTATTTAATAGATGAGAATTAGAGCCCAGGAAGTTTACTGCAGAACTGAAAAAAAGTTGGGAAAAGACTCATTGGATAAAATCTTCATTTCCTGCAGAGTGCACTCTCATATTCCGCAGATGTTCTCCATAGAAAAAAACCAATTGCAGCCCCTGCTCAAGCACACAAAAATATAATGAATCTTTTCTTTTCCCAATTGCCTTCTTCTCTGATGAACAGAACTATCACCTCTAGATAAAGGATACAGATTTTCTGAAATATGTCCTTGAGGTAATAAATGTCATCCTCTCTGAGAAGCAATCTCACCTCAAGATAACTAAATCTTTTTTCCATTTATCAAATATCAGAAAGATAAGCCTCACTTACTATTTAAATTCCTCTGCAGAAATTGAATTCTTGTTTCACGAATAAAGATGGTTGCAATTATTTTCTCAAAATGTAAGCACTGTTTGAGTTTTTAAAAAAAGCAGCAGGAGGTTGGTAGAACAGTATAAATTGTAAATTTAATCTGCAAATTGAGGGAATTGAGCCATATGTGTCCTTATTTTGCACTCTAAAAGAACTCAATATGTACAACATCAACAATACTCATTGTTTTGCTTTTGGGGGAAAGTGGGAGGACTTTCCCATTATCTGAATCTTATCAAGTAGCAAATTTGGATAAGGTTCTTGGGTGTGCCAAAATTCATATCAAAGGGTTAAAGTAATAAAACAGGTTCATTTATAGCTCTAGCCTGTATCTGCATGTCATAGGTGTTTCAGATATGTTCAGCTCAATGTCATATTTTGCTTTTATGAAGTAATGTATGCATCCTTTGAGGAAAAGCAATGGTTTGATTCTTCTGTCATTTCCATTCCAGAACTCTGCACACAAAAATTGAATTCATTGGAATTTTACAAGTACTGTGGTGGTCTGAGCACCATGAATTCAACACCACAACAATTTCCTCTCACAAGAAACAAAAAAAGAGAATCCTTTTCTTATTTTGGTGTCAGTTGTTTTAGAGAAAGGAGTGATAAATCCTCCCTATTTCAGCTGACATAAATCATTTAAAACAGTCTACCTTCAATGTCAGAAGACTCAGTAATGGATCTGCTTTAGAATATGCTGTCTCAGAAAAACATATATAAAAAGGATGTGTGTTTCTATTTTTATATATTTTTTCACACCATTTTTGTTGAATACTGTCAAACAGCTCTTTGTTCTGTTAAGATCAGAGTTTGATATAGCTTCATATTTAAAAACTTTTATAAAACAGAAACACTGGCCACACTGTTGGCTATCTTTATTTTCTTCTTTGTTCAGCTTCAGTAGTGTTGGAGTTAATCACTTTCAATCATTCCTTTCAAAATAATATAGCAGTTGATGGAGGCACTATATCTATTGCTAAAAATCCCTTTTCATTTTTCCTGTATCCCTTTCCCTTCTCCTCCATTTGTTTTAATTGTCCCAAAGTCCAAAAGCAATTGAAGTTCTCCCCCATGAGCGACTATATGCTCACACAAGTCCATTTCACAGCCATGGCTTGGGAAGGCTCAGACTATTCTAGGGCCATGCAGCCTCTCCTAGCTGGCTAAGACTTTCCCAGAACTAAAATAGAAAGTCTGGCCCTTTTGAAGACATGCATATACCTCAAGTCTCCTCTTTTAAAATGATGCTATCATATTTTCTACTTGGTTGTACAGTTGCATTTGAAAAAAAAATCAAAATATTTCTGTGCAAGCCTGTAGGATGTTTCTGATGACAGCAGCTAACCAGACTGCATTACAGATACTATAGAATTATATGGTAACAATGTAGATGGAACAAGATATTCTAGGACGGATGCTTCTTCCCTCACATGCAGAAGGCATCATAATTGTGGAGGTCTGGCTGTAGGTCTGGATTCTATGCATATTCTTTAGCAGGTCTATGCTGTGGCTGGTCTTTAATTCTATATAGGTATCCAGCTAGAGAATAAGACTATGTAGTGATTTAATTAATCAGGTTCTATGGACAGATCATAATATAATGATATATGATCACAGATATCTCAACATAATGTGGATCATTCCCATCTGTTTGTCTGATTCTTCAAGTGTGCTAAAATTGTGGGGGGGGGTTCAGGCTTTTAGGACAATAACTGTTTCTTGCTTCGTCTTTGACGTTTCAGTCAGATCCTGTGGCAATATCAGCAGCACACAAGTGCTTTTAATAAGCTTTAGGAAATGTAATGAAGAGAATGATTTCTCTTCAATTCTGTTTGGCTCAGTGCTAGAACACAACAATGGGATATAGTCAGAATAAAAGTTTGAAACACTGTCTTATTTGATTCCTTTCATTTCGTGTTTGGGGGGAGGAGACTGTTGAGACAGCTGGTCAGTAGTGATTCAGTTATATACTCCATTCTCTGGACTTCAGTTCAAGATGTCCTTTGGCAAGCTGAGCAACTGCTTGATGATAGATTTAATAGCTAGGATTTGACAGAGTACACAAAATGATATGACTAACTGACATATTTCTAAGGCAGCATGCCTTTGAAAGTGCACTACTAGCTATGGAACATTCAATTAATCAAAGCTTCCCATGTAGTCAGAGAAATGCATTGAGTTTAATTCTCCTCTTCCTTATGTTATGAAAGTCATCTGTAACCCCCCTGATGTGTGGAATTATATAGGTCGAAATTAGAGGAAAATCAGGCTCACAAGGACTTAGATCACAATAGATCTGTTTTGGTATATCATTACTGTCTTAAGCAAGGGGGAGGACCTGTAGAATACAGTTCACTGAGGATGTCCATGTCAGGCCTGCGAATGTACAGAAAAGGACAGCAGTGGCTCCCCAGGAGCCCTGGTAATACCACAAAGCTGTGATGCCTTTGGGTATCTAGTGCAGGTGAGCCCTCAGTATGCCTCATCTCCATTTCTATATCTGAGCATGCTAGACTGTGCGGTGAAAAAAATTATTCAGCGTTTGAGTACAAGGAAGCTTGGCTGAGAGCTCTCTAGCCCATCTCAAGTGAAGAGAAAACTAAGATCAGTTTTCTAAAAAATGAAGGCACTGGAACAAATGATAAGTTAAACTGGTATCCATGACTGGTAGTCATGACTGACTGAGAGAACTAGCTAATAACTGCAGTCTATAGCTATCACTAATCTTTCACTGATCCCCCTTCTACAGTCTTCTGAGTTTAAAGAAGGATGGCTGCTAAAGGAATTTTCTCTGCAAAGGATTGCTTCTGACTTTCAATGCAACTGATTTCCACTTGCATAGAAGGGAGTCCTCAAGCCTTATCTAGTCTGTCAGATTTTCCTGAGGACGTTAAGATGATTGAATGTATGATTTGGAGGAAAGACATTTAGTATCTTTTTAGATACTTTTTGCAAATGCCCTAGAAATCCATTTTGTGAGGAATATGAACCTCAGAGAGAGTCTCACTGAAATATTCTGTCAGCTTTAGTGGGGCAAAATCATTCCACTAATAATCATAAAGCAAGAGACAAGATCATTGCAGGTCATCAGAACATCCAAATAAAAATGTAAAATGATTCTGTTTTTCCCTTCCTTTATGGATACTAACTTAGTGATTCTATTATGCTTGGAAGTGTTGCACGAAAGTAAAAGTTTCTCTTAATTCTTAGTCAAAAAAAATATAGTATAAATATGCCTAATAAAACCAAGAATGAGCTAAAGCTGACAGAACTGTTCCTGAAAATATTAATGAATACAACTGGTTCATATAGTCTTTTATTAATATAGCATTGGGATGAAAAGAGAAAATGAAATAGTGAGGTGCTCATAACACATACTAGAAGGCTATTAAAAAGTTTTGTTATCATAAGCTCCTAATTTTATAAAACATTCATATCAATATTTGGCATACACTTATCTCATCTATGCCCAAAGGTCATTTGTAGATTTCAGTGAGATTTCTCAGGGTTTTTGACTTACTGAGGGAAAACTATGGTGTATTTTTATTAAATTGCTCCTATGGTTTGCAGAACACATCACAAATAGCTAGAATTTGAAAAATGGTGAACAAACAATAGAATAAGGACAATAAGTTGTGGTATCTGCCATACCTCATTACAGTATTTTGCCAATTGTCATTTCAATATACTTTATGTGATTGTGCCTTGTGGCAGGAGCTGCTCAAGGAATTTTTTAACAAACATTGGCTAGAGAATGCCATTTTGTCAAAACAAAATCTTTTTTAATGTATCTTTTTAATGAAATATCTCAAAATATTTCTAAGGGAATAAGTGGAAAACAATGTCTTAGGGAAATCTAACTCCACTGTTGCGGTGAAAATGCTGATTTTCTGGTTAAACGAAAGATCAGCTTCTTTCTTTTTATTAAACTTCTGTCTATTCTGAATATCCTGTGTTATTGATCTTACTTTCCTACATAAAGATTGTACTTTTAGCTCTTGTACTTCAGTGTTATGTTAACACCATCTTTTTAACATTTGCTTTTATATAACTTTGATTTTTCTTTAAATGACAAATTATTTCTCTGGAATGATTAGAGTCTTATCAAAATGACTGTTTAATCATTGCCTTCTAGTTCATTATTTTTGTATCACTGTGATGTCTCCTCAGGGAAGCGGACACCTGTCACATGTTCACTTTTCTAAAATGTGCTTGTAAAATATTGCAGACATTATTTTTTAAAGCAGGACAGTAGTGTTTAATCTCCGAATTTTCTGCTTTATAAGCACAAGACTTCATCTACAGTTTCTACTTCACCATACCTAGTTTTGAGGTATTGTGATTTTACAGAAGGGGTTCTGAAATAGTCAAGTAGAAAACAGAAATTCTTCAGGTAGATTTATCACTTATAATAAGCCTTCCAGTAATGTAGGATATATTCCACTTTAGGGAAATAGACATCTGTTTCATTTGGTTTAGTTCTGAGGTAAATTTTTGCTATGAGACCAAAGGAACCATCACATTTTTGAATGTACAGAACGTTGGGATTAAACAAACTGTGCTCACACCATTCAAATAATATGCCTCTGCTGTAAAATTTAGTGCTTAGATGTGGAGAAAGGAAATGAAGTTGGTAGTCACAGAAATTAAGCCATCAACAAAATTCCTGAACATGCAGTTGAGGCATATGGGAGGAGTTCTGCTCACAGGCCTTCTATTACCTCCAGCGTTAAGAACAATCACAGAAACTTTCTAAGAAGGTTGTAATGAATGTCCTTGGAAAAGTCTATATTCTGAATGCTAGATCTGTTAAAAGGAACTAGTCATAACAAGATAGTGTGTGACTAATCTGGTATCTAATGGCTTCAGTCTTGAATTCAGTGTGTTCAGTCTGTGAACAGACCAGAAACTGGTCTGTTTCTTCACTATTTCTGTACTGATGACTAGTAATATGCAGACCAGATCCAAATGAAGGAGTACTAATACCAGAGCCATAATAAGAAAAGGATGTGACCGAAAAAAAATGAAATGCATCATTTGCACTGAGGTTTAAATACTGAAAAAGTGATACACATCAGTTCGTTAGTTGACTCTCAGGACTCCTCAGCAAGCTTCATAGATGCATACTTCTTCCAGCATGGAGTAGGTTCTGAGGCAATTTGCTGGCTGTGAGGTAGCTATGAGGTGGCCTGTTTATCTATCAATATCTAAGTTTTGATGCTATGAATGATGGGCTCCTATGGATTTCTAGTACATAATAGGAATACTATAACCACACCACAACACAAGAGGTGGGGAAGAAGATCAAGTTATCAGGTTTTCCCCTCTGACATGTTACTAGATCTCAGGGAGAACTCTGAAACACTGTCTCTTGCTTACAATAGAGGACGAACCTGCTATTGCAAATTTGTTTGCCCTCACAGCGATACAGATCTGTCAAGCCTCATGTATTGTGTCTCATACTCATACATTTAGACTCCACCTCATGCTGTCATGTCCAAATACTTTCAGCACATGCACTGTCAGCATTGTTTCCTGGGCTTACTTCTGCTCTGGGAGCTGAGGTGTTGCCTGTTACAAATTGACAGATACAGATACTTCATATTTGCTGTCTCTCTTACAGATACTGAAGTTGCACAAAGTTGGTCTAGAGTTTCAACCTCCAAAATATTTGCTTTACTTTCTTTATAAGGGAAACCTGAGGTTCTTCGGTGATTGCAAGCATTCAAGAGAATGGGGGTGTAAGGCAAAACCTTAACATCATGGCAGTCAAAATATAATCGTAGCCCTCCCTTGTGAAAGATTCCTACAGGGGAAGGCTAGTTCCCTATCAAGTGTTTTTAATATTATTTTTGACATCATGCAAAAATGGTTCTTTATGTGCTATTTAACCTCCTAACCTGCATAACCTCTGTATTGTATAACCGTGTGTTCTATCTTATATAAAGATACAAAAAAGTTTAGATCTATACCCACATTCCACTGACCACAACAGGATAAAATTTATTCAAAAATCTGAGTTTCAGTAAAGTGTATCACTCATGCAGTGTGGGAGGAGAGTTGTCAGCTCATGGAAAATTACAAAGGATTATATGCCTTGTTCAGAATCTTACTAGAAGTGCTCAAGCTGTACTGAAAGATATTCCTTCTGTAGTCTATGTAATATTGTACAGACTTTTCCACAAGTCCATCCAAGCATATCCTCACAAACTGTCACGTCAGGTACTAAGTCATGCACAGTCACAAACTGGATGATTTGTTTAATCTTTTGGAAATTAAACTTCATTGGTTAATTTATATATGGAAAGTTGGGTTGACCACTACTGCTGCTCAATTTATCCTAAATGAGGTCGGCCATTTGTTCTATCTTGATAGAAGTGAAATTAAGTCATTTACAGGAAGGGAGTAAAAACATCAAAAAAACTGTAGTGCGCCTTTACCACAAAATGCCATTGATTTTTAAAGAGGCTTAAACTCTTAAATGCCTTAGCACTTTCAAAAATAGGATCTGGACTTCTGACTTAAATACCTTAGGAAATTGTACATAGGGTTAAGCTAGCTATCCAGACTTTTCATTTATTGATATGTTTCTCAGAAGCATTTTAAGACTTACTCCTCTTGGGTTTTGACTGAATATTTGATATACAGCATTGTTGTGTGTCCATTACTCATTATTTTTGCTCCGTTGCTTCCACCTGAAAAGAATGAGCCTGTAATTGAAAAGGCAAATTTAACATTTATATTGGTAATAACACAGTTTCTTTGCCATTCTCATCAATATGAAGTTGAACATTATGGTGAACCATATCTCATTGATAACTGAATGGAAGGAAGGTAAAGCTTTCTCATTACCAGGTCCCCATGAGCTAAGTCATTTGTTTGTTGAGCACAGCCTTCTATTGTGTTGTAACAATAAGTCTTTGAAGCTGTACCTGGGAGACACATGTGATCTACATTAGCAGAGGAGTAACATAGTGTTGGCTGATAAACTAATCTCATTTTCTATACACTTGATATTTCATTGCGGGGGTATTTTGCACCCCCGCCTGCTTTTTTTAAATAGTGAAGCCATGGACTCTGATTCAAATAACTTAGCTTAGCAGAGTAAATTACTTAGATCCAAGACAAAGTCTGAGATTATAAATTTATTTTAGAAACTTCTAGTGAAAACATAACACTGTGCTTCAGCATTTTTAGCAAGTTAGTTAGAGATTAGAACAGTTTGAATTGAGGCTTGTTATTTTCATGGAAGTATGTACATTATTCTAGGATACCTTCTTAGGCTAAAAACTGTCAGTAAGCTTCTGAATCACACTGATTAGGGGAAAGAGGGTAAGTGGTACAGCAAGACAGTGTAATAATCTTCACTTCTGGACATATGTCCATGTAAGACTACAGTTAGCATTTAAAGATAAGACACATGAAATACAAGATGGATGGATCATCCTGAGAAGTTATTAAAATCATGAAGTCAACAAAATTACAGACAGCAGCAAAGCATAAGCATCTGTACCATTTGCTTGGGGAAGTATTTTCTGAAATAGGCTGGCTTAAAAATATCTTGGTGGCTAGGGTTATGCTTGAGTGATTTTTTTGACCTATCCCTACTTGCCATAACACCTTTAGTGTTATATAAAGTAATAATCCTTAAACACAGTTCTACCAGAATACCAAGGTAAATTTATCTTTCAGGAATTCAAAGACAAGAGTAATACATCTTGCAGTGGAAGAAGATAAAATTATGTGCAACTTAACAGCTCTGTGTGTTCAATTTCACATGCAAAATACCCAAACTTTACTACACATCTCCATTTTACTAAGTGATCCTCTGATTTCATTCATTGTATAGATATAACTGTGGGACCTCAACTTCAGATTTTGATCAATATGCCAATATACTTGAGGAAAAAGTCTTATGCCCTGAATATGAAATCAAAAGAAATGATTGTGACAAAGAAGGGAACAGAAGATGATACAGCTGCACACCTCAGTGGTTCTAAAGAATCTAAATGCTTCTTTCTGGAGGAAATGAATAAACAAAATCAGTAATCCACATACTTTTCATTCCTTTATCTGATCATAAGAGCAAGAAGTAGACAGATGGTAGACAGAGAAAGGATAAATCTCACAAGTCACTGTTATCTGGCCAGGAAATGGAAGCAGAAGTCACTCTGATAAGCCATGGATTATGCAGAAATAACTAAAGAGTTCTGGCTTCTTCCATAGCCACTGAGTTGCTTCAGGCAGCCATGCTTTTATATCGACTCATGGCCACCAAACTGTCTCTCGGCATGCATCTGGCATGTGCCCCACTCATCCACAAGATTTTTTTGGTGTTGTCCAGTTCCTCACTCACCTTCCCTGAGCACTGAAGATATGAAGGACAAGCACTAAAATGATGTTAATATGTGTCCTCTACCAGCTGCCAGTTAGAGTTTTATAAATCTGGGTAATGCAGCTGCACGCTGGCTAGCAGAGACATCCTTTTGAAAGCTTCCTAAGAACACGTCATTCCCTTCTGAAGGCTTTGTGCTGGCACATCCTGAAAACAGTCCCTCACGCATCCCAAGGAGAAGTTTATAAATCCTATATGAAACACCTTGTCTTATTTTTGCATCGGATGGCATTACATGACACCATGCTTCAGTTGTCCTTGCAGCTAGGGAGAGCTCAGCATTCCACTTGCAGGGTACTTCATGGATTTCACAGTGCTGAGGCTCAGCAGGAAGCCTGATGATGAAGGTGTCTACAGCCTGATCACTCTTCTTTTGGGACTGTGAGGACAAGCAGTTCTTTAAAATTGTCCTCTCTTTTTTCTAATTCAGGCAAACTATTTACTTTGATTCTCCCATTTCCCTTATAATAATATCAGAGTTAACCATCCCCATCTCTTTTTCTTCTCTGATCACTGCCAGGAGAGAGAATAACATTCTTCAACCCACAGGGTTAATAGTCTTAAGCATAACAAAGCACTTGTAACTGTGTATGACATGATTGTGGAAATCAGGAAAAAAGATTAATAGTTCAATGAAAGAAAATACATATTCATCCTGACACTACCTTGTGCTATCCTAGACTGCATGCTCCAGATTATCTGCCCTAAGTTAGGTACCAACAGTTTAAAATATGATCTGAATCTGGTTTGAAAGGCACCTCTGGCCGATAGGCATTTCTGTCAAGTCTTCAGATGCTGATGGTTGCTCTCTTTGCCCACTACTGAGTCTGGGTTTCCAAATCACATTATTAGCATTCACGCTCCTGACTGTACATTCTGTGTCTGAAAAAAGCTCAGACCAGGAACAGCGAATTACTCATCATTATGGTGAGCACTGCCACATTAAGCACAGTCATCACGGTCCAAGTGCCAGTCCCAACAAAATATGTGCATGAGATGCTGACACAAGTCTTTACAGACGGGTTTATTCTGAAAGAATAGTTCTGTTTTTGAAGAAGTTTCTCTGCGGGTTTTTCTCTGTGTTTCCTGGGCTAAGCCAGGATTATTGAATCACACTTATGAGTAGCTGTGAATTACCAGGAGATACCAAGTCTGACAGTCCCTCTGCAAGTACGCACAAATCATCAGTATGAATGCAAATGCATTCAACATTAACTTGTCCTTCCCTTCGAACCTGTGAAAATTGTCTGCAAATACACAGAAAAGCATAATAGCAATCTGTTCTCAAATGATGATTATGATAAGAATTTCTAAAATCTTTTACTCATACCAGCTGAGAACCGTCTTCTTCAACTAAAACTCAGACAGAGGCAGCTTACCACCCAACAGTTAAATTTCAAGCCTGAGAGCTGAATACTATTAGAAAAGCCTTCTTTATGAGAACAGTTAGAATATAGCAACCTTGTCCCAATCCAATATCGGGAGGGTTTTGTTACAATCCCAAGGACGAGATTAAGATGCTAAAACTGGTCAAATATCGTACAACCTTTTAACTTTATTTTCCACGAAGTGGGGAGAAAAGGTGGGGAAAGACGAAGGGGAGGCGAAGGGGGGAGGGGAAAGAGGGTAAGGGGAAAAGATAGAGAATGTTGGAAAAGAAGAGAAGAAACTAGCCACCACCGCTCCGAGTCTGATGATGTTCTGCTGACTCCGTTCGAATTACAGCTCAGGCTGGGTGCCTCCAAAGAGGGACCTCGAACAAAGAAATCCCTGGGCAATTATACTTTCCAATCTAAGCTCTCCACCCCTCACGCGGTAGTTTGGACCAATAGTAATATTTAGGTCTGGGGTCTCCTGCTCCTTATTGGGTCTCATCACTGTCCCTAGGCAGGCTGTTTACTGTTGCAGTTTCTGCTGACAGATGTGTCTTCATTCTTCGGGTCCTGCCCTTATCTCTCAAGGCCCTGACAAAGAGATGTTGTTCCAGCAATTAGCACTGCCCCAGCAGTGACAGTAGGTGTTATCTCCCAAGGTCCTGACAAAGGGAATGTAATCCAAACCCTGAGATAGTCCAGATCCCCCCTGATCAACACTGTTTCAGCAACGAGAGGAGGTCCTGCTCCCCAGGGTCCTGGCGCCCAAGCAGGCCTTATTTCAAAGCCTTGACATCCTCCCTCCTGGAGTGCGAAGCACAGGAATGCAAACTGCTTGCAACTCCCTTATCATTCCAGCTTGAACCAGCTCTCAGGCCCCTTTTCTTACTGAACTAGGTAAAAGTTCATTATTTTATCTAAGTGCGGCCTAAGGCTTCAACAAATTTAGCTACTCATGCTAAGCAAGTTTTATAGAAGTTGTGCTAAGCGGCAATAATTTGCAGTCCAGGTCCCAAAGTCTCTGCCCAATCATGGTCTGGTTCAGCGCAGGCTCGATGTGTCCTGGGTGGTCGCAGGGAGACCATTTCGGGGGTCACAGCAGCTCAGTCCTGTTTCCGCTGGGAACAGATGGCTTGTTCGGGGTTATGGTTTGCTTGCACCTTATGTACCAAGAGATGTTTAAGGCAAAAGTTCACTCATCTGTCCGCCACAAACCTCCATAAGGATTAGGTTACAAAATGGGTGTGGGTCTGGGTAACCTACAACAGATTTTTCCTCATCAGCATTATGTTACTAATAGTAGTATTAGGCTATATTTGTGCATACTACAGCCTACTCCTCAACAATTTTTACCTTATGTAAGCATGCAGCTGAGGGTGTGTGTGTTGCATGGCTATCTGGCACAGGATTAATCCTCTTTCATTTTTCTTGGATGATCCAAAGCTCTGTATTATGCATTTTGCAGAAAATCTCTCTACATCAGACATGCTGAACTCAGCCGGTCACCCGTGTCAACATATTGCCAAGTACTATGGTAGGTACTTAGAAAATAAGTCTTTTTCTTTCTGTCCTATAGCTTTTTCGTAGTTGAAAGAATACAAGGCATGTGTCATGTACCAATTACCAACAGTCTATATGGTGACGTTTCTGCATATTATTAAGTAGGCTACTGATGACAAATCATGTCTAACACAGCAAAGGATGCTTGCCTTTTTCATGATCTGGTCACTGATGAGAGTGTCCATATATTTTCCTTTGTCCTCTTTTTAAGAAGATATGCAGATTTGTTTAAAAGTGCATACTAGAACTGTACCAAGTTCCTATCTGCTGGATAGAATGAAGATGATTCCATTTTCTCTGTTAAGATAATGCAAATAGTTGTTAATGTAATCTTTCCACTAGAAAACCGAAGAAATTAGTATTTGGTATG